>NC_091823.1:86915058-87515058 GCF_038994185.2 Dermacentor albipictus
AATGACCTGGTTTCCCTGGTTATGGTTTCGCGTATTCTTACACGGCTGCAGTGATTTTCAGTTACTACAACTATCGGTATTCCTTACCGCAGCTTCTCAGGGAATCGCGGAGGTCATCATTAATATATTTCATATGGTTCAGCGCTAAGTTCTTGCGCCGTCGGATACACCGGGCGTAAAGCACTGCTATAGCTATAAACGCGGGCGCTATAACATTTCATACGTGAAATACATACGTTCAGCTGTCAACGTGCGAGTTCTGATACACTGCACAAGAATTCGAAAAACTTCTTTTTCAGTGTTAGTGTGACACGCCTTGCGAATGCGGTCCCTCATCTGCTGACGCATAAAGCTTGCGCTTTAGAGTCTTAGTGGCCGTAGAAGAGTCTTAGTGGCCGTAGAAAGCGAGACCACGAAAGGCACGAAAAGTGCGTAAACGCGTCGGGGAAAAGCGAAATTAATCAAACCCATATATTTCTTCTTTTCTGTTTTGTTTCTTCATTCGGTTTCTTTTTTTTCTCTCTCTCTCTTCCTTGCTAGCTGACGAGCTCACAGTTACGAGGCAGCGGGGACCAATAAAAATCGGCGCGCCCATGCCTTTGCAGCCGACGTGGCCGTCTAACGGCAGGGCCTGCAAACGATATCGCTGCAAAAAATCACGCCACCGCGGTACAACCCTGCTTCCGCCAGCTCGGTTCCACCGGTGTAGTCCGCGGCAGCCAAAAAAAGAAGACATTATCGTCACGTTTATATTGATTTTCTAGGAAGTGTCGCTGGCTGTTACAGCGAGTGCAGCGCAGATTGCTCGATATTAATACGGAGGCTAACTTCCCGAAGTTCCGGAGTAGTGCGCGACCACGATAAATTACACACACACAAAATAAAGAAGACATAGCAGACGCTTCCATAAACTGGCTTGCAAGTAGCGAAACCCCAACAAACGTTTTCATTTCTTTTTTTTTTCCCTTCACAGTTTCTGTTCAGTGTTCCTTGCATCTACGGCTTCGCTAAATTTTGTAAGCTACCATATTTCACTCGTTTTTCCTTAATTTGCTTCTTATTTCAAACTGGTTATGGGGGAAAACTTCTCTCGCGCCTGCAGCCGACAGCCACGTGCATATGAATCGTTAAGTTAGCCGAGTTCGGCTATAGCCTCGTAGAGTATCCAATCTATTCCAAGTTGCCCCGGAGTCTGAAGAGAACTTAAAGCCTAGCACCGGGCTTGCATTGTGTCGAGTTGGCAGGGATACTTAGTTTCGGATGAGGCAGCTCGCACTGGCTTTATCACCACATAATCGACTCGTGCGCGAGATTTCTCTTATGTTCGCGGTGCCGAAAAACACTTATGCTTTAAGTGCAATACGCGCTCGAGCAGCTTAGCCGACGTAGTTGCGTCTGCGTAGCGTTTCCGATACAGCTCGTACCAGAGCGGACATCGCCCTGCCTGTGTACAGGCCCACGATATGCGTCCCTCTAAGGGTGCGTTGAACAGTGCTACTCTACCGGCGGCACCAGCCTCTTACGTTAGTAAATTCACTTAGCGATGAGTTGAAAAGATGCTTTTCAGTAACTATAGTCAGTCCCAACTAAGTAAGGAAGAGATCAGTAGATAAATGACTCATGCGTTGTGAGCTCTGAAAAGAAAAAAACGAAATATTTTTAGAGAACGTAGACATTAGGCTTATTACGGTGGCGTGATGCGCACATCATCGAAAATTACACGAAATCTACAACGTAGTACAATGATAAAAACAGAAAGGTGTACATCCTGATATCTTATGTGTTGGATTTGTTCGCCGCCCCTGCCGTCTAACCTTCACGCAAGTCGCCCATCCGGGCAGCACGTGTTAGTTTTACTGAGGACATGCGACGGAGCGTATCAGCAGAAATCGACGTTCGAACACCTGTCCCGCCCAAAAAAAAGAAAGCATTGATGATAAAAACAGAAACAACAGCATAAAATGGTGTACGCGAATACAGATCTTCTCTTTCTTTCTCTCTGCGTGCGTGGCCGCATATTGACTAAGGGACATTTCCTCGATTTCTCGCACCCTGCAGGTTTACCTGGCCCTATACATACATTTCTTGCTATTTCCGGTGGCCCCTTCGGATAATAAATTCTTTATGAGCAACGGCAAATAAATTAACAGGCGCCGGGCCTGCGAGAGGGACAACAAATTAGCGAGCGCTTCCAAATGACAAGATCTGCAGCTTGCCCTCTCGCTGTCGACCCGCATATCCAGTAAAACAAACAAACAAAAAAATACGGAGGACGCTTAAGCTTCGTCTTTAAGAGTGGAACGCGACAGCATTCAAAGATCCGTGACTGCTTGTCACGCTTGCCGGCAACCGTAGTTATCGTGTCCTTAGCAGTTATCTTTGAAGTAGTAGTTTATCAGTAACTTTTGTTCAGTAGTTATCTTGCGGGTGCGCAGAGGCGATCGCAATGGAGTTGTTGCAATTTGAGAGCCTACGTGCAAGCGCTGATTGCAAGGAACCGAGCGGACCGCGCCTCTCTATGGTAGCAACGCTGGAAAAAAGGTTTGGGTTTGGGTTTCCGGGTGACAGAATTATATTTTCTGGTATATTCAAATTAAACTCAACGCTATCATGCCTGTAGCTAGTGTTTAGATTGTACTTTGCGACTTTTCTTACGCGTTTCACTTTGAGAAATTCAATTAGTTCAGTAAGGCCTCTGCGCCACGCGAAGGGCCTGCGTGGTTGCGGTTCGGAATGGTTTTTCGCGATGCGACGTCCGACGCCGACAACAGATTTTTCTCGCGAGACGGGGCCCTTAACGCTGTCGCGTTAAACACCTCGCATATCCATTAATTAATTAATTATGGGGTTTTACGTGCCAAAACCACTTTCTGATTATGAGGCACGCCGTAGTGGAGGACTCCGGAAATTTTGACCGCCTGGGGTTCTTTAACGTGCACATAAACCTCGCATATCCAGTCAGACAGACATCGTTACACCGACGTCAAGTGTGACAGACGCACGGTTGCCCTGTTGACATGTGTGGGTGCTGTCGACTTTCATGCCAGTGCAAACAGCGACCGCTTTTACCTACAGGTTTCGCGCCTCATTTGGCTGCCGCGACGCACGGCGACGCAATCGACTAAACAGCAAGCGCTGTACACGTTGCGACAACTTTTGGCGCGTACGTCTCAGCCTCCTTTATTTTTTCCCTGGAATTCCTCAGCAGTCCTTGGTCGCAACCGCGAGGCGTCCTCCTTTTCGAGGGCTCCTGACATTTTCGAAACCGATTCCGCGGCCACCGCCACGGCTATATTGGGCTGAGCCATCTTTTCTGGTCAGCCGCTGGCTTCCCCGATCGCGCGTCGCTCGCTTCACCGTTGGTGCCCGAGCCAAGCTTGGCCACCTGTCTTCTTTAAGGTGACGCACCAACGGCAAAAGGCCAGAGGGTGGTCGGTACGACTGCTGCCTTCTTTCGTTCTTCCGCATTTTCTTATTTTCTTATCGGCTTCTTCTTCTCTTTGCGGTCGTCGGTTCCTAGCCTTCCCGGTAGGGCACGGTTCAGCGCTGATGGTAAATTGCAGACTGCCGTTGCTTTCGATGCATTTCTATTGCAGCTTTGTGAGGGGTTTAATTCCAGGCAAAGGTCACGTCGTCGCCCTGTGTGCTCTACGTGCCAACTTCTTTTTCATTATTATTCACTTTGTTTTTGTTTCCTATTTTTACAGCCGTGGCGTCTTAGGTTCGCCTCCTCGCTTGATTTAAAGCGTGTCAACTGGGTATTAAAGAGTCTGAGGGCCTGCATGTATTGACGGGAATACTGCAGCCCCATGTATCTCTAAGTGTTAGCATAGCATTGCCTCTTCGTGTGTGAAAAGCAGGCTCGCCAATTCGCCAATACTGAGTTGTAACGCTCTCTGACCTGACATTCTCACAGTACCTTTCAAAGACGCGCCAGTTAAATATTTACCTGACTGCCAGAGTTCGCGAAAACAAAAGCAAGCAGGTAAAAGGGTGTGGGACCAGAGATAAGCAAGGAAGGTCTGTGGTTTAGAGCGCACGATTCAATAGTTTTACACCGTGAAACAACCGAGTCATAGAGACACTGTGCGTTGAGTAACAGCCTTTTCCTTCATTGTGTTTACAGTCTGATGTTTCCACTAGGATAATCTAATTACCTTTACATGTGATGGCCCGAACGTGCATGTCGTGCTAGTGGGGTGTGCCTTGTGCTTATTGTTTAATTTGTCATTCCTCAGTTCTTTTAAAGTCGCATTAAAGGCGTGCCACCAGGCATACCTACTCAGTTTTCATTAATCTATCTATCTATCTATCTATCTATCTATCTATCTATCTATCTATCTATCTATCTATCTATCTATCTATCTATCTATCTATCTATCTATCTATCTATCTATCTATCTATCTATCTATCTATCTATCTATCTATCTATCTATCTATCTATCTATCTATCTATCTATCTATCTATCTATCTATCTATCTATCTATCTATCTATCTATCTATCTATCTATCTATCTATCTATCTATCTATCTATCTATCTATCTATCTATCTATCTATCTATCTATCTATCTATCTATCTATCTATCTATCTATCTATCTATCTATCTATCTATCTATCTATCTATCTATCTATCTATCTATCTATCTATCTATCTATCTATCTATCTATCTATCTATCTATCTATCTATCTATCTCTATCTAGCAAGCTAGCTAGCTAGCTAGCTAGTAAACTAACCAGATAACTAGCTAACTAACTAGCTATCCTCGCTCACTCACTGTGAATTTGTATAGTCGAGACGGTGGACTTCTGTAGCGGTCTTGCCTAGAAATCTAGTGAGGTGTCAATTATTATGAGTGATCGCTTACTAAATGAATAAATAAATATATGGAAAGAGGAAAGTTACTGCTGGCCGCACTGCATCTGTGTAGCCTTGGCTACTAGCACTGAACGCCCGTCAGTTGATGGGAAAGGGGGGCAGGTTGTCAAAGGACGGGGGGAGGGAATGACGGAGAGGACAAGCGAAGGCAATCGGAGTTTACACAGCAGTCTTGAAAGTACTTCGAGCTTTCGGACGAAGGTTCGCCTCTACGTCGCATATTATTGAGTCCAATATACACTGCCCGTAAGGACAATAGGTTGCCTATGCGTGAAATGCTGTAAGCAACCTATTGCTTGAGAGTACCGACACCTGTTAGGGCACACGAGCCCGGCAGTCAAAGTTTCTCTTTATGCCTATGTAATGAAGCAAACTTTCCTCTGTATGTCAGCGAAAATTGTTCTTTCGCTATTTCGCACTCATTCTAGACAATCGCTTTTTTTGTGTGTGTGTGATTCAAGCCCGTGAGGAATAAATGAGCAGCATGGTCACGTACTGTTGCACGATATGTGGCTGAGTGAAAACGTATGTCTCTGTTGTTCATACATAGCCTACTATGTTACACGATGAAACCCCGTAAAAATATTTTTATAGCCGCTGACTAATCGAGAACGTCCAGACGCTGTATACCTTAACTGCCAACCGCCGCAGAAATTTACTGGCGCTAACTTTTTCTTTTTTTTTTTCTAGAACTTTTCTTTCCCGCCGAGCACATGTACCCGTATACGCGAGTAGCGAAGAAGAAAAGAACGAAAAACACATAAAGAAGAGAATTGTGTACTGGGAATTCGGCTTGCGATATTCCCTCGATTTCAACAAAGAAGAGGGTGGGCTGCTTCATCTGGTAGTTGCGCTTTTATGACCATAATAAAACGAAGCGGGCAACTCGCACAAGGCTGTCGTAATTGCTTTGCCTTTCTTTTTTCGCTAGCCCGCGTATGTGTGCAGGTCGACATCATGCCGAGTAGGCGCACGCTGGAGGCTCTGATTGTAACAATTCCCAGCGCTAATCTCAGCCTATTCCCGAAAGGGAGACCCGACTTACAGTGAGTTAACGCAAGTTATCCCGGCAGCTATAGCTCAGTGCAGCGAGACCTAAGCAACGTGAACTATGGTTGTCGTTAACGACATTCTTCTGCAGTGCATCAACATGGTGAGCGACGCCGTTCAAGGCGCACCTGTTTCTATGGCCTCATTAATTCCCGTTGCTATATCGGCCTGAGCATCGCCGCGTTTACCTAGGGTGTACGTAACAGGACACCTGCTCACACGCGCGCACAAAGAAAGGCTATGCGCCAGAACTCTTTCGTAAGAACTAGTGCCAGCCAATCTTCATCTTGCAAATATTATTAACGATGGTGGCCGGTCAATGGCAGACTGCTTTTACAAACGAAAAGATTTGTGCGTTTGGCTCCGCATGAAATTTCGGAGAAATAAGCAAGCGTGCACCTTAACTGCTGAAGTACGAGCACAGGCGAAAGCTTCCGTTCTTTGAGTGTGATCCCTAAATCCTGAAATTGTTCATTGCGCACTCCTGTGTGATGTACAGTGAATCATGTGTTTGAGAGAGGTTGTGGGACTAAAGCGCTGCAGTAGCGTGTTTTTAATGCGAAATGAAATAGTTCCTCTCGTGAGATTTTTTCTTACGGTAATGTGATATCGAAGGATGCTTTGTCTCGATCAATAAATCCACCGCCAGAAACTGCAAGTGTACAAATCAGACGGGCGAAAAAAATCACGGGATTTTTTGCCGGACCATTTTCTCGCAAAGCAATCGTTAAGCAATGCGCCACAGAACGGCGATGTGTTTAGTCATGAACAATACAACACGGTTCCAGAAACAGGTGCTAATATCAGTATAATTACTAAGGGACTATGCTTTGGACAGTGGCCGGCTTCCATTGCGCGTTTGCAACGTGTATGCTAAAGTTATTGTTAAGGTGTTAATTAGCGAAGCGTAATAATTACCAATAAACTTCTTATATAAAGTGTTCATTGGTAATTATTACACAGTTTATACTCACCAGTGCTGTGACTCTTGATCAGCAAACATGACTACGTTTTTCGAGTCCTTTAACGACAATGTGTACGCTGAAATATGTGTATAAAATAGGTATCTATCTCCAGCTCTCCTAGATATTTTTGTGGGTGTTCGTGAGAAATTGGTAGTAGAACTAAGCTAGAAAAAAAAATTGCTTGTTTTGACTCATTGCAAGACATAAGGGGTGCTGTTTTAGAATGCGTCGCTGCAGGAAGTAGTTTCTGGTCACGGAGGCACGCTGTCGCGATTTCTCGAAAGTGCTCGCGGAACATCTCGCTCTGTGCTCCATTGTTCAGAGTACATTCGTCCAGTGAGTGAAATAAAGGCACTAAGTGCCATTGCGCAAGAAAAGGCAATAAATATTGCAGACGATGCCGCCGGCGTTCCGTTTTGGATCATATAATAGATCATATTCGCTGTGCAGTTTGTCCTCCACCCTTCCAAGCCCGTTCATTCAGTTCTTCCTTGCTCTCATTTACAAGGCACTGAGCCGTGCTCCCTAAAAAATTGCAGAAAATATCGTCTCTTCTTCTCCGCACTCTGTCGCTCCCTAATTTACATAGTCTGCAGATCCTATTTCATTTGCTTTATCTTGCTTTTTCTTGTTTTAATGATACTTGTTTTTTTGTTCTTTTTTTTATTAGCATCCCTCTTTCAGCTGCGTCTCATTTGACGCATCGCGTGCTTTTTCTTTTCTACCCTCTCCTCCTGCCTGCAGCCTTACATGCTTCTCCCTGACAACTATCATTGACTGAATATTAAGGTGTTTTATAAGTTTGTTGGGACAGGAAGGGGGACATATGCAGTAGTTGCGCTGCTGAGCTCGAGGTTGCGGATTCGATCTCGGCTGCGACGGCCACATTTCGATGAGGGCGAAATGCAGAAACACTCGTGTACTTAGAGTTAGGTGCACGTTAAGGACCTCACGTGGTCACAATTATTCTTGAGTGTCGATACTACGGCGTCCATCTTAAACATAACCAAGCTTGGGCACGCAAGACGTAAAAAAAAATTTTATTATGAAACCCAAAGTTAGGACAGGCTATCGACTGCGTCGACTGGGCGTACGAATCGACGTAAAAAAAAAAAAACGGCAAGGACACTTAAGACTGCTTCCGCGTGGAAATGAGATGGCATTTATAAAATCCCTCTCGCCATTTTTATTTTGCTGATTTCTTGTCCACACAAGTTCTCATCAGCGTTCTAAATGCGCCTCGGCAATGCCAAATCGAAACGCACCAAGCGTCTCAACGCGCTCGCTTTCCCGCGAAGAGTTCATAACTCGAAGGAGCGCTCAGCGGCGTTCAGTTGGACAACATAGTTTCTCCAGCGGAGCTGTTAAGGCCCAGTTCCCCCAGGGTTGTGTCCGTGTGTAAAATTCCGAAGATGCTGAAATGCCGAGCCGACCCGCGGCGAAGGTGCAGTTCCCCATCAAGGGGCCCACATACACACCTTCGTTGGTCATCCTTCTTCACAGAGTGCAAGGGCACAGAGTTTTTTTTTATTTCATATACTCACTTTATGCACTAATGACGTGGTGCCACCTCCTCCCGATTGGCTGCGCCGACACCTTTCAGTCAACCAGAGAACCGTGCAGCCACCGTAGCCTCGGGGAAGCGTGCTTCTCTCGCACTCCGGAGGCACAGGTTTGAATCCCGCACAGGCTGAAATTTACCAAATTTTCTTTTGAAACGCTTTAATTTACTTTGTTTACAGGAACGTCCGTGAGAAATTTGACGTTCCAAGCATTTTTTTGCGTGCTTTTACTCTTCGCGTCGTGGGCATTTTCGGTACCTACATTTGGTCACGACGACGACGACGGATCTTTGCTTAATGCAGCATATATAATGCTTTCGCGTTAAAAAGAGCTTTAGAAGAGATTTGCCGGTACGCTCAACGACTCGGGCACGCTATTTCTAGAACTTCATTTTCGTACCACAGTCACACCCGGTCACAAGGCGAGCCGTGCGTGCTTTCGCCATATATATGCGTAGTAATCCGTATCCACCCAACCCGAATCCTCCACATCTGCGCACCCGACTCGCTTACAGCGGCGGTATTACCACGTCTATCGAATTTTTCTTCTTGAAGGGTTGTCCTTCTCTTCCTTTTTCTTTTCTTTCGCGTTTTCAATTTCTACGAAATCACCCTTTTTCTCCTCGCACCACACCTCGCTCTCGCTCTTTCCAGAAAGCCTAGCGCAAGCAGGGTCCAAGCTTGCGGCGGGCGTCGCCACGCTGTAGCGTACCTATAGCGACGGCCCAAAATGCCTACTTCCATCCCATGCTCCACTGCGGACCGCGAATCGCTCTGCACACCGAGGGCCCGGTCGCTTGCTCTTCGCGTTTGTGTTTCCGCTTGCTTTAAGCGCACATATGCGCGAAGCGCCACTGTGTAGTCGCTCACTTCTCGACCCCTCTGTTTGCTTTCAAGTCCGTTTCGTATATGTGAAGCAAGCTGGCTGGCTCGCGAGGATTTCGCGTACGACACCCTCCCGTGCGTCGCTCGCCCTCCGACTCCTCGGTCCCATGCAGCCGACAGCACGGGCCGGCGGCGCAAAAGGCGCGCGTAGTGCGGCCACTGTTTGCTTCGCGACGGAAATGGAAGCCCCGACGCGCAAAGCGCCAACCTGTTTCGCTTGCCCCGCGCTCTCTCCATTTATTGGTCTGTTTGCATTGTCCGCGCTGGCGCAGCACCGTAGAAGAAGCCAGACTCCGTTTTCTTCGTTCTTTTATACGTACATCCATATATTGCTTTCTTTCTTCCTTTCTTTCTTTCCTTCTTTGTTTCTTTCTTTGCATATTCGGCTCCATCGTTCTATTTTGCCTCTGGCAGCACTTTATCTTCTCGTCTTCCTTGCATTTCATTTTTATGCCTTATGCTTTCAGTACTAACGTAACAGAACACTTTTTCTTTCTTTTTCTCTCTCGGGCCTTCTCTCCTGAATTTGACTTTGTCAGTGGGAGCTTTGCAGAAAGCAGAGATTCGGCGCGGTTCGTTTGTCGTAAAAATCCATATTTCTTTGTGGGTGTTCCTGCTCCGCCTTGCTTTGCTATGTGGGTAGTGCATACCTCCGCCAGTGCCTGCCTGCAAGGCTGCAGTAAGATTTTCCTTCCCACCTTTGTTTTTGTTTTGTTTTGTTTTTTGTTCGTGTTAGTTGGTGCCTCTGTCTTCTTGCGCATATATCTGTTCGCAGCTTTGTTTACCTTTGCTCTTTATACCCTTCCCGTAGTAAATGGTTTCTGTGGCCCTCTCGTTCTTGTTGTTTTTTTCATCAAGGTGATTCAACACGTTACTTTGCCGTGGTCTACATTCACTAGTTTGTAACTTTCGTATACTGCGTATATTTTCCTACACAAGCTTAATTCAGTATGGTGAAGTGAACGCGGAATGCGTTCTCTCCATTTACCCACAATAAATATCAAGAGAGTACGGCGACGTCCTTGTTTGTATATACATCTGCCTCGCTGAAATAAAGTCGACTACATTGTTTTGTAAACTTCACCAGAGTTCCTGATCACTACGGCTTCTTTATAAATTTTCCTTTACCGTCATTGTGTTCGCGTCGCATTGTGCAGGAGCCGCACGCTATGGCTTTCTAACGAAGCCAACCTGTCGTGCGTCTGAGCGCTTTCCCTTATGATATTTTTTTTTCTTTTCTCTTTGTGCCCTTTTCCCCTCCACCAGTGTATGGTAGAAACCCGGAAACAAGCGGGCTAACGTTTCCGACCTCTTCGATCTTCCTCCCATTCAACAAGACCAAACCAGAGTATGTAGCGTACATATGCGACGATCCAAAGGAGTCCGTTAAATGCACGCAATACTTCAAAAGTTCTTAGCAACTGCTGCTATCTGATCGGTCATAACAAAGCTGTGTGCAGGAATCAAATAGCAGCCTTGATGTGGGAGCGGGTCGTTGTCCTTTCAGTGCAGGCTCAGTACTCGGAAGACGAGATATCACTTCACCGACAACTTCGTTACTGCAACTGGAAAGGACATGTATGTGACAAATACCGGAAGAAAAGTGTCGTGTATTATGATCATCACTTCATCTATCATTTCCGCCGCATACAACTATGCCTCAGTGACGTAATCAGGGATCTTCTTGGACAACTGTAAGCATTAAAAAAATTATGGGGTTTTACGTGCCAAAACCACTTTCTGATTATGAGGCACGCCGTAATGGAGGACTCCGGAAATTTCGACCACCTGGGGTTCTTTAACGTGCACCTAAATCTAAGCACACGGGTGTTTTCGCATTTCGCCCCCATCGAAATGCGACCGCCGTGGCCGGGATTCGATCCCGCGACCTCGTGCTCAGCAGCCCAACACCATAGCCACTGAGCAACCACGGCGGGTGACTGTAAGCATGAACGTTCGAAAAATGCAATACACACTTCATAGAGATGCCACGTACGCTCTGCTATAATGTCTGCTGAAAGTTCGTTGAGGACTAATGTCGACAAAGGGCGAATTGGACAGCCTGTATGACCCAGAAATACACCTTAGTAAATGTACTTGTCGATTTTTCTTTCTCTAAAGACAGTGTATGGACCCTATATAGCCACAAAGAGAGTTTCGTCACCAGCGTGAACTAACCTTTAAAAAATCACGCAGAAACTATTATTAGCGATAGCGCTGCGGCGACACGAACTAGTGTGGACGGCGGCGCAAGGTGCATTGATAACGCAAACAAAGTACTGCAGGTGGCGATGCCAGGTGCGCTGATGATGTTCCGATCATTAAAGCCGTTATCGCTCTTTATCCATACGCGCCGAACCATTATGAATCGTGATAAAACGTACTCCGGTGGCGGCTGCGTATGATACTGCCACGTGGACCGTATGTTGAAAACGATCTGTGAAAGGGGTAGGGTGCGGCGTGTGCTGAGAGTTTCGTGAGCGTTGTGTCCTCACCGCTTCGTTCGCGTTGAAGCGACAGGCAGCGCTAACGTAGTCGTTCTTTGCTGCAAGTTCTAGCTTGAAAGCGATCGTCTTAAGTGACGGACGGATGTAGGGACGGCCGGACGGACGTATTTTCTCATTGGGTAAGCATATCAATCCTTACGCATCTATATATCGGGCGCCTGTATATAAGATGTCCATATTTTAGTAAAATAACCACCGATGGCTAAGCAGTTGTACTTGTGCGGTAGCGACACCACCTACCTCGCTCCGTAAACTCCACACAAAAAAAAATATTCGCTGAGTTTTCAGCAGTCGGTCTCACTGCAGAATATAAAGTGTAGTCTTGATGAAGAAATACTAACTGCTGTAAAACATAAATATGAGAAAATGTCTATAAAAAGTGAAAAAATGAAGAAAAATAAAGTAGAACGACCACCAAGCCTTGTGCAGGCGGCGAGCAAGCCGAAGCGTAGGCGTCGATTCTTCATACCAAACCAGGCAGCAGCCAGCTCTTCGTATTTGCATATAGGTTGATCGCGCCAGCATCCCTTCCTCCTTTTCTTCCCTCTCCCAGCTATGGCGGCGTCGCCATCGAAAGCAGCTCGGGAAAGCGGTGAGAGCGTTCCATCCGTAAAGTGAGACTCGAAAGGAGCGCCTCGCAAGCAAAGCGAGACCACTGGCTGCCGCGGTTGGGCAATGATACCCGCAGTGGCACAAGCGCTCCATCACTATCGCTGCTGCACGTACTGACAAACGGCGGGATCCCTTCTAACTCGACCTATAGCTAAAGAGTATCCTCATTACTCACGCAAACGCATCGGGTTGGTTTCACCACAGCGCATCTGGGTGAACGCGCGAGCGCATTGCTGGGTTTGTCTATGTGGCGGTCTCGCCGTCTCGTAACGCGGGTGATTGATCAAGTATGCCGGGCGGGTAGTTTGCCGCCGCTTTTGTGATCCCAGTCACGTCGACGCGACTAAATGCTTCCCACCCCCCGCGCGCGCTCCGCGCGACAGTGACGCATCGGTTCCTTTCGAAGAGCGTCTTTGGCGTCGCCGAAGAAACTTATCTCTCTCACTGCGGGCCCAGTTTTGCCGCGAGCTCCGCGTGTGACAGCCGGACGCCAACCGAGCAGTTGCGTATAAACGGGTGGAGTTCGATAACCTGCCGACTTGTAGATTAGATTGCTCGCCTATCGACTTCTTTTTTTTTTTTATGCGAAGCATATTACGAGAGCTCAACCCAGCTCCTCAGGCGCGGCGGTGTCGCCTTGAAACCACGTGACACCGTGACGTCACGACAGAGGAGAAGTGGCTTTGGCTCAACTCTTGCAAGACGGGCTGGGTGGGAATCGAACCAGGGTCTCCGGAGTGTGGGAAGGAGACGCTACCACTGAGCCACGAGTACGATGCTTCAAAGCGGTACAAAAGCGCCTCTAGTGAATGCGGTGTTGCCTTAGAAACGAGCTGTTTCTAAGGCGTGCGTCTCTTGCTCAGGCGCACATTTCGTTGCCGCGCCGAACGCTGCTTTCCTCGACGCTCACCGCGTCCAATGCGGGGCGTGTAGTCGCTGCCCTGTAGCCTATTGTCTTACACCCCTTGGCGGGTCGACGGGAACGCTGTCGCGTTCCACTCTTGAAGGCGAAGCAGTAATGTATGAGTTGTTTCTTCGTCTAGCCGAACCAAATATAGCCAAGCAACAGCAGTTCACCAGGCTAAACAGTGGTTCAACAACTAAAATAAAGGCTAGTATGCTTCGCATCCTGGGCTTAACCTTACCTAAGCCACAGCCATTTTTTTCTTCTCTCCTAACTATGGTATTCTTTGCCGCTACGCTGCGACACACTGCAATTTTGTGTTACATGATACGTGCCAAACATATAGCTTTCTACGTCAATGAAGTGGCTAAAAACGAACAAAGTGCGGTGAGTAGTGCTTTGGATACTGAATGGACGCTTGCGGTGATTGCCACTACTTATCAACTGCACTCACTACATATAACGTTTCGTCCCTCCGCTTGTATAGGTTTTGACATGTGCTTACCTCAGTCCTTTACTCGATGTATGTTTCTTGAGTGCGCCTGTAGTGTTACAAAAAATGCAGCCTCCATGATTCATTAGTGACTAGTAGTTTCTACATTTGTATTGTCCTTTCAGTAAATACAATGAAAGCCGGTACGACATATCACACTCGAGAGCTTTCGTTTCATGTACAGGTGTTTAGAACCAATCTTTATATTTAAAGATCGCATGGACGCATCATCGAGTGCTTGAAAGAAAACGTGACTCTACCTTAGAGTTGCCCTGCAAGCGACATTTAATTTCCATAATTACTCAGACGTAGATTCACTGTGGGAGATTTGTATTTCGAGATAAAACGGCAGTAATTTCGTCACCAACGCAAAGCTAAGTACAGGAAGTTGCGAGGTCAAAATAGGCCACGCGTGCGGCTACCTTGGCTTCGCTTTGGCCTCACGTTGGACCTACACAGACAACTGCTTTCTTGGCTGTGTCTGTGACAAAACGTTACTGTATAACAAAAGATTACAAAGTATAACAGAAGTCGCCAGACTTTATTTATTATGAAACCTATTTCAAGGCATACCCATTTGGGCTGCCCCGACCCCGCTTTAGGTCAAGCTCATTTCAAGACAAGCCGGACTTTTCACACATATCCGCATTGTGATAAAAGAATAGCGCCTTTAAAGAAAGTCACATAGAGGGTGCCGTCACATTTCGGCCTAGGTAGTATTGTAAGAAATTTTATGAGAACCGCAATGTTTGGGGGACTGAAGTGTGCGCAATTTGTCAGCAACTTTAATCAGTAACCACGTAGAACATACATATTCTAAACTGGGTTTCCCCGGGCTAGTGCTTATTCTTCTTTTCCGGCGGCGAAGATTCAGCTGAGTGAGGGTAAAATAGAAAGGAAAGAACAGAAATGCGAAGTACATGAAAGCAAAAACCATGCATCCTTTGCCTCCACACACGCGCATACATATCTGCCTTGCAGCGGGAGTCGACTGTGCCACCTAGCTTGTTCACAAAGAAACAAACCCGCGCGCGAACACAGGTACACAGGTAAATGAATAAAGAAAAAAACGAAGGTAAGCTGACGCTGATCGTGCGAAACGCGCCGACGTTTCGGCGGATGCGTGGAAAACGAGGCTGAAGAGTCGGGTGCGCACTTCAGCGTGGCGGCTTTCGGGTGCGCCGCAGCGTCGCCGGGTGAAAATAAGCTGAACGTCAGCAGCCGGCAACGTACCAAGACTCAACGCTTTCTCGCGCATCGTATTATCTTTTGAGGAGCGCCGGCATCCAGTCTCGCTGAAGCGAAATGCAAAAACGTGATGCGACCCGGCGCTGCGAATATTGCGAATATCAGCGAAAGCTTGCAGCGTCGTGGGAGCTGCGACTTTATAAAGAAAAGGCTTACTCGGCTTGCATATAAGGCTTTCTCTACAAGCCTTAATGAACCAATGAATTACTGAACTTTCATCCCTATGGAGTTTCACTTTTGCTTAATTTCTAGACGCCCTCTACACTAAAGTAGGTTAAAAGTGAACGTCATTAAGTGGACATATTATGAATCTTCCTCTTTGAACATTCATTCCCTTTGGCCCTTTCTCCAACACATGGTAGCCGTCCGGTATTTAAACTGGCTGACCTCCCTGCCTTCTTCATCCTGCTTCACTGACACTTGGGCGCTTGGAGAGAGAAGGGGGGAGGGAATGGTGGAGGAAAGGCAGGAGAGTTAACTAGACTGTCCTGTTTGTTACCCTACACGCGAAGAGAGAATGAAGGAGTGAAAGAGAGGGAAAGCAGGAGTGCAGATAAATCACGCGCACTGCACAAGGCGCAGTGTGTCTACGGCTAGGCACTTAAGACTGCAGCCTGTCGCTATACTGTAGAACAGCTCATATGTATTTCGGGTACTTAATAGCGTGTCAATGGCCAGTCAATATGTTTTGCACACGCAGTTGTGTAGCCGCTTGACCAATTGGCGTACAGAATTTCTGAGGGTACAGCGGTAGTGATTGCCCGTATGAAAGTCTTAGACAACTATAGCAGCATCTTTGCAGATAGGCCACTCTGCGTCCCTCTAAGTGTTCTTCTATTTAGCCTGCGGAAACGCTTATGACAGCAGTTAAATAGAACTGCAGCACCATATGTCCTTGGCAATGTAGATGCCATATCAAGGGGCTTGGTATATATACAGACATATTATCCATATTCTAAAACAGCGGTCTATAGTAATGCCGCACTTGCTGCATACATGTTTTTAAATATGAAAGCCTGTAGGTTTCTAGAGATTAGAAAAGTAAACGCTTTTCACGGCAGTGGGTGCTAAGCGCACCAGCCACTCACTATAGCCAACTGGAGCCAATATAGCCAATATATATAGCCAATATAGGTATACATCTTAAGCGAAAACAGTTTGCGAAATCAGGGGCTGAATCCACAAAGGTTTATTAAATGTCATTCGCCATTGGCCGGTTGCATCCGCTAGCAGGATGTTCAGGGTCAGATCGAATGCCAATCAATCAAGTGACTGGCATTTGGTCTTCCGAACAGTTATCGTGTAGGAGCTCTTTCGTGAATACGGGCGCAGTTCTTCATTGGCAAGCGCCACTATATCCCCATATAAAAATGCGTCTCGCTGATATTTACCAGCAAAGAATATTGATCGCAACTCTACAGAGATTGTCCACAGTCAGAAAATTTCTTTAAAAACTGGCGCCGAACTAACAGATGCTTTCGCTTGTACGTTCTGTTGGCAATAGCCCGTCCGTCTTTGCTAATATTATGTCCTAGATGACGAATGGCCGGAACTTGGTCTCGAAAGAGAAAAACTGTCGTGCGCCCGATTGCCGTACGAAGCTACAAAGGAGACCCATGCGGGTTTCACGGGCAGAAAGCTTCGCAGTTGAGGAAAAATTCGTCCTGGTCCGGGATTCGAATCAGAGACGAACCCCTTTCCGGAACCAAAACTCGCTCTTCGAACAGTTTCAACGCGAGAGCCTTTTATGCGAAGCATATTACGAGAGCTCAACCCAGCTCCTCAGGCGCGGCGGTGTCGCCTTGAAACCACGTGACACCGTGACGTCACGACAGAGGAGAAGTGGCTTTGGCTCAACTCTTGCAAGACGGGCTGGGTGGGAATCGAACCAGGGTCTCCGGAGTGTGGGACGGAGACGCTACCACTGAGCCACGAGTACTTTTTTTTCTTTATTTCCAGACAATCAACAAATACATCAATACATACTGCTCCCACCATCAGACAATATTCACTTTCCCACCGCTGTGCTTGAAGCTTGCGGTTGAGATTACAAAACTTTCATTTTGGCAAGGGCATCCATCAATGACAACATATCATCGTCATACGCTAACTTCTGAAACACTTCCCGTAGTTTACTGATATTTTCAGCAAAATACGAGCTTACTGTTCTCACATTTATATCACAATTCCTTACAACCATGCGGTTTCTCCAGATACTGTGAAGGCCGAGAAGAAAGCACATGTCATAAGGTATACTGTCTTGCACTGTGGATAGGTAACGGATACCATGCGCTGTTAACGGCAATTCTTTTTTAATAGTTCTTTGCATAATATCCCAAAAGAAGACCGCACCCCAACAGTCCAGAAAAACGTGTTCTATAGTTTCTGGTTTCTTGCAAATCAAACAGTTAGTCCCCCATGGTAAATAGTCCCCTCTTTCTTCTAGCCATGTTTTTACAGGCAAGGTATTAGTATGTAGTTTAAAAAAGAATGTTTTCACTCCCCCTGGTACAATCATTCGTTTCACACGTTTTAGGACATCTTTACCTTGGCCTTCGCGGTACATTAATCGATATAATGGTTCTGGGAACATAATATCTATTAAATCCGAGCTTATCCGCTTACGACTGACTGCCGCCAAATATTCTATGGAAAAGTGATGGTTTAAAAATCTAAATGCTACGACCACCTCACGTAAAAATTTACTCGCTGCATAACACCCACCCTCCCTCATCGAGACAACAAAGTTAGGTAAGACATTGCTCAATCGGACGTGAATAACTGTTCGTAAGAAAGGATTTGTCGTGTCTCGTAAGAACAAAAACCTAGAAATCAGTTGCTTTAAGTATAAATTTGGTAATGACAAGCCCCCTTGACCCAACTTGCGAAACAAGTTGTTCCTGCTTGTTCTTTCATATTCAGACTGCCACACAAAAACAGCAAATACTCTATGGAATTTCTTGATGTTGAATCGGGAACAGCTCATGACTTGCATGAGATACCACAGCTTGCTCACCAAGAAGATTCTGCAGATAGCCGCACGTGCAATAGAGAGGTCTCGTCCGGCCCACTTATCAGTTTGAGCTTTTAATTCCTGCACTTTGCCATTCCATAACTCTTTAGTGTCTCGATGTGTGCCTAATGGTACACCAAGATAAATCCCAGGCGTGAGCTTCCACCGCATACCTTCAAAAACACGCGGCGTTGTTTGCCACCGGCCGTGCCACAAGCCGACACACTTATTCAAGTTTATATTGCTGTCCGTCATGTCACAAAACTCACGCATAATTGTCATGGTAGCTCGAACACTCTCCTTATCTTCACAGAAAACAACAACATCATCAGACTGAGCCACGAGTACGATGCTTCAAAGCGGTACAAAAGCGCCTCTAGTGAATTCGGTGTTGCCTTAGAAACGAGCTGTTTCTAAGGCGTGCGTCTCTTGCTCAGGCGCACATTTCGTTGCCGCGCCGAACGCTGCTTTGCTCGACGCTCACCGCGTCCAATGCGGGGCGCGTAGTCGCTGCCCTGTAGCCCATTGTCTTACACCCCTTGGCGGGTCGACGGGAACGCTGTCGCGTTCCACTCTTGAAGGCGAAGCAGTAATGCATGAGTTGTTTCTTCGTGTAGCCGAACCAAATATAGCCAAGCAACAGCAGTTCACCAGGCTAAACAGTGGTTCAACAACTAAAATAAAGGCTAGTATGCTTCGCATCCTGGGCTTAACCTTACCTAAGCCACAGCCATTTTTGTGAATAGAATCAATCTTTTTTTGAAGATGTCTGTAGAGCACTTCTAGGCAAAATAGCGCATCAAGCCCTGGCCAAGGAAGTCTATACTACTTCTAACGTGGAAAGCATATTTAGCGCCAGCACACAAGGACAGAGGGGAGACTACACCCCAATGCGCTACTCACAATGCGTTACCAACACGCCCAACAAATTTCATTTCATTTCATTACCTTAAAGACCCCTTGATAGGGGTATTACATAAGGGGTGGGAATACCTTTGTACATAATTTGCATGCAAACAACAACAAAAAATGCATGTGCTAGACTGTTACATACGTCAGCGTAAATACATAGACCTAAGTAATACAAACTAAAGTTGCACGAGCATATAAATCTGGTAACACAAGTCATTTTCATTGTAAAAAGTGTGCAGTGACACTCTCCATGAACGTACAAGGGCAAATGATGGCAGAGATTTGGTGGGGCAGATTGTTCCCATCTGTAGCGGCATGGCAAAAGAATGAAGCGGAAAAGGCAATGCTGAATTTTATTTCTAGTACATGGCGCTCTTTTCTGTGCTAATCGTTAAATCCGTGTCGTCTCCCTCCTGTCCTTGTTTGCTGGCGCTAAATGTGATTTCCAAGTCAGTTTACCAACACGCCCAACAAATGGCAATACTGCGAACAGTTCAACAGAAAACCTACAGACTGCTAAAGTCTGCCCTCATATGGGAATCAGCCCGCCCGACGCTGCACGGTTATGGTGAGAACATCCGTCAAGCTTTGTTTGCTTTATGGTCGCGAGCGCCAGAGGTGCGCGTATGCATGACGTATGCGTGACGTTTGTTTACAGCATGGCAGCTGTAAACAAACTTTGTTCTCTGATATTTCCCCGAACATTTATTTCTGTCTGCATTTCTTCTTCTTCTTTTCCGGGTCCCGATCCTTCCGTTGTCGGTTGCGTCAAGTGATTCGTGTCGGACGGAGTTTAATCAAGAAGGGCTGTTGCGGGAGCGCGAATAAAATGGCGGCAATATACGCGGCTTGATTCCGCGCGTGGCAGTGGATTTCAAAACGGAGACGCGGGTTGAATTTTTTGCTATATTTCTATTATTCTGGATGGCGAACTCGTTCCAACGCACCTGAGACTCTCGCATACGTAGCAGGGCATGTGCGCATTGAAAAACGTCGTGCCCGACTGTAAGCGGAGGTATATTGTGTGAGAGCGCTGAATTCGGTGTCAGAAATAAATTTCTATTTTTTTTAATTAGTAAAACGTGGCATTTTGTATGCGGTGAGCACTAGTTTTAGATATATACTTATGTTAATCTGGACCAAGCATTTCGCGCATAATCAGAACTTCACGGTGCTGCGAATGCTTCTTCGGAATGTGCGAAATACGTTTACGACTCGATATTTAGAGCTTGTGGCGCAGATATTGTTTCCGATGTATGAAACAAACACACACACAAAAAATGTGATTAGCGTCCAATGCCGAGAACAAAACGCGCAGTCTTTATGGCTGAGGTCAGAGATACCACGAAATCACAGCATTTAGGCGACAAAAAGCTGTTGATTATTTTGTGACAATTATGACAGCGAAGCCAGGGCATCGTCACTGAACGCTCAAGATGCGTTTACTGCATCTACGAACTGGTTTGTGTGCTAAAAATAGTTTGACATATCAAATAAATTCAATAAATTTGATGCAAATTAAAACAAATTTTTACGACTTCATTATACACCTTATAACGAAGCTGAACAGAGGTGAAACACATCGAATCCCGGCCACGGCGGCCGCATTTCGATGGGGGCGAAATGCGAAAACATCCATGTACTTAGATTTGGTGCACGTTAAAGAACCCTAGGTGGTCAAAATTTCCGGAGTCCTCCACTGCGGCGCGCCTCATAATCAGAAAGTGGTTTTGGCACGTAAAACCCCATAATTTAATTTTTTTTAGAGGTGAAACACATCGGCGCGACCTATATTCATAGCCCAGCAACCCGCTGGGATCTGCAGCTCGATCGGGCCATGCGTCGTACTCTATACCTGGTTACGTCCAAACATGCTGTCAAGCATGCCCAGCCGCATTATCGAAAGAAATGAAGCGCTCAGAAAGCACACGGGAGAAGCAAATGCCTTTCTGCTGGTGAACTGATGGCGCAGGTTTTAGGTGCCCAGAGTTGGACGTGTTCGATATGAAGTCCGTTTTAAGAGATCTGTTTTTGCGCGAATGTGGCTAATTATGTTTACCGCGTTCCACACGACGCGTAATTGCCTGTTCCTAGAATCACTATACTTTAATTTCACCGCATGACTTCTTGTTTCATTAGCGTGGTGCCCTGACGCAATAATGTACATGATTTTATCCTACAACCCGCATTACCCGCGCCAACATGCATCTGATCGAGTGCGCGGCTTAGGTTTCATTCTGTGCACGTGCAATCTGTTCACGCCGACACAAGGGATCGAGCACGTGACCTCGTGTTCAGCAAAACCCGTTCTTTTCGCTATGTATACGTCGAGTTTCGCACTTAGTGCTCGAGGTAACCTCCTCTCTTTTGCGACGCAGGAAGACGGCGCTGGGAACCCTGTTGTCGCACATGGGTGCGCACCCCGAGGATTATGCCAGCGCAGTCTGAAGCATCTCCTCCTCTTCGCCTGCACGGGTGAGTGTGCCACCCCCACTTGCTATCTATCTATCTATCTCTATATATATACATATATATATATATAGCCGCGCGACTGGTCGTCCGAGGCACTTTGAGTGTTTTCGCGGGTTTCTTTCACGATCGCAAAACCCCTATTTATGTGGCACGTATTGAGCAACAGAAGGCTGTATCGGGAGCTTTTCGCGTCGCTCTACAATTTTCTCATCGGCACTTTTAATCTAATTATAATATTTGAGCAGCTGATTATTGATTATGTCTCATTGCGTAATTAGGTAGAATGAAAAAAAAAGTCGTCTGAGTATGTCCAAGCGACGGCAAACAACGTTACCTTGGTTCTGACCAGCTCCGTGGCATTCACATATTTTTAAACTCTTGCACGTGTTAGCAAGGACACCCTGTATGTGCATATGAAAGGACAGGCAGCAATGTTAACCATGGCAACTCCCGGTTGGCTACCCTACACGGTGGGCAAGAAAAAGAAAGAAAGAAAAATAAATTAGAAGACGAGCCAGCGTGCGTACGTCAACAGGTGAATGCTGTCTGCGATAAAGTCAGAAGCACTCGTATTGCCCAGTTGCCTTCCAGACGCAGATTGACGCTTTGAAGGCCCTGAGCATAACATAGTTATCCAGCCAAGGCCCCAGGATCTTTGCATAGGAGAGTGGTCTGTCACATAAGCAGCCGAGGCTAATATGTGCATACGCAGAGCATGTCGTTCAAAGTAGAAGTATACGGGCAGTGTCACAAAATGTACTCTACTGTTTCATCACATCTGCAAGTGAGGCATGCGGCACTGTTGGCTATTCCGATTGAGAATGTGTAAGCATTCGTGAATGTGACATCCAGCCACTTTTTATAGACTATGAAGTGTGTTGCATGCGGTTAAGCGCGTTCGTTTAAAAGTTAAAATAATTCTACTGGCGAGCGCTAACGGGAGATGCATCATTCCACTTTAGGAATCCATTTCTAGCAGCTTTACCCATGCAGCTTTCGAGGAAAGTGGTATTTCGAAAGGGATCTATGAAGAATACGGCGGATATTTTTCGCGCTATGCCGGCCTAAGGAAGGGTGCGAGGTCCAACAGCGGACTGGTGCTCGAACTCACGAAAATACGGCGCTGTTAAGTATGTCCGGGTGGAACGTAACTATACGTATTGCGGTTCGCGTCACGTCACGATACGGTCGGTCGCTCGCTAAAAGCCGCCAACCGCAGATACTGCCCGGTGCAGAAAGAAAGAAGGAAAACAAGCGAAAGGAACAGCGCGAGGACCCCGCTGTGCAACTTCCATTTCCGCCGAACAAATGGGAAGTCGAGGGGTGTGCAACTCGATTGCTTCGGCTGTTGCCTACTCTGCACGGACTGTTTCGCTTGTCGATGTGCTACGCCACAAGCGCGTAACGCTGTACAAACAGGTTCTTTTCCGTGTTCTTTCCTTTGTAGTCTGCCTTCTGACCGGATGGGGTCGCTACGTGTAGTGTGTGTGGGGTTTAACCACAAACGCGCGCGCGCGCACGCACGCACGCACGCACGCACCCCCCCCCCCACACACACACACGCACACGCACACGCACGCACACGCACGCACACGCACGCACACAGACACACACACACAGACGCACGCTAATGTGTGCAAAAGACCTAGCACTTGCGAAAGACCGAACATCCGCAAGTTTAAACGTGCGCCTGCCTTGCGGTGCATGACGTCAAACCGTTTTCCTAATTTAACTGAACTACAGTGCCACGTTTTCAAGACCGGTCGGGTCCACTTCACTGTACGCTTCCAAGAAGTGTTGTCTCTCCCTCGAGGATTATGCGACCACGCTAACGAGGCACTTCCTAACCAGGCACTCTCAGGAATTTCATGAAGCCGCCTAAAAGGGGAAGAGAAAGAGCAGAGAGCTGCGCTAAAGCACCTCTCTCCCCGCTAATACTCCAGAACTCAACGTTCGCGCACATTTCGAAGAAAGGTCGAAGTTCCCAAGAGGGGTTGCACACTGAAGCAACTGACGATTTGGTGTTTGACGTCAGGAACGCAGAGCTGTCCTTTCGTGCTCTTTCGCAGCACCAGAAAAGCATCCAACAGGAGACACCTTGTCGAGAGAAAACTCCTCCTCATTGTAACAAATTGCTTCCCCGAATTTTTGGTCCGCGGACCAAATCGGGGCTCGTTCGAGAACGTGTTCACGAGAATAAAACGAGAGGAGAAGAGCCGGTAAAGACAGACAAAAGAGCAAGAAAAAAAAAAGAAATCACGAACTGGGAGAATAGGTGGCAGGTTTTAAAGCCCATTATATCGCGTTGAGTGGTTTAACGAGACACCAAAGTACGTGGAACTCCGATAAGAGGAAGGGCGCGGCTTTGGTTCCGACGTAGACGGCACCGACGGCACCTTCGGAGTAGTCATCATTGAAAAACAAGAAACAAAAAAAAAAATCTAACGAGGACGAGAAAGGAGGGATCCCTAATGCACCGCCTTTGTCTTTCGTAATGACGTGCGTTTGGTTTTCTTTTCGCTAATACTAAACCTAAAGCGTTCTTTTCTTTTGTAACGACGACCTCTTAATCCTGTAACGTAAGGAACAGCTTCTAGAAATAACCTGGAAAAGTGTCTTACGGATAATCGCTGGTGACCTTGGAGCATGAGCGCGAAACTGGAGAAAAGGCGCCTGGAGATTTTGCTCAAATGTCACTGATAACAGCACTGCGCCTCTTGACGTGGCCGCCATGCAGCCTTCGGGCGTCCATTGAGTGGGAACTTTGGGCAGCGCCCACTGACTCGCCACGTGTCAGTTTCCGTGCCCTTAAACGACTATGCATAATGGTGAAAGTCGGGTGATATGGGGGACAGCTGGCCTTTTCAAACCGGGTGCAGATGAACTCCGTCCTGATAAGCCTCGGTTTTCTAGCCTGAAATGGTTAGTAATCTCATGTGCTGTTGAAAGGTTCAGCGACAAAAAGGTAACCTGAAAGCCTGACCGTTCCTTTGCAACTTAATTTCCTGCACCAACCTTAACAGTAATCCCAGAAATGCTGCTGCAAGAATGAACAAACAGTTGAAAGAAATCAGCTGTTGCTGACGTGAGGAGATAAATCCTTTTATTTACCGAAAGAATGCCGAGTATAGAATACGTGATAATGAAATATTGACGCCGTTCTGCATGTCCTCTTTCTTTATACCATTACTAATGTTCAACCTTGGTGGTTCTGAAAGTTTCACAAAGCATGCAACATGACCGGCATTTCCTGCTACATCCGAATAACTGACTCATACGGATGAATACTTTCTTAAACAGCACTGTTCATGTCATCTTCCTGCTTAAAAATAACCTTAAGCTTCGTCGCGACGGCACCGACATGTCACCGACCCAAATGTACGACATTCGCACATCACACGCAGCACCTCACACATTAAAGAAACATAGGAAAGCTATTCCACCTTCATGTTTAATGGACAGTGCCGAATATCAGGCATAATGACGTCACAATTAACTTGCGATCCTTTGCCTCAACTAACTTAGCAGCAGCCTATTTAATATATTTACGGGGTCTATCAGTGTTAGTTTTTTATACACAAAAAATATATTCCGCGCCTTACAATAACTTGGCAATTTGGATCATCTTGTTAATGAAGCTGCGCAATTTTTTGCGACTTGCAAGAAGAAAGAGCTCGTGGCGCCAATCTAACGTCGCCTTCACGCCGAAGATAAACGCCTGCTGCATCGTCCCGCTGCAGTTGATCCGCGCGGACAGCTGACGCAAGCACGTTCCAACCGGCGAAAGTTGAAATGTTTACTTTACACTTATGTATGGCCTCGTGAGGGGGCTCTCGAACGTTTCCCTCGAACGAAACGCTCGTTAAGCATATATCGCCCGCACGGCACTCTCTCGACGCTAACCGATTTCTCCGAACGCACTGAAATTATACGGCTGACGGAGATCCACGGAAAAGGGTGCAAGAAAAAGAAGGTTGCTGCAAAGTAGAGCTGGATAAACGGGTGTGGGGTGGGTTAGGAAGGGAGCCCAGAACAGCGTGCTTCTCGGAAGCGAGGCATAGGGAGGGAGAAAAGATGGCAGAAGCAAGGCAGCAGTGTTGACGGTGCAGCGCCTCCACCTTGGTCCCTAGTTCCCTCGTCGCCTCCCCTGCCCCACCCTCTTCCTTATTCTCTCCCTCCTCTCCAGCAGTGGCGGGTCGATGTCGAGGCACGGGAGTCCCGCGCGCCGTCATCCACCGCCTCAGACTCCGTGACGGCGGTGGTGGCGTCTGCGCAGCGTCGCCGTTTGCATCTGCTGCTCCTGCGGCGGCGGCCGCGGTGGCAACCGGTTACCTAACAGCCGTTATCAATAAGTGATAACGTCGCTGCCGACGGCCCTGAAGCGAGCCACGGTTCAGGCCGCGGCTGTTACTCTTGTCCTTGGGACGGAAGCAGCCATGCATGCGAATCGAGAGTTATCCGTGTTGTTGTCGTCGTCGTCATTGCCGTCACGGAAATGCTCGCAGTTCTCGCCCTATACTGCCGCATTTTATCGCCGCTTAGGCCGCGTGTTGGGAACCGTCGTCGCACCCGGCATCTTTAGGCGTGTACGATGGGGGTTGCAGATACATGTCTACCTGCGTGGCTGCTGGTCGTCTTTCGCATGTTTACCATCCTGCATGAGAGGACGAGTTCGTGCCAACCGCCGGTATAGACTGTGCGGATCGACGTCTCCCGCGCGTCGTATTACATTTCTCCTGGTCGTCAGTTTGTGACGGCGCTAGAAGCAGCTGCAGGTTGCTGCGATCAACGTGCTTTGAATGTGTACACTCGTCCACAAGAAACTACAAGGTAACGGTTCCAGGGCAATGGTAAATTTCTGGCATGAATTAAATTACAGCGAAGCCTAGGCAGATAGCTTGCAACTCACATTTTTTCGTAAACCTCGTGCCCCGTATAAATTAGTGATCAAATGTATGCTACCCAGAAAACGGCATAGGATAAATGTTTTGCAAGCGCACGACTTTACGGCGTCTTATTGGGCACTCTTTGTAAATATTTGTTGGCGTGGTGGTATCGAAGCCGCCAACCATCCGAATCGAATGTGTCTTAACCTCCGACTATGTTCATACTGTGGGTTGCGCAAGAAACACATGGACAAAAAAGGGGGGTGGCACGGATGACATGAGTGCAATCTGTGAACTTATGGCACAAGCCATTCGTTACATTTGCATACATAAAGCGCACGTACATTTACACGCATGCATTTACACACAAACTTGCATAAAACAGTTAACATGTGTAACGCTAGAGTTATTACCAGCATCCACGTGGAAAATCTTCACCATATAGATAAATGCGCACTCGCATCCTGGTAACGGTGCCTTTCTCTCTGTCTCTCATTTTTTTTAGTAAATTGCTGTCTAAATGGACGGGGTACCATTGACGATGCAAATGTTGCAAGCAACAAATGCTGCGAGCTAGATTGTCCATGTACAGTTTAGTAGTTGTTCACTGACGCTTGCAAGATGTCATTCGGCTTAACGCCTTCTCTCCAACTTTGGTAAAGACGACTACACAGAGGGGAGGCTGTCCCTCTACCCACTCGTCTCGTGACTGCGGCTACTACGTTCCTAACGGAGAAGGGCACCGAAATGGCTCCTCTTCATGCGAGATGCTGAATAAGACGCTAGAAAAACACAATGGAAACGCTGCAATGTGCACACATACCTTTGTCGGTTCTAGTACTATATGCGGATGGAAATGCTCCGCACCAATTGTCGCCGCCATGCATCCACCAAGACCCTTACACAGTAATGTTATAGTACCGTCTCTCCCCATAATATGCGCGAGGAAACGTTTCTTACAACGTTCACCTATTCCTGCCAAGATGGCACTCACTTGCAACCTTAAGTGCTTCCACGCCGGCGCTTGAGTGCCTCAGTCGTGAAACTATAGAAGAGCCCTACATCGCGAACCCGGCTGAATGGTTTTCTGGCTATGGCGCATTTCTCTATATGGCGTGCACCCGTCGTATACTGCGCGTTAGGCCGCAACACTCGTAACGGGTGCACTTTGCGCACCATTCTTGTCTTTTCGTTTATTACACCCAACTCAAAGCAAAATCTTCTTTACTGTGTCATCTGTCATGAGGCGAGGCGCTACGTTGTCGTAAAGAAACCAGTTTACCATCGCGGTTCCGTAACAAACACCGATTATAGCTACTGCTCTTGCTAAATCGCATGTTAAAGGCTTACATATGCATCCAGAAAATGTCGCAAGATGAACCATAAATTGGTTTGCTTTTTGCCTTTATTATTCGACTATATTAAAAAGACAAACTCGTAAAACTAATATTGTCGGTTTCTCAAGCATCTTCTATACTTTTATTTTTATTTTTTTGAGTACCACCGGTTTGTGACGACACAAACCGGTGGTAGTTGGTGTGGTGTCGATTACTTAGCTACAGGTATGTTTCCAAGACCGGTATAGTCGTTAAATGCGGGCACGCATGCTGGGCAGTGGTGCCCTTAAGCAAACAACCCTGCTCACTTAATAGATATCTATGTAAGATCACTATCGCTATGCCATCAAGATAAAAGCAAAATTTATGCACAGGTCTAAGGCGTACGTTATACTCAGAGTGTATGGTGAAGCTTGTGGCACAATTCAACAAAGCTTTCCGTTCGTAAGTGCTGTTTTCCATTGGTCAGTCGTCTTTGCTAACATGTCCGTTATTAACATTGCCTGACATCCACTATAACGAATGCTTCCAGCGCAAGACCCTTTCTGTTAATACGGACACTTTTTCACAGACCTCATACACTCTCTTACCGCTTCCGTGCATTGGACTGATCCAGAGATCACGAGCCAGACCCGGCTACGTTAAATGTACGGTCAATGCATTAGTGCTCTCAAATGAACACTTATTAACATAAAGACACAACAGCAAATTTTCAACGTAGATGTTATTTCCTTTACATGGGCGAAGTTTGAAGAATGGTTCGCCCTTGGTAGAAGCTATAGAGCACGCAAAAAATGTCTTTAGAACCAACGTTGGGTAGATATCTTTGCAAGCGATGGTATTGTAATTCTCCTTAAGCATATCATGTTACGTCGAAACGCATACGTACACACATGTTTATGGGTGTTGCATACTTACATATGGACATCGTTACTCTTTTCCGCAATACCTTTCGTTAACTGTCCATGTCTTTTTTTATTTATTTCTTCCGTCAAATTTTCTTCTGATACCTCTTCAATCCGGCCCTGTTCATATTACATGGAAATCGAACGCACATGTTGGAATCAATGCGAAGCGAAGCATTGTCTATTGGTGTCACGAACTAAAGTAGAAGAAGACAAAATATAAGCACCAAGTGGGAAAATATGGAAAAGCAGGGTAGACACCACGGCCTGTACCTCAGAAAGAAGAGAAGTAAGAGGAATAATACTGCCGTGGCTTGGAAGGAGCGAGCAGTGGGGTGGCAGTACACCGCTAGAAGAGAAAAATCAAGGGGGGTGATCGAGTGCTTGGCATAAAGACGGTGAACCGGTGGCGTCGACACCGAAGACCTGAGAAGGAGGAGGACAACAGTGGCACTGCACCAGTATGGCTTGATGCTCCACGCCCCTCCGTTATGCCCCGTGGTCTCCGGCAAAGGCTCGATCCAAGAACAACGTCTCCGTCCTACGCTACGGGGACAACCTCGCCTGCGGCAATGGTCTACAAGCCCGCTTTACGCGGAGACAAACCCTCAGCAGAGACGCCAGCAGTCTACCGGGCCACACGAAAAGACTACGCCGAAGCGCATTTGCAAGCGTCACATCGTACTTGATTTATTAAGACATCTAGTTGGAAATGCCAACTGGATTATTTAAGAACTCGTGAAATATAGTAGAGGGAAAGTGTAAAGGCCAAACTCACAGCAATTCTACTCATCTGGGTTTATGTGGATTTGATGTGGACTTGTGTATTGTCTGTTAGTATTACAAATATTATAATACTAACATTAGTGTGTCGTTGCCTATACTAATGTCTCGTGCGGCGGGCACCGTGACAAAATAGTGGCGAGCCTGCCTGAATTCTCATCACTACAGTTGTCGAGCAGTGCGAGTCATGAATTTAGAGAAGTTATCTAATGTGGCGGAAAAGGGTGAAGAGCTCACTAACTTCTTGCGTGGTGAGAGGGCGACGTCACATGGAATGGCACGCGAAGAACATGAGAGATGCAAATGACGGGCACAACTGGATAAGAAAAAAAGCACAGATAGAAAAGGAGATGCTAGAACTGAAGTTGCGACTAGCTGAATCCAACGTACAGAACTCAACAGATTAGATACTTCGGTGTCGTCAGAAACAGGATCAACCCGCGCGCAGAAAACACGCCCCAGAGATCTAATGGCACCTTTTGGTGAGAAGAGGGACGACCTCGATGCGTACCTACAATAGTTCGAACCGATAGCCCTTGATCAGGGTCGGAACAAGAGCGAATGGGCAACGGCGTTGAGTGTTTGTTTGGCAGAAGAACCACTGACTGTGGATGGCAGAATGACAACGTCAAAATAATTGGACAATGACAAGGTGAAAAGCACACTACTACAGAGGTCCAGATTAACAGCGGAAGCTTTTAGGGAAATGCTCAGTACAAAACCGCATGATGCGGAAACTGCGAAGCAGTTCGCATCACGTATGGGTAACTACTTCGGCAAGTGGATAGATATGTCTTGCACGAAAAAAAACATACGACGGAGTTAGAGATCGCGTAGTAATCGAGCAGTTCTTGACTTGCTGTAGCCCGAAGCTGGCAATCTTTCTAAAGGAATGAAACATGAAGTGTATAGGAGAATACGCGATCTTTGCCAACGAGTTCATACAAGCACAAGGCTTGAAGAACTTGGGGAGGATGATGGAGGAACGTTATGAGACACAAATGTTCCCTCGCAAAGAAAGTGCTGCTGGTGTCGAGACAAAGCCGTCTCACAGATGTTTCCTCTGCATTCCTCAGGGCCATCGAGCTGCGGACTGCAGGGTCGGAGCTGATCACGGACAAGCGCAAGGAAAGGACACACGGCTGACGTGTGCAGAGCATATTAAAAAAAAGACAGCTTGTGCCGTATATCCAAAGGACTAAGAGTGCGAAACTAAAGCTCATATATATGACTGGAAGAAAACTGGCATTAAGGTCAAGCAAGAACAAAGGCCATATGAAGCAGGACCGCATATACCAGTAGTTATGGCGACATAAAAGGAAGACGGGTGTTGGTCCTGCGAGATAATGACACAAATACAGTGCTGGTAAGGAGCAGCTTAGTGGACGACGCCGAACTCACTGGCGAGCAAACATCGGTAGTCGTTGCGAACGGAACGACTGGGTGGCTCCCGGAGGCCAAATTCTTCGTGTCAACACCACTATGCGGGTTTGGTGACAGCAAAATGCCCAGAAGAACCATTATATGACCTTATATAAGGGAACGTGCCTGGAGTAAGGCGCCTCGATGATCCCGCCTCCCAATGGCCGTCAAGAAAGTCAAAGAGGCAAGCATGGTCAATGATCATCAACGTGACAGATGAGATCACCTCTGAAGGTGGCCATGTCGACAGGGACAATTATGCGCCCCAAGGATGTCAATGCACCGAAGACAAGAAGTATGGCATAGTTGCGTTAGCAGTGCAGATTAGAGTGGTTAGGGCAACAGAACTGATAGTTGGGCGAGTTGGTACGAATTCATAGTAAAATATTTAGCGCGCACAATTGACAAGGACACAGTGGAGGGGGACACATGAGTGCTCGTGTGTCCCCCTTCACTGTGTCCTTGTAAATTGTGCGCGCTAAATATTTTACTATGGTTAGCCGACCTCTACGCTAGTTGAACGTACTTGATATACAAATGCTAGATGTCACTTCTGCTGACATTGCCAAGAAACAGAAAGATACTGAATCAATATGAAAGTGTTTTGAAAAACTAGGGACCCCATCTAAAAGAATGAGAAGTCGCACTTCATTTCAGTTAGAGATGCATGGGGAATATTATTACAGGCGGTGCTTATTCACTTCCGCAAGAGAATGCTCACAGCTTGCAGTGCCTAAAACTCTGCGGAGTGCAGTCTTAAACCTGGGACACTGTACTATTATGGTTGGGCACAAAGGAGTGAAAAGAACGACAGCAAGAATAATACAAGAGTTTTCTTGGCACATTGACACGAAGATATATGTAAGTTCATGCGACCAATGTCAAAGAAACATGCCGAAGAGTCAAGTTGGGCGAGTACCACTGGGAAAGATGTCAACTATCTCCACACGCCGTTTCAGTGGATAGCCATAGATATTGTGGGACATATTACCCCAATGTCTAGCAAAGGCAACCGATACGTGCTCACGATGGTAAATACCGCCACAAGATATCCGGATGCCCTTCTTCTCAGAACCATCGACGCAGTGAGGGCGACAGAAGCTTTAATGGAAATGTTTTCCGGACACTGTGTACCTAAAGAGATACTCAGTGACAGAAGTTCATACCTTACCTCGGATTTAATGAAAGAGATAAATTAAATGACGTGCATCCGACAGTTGTCTACAACACCCTACCATTCTATGGCTAACTGATTGGTAGAGAGGTTTAATGGCGCATTGAAAACAGCAAGAAAGCGTTTTATCCTCTCTCTATCAACCGCTAGTTCTTTGTACGCTACGTATTTGTACCTTTTCCTCTTTCATTTATTCTGTTATCACCAAACATGACGCTTCCATCCTCTCCTGCATAGTCCTTTCTCCATACCTCTTCAACATCACGAACTATTTTGTCATGGTTCCTGGCGCACAAGACATGAATGTAGGCAACGACACACAAGACGCATTTATAATATTGACACACAATACACAAGTCCACATCAAATCCACATAATCCCGGATAAATGATTACGCTTAAGCTGCTGTCAGTTTGGTCTCTACACTTTCCCGTAAACATCTTTCACGAGTTCCTACAGCATCCAGTACGCATTTCTCGCTAAATGCCCTAATAAGTCAAGTACAATGTGGCGCTTACATATCAGCTTCTGCGTAGTCCTTTCATGGGCCCAGGTGGACTGCTAGCATCTCTGCTGAGGGTTTGTCTCCGTAGCGTAGAGCCGTCGGCGAATGCGAGGTTCTTCCCGTAGCATATGATGGGCTGTTGATCTCGGATGGGGCTTTGGCGGAGACCACGGCGCACAGCCGGGGGGCGTGGAGGATCAAGCCAGACTGGTGTAGCACCACTGGTGCTCAGGGCTTCGGTGCCGACGCCACCTGTTCACCACCTTTCCGTTAAGTGCTCGATCGCCCCTCTTGCTTCTCTTCTAGCGGTGTTCTGCCACCCCACCCCTCGCTCCTTCCAAGCCACGTCAGGCTTCCCCCTCTTCCTTCGTCTCTCATTTCCGAGGTAACGGTTGTGCTGTCTACGCTGCTTGATGATGACGTTGGAACTCTGTCACGGCTCGTACCCACTAAGGGAGATAGGCCATTAATCGGGCGACACGAGATAGCTGAAGGAACTTATTTGAAAATGAGAAACGCAAAGCAAAACAAAAACGGAAGGAGATAATGCAATAACTAGACTAATATGTGAGTGAGCAGTCAGACTAACTGAAAGATGAGTCTTATAAATGGATACAACCAAGGAGATAACTAATGTTAGTAAAGAATGTTGACAAACCGATTTGGGTGAAATGAACGCAGACCTTATATGTAGAGTAAAGATACAATAATTAGCAGGGTAATCGTTTTGTTTCATTTAAGTAATCAAATACTGTGAAACAAACATCTCTGACTATAGCCTAGTGTCGAGGCCCCGAATGATAATACTACTGGTGTGCCTAATTTTAACCCAAGTTTACAGAGTGGAGCTTCGAGTGATATCTTCTTGTCTGGTGGCAATATTGTCTGCATGATAAAAAGTGATCGTCTATTGATTCAATTTCCTTACAGTTGTAGCAGCGACATCATCTGGTCTGATAACATCAGACCAGCTGTTTGATGCTATACACTTTGTGTTCTTCTACTTTATCCCGTAACAATTGGTGATGCCTACTTGACGCTATACAAAGGCTGGATAAGTTTCGTTTGGTTTGATGAGTTTTCTGTAATAATCATAGCACGACATGCTCATTCAGGAGGATTGTTCAACAACAGCCACACATCCAGTGCTACATGCTGAATGATTGAACCTAAACAAAATAAGTTAGATAATACATCAAATAGTGGTCCCCATACGACTAACAGATCGGTGTGCTTTAGAGATTCCTGTTAGCCGAGATTATACGTTCAGGCTCTACGAAGAAAGCTTGCTTTTATTTACGCAGAACAGAGGTGAGTATACGTCAACATCACATGGAAACAATTAGGGCTAGTTTTGGTTTTGAGTCCGCACTGGCTGAAGCTACGAAGAGCCGCTTTGACTCTGTAGTGGTGGTGTTGGCAAAGCCACTGTGCCAGACATGAAGCAGTAGCCTTGCCTTGCCAGTGAATTCCCTTTGATGGCTACAGCTGGCTATAGTGGGTCTGCTTTGCCATTAGGTGGCCTTCACTGGCTGCACTTCTTTAGGCATTGGTTAACGACGTCTATTCACTCATATAAGCATTGCGGTATTGTTTGTCAATTGGGGAAGAGCCAAAGAAAGCTATCATTAAAAAACAAGAAACAGACACTCACATAACGAGTGCACTCGCACACGAATACGCTCCAAGACGTACCAGTTTGTCATCGGCAAACCCTTTATCTAGTCCCCGGCAAGCGTTGAGAGAGAACTTCACTTAACATATATATGATAATAATTACGTCGGCAGCAAGAAATTTAAAACATCGAAATTTTGGCCGTATGTTTTTCTTTCGAAAATCTTTATTTCTGTTAATTAAGCTTCATCTTGCTACGTCAGATGATTCTTTAACGACGCGCTCTTGATAATTCCCAGAGACTCAATTCAAAGCATGAGTGGTAACTTTTTCACATTGAGCCTAGTTACCTCGCTCACTTACTTAACCCACACAATTACCATTAAAATTCAAATATCCTTAAAGTTTCAGTTCCCTAGCTTCAGGGACTGTTCAGTTAAGCTTTACTAAAAATTTTGGGCGTATGTATGCAACGAAAATTGCCTACTACACCTTGCTTCAACAACAGCTTCCCTCTAAGAAGGGCGCCCACCTATAACTGACATCCTGCATGTAAGATACGTAACCCAAAGATGCCCACGCCAAGTCATCCAAACACGCCACCAGACAATCTTTCCTATAGCCCATTCTTGTTTTCAATAATTCCGGCAGAACTGCAAATTCACCGCATTGTAGCTCTCCTTAATAAACGGGCAATGATGAAAGAACGCGGCTTTTGTACTATACCTTTCAGAATTTGTCACTTACAAAGCGAAGGATGCAGGCCATGGCGTCAGCGGAATGGGAGAGGTGTCGCATCGCTGAAAAGCGATCAGTAAAAACAAAATTAAAAAGAACTTGCGTAAGCGTTTGCCGAACAAGAAAGGAGACGCGCACGATCAAAAACACAGGTAGTCGGCCGTCTCTGATCGAGCAGATCTTTTTGTCATTATTATCTTCTTCTTGCTTGCGCGGCTAGAGCGGCGTGATATCGACCCGACGTAGTCCTCCTTCCACCCTCTTCCTTCGTATCGATGTGGGTTCTCCCATACCATCGTCCCCTGAATTTTGCATTTCTTATCATTTTCCTTTTCTCTTATTTTGTTCTTTCTTTTATTTTGCGTGTGTGCGTGTGTGGGGCAGAAAACGCGAGAAAGCTTTGCGTGCGCAAATACGAGAAGGCTTTGAAATGGAACCGCGATTATTCGGTCCGCCTGTTTTGCCTTTTCGTCCGGTTTTCGATGACAGCTACAAAATAATGTGCGTTCGCAAACGTTCCCCTAATGCGTGCTGGTGATGGGAAATACGTTAGGGCACGCCAAGATCGCCTTGACGTATCTCGAGCTAACTCTGGGATGCGTCTGGCTGGCGTCTTTATTTTTTGCTCCCGCGCTCGTTTTATGTACTCTGCGCACCCACGCGTCATCCCTCTCCAACTACTAACCTTCCCTCTCCCTCCACCTCTTTCGCAAACCCCCTTACCTCCTTCACCTTCATCCGAACACACCTACGTCTAGAAGCGCTATGAGCATGAACCTGCCTCATGGGGAAAAAAGAAAAGAAATAGGCGAAAAAGAAAGCAATTGCTGGCACCTTCCTCTCGATTTATCATGCCATTTCGTGTTCGTGAATCCTAACGCGCACCTTTATTTCTGCAAAGAAGAAATGTGCTGAAAATGACGTCGCGCGTCAGAATCAACTACGGAACATAAGCTACGCGGGCAATGGTAACCAGCTATCGTAATTGGTTTTATGACTTCCTCTAATCCGATCAATACGCACGTTACAGCAGACGTAGGAGCTGTGGCAGATTTGACCCTTGTCCGTAAGTTCGTTCAGCTACCGCGGTCTCCAAGGCCCTTAAAAAATGCGATATCGCAAATGCCGTAGATGGCACTGAAGATGAGATGGCCAGGGCCGTTGATAGTTATTGGGAGGCCTACGGCGGTGGCGTTAAGTGAAGCCCGGTACACTTAACTCTGATGCAATGGTACGGTATGGTATGATGAACTTTATTTAATGTCCTGAAGATCAACCCTTAGGTTGACGCAGGCGGCTCCCACGTCGGGACAGTAAGGATTAACCTTACCGCCGTATCATGGGCCTTCTGGACGGCCTGAACTTGATCGAAAGGACACCCACTGTGTAGGACTCGCTGCCACCAGTCTCTCTCCTTGTCACAGTCTGTGAAAGTCACAGAACACTGCCAAAGCATGTGATCCAGAGTAAATTACACTTCTCGCAATTGATTGGTATCTCTCTTTCAGGATATATCTTGTTAATAAAGTTTGGACTTGGATAAGTTCTTGTTTGCAACAATCTCAGAGTCACCGCTTGAGCTCTATTGATCTTAGCGTGTGGCACTGGGAATTCCATTCTGTTCATGTAATAATGCCTCGTGATTTCATTATATGTTAGTAATTGGTCCCTGTTCTCCTCCTGTATATTATTAAGGTCCTGGTCGCGTAGTGCACGGATAGTAAGTCCTCGTGCAGCTGCGTTAGCCATCTCGTTTAAATTCTTCCGAGATGGATCGACAGACCCCATGTGCGCAGGAAACCAGCGGATTTCGATCTCTTGGCTCTGATGCAATAAATTAAATATTTTTACATGTGCGAATTGCCGTGCTTTCTGTTGCCTTGAAAAAATGGGGACTGAATAATTAGAGATGTTGTACTTTTAATTTATTCAAGAATGAAAATTTATGTTCCCGTGACAGTCGACAAATTCGTTGGAATGACATTTACGATCATTTCATCTCAACTGGACCTAAGGCTGTTTTACTGTTTCGCGCGCGGCATGCATAGCAATTGGGTGTTCTGATGCGGCTATTCAGTTTCTGTCATCGACTGTACTCGTGCTCATGTAGGGATGTCGCTTCCAGCGCAGCGAGGAATAACTCTATGAACTGAAGTTTTAACTTGGTCCATTTGGTTCATTGCTGGCGGGGAAACCGCCCTGAGGAAAAAAAACGTAGAAAAGAGAGTAAGATGCCCCACAAACGTGTAACCACTACTTAACACTCTTTAGGCTTCCTCGGTTGATTCTTGTTTCTCTAAGAGCCGTTAATAATAGCATTAATGTCTTCCATATTCGCTCTTTCTTTTTCCTATGGTTCCACATGCACGTACTTTTTTTTTTATTGATATGATATAAGGAGATGTTGGCGCACAATTTAAGGCGCCGGCTACTCCTCATCTCTTGAGTGGTTCCGTCACACATCGTACAGGGTTCAAGGTTACATATCAAATAGTCTGTTCACACAAGCACCAGGACTTATCACGCAGCGTTTCCACAGGAACACTATGACGTAAGGAACACATGGTACATACAATATACAATGTATATGTCTCCACACTTATGTAGATGAAAGTCTCAAAAGTACAAAAGATATTGCCGCCTAATAACACATTGTCTAGTCAGCGGGTGGTACATACGTCGTGTAAATGCATTATCACATACAGTCACAACAGAACAGTCAACATAATATAATTCACAAACAGATGGATATACACAGTGACAATGAAATGAAGAGAACAATGAAAGCGCTAATAACTTCCAGCAATGCCGCTGTCTTCAAGAAAACTCTTTAGTGCTTTTAAAGCACTCTTCTGCAAGGCCGTTGTTGGCCAAGGGCCCAAAATTTTCCTTAAACTGAAAGGTCTGCGGTCTAATTTAATTAGCGCTGATTTAAGTCGGCTTCTTGGTGTGTCGTGATGTGGGCAATCTAGAAGGAGGTGATATATATCTTCGTCTACAAATCCACAATCACATTCGGGGGTTTCCGCACGGCCAATTCTGTGTAAGAAATGCTTTGTGTAGGCAGTGCCTAGCCTTAATCGATGAATAAGGGTTTCCATAGTTCTATCTAATGACAATGAAAATTTGAATTCAATAAATGGATCAATATGGTATAAGTCCGAGCTCTTAGAATTCTGGTCAAACCAAGTGTTTCTAGACATTTTGAGAGACGTTGTCCTTATAATGCAGTGTAATTCATCCTTTGATATTGGGAGCGGAGATGTATCATCTTTGAGGTGTGCTTGTCGTGCTGCTTCATCGGCTGCTGTGTTGCCAGGAATGTCACAATGCCCTGGTATCCATTGGAATGCTATTGCATGTTTCGCTTCGCTTGCCTTTGTGAGGTTTTTAAGTGTTTCATATATTATACTGTCACTGAATGTTTTCCCCTTTGTGTTGCAGAGTGATGTTAGTGCCGCCTGTGAATCACTGAAAATTACCCATTTTTGCGCATCTCTTACTGACAATATAAATTTTATCGCACCTAGGATTGCGAAGAGTTCAGCCGTTGTAGACGAAGTCGCACGAGTTAACTTAAATGATGCTTGTTTGTTGAGGTGCGGTATAATGAAAGATGAAGTTGAAGAGGTTGCTGTACTGGAGCCATCTGTATAGACGTGTGTGTATCCTGAATACCGCATATATATCTGGTACAGCGCTAGTTGTTGAGCAGCTCGAATGAACATGTCTCTTTTGCTGAATATCCCATCTACTGACAATTCGATTTTTGGAACTGTAAGCAGCCATGGAGGATACTCGATTTCTGAGTTCCAAAATTCATTTCTTGGCAATATGTGAAGATTTTCTTGAATTTCTATATGAACATAACTTCTATCTCGTTTCATTATGTCTAGAGCCAATGGGTGGTTTTTATGCTGGGTTTGAAGCCGGAAATAATGCCGGCATGTTTCTGTAGTTCGCATAACTGGAAATGGTGATTGGCGAGCCTCAGCTATTACAAGAGGACTAGAAGTCGCTCGTGGAACTCCTAGTCATAGGCGTAGTCCTCTAGCTAAAAGTCTTTGAAGTCGCTCTTCTGAAGTGTGGGAAAGTCCGTGTAAGATGGGCGCGGAATACGCAACTTTTTGTCGTATTAATGCATTGTAAACAGTCAGCATGGACGATACTGATCCGCCCCATGATGTGCCTGCAAGTCTGCGAAATACAGTCACTACGGCATTGACCTCGTTTTCGAGTTTCTTTATGTGGGGTGCCCAGGATAGCTGCCTATCAAGTATTATGCCTAGAAATCGATGCTGTGTGACAATCATTAGAGGGTGTCCTTCCAGATTAAGAGTGAAATTTTTTAACTGCCTTCGAGTGAAGGGCAATACAGCTGTCTTTGCGTGTGATAGTACCATTCCTCTCTCTCTCAAAAATTTGTTGATTATATTTATGCCGTCTTGCAATGCCATTTGAAGTAGTTGAGCATTAGACCCAGATGTCCAAATACACACATCATCTGCATACAGTGAAAATTTCAATTGTGATGGCAGCCTTCTTGGTAAATCAGCCATGACGCAGTTAAAAAGGAAGGGGCTGAGTACGCTTCCCTGTGGTACTCCCTGTTTGACAACATGTTCAGCACTCTTTCCTTCACCCGTATGAACAAAGATTTTGCGACCTGATAGAATTTCAGAAATCCATCGCAAGGACCTGCCAGACAGACCAAGTTCCAACATGCTTAGCAAAACATGAACGTGACTAACAGTGTCAAATGCCCTCTTGATGTCTAGGAATACTGCTATAGTCATGTTCCCACGTGCACGCTCGTGCTCCACACAGGTTACTATATCTAATATTGCATCCATTGTGCATCTATGTTTTCTAAAACCTACTAAGTAGTTGGACAGCACATTCGTTTCATTACACCACCATTGAAGTCGCGCGTCAATCATTTTCTCCATTACTTTGCATAAACAACTTGTCAAACTAACAGGGCGGAAGGATTCAAGGCACAAGGGCGTCTTACCAGGTTTTAAAATTGGTATGATTCGAGCGACTTTCCAAGAGTCAGGTACAGTTTCCTCTATCCATAAGTTATTATAGATGTCTAAGAGAGCATTTGTACCTGTCGGTCCGAGGTTTCTTAGCATATTGTACGTAATGCCGTCCGGCCCAGCAGCGGACTTTTGGCGACATGATGCAATTGCACATTCAAGCTCGCTTAATGTGAAAGTATGATCTAATTGAGGATGTTGGGCCCAGTAGCAAGCAGTAATTTTGCGCTTAGCCAACACTACTGAAATATCAAATTCTCCACATTGCGATGAAAAAGCAGGTCTGGAAATAAGCTCACAAAATTCATCTGCAACTATTATTTCACACGTGTCCCGTGCTACAGCGAGAGCACGAAATGGGAAGCTCTGTGTTACAGGTCCGCTTAAAGAACGAATTACTAGAAAAATTCGTGGGACAGCCGTGTGAGGAGACAGCGTGCCGCAGAAGTCGCGCCAGCGCCGTTTGCCTAGATTTTCCATTCGTCTGCGCATTACATTGTGTATTTTCTGAGCATTTCTGTATGCTTCTAAACTACCGCTCCGTCGGTAAGCTCTTTCGGATCGGCGTCGGATGGCTCTTAGGTGTTCATATTCTCCGTCAACTGCAGCATAATCTTTTGGAATTGGGACCTTCCTTGTGCATATGTTCATATTGTCCTGCAAAAATTCTGTAAATTTTTCCACTGTTGCATGTTGATTAATTTGATCCGTTAGGCGGTACCGAAAAGCTTGCCAGTTGGTTAGTCTGCTGTAACGCCTGATATCGCAGTGCATGCTAGGGTGGTTAACAAGGATGGGAAAATGATCACTTCCGCGCGTTTCTATATCTGTTGTCCATCCCACACCGTTCACTAGATCATGTGAACACAGGGTAACATCTATGCAGCTTGAGTAATTATATCCACGAAGGAATGTTGGCGACCCATCGTTTAAAACAGTCAAGTTGCATTTATCTATGGCGCACTCTATAACGTTACCCCGTGCATCACAATGATCACTGCCCCAGATGATGTTGTGTGCATTGAAGTCGCCACATATAAATACATTAGAATGAGCTATCGTGAAGATAGCTCATTCTCAGATATCCACTAGCGCTTCTACTGAAATCTGGTTTGAAGGTTGTAGATATAGATTAATCACTGTTATACAGAGCGTGCCAAAGGATACTTTACATGCGATGAATTCCGGGAAGTCTGAATCACTGGACTGAATTAGATAAGATGGTAGGTCCTTTCTGACGCACAGGAGCACTCTGCTCACAGCACCTTTACGAGAAGTCTTGTATATCACATAATTTGAGAGGCGAAAGTCGTCATTGATTCCCGCCTCTTGAATACAAAGTATTGGGAAGTTGTATTGCACAAGCAGTTTACGAAAGTCAGCACACTTCCTTCGAAGACTGTTGGCATTCCACTGAAATATGGAGACATTTTTGTAGTGGTTATTCATGTAGTTAGTACTTAGTTAGTACTTAGTACATGTAGTTAGTACTTAGTTAATGTCTGGGCTAGCCTGTACGTCTCCTTTCCTTCTTTTTTTTTCAATGCATGGGCATTTCTATGCCTACCCAACGAGGAAACCTCTTCGTCACGTAAGACGAATCGCTACCAAGAAAACAATGTATAAAACAACAGTTTCTATGAAGGCTTCGTTGAAAGATTTGGTGATGGTGGAATAAAAGCCATCTCTAGGGCTCCATGTGGAGCCGACTTGGTGCATTGTACAAATTCTGATTTTGCAAAAGTTTAATGCCAAGCACGCCATGTCACCGTTGCGCTTCGGTGGTCGCGCATAGCGCCTTCCGTTGGGATGTTCCTTCATTGAATGAAATGCCACTGATCTATGAGGGCTCATGCACTTCACGTCGCGCAACGAAGGCAGATAAGCAGTCAATGACTTGATAAGGATGATAAGGAGCAATGAGGGGTGGAATGGGTTCACGGTTGGTAATGGTTCAGCGCAGATGGATAAAGGGCTAACTGAGCGATAAAGACCTATAATGGTCGGATCAATTCTGATAATGTTAATAAGCACTGATAGCGGTTGACAAGGGTCGAATCAAGTCCGTGATAAGGTTATGAGGGTCGGATCTAGTCCGATAATGTTGATAGGGACTGCTAAGTATTGAGTGGCTTTATACTAGTCGGAGCAACTTTCATAACATCAACAATGACACCGGGGGGGCATGGATATGAGCAAGTGGCACAATGCTTACGCATACTTTAACAGCTCCCATAGGGGTTTCTGCGTGCACATATTTTTCTTTTTTTCCTTCTTTGTAAAGCACTGCATTCGGCGCGACCTTTTGTGAGTGTTTTGTGAATCTGTAGAGCGAGCACTCCCTGTAATGCTCTTGCCTCCCCGACCGCCCCCCATCCGCTTCGCACCCCCCCCCCCCCCCCTCCTGCTATCTCCTTTTCCTTTCCTTCGTAGCCCCAAAACGTCTTCGCCGCATATGTTCTTCATCCCTAGTTGCTGTTGATTTCGTTGTTGCTCTCGTGACGCTTTCGCAACTTCCATTTCCTTTCGCTCACGGGCACTGCCGCTCACAACCTCTGCTGAAACATCCTTCGTGTCCTTATTTATCGTTTTTCGGGAACAGCAAGCTTCCTTTCTTGTCTTTCGCCTCTTTATTTGGTAGCCTATACGGCACGTAGTTTTTATGCCTCACTACACTTGTTCGCTTAGGTTTTCCATTTTCGCGTCCTTTTCTGTTCGTTCAGTGTGGCGTTTGTTTGTTTGTTTGTTTGTTTGTTTGTTTGTTTGTTTGTTTGTTAGCACCTTCGTGCACGATTCCATTTTCTCGATGCCTCCCAGTGCCGCGGGGCCGTTATCAGGGTTGTACGTGCGAGGTGGCGGTGTGTTGGTATAGGAAGGCCTCTTCCTTCAGCTACGCCGCGCCTGTACGTACCCATCTTTCGCTCACCGCCAGCCCCATTTCTACTTCACCGTTCTGTTCTCGCCGCGTCGCCGCCCCTCCCCCTCCCCACTACCCTTCGCGCACTTCGAAGGCTTCGTGTTTCCTCCTTGCTAAGTGTTGCTGCGGCGCGAGGAATGAGTGCCGGTGTTTCGCGTTTGGGCGCCAAAGCAGCCGCAGGACGCCGCACTGCCGCTCGCCTGTGGAGAATTCGCAGGAACTGCGTGAGAGCCTTGAGCATATCGCAGCCACGTTGTCGTTACGTTACACATCTGGTAAGCCAACGAGGAAAACTCACAAAATATAACTACCACAGTGAACCAGGAAGAGCGATAAGTAAACAATGCAAAATGAAAGTTTGGGTCACCTTATCTTGCCTTGGAGACATGGGAGGGTGAAGCAAAGAGGATGCAAATACAGTTAAAGCTGGATCGAACGAAACCCGATTTTGCGAAGTTTCCGATCTAACGAAGAAATTTCCATTCCCTTGCTAGTACCCATTAGGTTCAATGTTGTAATCAACCGGAATTAACGAAACTAGCCTGCATTCAACCCTATTTAACGAAACTTTTCCAGAAATAAATAAGTAAAGAAAGCGGTGATTTGTTTCTAATTTTGAAGCAGATCAGTTTTTCTTCAAGCGTACGCTCTAACGCTGTCGCGTTAAAACATCTGGGCACCCTAGTCACGGTCCTAGCTTTATTTTGACGAGACTGCACGCCGCGCCCATGCACTGAACAACGGGCTCAGCAGTCGTTAGCACTCGTACATACCAGATGGCGCTGGGGGCGGCGGCAGTTGGGCTGCCCTCGCCGACTTTTTACTCGCGGAGGCGTTGGCTAACGGCAAAAATATTTGCCGCTAACCCTTACTCAATTTTTCGAACTTCCCGATTTAACGAAATAATCCGAACGTGGTCGTCACTTCGTTAAATCGAGTTTCAACTGTACAACAGCGAAACGCCGCCGCCGCCACTTCCTTGTTTTCATCACCTGACCTGATCAAAGCTAACTGCAAAGGGTACAGCTCCTCGTATGCAGCTCCCGTTAAGTTTGCCAGATGGACTTGCGGGGGAAGGTAAATTTAAAAGAAGCGGGGGACTACACGGGTGACTACGCGAGTGACTACACGGGTGACTACACGGGTGACTACACGGGTGACTACACGGGTGACTACACGTGTGACTGCACGTGTGACTGCACGTGTGACTGCACGTGTGACTACACCGGGGACTACACCGGGGACTACACTGGGGACTACACTGGGGACTACACTGGGGACTATATTTGGAAACTGTTATGGTTTACTTTTGTTTCCTAATGTAGTTTGCCAAAGTCGTGGCCCGTGCTTCGTCTTCCTAGGCGTACTTTCGCGGTGTACCACGTGGCTTCGCAGGTGCCGCCGAGGTCGATGCTCCTGGATCCATTCTGCAACACGCGATGAAGGCAAGCCAACGCGCACGTCCTTTTATATGTACAAGTGGCGAACACTCTCCAGTGACGTCACGAAACCGTTAGGTGCGCCGCGCGAACTAGGCGCTCCTTCGTCTCGCCGACGACACCTGCTGGTGTGGTGAAGAGGTAACGCCTCTGGCTCTCACTGCAAAGCTCTCTCGGGCTGGCCTGGGTTCAGATTCGCCCGCGGACAAACGCATTCTGAATTTTCTTTTTCAAATCTCTTAGTTCATTATACCTGGATATGTATGCATAACTACCTTCCATACATTGTGACGCTTTTCTATACTCTACATCGATCGCATGCATACTATACTTACGTTTCAGCGTTCTTACTATTAAGTGTACCACCACCGCTGGACACAGATAAAACGCCTAATGAGCCAAGTAATGCTTTCGCGAAAAAACGGCAACAGCTAGGAGAATGATACGTTCGATACTTTCCGGGTAGAGACAGCGTAGCCTTTATATGCTTATGGCTGCCTTAGTACATCGCTAGACCAATTTGAAGTAAGTTTACAAAACATATTCTAGTGAGAAGAAGCGCCCCGAACCGGATGCAGGAGAAGAGCATGGCTTGGAGTTATCACTTGCCGGGAGGATGCGGATATCGGAATGTGCTAGCTGCTACGGCAACTGCAGCAACAAAAAGAAGAAAAACGCAACGAACGCATTATTTGGCATTGTCCAATTCCTATAACATTTCATGTGGCACTTCAGTCATTCACAAAGTTTTTCTCATGTTTTTATTTGCACTGGTGTTACATTTGATCAGCGCTAGCGGTACGCGAATGTTTGAAGTTTCGAATACGAATCACATATTGCGCTCTATTCATAATCGAACAGCAACCATTCGGTATTTTCGAATATTAAAAACTAACCAAGTATTTCGCAACAACCGACTGTTAAACTCATGTTACAGTTCTCCGTCTGGTAATAAAGGTATCGGGAATTGTCAAAAGTAAAACGCAACAACGAAAGTTTTCGAAGCAATGCAGAAACGAAATAGGTAATGCAAACTTTGTTCTTGGGTTCCATGCGACAGCCCATATACATGACAGCGTGCGAGTTTCGCTTATAGTCGCTCTTATTTGTTTACTATTGACGGTCTAGACAGGTAACAGTTCTTTATTGCGGTAGCATATACTGTATACTGCATATGGACAACACTACAAGCAAATTTTCGCCGTCGTCGTCGTCGCCATGCGATTCCGCATATATTTCGGTAAATGTATGTTATGTGTCCCACCATGACGTACATGCGGGTCATATTGCTACACTATTCAATCCCTAATGTTGCTCGTACCAGGTCTTGCGTTCTTGACAAGGTTATTCCTCAGAAACTTGGCGATGACATCGCACAAACAACCGCCATTAAACATATCATCCACAGCGCATGCCTTTCATCTTAAATCTTCTCAAGATACAATATATTAAAAGTGCAAAACAACAAAAGTACTCAAGCCTGAGAGTGACGTAATTTTATTGGCGCGGCTCTCTGTGGGCCGCGTAGTGTGGCGCCTGTGCGATGTCATTACAGGCCCTATCCAGGCGTGTTAAAGCTTTTGAGATTGCCAGAAACTTTACCACACCCGCATATGTCGCGTCCCCGTTATTCGGACCTGCGTATAATCAGAACACCGTGCGAGCAGTTCAAGCGTGACTCTAAACCTTGGCGTTACAGTCAGTGCCTCACAGTTCTGGCGAAACTGCCATTTTTATATTTTTACGCTGCAACTAGCGATTTCTTTTTCTTTGCAACGGGCCCTGTTACCTCTGTTTACAGCACACAAGTCCTTAATCAGCTATATTTTCGTGTTCTTTTTTTTTAACAACTTCTGATCTTATTCGGTAACCATTTATTTGGTTTTTCCGGAACACTATAGTCTCAGAGAAGGCAATCATTCTTTGGGAGCGCTTTCGTGACCAAGCTCTAAGGGTGCTGACCAAGGTATACGCGCAATTGCTTCTTTAAAAAGACAATTATGAATCTCGTTTCTAAAACTGAACCGGAAACTCGCCTCTCGTTAACCTTCCTGCATTTACTCTCTCTCTTTCTCTGTCGCTCTTCTCCCTGATGGTTAGCCGTCTTTTTTGCGCTAGTCAGTAGAGGCGCGGTAGATAATTATAGCAAAATAAACACTCCTGCTGCAAACATATGCATCTACGTCGGACTTTTCAATATTTGATTTGATATTCGATCCTTGCTATTCGTATTTTATTCGTATTCGAAAAAGTTTCTATTTGCCCACCTCTCTTAGCTCATAAACATAATCAGCCATATCACTGCTACATTTGTCTAAAAGTAAGAGAGTGTAACTTTTACATTAAAAAGGTACACGTACTTAAAAGGCTAGTCAAATCTGCATGTAACGGCGTGCGAGCTTTACTTGATAGCAGCCACTGACGGCTTAGTCTACCGGCAAAAACCAAATAAGTAATGAACAACGGTGACGGCGAAGACAAAGACCTTCACAAATTCCCACTGTTCGAGCTCAGGTAAGGCCTCAGTAAATTACATTTTTAAACAAGGAAATACGTATTCGAAGTTGAGTAAAGCATAACGTCACGGAAGGCATTGAAATAAAAGCATTGTCGCTGAGCGCCTGAATCTCTATAGGCTTTTTTTTGGCCGTCAACTGTTGATTCTATCGCGCACTACAGCGAAAACCAGTCGCATGCTTTTTGCTCCAGTAGCGTGTGTAAGTTTGATCATTGGTAAATTACAAATATGCTTACCGTAGTGTGTGCGGCATTAAAGGAGAGCACCGCCGATGAAGCCGCAGGCTGTATTTCTCTATTATTAACATGCTCCGTTTGTACACGCGAAAGCGACTACGAGACGCAGCTTCTTTCTTTTCTTTTTTCTTTATACATGCCAGCGATCTTTTGGTTCAGGCAAAGTATACACCTGAGTGTCGGTACCTGCGCCCTCTACGTGCGAACCCCTTATTTGCTTACGCTGCAATCTTAGTAAATCCACTTTTCGACTCGGCATCGCTAACACCGCATCTCGCTCGTTTTAGTGCACTCCCCCTCCCTCTTCTCCCAAACTCCCTCGTGTTTATTTATTCCCTTTTCTGCACGGTCCACCTGTTCCTTACAACGAAATGTGTGTTGACTCTTTTTCGCTGGGCACGTAAATTCAATTTTCGCTCGTGTTTTCTCTTGTATATCGTCATATTATTATTTACTTCTCATTTTATCGAAGCTTTCCTTTTTTTTGTATGCACCTTTTCGCCGGTCGAGCTGGAGGCCGCGGAGGTGTGGTCTTGCTCAACGTGCATGAGTGCGCCGCTCTTCCTCTTTTGCGTCTTCTTCTTCTTTCTTTCCTTTTTTTTTATTTGAGTGTGTACGTGTGTATGTATGTACATTGGCTTTCTTTACTCAGACCTACCGCAAGGCGTTGCTTTGTTCTGGGAGTCGCCGTGTTTACGTTGGTTCCGTCGTTCTTCTGATCCCGCGGTAGCGGTGGCGGCTGGCGGTGTATTTTTGGTACCCAGGCAAAAAAAAAAGGAAAGAAAGAAATGGTTACTCAGACACACAAAGCTAATAAAAAGAAATAACACAGAACGAAATGCTACAATAGAGACGTAGCGTGAATCGGAGAGAAAGGGTAAGACACCCAGGAAGAGGAGTACCAGAAGCCAAAAACAACAACAGCAATAAAATAAAGAAAGAAACTCTGTGGTCAATACCCGCAGAATCACGTCCGCACTGGAGCAAATATTGGTCCTGGCGCGCCACGGGGACGCCAACGAGAGTGCGCTGACTGCGAAGGTGGCGCTTGGGAGAGGGGAAGAAGTGTGAGAGGGTTAAATTGCGCTCCCTCATGCCGAGAAAAAGAAATGGGAAAGGAAACAAGAAAAAGACACACTGATTGCTCTTGGAATGGAAAATGTGGAGAGAAGGAATGGGGCAGGTGTAACGATGCAGTGTGAGGGCTGGAAACACGATCAGTGAAAAAGACACAAGGTGATGGAGGCAAGCTCCGCACGTTGGCACCGAAGAGTAGAGAGAGAATTGTGTTAGAGGAGGAAATAGGGAGAGAGCTGTGGCAACGAATAAAAGGGGAAGGTTGAACCCCGAACTTTATTCACGAATAGGGAATTCTCTAGTGCAGTGGCATGGGGGGAGGGGGAGGGGAGGGGGAATTCGGAAAGAGTTGGCTGGAGAACAGATGAGCAGCAGGACTCGCACAGCACCTACGACGTTGGTGCTGGTGTCTCGCGTACGCGCATAAGCGTGAAGTAGGGAGGCTTAGTCGCAAGTCTGCTGTAGTGTATGGGTAACTGCGGCCACGCTACACGTGAGCGCAGAAAGGCGGGGAGGGGGGCGTAGGCATACGGACGCACGGATACTCCTAGACCAAATCGAAAGTTCTCTCGAGCGAAGTGGAACGCTTGGCCGGATCGGAAATCATTTTGGCACGGTACCGCCTGATACTCTCCCCGCCATTGTATTCTCTCTGTTCTAGGTCGCCGGAGCAAAGTGGACGGAGTACGGAAGGTAAAAGAGGGACCCTATTGGAAAAACAAAAGAAAAATGCAAAAGTGAAAGGAAACGAGAAACGTCGAAAAAAGAGAGCCGCCGGGTGGGCTATGGGATGTTGTATATCGGCTCGCCGCGCCTTCGTCGTCCCCGATACAACACAGCCGTCGCGAATACCGCGAGCTTCCACTCGCCTGTGTAGTGTTGTGGGGTGTAGGCGCTTAGCGTATATAGTAGTACCATGTGTCCGCGCAGCGCACATGCATTTGCCGGTGTTTTCGCACACACCTGTGAGCTGTATATGTTAACGTAAGTCCGCTTGGTCAATGTGCGCATGCAAATGAACTGGAAAGCAGAGTTCACCATATAGATGTTCAGGAAGGATATCTGCCGTAAGCTGCGGCGCACATATTCTTTTCGAGTGCTTCGTGGCCACCTACTGTGTCTTATGGACACATTTGTTTTCTTTTTTTTTTTACTTTTGATCGCCTCACAGCCGTTTTCTATTGACGTGTTGCGTTTGCCCTTTGCTTCATAGTCGCAAGCTGAGACGCTTAGAACAGGTAGAGAACGCGCCCGCTCTTGTGCTCCACAGAGTGGCCCAGACGAAGTCTAACGCGCTTAAGTGAAGGTTCGCACAGTGAATTTATCGTGGTTTTTTTGTTTTTGTCTGCATGACCACAAGTTCAATGAGGCACAAACGAGGTATCATACTTTTACTAATTGCCCACTTCGCGATCGCGCTGATTATAGCCCGCAAGGAAGCTTCACGTTTTCTTTTTGCATTCTTAAGAGACATTGGTTCGCTGACGCATGGTAGCATATCCCACAGACATTGCTGAATACGTTCAGACGAAGTGATTACCGGCATCGATCGCCAGTACTTGAGTAAGATCTTGGTGTCATTTCTTCCTCATGTATGCATTTATATTTCTTATTTTTAATTTATGTCTTTATTTCTTACTGTGGAACATACAAAAATGGAGAAGCCGATGTGCTCCATCAGTGTCTCCACGAAATCGAATAACAAAACAAAGATCACCTGGGTAATTCAGTGTGTCTCTTTCACCCCAACGATCATGTCAGCGAGGGATCTTTGTGTACTTATCTGAAGGTATTCCACAAGATCCTCTTGGTTTTCACAATTTCACAGGCTTTCACAATTCACAATCTTTCTCGCCACGTATGAGGCCTGCCTAATAACGGGAAAGTCGGCAGTTTTATGCCTAACTTGTAAGCCTTAGAATTTGGCTTACTTGTTGATACGTTCTGGGTACTTCACCAGTGTAAGCATCACAAAAGCAGGGCAAATGCACAAACGCAGTGCTGTGTGAGTCTCCTACCTTCGCGTTCTTCGCGCTCTTCGTACACCCGTAATAATTCTATAGATCCTTCAAGACACAACAATGAAAGGAGAATGGCGGCAGGCACAAATTCGTTATTCCTATGTGAGGAGCCGTAGGCAGCGTTGTAGGGAGAAACCAAGTGTTCACCCACCTGACACCCCTACACGCACCTGATCTCAAAAACGGTGCGCCACTTCGGTCGCTAATGCTGAAAGTGATTTTGGAAGGCATTACTATCTCCATTAATTCCCTGGATGATTCACACTATGGTCTTAATCGGATAAACCTTTAGTTTTGCTCATATGATCAGGAATTTGAGACGCAGATGCACTTGACATTGTTGCAGTCGTGACTGAAAGAGAGAATTAAACGAAGAAGGAAAGGCAAATACGTCAACCATTTCCGCGGGCAGTTGGCTACCCTACACTCGGGGAAGGAGGAAATGTAGGTAAGAGAAAGAGAAGATAAGAAAGAAACAGAAAGAGGCAGTCAGCGCAAGCACGCTGACGTGTTTGCAAACGCTGACAGCCCAAGATTGTCGTACAGTACAGCCACCACCAAGAAAGAGAGAAAAAGAGAGATGAAAGCCAGAGAGGTTACTCAGAAGCAAATCTCCTATTTTCTACCCTGCAACTGGGCTGGGGGAAAAGGGGGTTAAACGAGGAGAGGAGAAGAACGAGGAGGAGAGAGAGAGAAGAGGGGAAAAAACAAGAATGACTAAAGCCGTTCACTGAGCTTTGCAGATCACAAAAAGCACAACAATGCTTTAACAGTCTTCTGATAAGGTATAGCGTTATGTCTGCGCGGTCCCCTTTCTTTCTTCTCAAGTGCAGGGTAGGCTACCGGGCTCAGCCTGGTTAGCCTCCCTGCCTTTCCCTTATAACATCTCTCTCTCTCTCTCTGCCTTGGAGAATTGTCTCTTCGGGCAGAGGTCGGTCGTTTAACTAGCTGAGCACGGAAGTGAACGAACGTATCTGTGCACAATACTAAGGGACACTGGCATATAATATGGCTGATGGTTTCCTCTTCACTTCAGTTGTCACAGGCTTTAGTGTCAGCCATTCCTCTGCGGAAGGCGTAGGCAATGCTCAACGCCATGCCTAACCATATAAAGGTCTAAGTGACATGGTCGCCTGTTTTCATGGAAGTCCTGATGGTACCTAGTGGCTTAATTCAGGATCCACGGAATGTAGTCGTGTATTTCTGAAGTTGGGGCCGTCCCAATCATAGAGTGCGTGTTGGCATGCAAACATGCAAAGCCGTCTTGCAGCATCTGTCTTCGATGACTAGCCGCCCTCAAAAAGCACGACGCCAATTTTCGGGCTTTGTAAATGCAAGAATGCTGCTGCTAAGTTGCCAGGACCTTTTCCACCGAGTGTGGTCTGTCACTCAATCGGCTGAGACTAGCTCGCAAAGCAAATCGTTGAGAATCGAATGATGAGCAGTACATGTAATGAACCCTGCTGTTTAGTCACACGAGTGATACTTGCATGCAGCGCGGTTGGCCATTCTGATCGTTAGTGAGTTGCTGATCGAAACGCACTTTGAATTGCAGCGCATACGAATACGTGCTGACTAACGCGGGCGTCTTTTTTCAGTCGCGCACACGAGCTGTCGGTAGCGCTGAACAGGCGTGGAATTGAAGACGTAAAGCGAGACTGCCGGACGTGACATTAATCGAATTCCTCTCGGAGTGATCTCTGAAGGCGACGTTCGTTTTAACCTGAAGTAGCACATAAGCGCTCTCTCGAAGTCATGACAAGAACAAGCGCAGCCATGCTCGCTCCCTAGGTTTGAAACGGAAGCTAGCTTGCAAAGAATGAAGCACATTCTGAAGTAAGTGGCTCACTGAGCACACCACTTCTGCGCCTCTTGTATAACCTTGAGGAATTTATCAGTGCAAACTTGAGAAATATGAAACGCCTGGGCTGTGGAGTTCGGCTCTTCTCTTATTTGGTAAATAAAGTGTGTTTTCTAGCTTCCTCGTCGCATATGTATACAAATAAATAATATGTGTGTTTGTAAAAATATCCGTGTATATTAAGTCAGAGTACACGAACTTTTTAAATCCTTGTAAGAAATCCCAAGAGGTCCAGATTTAAAGGGATATGTTTTTCCTTCATTAGTCTGCCCTAGCTTAGATTTAATTTCATTTGTCAAAAAGAATAAAAAACATTCGTTGCGGCTCACAACTCTTCTGCAAATGATAAGGCCACGACAATATAACTTTATTTCACTTACCGTTACCAAACAAACACGCAAGATGTACAAAGCTAAAGGTGTCTCGAACGCTGAACGTACCCTCGTGACCCAGCATCTTTCTCCCAGGCGACTAGCAAGAAACACGCGGCTCATCTGCGCACCAAGCAAGGAAATTTCGCCCGGGAGTTTGAGCAAGATGGCCGAACAATCTGTGAAAGAAAAGAAAGAAGCAGTAATAAACGTATAAAGATAGACTGAGCAAATATAAAGGAGGCATACGCTAGAGAGATGCGAGTGGATGCGAGAGAGACGCGAGAGCCATCTGCATGCTCGCACAAGCAACCGGGAGCGCGAAGGGGAACGCGGGGAGGATAGCGGAGGGAATGGGAGCGAACCTGCGGTCGGGCTGCGCGGCGTTCGGGCTCGATTCTAAATGAGTCTGATCTCCCGACCCTCCCCCCTTTCCTTTCTGCCCAAACCTTCCCTCGGTGTCTCCCAGATTCCAGCGGCCCGCTTCTCACCTCCGCGCGTGCCTCCTCCCTCCCGAACCACCAGGCATCCCTAAAGGTCTCGTTATCGATCGGGATTGTGATCGCAGCGACGAAGGTTGTCCTCGCCGCGCGGCCGCCACCACTAGCACCACCAGTGCCGGTGCGCCCTTATTGCCACGGCCATAGGCGAACGAACGTCAAGGAAAATGCGAGCAGAGGAGAGGGCTCCAGGGGCGGGGGGGGGGGGGGGAGGAGTGAGGTAGAGTAGGAGGGGTGACTCAAGGTGCAGGCAGGAACGTTTAGTCAGCCGAATGGTCTGGTGCCGGGTATGCGCGACGACAGCCCGCACGGCTGCAGCTGCTTATTGGCGACAGCGCCGTTCGCATCGATGCCCCGCGATGCGCGCATCCGCCGGTATCTATATAACCGGTTTATAAAGCGTCGTTGCGTTGCGGAGCGGTGCCGTAAGTGGGCTTCTAATTTGGCTAATGTGGATAAAACCATGTGCACCCGGTAATGCTGATTGACGCTTAACCGGCGTAGCGTCACGTCCGGGAGACCGTGGCCTCGGGTTGATATAGGTTACGGACGGTTCACCGATCGTCACGCGCTTTTTGCGCGCCTCTCCCGGCACCGTTGCGGTAGAAAGATTTGTCAACGCTGCGAGCGGGGGCTGCGTGCCCGCGTCGAGCTGACGCGGCGGTGTCATCGGAAGCCAGCAATCGTTCGGCGTGCCTTCTTTCGACCCACAGTGTGCGAGAAATCTCGTCCAGCGCGAGATGTGGTTACCGGATGTTGGCTTACTAACCACGCCGTTACAATACCTGCGCTATTTCTTGGTCATTTAACATTTCGTCCAACAGCGGCCTAGCTTTGCCGTTTGGTTTTCGCCCCAATATATATTCGAGTTAAGACAAAGCCTTTGATACTGCTGGTCGAAGTAATGGTAAATGCTAGTTGGACCAGACAGAAGAAATGCCATCATTGAATTCATGCCTTACGGCCACTAAGCGCCGAGCACGCAGTCGTGCTATTTCGTTGTTGAGAATTCAATCGACGTGGAGCAAATGCACTTGAAGATGCGCCACCAGCCGTACGGATGCCTACAGCTTTGCTAAGAGCAAGTGTGAAACATCTGTAAGGGACCAAAGACGACGACCCAGCGCATTGGCCACGGCGTTCTGCAGCTAATGATGAGGCGGCGGGATCGCATACTATTGATGGTGGCATCTACACCGACATCAGCGAAATGCGAATTGTCGGCTTCAAGTGATAGCGAATCAGTACAGGTGACTGTTTCGTATTATGAACGCGAGAACTCAATGTCCAAAGAGTTTGTAAAAAAAGGAATAGCGCGGTAAAGAGAAAATAAGTGCATGGGTGCATTCTGTGGTGCTGCGTGCTGTAGTCGGCAACTCCCTCTACAAGTCTGTGCTAATTATCTCAGAGTTTAGAATTGGCGAGCCCTCTTTTTGGCGCATATATGGTGCACAGAGAGCTTTTTGAGTCACGAATATCGCGTGTTCAGTGCTGAAAATCCATTGTCAAGCACGTTGCTACAAGCTTTATTACGCTCACCACATCGAATAGAAATTATTGTTTACTCGTTCACTACTTGTACGTCAGGCTCTTGCTGCAATTTTCGCTATATACAGTGCAACAAAATGTCTAGTCTTAGTTTCGCAGGCGATGCACTAGTATTTCACGCGACAGTGAACGGTTGGGCGAAAAAATGAAGAACGGTGACCTCGCGGGATTGAATGCGCATGCATAACGCAAACAGGGCATCCAGCCTGCAGCGATCTGCTCCGCTGTCCTATTTACCACTACAACTGATGATTTCGCAATTAACCAGCTCAGTAGCTGTGCAAAAAAAAAAGAAAAAACTCACAGAAGTTTCAATAGCTACGCGTGCGCGTAGTTATTGAAATACCGTGCGCGGTTCGCACACGACATTATTCCTGTAGCCGCCTGCTGCAGTACAATGCTTCCGACGCAGCGGCTGCGCTTCCGAGAGGGAGCGCCACGATACGTCCGCGGGGTCAATATCGAATTTTTTAAAGAGCGTTCGTGGGCTTATACAAATCGAGACAATACAATCGAACTGATAATGTCGGCGCACGCACGCGAACGAAAGCTGGTCAACGAATGAATTCTGAACGGCAAACAAACGAAAACTTCCTCTCACCTTTCTTTGGTGGCATTCATGTTCACGTATCTCTCTGTCAGAGACACGAAGCAGTGTGAAACAGTGTCGCTGACCCGCAGAGGCAAACAAAGTGCCATACTGGTTAGGCTTACTAAATCCATGTGTGCTGCTCTCGACAGCGTTGTTTACGACGCCTACAGGCTCGGTACAATGACCTCATGAGTTGAACAACAGCTCGACGTCCTTTCCAAACGTTAACATAGCCTCCGAGACAGCCATTATTTGCAAAGGATGCGGAGACGAACATAAAATTGGCCTTGTATTCTGTTCCGATCAGCATTACTGAGTAGAGGAGTGCCTCACAATTTGGTTACAATAAAAAAGAAAAACTTCAGCTGCATGGTGCTATCATCACTTAGCTGTGTGTACATTTGTTTCAGTGAAATACTGTGTCCATTGCCTTCACGGGACGGCAGCTGTTATCGGTACACTCCCCTATAGGTGATCGTTTCGATGTCCTCTGGCGCCCGGTGATGTAATCCAGACTACTTTGCCAGAACATAAAAAAATAGTAAAGATGCTTCTATACCTGCGAGGATTCTAACTGCAGACCCTAGTCGGTTATTCTACCCCTGAGCCACTCGTCCGATGCTGCAGCAAAGAATACGGCGCCCGCACACAATTGACTGTACACGCGCCCGTTGAGCCTTCGGCAAAATGATTGGCTAACGTTGCGCTGTGCAGACTATCTGCAAATCAGCGCTGGGGTTAAATAGTATAAACAAACCCAGTGGCAAAGAGTGAGAGGGGGGATAGGCGAGTGGATGAAGAAAGAATAGTGTCTCTCCGCTTTTATGCCGCCGAAAGGCGCCACTGGCACAAACGAATACGACTCACAGTATGGAGGCATTAACGTGTGTTCGTAGAGTTCGTATTCCTGAGTAAACATTGCTCGCACGTAAATGAGAACGTTTACACCAACTGATACCGCACAAAACAGTGCGGGACTTACTGCGCATAATATTGAGCGAGCTACTGTGTCACTACTTCCCATCGTAGAGAAGCTGCAATTTTTCCTTACTTGCGCGCAAGATACGCATGATAGTGTCCGCGCCCACTAATGGGCTCGTTTCAGTTAGCTGTCTGTCAGTTTCTTATATGCCGGGAAGCCTACCTGCTTTTAAATGTTACGGTCTCTGCTTCTCTCCCTTTCGCTTTAATTTCTTACTTTAGTTATTTTTAACACACGCTCCTTTTTTTCTCCTCTTGTGCAGCGAGTGATTGGAAATATTCCGTTCCAACCTCTCCATTCCGAAGCTTATTGATCACGTAACCACCTGAGGGATCGCCCAAAAAATTTTACCCTTCGGAATGACCGCGTCTGAGGCACAGCCGTAGTCACTGACACTTCAGTCGCATTTCAAAAGGAAAGACTGCCATAAATCTGGCTGCGCGATTAGAAGAGACGGGATATATACCGGCAAATAATCAATTACAGTTATATATCGTTAAAAAATGACATCGGCAAACAGGTAGACGTGCTACATCAACGGACACTTAAACCATATCGACCTGATTAAAATGTGGGCTACCCAAACACCGAGGGTGAAGGAAAGCAGTAAGTAACAGCATCCGCCATGGTAGCTTAGTCGCTATATGGAGTTCTGTTGCTACTACACAGGTCGCGGCATCGGTTTCCGGTCGCAGCGGCCATGTATCCTGTTGGGCGCAGAATAAAAAAAAAAATGTGCGTCTGTACCATACTTTTGGTGAACGTTAAATATTCCGAGGCAGTGAAAATTTACCCGGAGCCCACAATTTCAGCGTCGCTCGCTGCCCGTATGTTCCTTTTGGACGTAAAACCCTGTACATCAAATCAAAGCAAGAAACCTCATATGTAAGATATATATAGCGGAGGCAAATGGATGCTGACCCCGCTATTCAGCGGCGGTGAAAATTTTCGCCGGAAGTTCCAGAGGGCGTCATTGACAAGCTGAACGACCATCAATTGTTAACACAGTTCAGTTGACAGTCTCAACATCACTGTTCTATATTATTTTTCTTTATATTCAGCTTATTCAGGTAACTCAATTGGTGGGGCGGCAGGGGAGTGCAGGAAGCAAGAAAGGCAATAAATTAATCGTTTGCAACTACAGCACCCTGTCAATAACATCTACATGTTGTAAATAAGGGAACGTAAGTAATAGGTCAAATAAGGTCTTATTTAACGACTAGAGATATTCTCTTCCCTATCCAACACGGTCTTAGAAACGGAATGTCACCTTCTCATCATCATCATCACCCTATTTTATGCCCACTGCAGGGCGAAGGCTTCTCCCTGCGATATACAATTACCTCTGCCCTGCGCCAATCGATTCCAACTAGCACCCGCAAATTTCCTATTTTCGTCGCACCACATAGCTATCTGCCATCCTCGACTGCGCCTCCTTTCCCTTGGCACGCAATCTGTAACTCTAATGGCCCACCGGTTATCTAACTAATGCATTACATGACCTACCAGCTCCACTTTTTCCTCTTAATGTCAATTTTAATATCGTCTATACCCGTTCGCTCTCTGATACAAACCGCTCTCTTTCTGTCTCTTAACGTTACGCCGAGCATTCTTCGTTATATCGCTCTTTGCGTGGTGCTTGACTTGTTTTCGAGCTTCTTTGTGAGTCTCCAAGTTTTTACCCCATATGTTAGCACCGGTAGAATGCACTGATTGTGCACCTCCCTTTTCAATGTTAATGGTAAGCTTCCAGTCCAGGGCTGACATTGTCTGCCATATGCAATCGAACCAATCTTTATTCTTCAGTGAATTTCCTTCTCATAGTCAGGGTTCCCTGTGATTAATTGACTTAGGTAAACGTACTCCTCCACAGACTCTAGAGGCTGTCTGGCGATCCTGAACTCTTGTTCCCTTGCCCGGCTATTCATCATTATATATGTCTTCTGCATATTAACCTTGAACCCCACTCTAACACTGTCTCTGTTAAGGTCCTCAATCATTCTTTGTAACTCGTCTCCAGTGTTGTTGAACCGGACAATGTCATCTGCAAACCGAAGGTTGCTGAGATATTCACCGTTGATCCTTTCCTGTAAGCCTTCCCAATTTAACAGCTTGAATACTTCTTCCAAGCACGCAGTGAATAACATTGGAGAGATTGTCTCCTTGCGTAACCTCTTTCTTTAGAGGTCTCTTTCTAGTTTTCTTATGGAGAATCAAGGTAGCTGTGGAATATTTGTAGATTTTTCCACGATATTTACGTAAGCGGGCTGTACTCCTTGGTTGCATAATGCATCTCCACTGAATCAAATACATTTTCATAATCTATGAAAGCCATATAGAGAGGCTTATTGTACTCTGCGGATTTCTTGATTACCTGATGAATGGCATGGATGTGATCCATGGTAGAGCATTCCTTCCCCAAGTCAGCCTGTTCTCTTGGTTGACTCAAGTCTGGTGTTGCCCTTATTCTATTGGACATTATCTTGGTGAATATTTTATATAGCACTGGGACTAAGCTAATGGGCCTATAATTTTTCAATTCTTTACCATCTCTCTTTTTGCACATTAGTATAATGTTTGCATTCTTCCAGTTCTCTGGCACCCTTGAAGTTGATAGACATTTCGCATAGTGAGCCGCCAGTTTTTCAAGCATTATGTCTCCTCCATCTTTGATTAACTCGACTGTTATTCCACCTTCTCCTGCCACATTCTCCGTTTCATGTATTCGAAGGCCCTTCTAACCTCATTGCTAGTTATAGAAGACCTCTCTGCAACCTGTTCATTACTGCTTCGAAGGGAAGTATCGTGGCTCCTCTGGGTACTGTGCAGGTCGCTATAGAAGTATTTGGCTGCTTTTACTATACCTTCGAGATTCCTGATGATATTACCCTGCTTATCCTTCAGTGCATACATCTTCGTTTGCCCTATGCCAAGTTTCATTCTCAATGATTTCATGCTGCGTACATTTTTACGGCTTCCTCAGTTTTCTCACTTCATAATTTCGAATATCCCTTATTTTCTCCTTGTTCAGTTTTGAAATTTCCGCGGATTCTATCATATTTCTTGAGTTGAACACTTCAATTCTTTGTCATTTCTTTATTAGGTCCTTCGTTACTTGGGAAAGCTTGCCTATTGGTTGCTTTGGTGGCTTACCTCCCACTTCAATTGCTGCCTCTGAAGCCAGCCTAGTTACAGTTTTATTCATTACCTCTATGTCATCTTCATCGCTCTGTTCTAACGCTGCATATTTGTTTGCTAGTAGTGGCCTGAATTGGTCTGATTTTACTCTTACTGCGACTAGGTTGGCCTGTTTCTTCCTGACTTGTTCTACTCTTTCTTTCTTCAAATTGTGGTGAATACTAGACCTCACCAAACTAGGATCACTACACTTCACCTAACACTTCAACAACATTCACTATGCTGGGATCGGCATAAAGTATGAAATCTATTTCATTTCTTGTTTTACCATTAGGGCTTTTCCAGGTCCATTTTCTGTTGCCATGCTTTCTGAAGAAGGTGTTCATTATTCGCAGCTTATTCATTTCCGCTAATTGCACCAGCATCTCACCTCTAGCGTTCCTAGAAGTGACGCCATAGTTGCCAATTGCTTGTTCACCAGCGTGCTTTTTCTCCACTTTTGTATTGAATTCGCCCATTCACTTTCAGTTTATTACTATTCTTGAAATACAATGAATGGGTAAGAGACAATATACAGACGAGGGTCTCAAAGTCTCATTACAACAGTACACTGAGTTTACACATTTCTCATCGTTAATTCAACATCTTCATAAAACTGATCTACTTCATCATCATCATGACTGGATGTTAGAGCATAGGTTTGTACTACCTTTAATCTATACCTCTTATTAAGTTTGATTGCGACTACTGCTACCCTCTCATTACTGCTGTAGGATTCGTCAGTGTTACCCACTAGGTCCTTATGAATTAGGAATCCTACCCCGTATTGCTTCTTATCTGGGAGGCCTCTATAGCAGAGGAATTGGCCGTTAGTCAGCACTGTATAAGCCTCACCAGATCTTCTAATCTCACTGAGACCAAGGATATCCCAAACAATGCCTGGTAGTTCCTCGCAGAGTCCTGCTAAGCTAGCCTCACTCGAGAAAGCTTCTACCCAACTCGTTATCACAGTTCACGACTTTTCTAGCTGTACTTGACAAATTTGGACAACTCATTTAATGGTATTTTTTTTAGTTTCGACAGAGCTTTTGATAGAGTGCCACATGGTAGACTGATTTATAAGCTTGAATAAATTGAACTCCCTAATTACATATCTAAATATGTAAAATCCTACTTAGACAGCAGAACAATATATGCGGATGAACGATGCCACATCCGAGTCCCTGCATGCCGGTCAGCTCTGGCGTACCACAGGGCAGCGTTTGAGTCTACTGCTGTTCTTAATACATATGAATGATTTAGCGAATGTAGTTTCAGAGTCTGTCTCGATAAAATTATTTGCTGATGAATGCATAATATTTCAGGCTATTAATAATGAAGATGACCACAACAACCTACAGAGAACAATTAAAAAACCAAACGCTAGGATATATATGGCTTTGAACCTCGACAAAACTATACTTTTGAATATTACAAGAAAGAGCACCCCAATTATATTCCAATATAAACTCCATGACAGTAATATCAAGGTGGTTTCACATTAGAGGTACTGGCCGCAGCAGTGACGAATAACGTAAAGTGGTCATCACATATTTCAAACATTTGTGCTGCCGCATTTGGTCAGCTTTGTTTCTTAAGAAGGAAACTCAGTCATGCCCTGTCCAAACTGTGGGCTCTGGCATACCATACATATATTAGGTCAAAATTAGAGTACGCTTCGGAAATGTGGGATCACACACACAAAAAAAGGACATAAAGAAGCTCGACATTGAACAAAGGAAGGCGATTCCGTTCTTTTTTCGTAAATGTAACAGATTTGACTCTCCTTCATAACTATGGCTAGCAATGCTATTCTCGCGTTAGAGCGTCATAGAAATAATAGTTCGTCTTTCTTCTTTGGATAAAGTAATGAATAGAACATTAAAAATATCAACGCCATCTTACCTTGCTCCATTATCGGTACGAAGAACTCGGCACTCTCATGAATCTGCACTAAAGCCTATTTTCGCTAAGGCTGATGCATTTAAACTAAGTTTCTTTTTTTCCCCAAGAGCCATTTCCGATTGGAATATGCTTCCAAGATAAGTCTCTGAAGCGCAAAATTTCACTGCAGCCCTTGAGGGTAAGTTCATGAGTTGGATGGTCGGTTCGTAACTAGGCCTTGATTATTGTGAAACGTTTAGTGAAAATGTATATATCGTGGTTGTACGTATTCGTTAGGCATTGCAGATGCACCTTTTTTTCTTCTTTACTTGCCAATATTCGCTTTGAAGGTTGGAATTAGGTATTTTGTGTAATTAGCATATGGCTTTCTGCTTCTGCTTGTATGAAATGATTCTATCGTGGTCATGTATATTGGGGCATGTATATTAGTTATTATTGTAGGGTCATTAAAAGCAGCCATAATTTGCTGTGCACATTTAGATTAGGTATTCTCTCTAATTAGTGTCTCTCTTTTTCTTCCGATTGCACGAAATGTTATTAACTATACTCATTGTCCTTGTGCTCACTCCTGCTTGGACCATCATTTTGGCCTGCAGTATACACAAATAGAAATAAAGAGCAAGGAGGAAGGCAGGGATATTAGCCAGAAATGTGTCTGGTTGGCTACCCTACGTTGGAGGACGGAAAAGGGGAAATAGAAAGATAAGAAAGAGAGAGTGAGAGGATGCAGGAGGAGGAGGAGGAGGAGGAATAGGAGGAGGAGGAGGAGGAGGAGGAGGAGGAGGAGGAGGAGGAGGAGGAGGAGGAGGAGGGGACGCTCTGAGTTAACGCAGCGCGCCGAGGGCACCCCTAAGTCAGAGGCGTTCGCACAGGCCATTTGCGCTCCAGAAACACAACAGTGCCTTCACGGCTTTGTGAGCAGACCAGAGATAAGGACGGTGACCATGTATTGCACATTCGTATGGGAATATGCAGGAGGCGATCGCAGAGCGTCTAGTGCTGCATGGGGACCTCCTGCCCGCAAAAGAATGCCGTATCGCATCTATATGTGTTGCTGTATACTGTCCGTGCTCCCATCACAATATTTGTCTGCCGTCTTGCACTAAACACAGCCTTCTGAATTTCAAGGACTCGGCCTCCACACTACAAGCGCATAACTCCCATAAGTCACAAGCGACAGCGTCTGCTTGCAGATAGCTGAAGTATAGCTCCTTGTGTCTGGGTGTGCCTCAACCAAATTTTTAGAAATAAGACGCATTCATTCATTCATTCATTCATTCATTCATTCATTCATTCATTCATTCATTCATTCATTCATTCATTCATTCATTCATTCGTTGATTAATTAATTCCTTCATTCATTCATTCATTTAAGTGAGAGTAGCTACGAGGCATTAATTGCTTATACATATAGTGCGTGAACTTCCAGCGTGTGACGTTGTGTCTTCAACGATGCGTAGCATAACAGCTCGCTCCAGATTGAGCAACCTCGTCCACATGCCAGTGGAAGTTTCGCGCATTGTGTAAGCGGTGAGCGAGCGCAATGCCTCACCGTCCATCACTCTTCTTCTTTACCGCTGTTCTGGCAAAGGCAAGCGGAACAGCCCCCCACCAGCTGCAACGCCCCGTTCCTTCTTCCACCGCGTGCATAATTTATGATTAACTTACCGTCATCGAATCTTCGCTTCGTTGCCCTACGATGTTTTGCCTTCTTGTTGTTTGCCGCGGCACCGCGGGCACCTCACAACGCAATTATATTGCCCGACAACTGGTCTAACTACACAGTATATGTATATATATACACACAAGGGTTTCGCGATAATATGCAAATGCAAGCAGCACTCTTCACACGCGCGTGCTCGCGCGCGTTAGCGCGAAAGTTTGCAATCAATTGAGTAGACAACCTAGGTCCAAGCTTTTACTTCGCTTTCGTCCGCGAAGGCCGCTCATGTAGGGGGCCAACTTTCCTGGCTTGCTTTCTTGGAAGCGCGCGCGAGCACTCTACCGGTAAGTGGGCCAACTTGCCGTTCCATTAGCCAGACGCACCATTTGTTGCCGCCTCGCCGCCACTTTTTTTTTTACCCCTCTGTTTAAGTTCGGTCAAAGGCAAACAGCACGCCCGAGCAATCTCGGAGGTCGGTAGGTAGGTTGGGTCACGCGTGTGTGGTGGCTCTTGGCCGGCCGTATATAGGCAGCCATTTTTCTTCTCTCTTTTGCCCCCGCTCACCTACAGGGTTTACTGCCATTCGCTCCTGGCCGCCACATCACGCTTCAGTAGAGGGTAATGGGATTTTGCTTCATTTGGGGGACCGCGCTTGTACCGAGGGGAAGCCCGCGAGCGGCGACTGACGAACGCGAGCTCATCACGGAATGCTCTTTTTTTTTTTTTTCGCTATTTCCCTTGCTCTCAGCGCTCGTTAAGGCGTGGTCCCCTCATTCACTCTGAAGATAAGAGAAAAGATGGCGCCGTTTATATATCGCGCAGTGGAACGCGCTATTACGGAGCTAGGTGGTAGTACACGGATTCAACGCAATATTAGTGAGTGAGGCATGGGAGGCATATAGCGCACGCATCAGCTGAGCCGCTTTACGGTCGCAGCATAAATACGGTGTGCGGACGCACCATGCTACAGAGATGGCTTATCGAAGGATAAAGCTCCGAACTGTTATCAAAACTTGCTTCTTCGATACCTTGCAGAGATTCTACATGGGATGGGAACCGGTTCTTAAATATATATACGAGAACAAAGGGAATGCTCGAAGCTCCTTTGCGATTGGCTTCTGCCGTCGCGAAGCTACCCTGCTTTGTCGAATATGGCTAGGGGTGGCCGTCACTAAGTCCTTTGCATTCCGAATCGGATGGGCCACCGATGTCTAGTGCGATGGCTGTGGTATAGCGAGGAGACTCTTCAACACCTTCTCTGTGACTGTACGCGCTACAATTTACAGAGACGATCGCTCGAAATCGCGATAGGGCGATTCGACCAAAGACCTCTGACAGAAGAACTTATTTTAGAATGCCGAAATCACAAACCATCGCAGCGGAGGGCGACGAGGGCACTGTTGCACTTTCTAAGGGCAACAGAATTGAACAAGCGGCTACAGCCTGAACAGATGTTTATCGTGCTGCAAGTGCTACTGTGCTGTGTGGTGACGGTATAAAGTGACAGTATTTGACTGTGATTGCATGTCTATGTACTTTTCTTTCTTTAGCTCTACTTTGCTAGCACTTTACCTCCCTCTCCTCTCTCTCCCGAGCGTAGGGTAGCAAACCGGATCTACCCATCTCGTTGAGCTACCTGCCTTTCCCCTTTCTTTTGTCTCTCTCTTGTTCCCACATTGAACTTCATACTGGCAGGTTCCCATATTCTCCCGGCACACTCTCATTGTACATATTCGACGGAGATGAAACTAATGGAGTACACTTACACAGTGCACAACCCCCGTAACACTTAACCTGAGTAAGCGTCTTTGAGTTTCTGTATGTAGAACGTGCACGAGATTTCCTGTCAGGGTGCCTTGAAACTGGCCATAGCTTAATGCAGAGTCTTTCCAAAATCTTTGATGTTTGCTCCTTACAGACAGCGTTTGTTAGAATTAAGTAGCTAGACATGTGTCTTGATTGTTCGCGTTAAGTCTGACTGCTGGTTGCACGTTTTCTAGTGAGGTGCGCGCAAACTCTTAAAAGTGAAATTGCGTACGAGACAAGTTAACTTATGTAAAGGGAGTGGCTAGCGCTCCCTTTGCTCTTACACTGTAGCTCTCTAACAAATCTCTCCCTCTATATCTTCGTCAGCCACATAAACAGCCGAACCCGCGGTGGTGTCAGCTGAGCAGGCTAAGGTGTTCTTCTGCTAAGCAATAGGTAGGGATTTCGAATCCGCCAGTGTCATGCTGGCAGCTTTTCGATTGGGAGGAACTCAAGAACACGCTCCCGTAATGAAACTTCGGAACAGTTTACATGAAGCCCCGTGATGAAGAATAACCTGAACGCACCCGCTTTCAACCTCCTACCCGACATTTGTGTTCATCTAGCGTATGCATGTAGCTTTTCCCGTCAAAACGAACCAACCCATGAGTGTAAGTTACAGATCTGATGTCGGTTAAGATGCCTCTGAGAGACCTAGCATATTCTTGAAAGAGAGAGAGAAACCGAAAGAATATCGTCCATTCCTTACTGACTGAAATCGAGCTACGATAGCGAAAATCTCTTTGTAAGGACACTGTACGTAAACCAAATTCATTCATTTTGTTCAATTCTCTTGTCACTTACACATCGCTGTCGTAATAGCAGACGATGCGTGGCGACCACGCATCGTCTGCGACGGTGGGGGGCATTATAAATGACTGACCTTTTAATGAAAGTGCCGGAACTTTGGCCTATATTAGGGGCCTAAGTAAATTTACGTATCATATAGCAGTGAAAGTGAAAGATAAAACAGACGTTGGTGGTCAGTCTGCAGGGCCACCAAAGGGTAACCAGGGGTGGTATTCTGTAGGAGTCCACCTAGTGGACTGTCCATTTCGGCCGCTGCTGATTGGCTGGAGCCGCTCCACTCCTCCTCGCTCGTACAACCGCATCCAATCAGCAGCGGCCGAAATGGACAGTCCACCAGGTGGACTCTTACAGAATACCGCCCCAGGGCCGCTATCTTGTACGAGTTCGAAAAGCCGACGTTAGGTTTCGCCTCACGCGATTGGTCGAGATTGGCCTAGGCCTAGGCCGCGTCGGCTTTCCAAAAGCGTGCAAGACAGCGGCGCAGCAGGCCAGACTCGTCGGCGAAAGCCAGAAGCTACTGGTCATTCTTGAAATTCTTGTCAAGCCCGCACGCTGGTCGGATCCAGGCCCCGTATAGTACGGAATCGTCCTCACGTCTGAGTGTTCGTAGCGGGTCTAGCTGTAAGCTACTAGCGGCCCTGGAACAACTCAGACGAAATACACTTTGATCTTGTGTACGGTGTCCCTTCCACACGTACTCAGTGCTTACTCTCTCCCTTTCTTCCTCTTTCTATTCCCCTTTCCCCCACCCCCAGTGTAGGTTAGCAAACCGGATGCTGTTCTGGTTGACCTCCCTGCCTTTCCTACCCTTGTTTTCTCTCTCTCTCTCTCTCTCAGACGAAATGCATTCCGTTGCAAAGTGGACTCACGCAAAATTTTACTTAAATTAAATGTTTACACTGGTTCATGTCACCAGTTGAGTCCTTTGTGGGTATCAGATTACGCTCAACCAACACGCCCAGCTACCGATTCTAAAGCTAGAGGTTTTCTCAAGGGGGCGTAACGTCAGTGCCTTGCTAGTGCAAGTTCGTCAACGCGTGCCTAAAGCGATGATTGATAATCAAGAGCGCAGACGTCGACGGCACCACGTGCAAAAGAAACATCGCGCCGCGTTCTACCGGTCCATCGCCTTCGGGCATCTCACATTCAATAGGCGTTGATTGGCTGAGCCTGCGGAACGGATGCCGGTCGCTTCCGTGAGAGGTCGCACTGGACGTTACGTCACGCAAAAATGAACGTGCCTCTGAAAAGTGATCGGCAAAAGATACAGCCTAAAACTTGCTATCGCAGTGCCTTGCAATCGGTTTTTTGCCAAGAACCTTAAGTTGCCTTTTCTTTCTTCCTTTCTTTTTGTATGCTGCTGATAGAATGTTTAAGCGTTTACAAAAGACATTTCTGAAGGCAATGTGTATGCCGTGTGGGTTTGACATCACTTAAATCGCATTTGAATGGCCACCTGTTTCCCGCGTGCGTGGCCCACTCTGTCAAAGGTATATATATATATATATATATATATATATATATATATATATATATATATATATATATATATATATATATATACATATATATATCAGAAGATCGATTCGATACCGTAGAACCGTAGAAAGCTACGAATTCTACACCTCCAATCCCGCCGTGGTTTCTCAGTAGCTAGGGTGTTGGGCTGCTGAGCACGATGTCACGGGATCGAATCTCGGCCATGGCGTTCGCATTTCTATGGGAGCGAAATGCGAAAACACCCGTGTACATAGACTTAGGTGCACGTTAAAGAACCCCAGGTGGTCTAAATTTCCGGAGCCCTCCACTACGGCGTGCCTCATAATCAGAAAGTGGTTTTGGCACGTAAAACCCCATAATACATAAATATCTGCTTGACACCTCCGATAGTGGAGTGTGCGGGCTTTACTGTCAGCCAGCACCTGTACACATCGGTTCACACGCACAATGAAGTGTGCAGCTTTGCGCGAGCAAGCAAAGCAAACGTGGACTCGTAGGTACGCATGCACCGCACACGCGCAAGTGCTAACTCTCTAGAAGTCGTGGCCGGAAGCACCACTCCCGAAACTGCTGCCGCGAATCGTATCGCCCTCTGCGAACCACTGTTCTTTTCTTTTCTCTTCTTTTTTTTTTCTTTCTTCCCTGTTTTTTTTCCCCACCTCTTCGCGGAGCTGACTGCGACGTTGCGAGCGTGTGTCTCTGTTTACGCATCGCAGGATCCTGTTCCCGTCCTGGCCAGCGACACGTTTGTGGCGTGACAGCGGACGACGCTCCAGTTTCGACCCGCGGCCCTCTCGCCTCGCACGCCGGGAACAAATCAGGTATTCATGAGGCACCGGCCGCTCACCATACGGCCCCGCACTGAACGCCCGCCGAGCCGTCTCTATAGCGCGATTTCTCTTTTCTTTTTCTTCCGACGTCTCTCCGAGCATTCTCTTCTCGGCTCGTCTCATCTGCGCCGCCGGCGATGCTTCTTTTCCTCGGCGCTCAAACAAAACGCGTCGTACTACACGAGCTTCCGCCACAAAAGGCACGCTGCCACTCTGCCCCGCGCGCGAATCCTTCCTTCGCCAACTGTGCGGCGTGCCACCCCCAAAGCCGCTTGTGCGGGCGGTTCGCCTCGCGTTTGCTTCCCTAAACAAACAACGGCGACCCCAACCGGAGCCCGCCCGCCCGTGCGAGCCACAAGCGTATGCGATTGCAGTATAGAGACATCATTGAGGCAGTCACGAATGGCGTGTTTGTGGTAGTGGAACAGGAAAAGCGATCTATCTGTCTGTTTTCTTGGCATCCTTGGCTGCGCGAGCGGAGAGGGAAATAGCGGAACCCAGAAGCGCGCCTAATCGCACATGCTTTGGCTCTCGCCGGGCTTCATCCCGCTGCCAGCTTTTCTTTTCTCTCTCCCCTCGAAGCAGCGCTGACTCTACAGCGTCAACGTACAGTGTCTTCCGCGCCACTTTGTTTTAGTTTTTTAGCCCACCTGCTACACGCGTCGGAAGTCACAAAAGAGAAGGAGTCGACTACACAAAAGGCACGCCAAAAAGAAACGCGAGCCTCAAATGATAACGTCATGATAAACGAGGCTAAAAGAAAAGAACTACAGAAATGATCCACGCGTGAGGACACAAATGTCACTAGTAATTACCTTAAAAAATAAAGTGAAAAAAGTAAAGAGTAGAAGAGTAAAATGTAGACATTCAGTAAGCAACCACCATAGGTGCGCACATAGTAATCATGGTCACGACGTGCAAGACAAACAGAAGACGATCGATACAAAACATGGCCAGCCTAAGGAGCAACGGTCGATGTTCCCGACGATTTTATAATTTGCTATGCTAACGAAGATTCCGCGTTCGATGTATAGCGAAGGAGGCCACCTATATATTTTTATTTTTTTCGACATTTCTGTCCATTCGCCGGCGTTTTTGTTTGCACTTCACTTCCGGACGACTATACCGAACGGCGCGCCTGACTCACCGAGCCCGCGTGTCAGCGTTATTCGTGCTCGCTCGGGACGGGTGGATGAAGCGACACCGCTGAAAAAAAAATATAATAAATAACTACAGCCGTATTGACAGTGCGCCCGCAACACTCGCTCGCAGCCTCCGATGCCGTCGCGAGACCCGCACCTCGCCACAACTCTGCCCCCTCGGTGTGGCAGTCGCTCGCGTGCGTTAAGCGCGTAATCGGCGGTTTTTGTGCGAACGCCCGGAAGCGTGCCCGGATGGCATCTGTATTCACGCGGCGGTTTGACCCCTGCGGCGACGGCAGCGACGCTGCGTTGTGCGGCCCCGACACGTTCTACGCTGTGTGGTTCAAAACGACGACGATACACGCGGGCCTTTCGGAACCGAAATAACCTCGAAACGAACGATGGCTGCAAGCAAAGCGATGGAGGCATGGCTTTTTTGTTGCTGCCTTGTGAACACGAGGATGTAAAGCGGAAAGCATTATCTCTGGCAACGAATCCTTTCATTATTGTGTCCTTTGAACGCGCGTTAATCTTTGGCTAGCAGCTGCAGGAACATCGCGCGGAAACGGTTTTGCCGGTACTGACGTTGCAGCTGGCATCATTCAAAGGCTGGTTGCCCTTGCAAAATGTTTAACCTAAACAGGGAGGTGTGAAATGTGAATTGTAGGAAGGCGATGTTTTTTTTTTTTTTTTCTCGCTTGCTCACAGGTAACTAACGTCCTCCGTACGCATTTAAGCCGGGGAAAAAAGTTCGAAGAGTAACAGAAGGCCACGCGGCAACTGCTCTTTCAAAGAAATTGGCCATTAACGCACCCTTTATTTTATTCATGGTAACTTTGCGCCGGCAGATAGTGCGCACTTGACTTACCCTTCGCCGCCTGGTGTACCCAGCGAGCCATTGGCAATGCGCCAACGTTATATGTAAGCTCCTAGAAAATTTTCTTCGAGCCGATCTAATCTGCCTTTTCTTACGTTCTTACGAGTTAACTGCCTCTCTCTAATGGCTCTCTCTAATGGCACATGCATTGGGCCTCGTACTGTGTTCGCGTTCACGCTTCTTACATATATATATATATATATATATATATATATATATATATATATATATATATATATATATATATATATATATATATATATATATATATATATATATATATATATTTCAATGAAAGTTTGATTTCAAACTTTCATTGAACTGCTCAAGTAAACAAAAAGTTCAGTTCTCGAATGCATCGGCGCCGTTTCTCTGCAAGGCGGCCAAAATCAGTCTTCGCACTCTGTACAGACTACCTAGTTTCCCTGATTCCCCGCCGGCTCACACTAAACACATTTGGAGGAACGCCCCGCAAAGAAAGCGTCTCCGTTTTCGTGGATTCGCCTCCAACGGCGGCCCATGCTTCATACGGACCCTCTGACGGCTGTAAAACTCGCTTTCGCAGCAGATAGAGTGCGGCCAGCCCAATCTGCACAATGGCGGCGTGCACAATGGCCTAACTCGAAGTGTACACTTCCCGCTCTCTGGGAACACTCAAAGAAACGAGCCCGCGGAATCGTATAGCTCAATAAAAACCCGGCGCTTGCGAAACTTGCGGCTGCATGCGATGCGCGGAGCGCGGACAATTCGAAACCGAGCCTTCTCGTGACGCAATGCCGCTGGAAAAACAACGGCGCGTGGACGCATCACGCCGACGTACGGAAACTAAAAGGGAAACGGATCGTAAGACGGCGGAGAGAGGGCTATCTCTCTCTCCCTATTTCTCTCTGTCTCTTTCTTTCTCTTTCTCTCTCACACCAGCGCAAACACGGAGGGAAATCGGGAAACGGGCGCGACACGTGGCTGACGCGCCATATCTTTAGACCGGACACCAGGGTGTCCGGTCTCGCTGAAGACAGCCGCTCATATCACCTTCGCGGAATGATGGGCTAAACTATACGCTCGCATAAGTACTGCGCGCCTGGGGACATCGTTTCGACGAACTTGCGTGCAGCGCTTTGCAGCTGACATGACGGCCTTCCCTCGTTTCTTTTCGCCATAAAGTTTACCACACAGTTAGCTATGCAGGGAATTTTCGCGCTAGATAAAGAGAGCTGCAAACGTGCCGGTTTAGCCAGCACAGGTATCCCGGGTACTAAATAGATTAGATTAAACTGCGTCCTACTGGCTTCAAATGGCTTTTGGCAAATGGCATTTGCAAACCAATTCTTGCCTGATAAACGCAATAAGTTCCACTTAATATGCATGTGCGCAGAGACTTGTTGACTTTTTTTTAAGAAACTATGATTGCAATATATATTTCGAAAATGTAAAGTAACAAATAACGCCACAAGAACGTTTGAAGTCACAAGCACGGGTATTAGACAAATCCACATATTACTTATCATTCCTAAGGCACCTAAGCGATCGCAACGTCGGAGTTCCCTCCACTAATTTTCACACGAAACTCAATGATTCAACCGCAGTGGTGGCTTAAGGGCCATGGCGTCGCGCTGCTAGGCACCGTGTCGTAAGTTCGATTCACGCCAGCGTTGGCCTCATTTACGCGATAGTGGCGAAATGCAAACAGTGCTCGTGCTCTTAGATTTAGGTGCACGTTGAAGACCGCCAGGGGGTCAAAATTATTCCGAAGTCCCGCTCTACTGCGTGCCTCATAATCAGAATGTGGTTTTACCACGTAAAACACCAGGGATTTACTTACTCAATGGTTCGCTGTCCTAAATGCTCGTGCCTGTTCGATTTATCTCTGAGGCACCAATCTCTACTTTTGGTGTTCAGTGAAAAGGCACACAATTTTAGAAATGGCTCGTTCCCATCAACGTCCTTTCTTTTTATGCATAAACAAAAGTAGACACCGCTACAGTGAAATCGAGACTAGAGGCTTCGAATTTAAAGGCGTTTCTGTCTCTGCTCGCGCTGCACAGACCTTTAAATGTCGGTTTAATGCAGCTGCACAGAACTCGATGACAGTAAGTTTAGGTGTCACGTTTCGCTACTTTTCAGTCGTAGCTTATCTGAAAGACGAGATCGTGCTTCATAGGATCTTTCCTCCTCCATATCTGTTGTTCCTCTTCCTTTCTTCTTTCTCTCTCTCTCTCTCTCTCTTACTTGCTACGAACGCGTGGAAGCCACGTTGTCGCTTCAAGTTCTTGAAACCACAAGTTTCGTTTCGCAGCGCTTACCCCAGACGCTCTTTTTCTCCTTTATCTTTTTTTGTGCTGAGGAAAGGAGGTTTTTCTTTCACTGCACTCTTCTTGTGACAACAAGAAATCTCAACTTTTACGCTTTTTCTCTCGCCGAATCATTTCTTTTTCCTTTATTTTTTTTAGTGTCGCATTTTTTTTTTACTGTTCTCAGCAATAATCGTGTATTAGCAATCTAGTGATGATGATTATTATAATACTTTTATGATGCCCAGTTGAACAATTTTGCAGGAAAGTTTCCCTGTGCATGTATTTGTGATCGAAAACAAATCACGATATTATTACAATTGTCAAACAATTCAAACAATTAGCTTGATGCAGAGCAGAATTGTTTTACTATAGACGACATGCATTGCATTCAAGGCATTGTCTTGATTCCAAGACGATACTTGTGACGCACAACTGCTATTGAAGACGTAACTAAATTGAACTCGTTCTTCTACTCATGTCGTTCAATAACAGTGGCTGTATATCGCGCACATTTAGCTATATTGTCCACATTAAGCTTAATAAGGTACCACAGGGGGCAACAGTACTGGCACCAAAAAAATTTTGATTCCTTTGACGTAGCAAGTAGTATACCTCTATACGTACGAAACACATGATTAATTAGTATCAGAGTCCTTAGTACTGAAGGAATCTGTTAGTATTGTGCTCTTCTGGCACCCGTCCTGCAACTAAGCTGAGGCTGAATGGGTTCTCAAGCCAAGCAAGACAAAAATTGCCTCAATACTAGCATTTAGTGAAAGTTCACTGCAGTATAAGGCTATACAGAAGACGTTGAAGTATAACTCACAAGCAATGCACCGGCATGCCGTATACTGATGTAACGGTTCTTTCCAGCAGTGGAGTGGCGTAACAATGAATGTTGCTAATTCTTCGGCATTCCCTGACATTGTAAGGTTTCTTAAGGGTGAAAATTGATGCATAAATCACCTCTTTACACCACTGCAGGTGTGAAGGTGTGAGTTAAAGACCGAAGGCCATCATAACGGTGTAAATCAGTTTCCAGCATATGTAGCTTGATTTTACGGGTAAGAATCTCTGTGTCCGCAGTTGAGCATGAGCAGATGAGTTTCCTTGTATGATTACCAGTTGGCCACGCAGCAGGACGTTTGGAAAGATTGTGCAATTCGAATCGTTTATTGCAAGCTTAGGAGGAGGAGGAGGAGGAAACAAAGAGAGGAGGCAGGGATGTTAACCAGAAATGCGCCTCGTTGGCTACTCTACTCTGGGGGACGGGAAAGAGGCAATAGATACATAAGATAGAGAGAGGGAGGGGAGGGGGAGGAAGTCGTGGTGAGCTCGCGCACGCACGCGGAGGGTCTGAGCTAGTCAAAGACACTGACATAAGCCAGTCGCCCTCAAGAAAGACAAAAGTGCATTCATAGCTTTGTGGGATGACGAGCGATGGGGACGGTCTTCAATTAGCACCTGTACAGACAACGGGTGATTGTCCAGTCGTCGCAATGCGATAGGTAATGTTTGTCATTGCGACTGAAATCGATGACAGTGGCGCAATAAATGTGAGATGTGCTCTTCCGCGCCGCAGACGTCGCATACAACACTGTCGGTCATTCCAATCAAACTAGTGTACGCCTTCGTGAAAGCCTTTCCCAACCACAGCCGGTATAGAAGCGATGCCCCAGGTCGGTGAAGCCCGGGTGGAGGTCAGAGTTGTAGCGAATAGTTCAATTCATACAATCTGGAGCGCGTTATATATGGGGTGTTCCACTCTGTTAAAGATAGCTTGCGTGCCAGGTGACGAAGCTGCCTTCTGCGAACTTAAGTTCCTGTATACCAGTTAGCGAAGTTGAGCCATCGTAAGCGTGTGCAAGTTAGGCTTAGTATACTTCACCGGAGTGCTCGGTAGAGGTTCGATTAGGGTGCTAGATGATATTACCTCCAAAACAATTGGGCACAGGGCAACTGGGAAATAGGTAGACGGCATGGTTGCGGAACGCTGCTGATGATCGCAGTGCGTAGTAGTGCGGTTAAAAAATGCGATTGGTGGAACGGGGTGGAAGCGATGAAGCGTATACCACCCGCAAGAACAAGCACGTGACTATATCTTACAGGCACATCGCCAGCATATTACAAAAAACAACCACGTGATTGTCTGTACTCTTGCACCGCTATAGAGCACGTATAAGCAGCGTTCTCTGATAAAAGGGCAATGCAAACACATCTCCCGGGCCATGTCGACCATTGCTCAACTTACACAAGTGTTTTCTTTTTCCCGAGCGAAACCAAACGCTATACTCGCGGTCAACCACTTCGTATAAAGTATTAATATTGTGTTGCGTAACGTCCGATGCGGTGCCTCACTGGAGCGAAGCACGTTTTTGCGCCAATGTTCGCGATGAGTGTATAATGTGAAATGGTAATTGGAGACGGGACGTTGCTGACGTCACATCCGCTGATTTATCCAATCAACGCGTGCGAGCACTGAAAGCAGCGAATCTGATATACGGTCCCTGGCCTCGACTGGCATATGGAGTACATGCATAACGTCCGCAAATGCCATTACATTTGATAGGCGGGCAATAACTATCCGTGGAATTACCGTGCATAGTCATTTATTTCCTCATCTCTGTTTCCTTATTTCTCCCTTTCTCTGCGCCGCCTGCACAAAACGACTGCCCTCATTCTGAACCTGCGCAAATGGGGAAAAACGGCGCGGCGGCCGTCCGTTCCGCTCAACCTTCTCATACTGCCTCTCCCCCACAGCCATAGCGCTATGCGCGTCGCGAGCGCCAAAGGGGAGAGGGAGCTTCCCTCGGCCATTGACGTCATTTCCTATTGACGTCACCCGCCCGGGGACTCGTGACGTTAGGGGAGCAAATTTTCCGAAAACGCGCGCGCTCCCGCGCTGATCTCGTCAGCACTTCCCTTTACTCTCGCTCGGTCGTCTCGAGCGCTCGGCCTAGATCCGCGTCAGCGGCCCGGACGGAGCGCGACATTTCGGACGGGGGGAGGGGGGGGGGTTCTTTATTTCCGTCATACCTTTAGATGAAGCGAGGGCAAAGGAAATACGACGACAAAACTTACAAGAAGACACGGAAAAAACAGTTATATGCTGGACATTGTGACTTGTTTAATGACAGAGAAAATTAGAACGAGATTAAATTTTCGAGGCAGAGGGCAGACGAGAAAGATATTTGAACGTGAATATATACTCTTCGCGCCCGGAAGAGATGCCGGAAGAGAGGGATGCCGGAAAAAACCCGCTAGAAGGACGTTGCAGGGCAATGGGAAAATGTGGGACGGAAGATGAAAGAGGGCTACAAGGGGGGCCGGTGGACTACCGGCAGACCGGAAACGGAAACATTTGGCGATAAAAGTTACGGTAACTGAGCGAGAAGGTATACCAGCATGGTCGCCAATCTTTTAGAATGAGTAGAAAACGGCGATGTCGGTGAAGATAAGAAGTTACGAGTTGTAGGGGAACGTCGCCGCGGAGTTAGGAGGCGCAATGAATTGACAAACAACGCGCGCGCCGCTAGATAAGGCAGGGAAGAAGACACAGCGGGCGGCGGGCGGCAAGCTCGACAAAACTTGATCGCGCTGATTTAGGAGGGCTACGGAGAGGATGGTGCCGGACAGGGCCGAGGCGACGCACAAGCGCACGGGGGAAGGAAAGGGAGAAGTAAGGAAGCCTGGCGGGAAAGAGGGAAGGATCGCTGCGCGGACGAGGGTAAAGTGGGGGTAACCAGAACCGGAGACGCCCTTTATCGCTGCGCGCTTCCGAAAACGCAGTTGCTCCTTTATCGCCACTCCACGAGGCTGAACGCGGGCGTGTGTCGCCGCGTTCTCAGGGGCTGCGCGAAGTGATGAAAGGAGGAGGCTGACGAGGAGGGAAAGAATTAATGCCCTTCGATAAGTGTTCGCGGGCCGCGGCGGGCATAGCCGCGCATCGCAGCAGAACGGCGCCTGCGTAGCGAGCGCGACCAACCCTGTGTACGTACGTCGCCCACGTGCCGCCGCTTTCTCCCCGTACCATCCTTCCCTAAACGAGTGGCTCTATAAGTATCCCGAGAATGGAGTCGGGAGTTCTCTTTCTCAGTTGCTCCCCTTAATCGGCCAAAGGCAGCCTTTTCGCGCTGCCCAGAAATTTAAAAAAAAGGGTAGTGAGCAGAAAGTGAGAAGTGCAGCGCTTCCTTCCCTCTCCAGCCTCCTTTCCACGTATTCGTGTGCGCTTGTTTTTGTTGTCACGAGAGATTTTTTTACTTGTTGTGTCTGCCTACCCCGTGCCCCTCTCCTTTAAGATTCCGCGATTCCAGTTCGTCCTTTAGAAATGATATTTAGGGCTCCCGCGTCACGCTCTTCTTCTAACTACTGCTGGGAACTGTGTTTATTGATCGCGGTGCCATAATGTGCCGATTATTTTTTATTGCTCGTGGCACCACATACAGATAAAGAACGCAGTGGCGAGAACGGGTGAACTCCTGCTTCAGCTGGCGCTGTCACTTACCGGAGGGCTTGATCTGCTAAGCTCTCTTTTTCTTTTCTTTTTTCATCCGCACTCAAAAGCGTCCGTTTCATCTCGTTTATTTCTGCCTTCTTGGTGCAAAGCAAGAAAACGTTGCCTCCGCAACTGTCCGTGGCAGGTATTCGGGCATTTACGATCGTGCGGAATGCTCTGTTCGGAACAAGTTGAGCTTCTTGCTTGCTTCCGAGAAGCATTATCATATAAGTCTGTGAGCCCAGCTTATAAATGGCCTTCCGATTGTGGAAAAGTGGGGATGAGTTGGTTTGGCAGTGTTATCAGCTTTAGCAATCATTGCGCTTCGGAGGTTTGTGAGGTAAATTTCTAGCTGCATTTTTTTATTGAAACGAAAATAAAAGAAAGAGATTTAGTGACCCCATGATGGGGACTGCTACTACTTTTCGTATAACAGAAACAACAACATAAAAAAAAAATCAAGTCGACTAGAAACCACGTCATAGCGCCAGAAATCCAGAGCGCACAGTCCTATATATCCACGAATATATGAATATAACTGGCAAAGGCAAGTCACACCCCTATGAGTTTGTAAACAAAGTCACAAACATTCACAAGCGGTCGTGATATAAACTTTTAGCGGCAGCCCGAGAAAACACTTCTAAACGCTTCAGACTTCTCGGAGGAATTAATATGTGGAAAATTTTTGAAATCGCTACACACAGAAACGGTTAGGAATGCTCTACTGAGACAGTGCACTGTATCCTCGGACAACTACTGCTTGGATGTTACAAGCCTTCTAAAATGTAATAAAGATATATCATTAGTGTATGTTTCAATATCAGCTGGCATAATTGTTTTATTTATTTCTGCACAAGAACGTGAAACCATTGAAAATTGAATTTCTCGAAGGGATTCGCGTTTCCGTAAGCACAGAGGGCGGTAGTTCAGGCTTGTGCGGCCCGGATATCAATTTCGTTACTCACGACTCACAGCAACTCGTCGCAGACCCAAGCAGGACGCGGTTATATGTTAATAATAATAATAATAATAATAATAATAATAATAATAATAATAATAATAATAATAATAATAATAATAATAATAATAATAATAATAATAATAATAATAATAATACCATAACAATCACAATAATAGTCTTAAGAGAGCCAAGAACAACGTTAAGGCATTTCGTTTTCTCTCTCTCTCTCCTTGACTTGCTCCTTGCAATACGAATATATATTTTGGTCTTAAGTTAGGACCAACAGCAAGACCTGCAAGGTTTGTAGCAAAAATACCATAAAAGTAGGAATAGCTAATGGAAATTCTTAATATCCCACTACCGATGCACATACCATTGACCATAGGCTCAAGGACCGGGACACTTGTACGACCTGGCACGAAACGCTGTAATTAATTAAAAATCGATTTACTGATGATTGATGATGATGACAATTGATGATTAGTTGGTTGGCCAGGTGACTAAATAATTAATATAATTAATTGATTGATTGATTTGTACGTTGACTGATTGATGCAGCAGCGGTGCGGATCTAGCATCAATCCCAACGTGGGAGTAGACCGCTCTATGGGGCCTTGCGCCCCGTAGCTCGCAGGACCTTTCATTAACGTTATTCCATCCATGATTGATTGATTGATTGATTGATTGATTGATTGATTGATTGATTGATTGATTGATTGATTGATTGATTGATTGATTGATTGATTGATTGATTGATTGATTGATTGATTGATTGATATGGGAAAGCAAAACGGCATTTTCCACTTATTGGGATGTTTCAAGCAACTGACAAACGGGTCTTGCATTCCTTCGTTGAAAAATGCACAACTTCGTTAATCGAACCAAAAGGTTCCCTAAAGATGCTTCCGTGTTTCTTACAGCGGCCTGTAATTACGCACGCCCCCGTTTGCATAAACAACAATCTTGAGCATAAGAAAGAATTAGGAAAGAAGAGAAAGGTTGGGTCGTGCTTAACGGTTAATGAGGAAGGCGCATGCATCGTTAGCTTCAACAAGCAGTGCTTATCCTTAGGTAAACAGAAAATAGTGAAACTGCGATACCTACTATAATATAGTATGTTTGATACATCCATGCCACTGTTCTTTTTAGCTGGTTCCTTGATTGCCTCTAAAGACCATAGTGCCTGCAGTGAATGGAGAAAAAAGCAGCAACTGCCTATAGCAGCCCAGACGCTTCATCGAATCGTGGTTCGGCACGCATATAGTTTTACACAGAAGCAGCCTACAAGCAGCGCAGGGTGTCGTTTTAGCTCAAACGAGCCACACTTGTAGCTTCATGAGTACAGCTTTCTCCCCCTGCAGACGTCTAACTTCGCCTACAATGAAAACGATGAAAGGACCTAGGAGGAATTTAGATGCACAAATGGTTGTAGGTGTAGGGCGAGGGGGAAAGCTCTTCTTCGACACACGCCCGCCAGTCTCCAGAGCGTTTCTTGGCCACTCACTCCTTTGTATTGTCAAGCCATCAGCAAGCAGCTCTGTGTTTGGACAGGGCATGCCCTTAGTCAAGTGCCGCAGGATGGGAAGCAAAATTAACACAAAGAAGGAACTGGTGAATCACCTGCGTGTTCTTCACACAAGAAACAAAAGCTTCTTTTGTCGTTACAGCGGGAGCTATTACTTATTTTTTCGACCCTCAATGCATCCACCTATAGGTCATCTTCGTCGCACGACGATACTAAAGTGACATAAGTATAAAGCATTAAGGAGACAGAGGGAGGGAGGGAGGGAGGGAGGGAGGGAGGGAGGGAGGGAGGGAGGGAGGGAGGGAATGTTCCGCGGCGTCGATTCAGGAAAGCTAACTGCTCCACTAATGTTATCTTTGCTGCCAGACCAGAACAACACTTTTCAGTGCAGGGCACTTTAGGACTGTGTGAGTCTATGGATTTTGACAAAGAGAGATCACGTGCGGTTATGTAAGGAAGCGATGTATTCTCCTGAAGCAGTGACAAATGTAGTCTACAAGGAAAACTAAGCAGATTGGTAATTAATTATGGTGTTTTACGTGTCAAAACCACTTTCTGATTATGAGGCACGCCGTAGTGGGGGACTCCGGAAATTTGGACCACCTGGGGTTCTTTAACGTGCACCTTAATCTAAGTACTCGGCTGTTTTAGCATTTCGCCCCCATCAAAATGAGGCCGCCGTGGCCGGAATTCGATCCCGCGACCTCGTGCCTAGCAGCCCAACACCATAGCAACTAAGCAACCACGGTGGGTAAGCAGACTGGTATTAGGCTAGAAGGAGATAAAAACGATCTATAGGAAGGCAGGAAAGTAAACCAGAGGTAATTCTCGTTGGCGGCTGTGTACAAAGAAGCGGAAGTAAGAGGATAGAAAAAGAGGAGCTAAATATGGCAGCGATGGCGAGACGGTCAAGTGGTAAGTAATCCGTGAGACGGATAGAATCGATGTTTAAGTTTTTTTTTTTTCTCTCGTCTGGTATTGCTTTTCGTTAAGTAACCGACACCAATACGCAGTGCACGATACCTTAGTCTGCTGAGCAGTTACTCCATGGCGTCGTTTTTCGACGCCGCTGCTACATTTTGCAGGGGCGTTTATGAGGCAAGTATATACTAATAAAAGCGTCAATGCATACATTATAAAAGAAAACGGCGAGCCTGATTCTCGTGGCATCAGCATCTCAAACGCGCTGCTGAATAGTGCTGTCCTAGTTTGTCATATTTATTTTTACTGTGGCAAGCAAAGCGCTACTACGTTTTCCTGATTTTTCCTGGAGTGTATCGCAATATCTTGGAGAAATTGAGCGATGTGGCTACGAATGCACGATGATGTCGAAAGGTCCATAAAAGCCACTTCATCCATCCGATTCTTCGCTCGTAATGGAGACCAATACAGAGGCACTCCCAGTTGCACAATTTTCTTGTTATTTTATCTTGTATTGATCATATTAGCCTATAGAAGCCTTAAGAAGGAGATAGAAGTCACTTTGGCGTTGACTGGGCCAATAAGTATACTGGCGTGGACGTGAATGAACGTTTACTTTCAGAAACACGAATCTTGCGACAGACCGCAGTGTCCATTAGTCCGGCAGAGAGGAAGTCTATACGTGGAAGGGATAATGCCACGATTCACTATCAGTTGAACATCCGTTTAATTGCTCAATGTGCGCCCTTTCTCAGGAGTCTGCATACGCTTGGTGGCAATTGTACCGACAAATTTTTCGAGAACTTAGCACTTCAGAATCCCATCTATATCGTACGCAAGGGTAGCAACAAAGATGCCGGCCACAGCGACAGTCGTAAAAGCAAGTTACGACAACGAAGAACTACGTCGATGCAACAGCAAAGACATACTATAATTTTTATTTACACAAAACCTTACCTATAGTTTTTCGCACTGCTGCAGTTGAATATGTTTTCATTTCGGCCACCAACTGTTATCATCGCGATAATGACAATTTGTGCTCTCAACGATAAGCATGCTGTTATCAATGTATCACCTGGTACAGATAGATATTCTGGCGCTGGTGTCCGGCAATGCGACATATGAAGATTCTGCTAAATTTTCTTTTGCCAGCGAGTCCCTAGGCTAGCACGTTAAATAAAGTGGTTTGCCGCAAAGCAAGTGCACTTCCAATAAACTCTCTCCTATCTTTCAGTGTGCAAACACCGCAGCGTTGTATATATGGGGCCCGTGACGTACCGTCGGGCATGTGCTAACCATTCTAAATTCAATCAATAGCAAAACCTGTTCATAAATATTCTAAACTGACTTACTCGATGTATGCTAACGACGCTCAAGTTATAAGTTGGTACGCTGCTGCCGTAATTCCTATACCTGAAACATACACAAAATCCCTAAAGAGAGAGAGAAAAGAATGCAGAGAAAGACAGGAAGGTTAACGAGAGGTAGTACCGGTTGGCAACCCTGCACGGGGGGAAGGGTTAAGGGAATAAAAAGAGAAAAAGAGTGGAAGGGGGAGACAGAGAAAAAGAGAGACGAGCACGAACAAAGGGCGTACGCTATAGAGCGGTAGGGGCTGGCGTCCTTAAGACACAGAGAGAGAAACAAAAGGGGAGCAAAGACAGGGAGACTAGCAAGTGTAAGTACCGGCTGGCTATCCTGCACTGGGGAAAGGGTTAAAGGGAATAAAGGGAGAAAGAAGAAAAAAGGAAGAAACAGAAAAATTCCCACAGTAACGCGATGCTACGCCCGACAACATTCAAAGGCGGTCGCACAATTCGCATGCCCTTAAAAACTTCAGCAAAGCCCTTAAGGCCTTGAGTGCCGAAGCCCGTCTGGACCAGTGTCCTGGAACTTTTTCTTCTGTGAAGGGGCGATTGTCTAGTTTTTCGAGCACGGTCACGAGCACTTTTCTTTAAGGCTTTCAGAACGCCGCTTCTCGCGGCGTTCTTAAAGTCTATCCTGAAGCCCCGTAGACCGCAGGAACAAAATCCCTAAATACCTGCATGCCTTATAGGCAGCCCGAGGTGAAACTTCGCGTGCCGACAGCGTCGTCGTAACAGACGGCCTTTCGGGTGAAAGAAGAAAACTGTTTTTTTAGTATGACATGCTTTGACTTCGGGTCCGCAAATTCACCGCTCATCTCGGCGGGAGTGTGTACAATTTGTGACATGAGTTGGCACCAGCGTGGTATAACATATTATTATTATTATTATTATTATTATTATTATTATTATTATTATTATTATTATTATTATTATTATTATTATTATTATTATTATTATTATTACAGCTACTACTACTACTACTACTACTACTACTACTACTACTACTACTACTACTTGGCTTGAAAGCGTATATACACTTGACAGGAAAGGAGGAAAGAGCAAGTTCACAATGTCAAATAATAAAGCAGAACACGCGCATTACGAGTCCCGCACACTGTATAGGGCCAATCACTGCAGGTCACGCTCCTAAAGAATGTTATAATAGAAGAAATGGTGTCTGAGGTCTTGTTTGAAAAAAAAAAAACAGACATGCGCTACAAACGTGAACTGAAATTAGTTACTTTTCTAGAAAAGTAAGGAGCTCGCGATTAGCGCGATCAGCAGAGCTTGGCCAGACGCGCTGTGTGTTATCAACCGTTGATACGGGCACGCGTTGGTCATCGGTCACGATATCACACCATTTTTGTGGATCCCCGTCGGACGGTGTCAGCATGTTTTAGCAGGACGCTCAAACTGTCATAGCGCCTCCTGGCCAGTGCTGGTTTCACTGGCAGCGCTACTCCAAGATTCTAGTCCATTGTGAAACTCAAGGGGCGACGCGCGGCGCAAGTTCAGCGAGTACTTCAGTGTTCCCGTGTTCCCGTCTTAACATCGTCGTATTGTGAGCTCGAGCGCTGTAAGCGTAGTACTTCAAAGTACTTCAAGATCATGCACCAAAACAGAGATGTGGTAGAACGGAAAGCGGGGGATAAAATTACGGAGTTTTACTTACCAAAACCATGACCTCATAATGAGACATGACGTGGCGACTGACTTCGGTCCACCTGACGTTCCTTAGCGTGCACCTAAATCTAAGTACACGGGTGTTTTCGCATTTCGCCCCCATCGAAATGCGGCCGCCGTGGCCAGGATTCGATCCCGGCACCTTGTGCTTAGCAGCCCAACACCATGGCCACTAAGCAACAACGGCTGATGGGAAAGCGTGAAGCGCAACCAAACAATTTGTGTCCCCGCGTTTTGTGAATATGTAAACATGCGAAAATTCCGCAACGCCATTAAGAGGTTCCTCTGAATGGCAAGCGCTGAATCATCGCATTGTTTCCCGCGCACAGTTATCTACGGATCGCGAAACAACCACTGCATTAAATTAGTGTAACGATGATATCCCACTATAGCAGAACTTTTCTCTCTCTCTCTCTCTCTCTCTCTCTCTCTTCGCTAACTGAACAAGCTGAGAAGAGGGGCATGTTTCACCAACCTCCTTTGCGCAACACTTCTTCGCTCTGGTTTGTGGGCGTATACTGACGGTCTAATTAATTCCAGCCAGCCATAACGGGTGCGTGAGAATCGCGGGAGAACTGAGGCAAACAGTGAAAAGGCACCTTATGTTTGCACTACTGTTGGCGCTTGATGACTTTCTTTCCTTCCAACTGAGCACTTGCGCCAGAGAAACCGTGAACGACGTGGGCGCATGTTTGCAACAGCTGCGCAACGGCCGAGGTTTGCTTACTCCCACGCATTTTTTTTAACCGACCCGATTTTTGGAGGCGGTAAATGTATCGATCCTCACCATCATTTTTATCCAATAGTGCGTTCCCGGAGCTTATTAGATGCACCATTGTTGCAGTAATAATGCACGTATAAACTATCAACTGCTGGGAGTTTCCAATTTTAACAGGCAGCACAAGACACCTTCACACATGTTCCCAGCATGCTCATCCACGTAAAAAAAAAAAAAGGAATGGGCGGTTCGCTTTATAAAGTTGCTCAGTTAATCCAGGGCACCCATTTTGAAAACGAAACGTCTTTATATTAGGAAATTGATAAGGTGCGGCGTACGAAGCTATAAACCCTCTCAAAGCATCTCTCACTTCTTGCATCTCTCAACTAAGCAGTTGCCTGATAGTAAAATGTCCCTAACGCTAATTTCTTAGTGCAAAAACATGGCTCGCGTTAACAACAGAAGTTAAACAGGGTCACAAGGCCGAAATCTAAACCTACAAAAACGGGCACACGATGGGGGCACAACAGCCAACATTAGCCTAATGGAAACTAAGAAGAAAATGTCTTACGACACCGGAGGAGCCACCGGCGATTCCCACATAGTGTCCATTAACATTCCTAGGCAGTGCACCACAGAACCTTCCTAGTAGTAGAACCATGTCATCGGTAGTAGACAAAATGCGCCACGGAACTATTTCCAGCTCGCAGTGCACTGATCGAGCTGCACATCTGATGGCGCGCTCAGCTTAGAAGGTACATTGGCTCAACGTTTTACAAAACCCTGCGGTAGAATGCTGACGTGGACAAGCAACAACAAATGGCGCTTTCGTACATCCTCTTACTTCTTCCGTTGGTTTTAACATTGCGCCAGACAACCTTCTTAAACATATAAACTGTGTGGCCTAGATGCTGCACTACGCCGCATTGGAAAGGCATCACTTATTTTTTTTTAATTGAATGGAATGCAATACCATAAGACCCGCCGCTATGGTGTTAGCCGCTATGGTGTTGTCCTGCTAAGCACGAGGTCGCGGGATCATATCCCGGCCGTGGCGGCTACATTTCGATGGGGATGAAATGCAAAAACGCCCTTGTTCCGTGCATCGTGGGAACATTAAAGATTTCCTGGTAGTCAAAATATAATCCGGAGTCCCCCCACTACGGCGTGCTTCATAATGAAATCGTGATTTTGGCCCGCAAAACCCCAGAATTCAATTTATTTCAATACCATAAGAACAGTCTTTTCTTACCATTCAACCTTCCTCGCGCAGCGAGGTGGTCGTCGATTGATTGTTTTATCTATAGCTTTAGTTAACCGACCCAAACCAATACACGGGCTATAGGAAGCAACATGTCGGTGGGCTGCACGCTATAACGTTAAACGTTGGTATTCTTTAACACGCACACAGAGCTATCTATAATAGTGTTTATTTGCATTCCACTCCCATGGGAATGCGATTGCCGTGGTCAGAATACATACCAGTGATTTCGACTTCAGCAGCTCAACACCGAAGATACAGAGTCACCGTTGTAGTTAGGTGCATGCGTAGCACGTAGCGCCCATAGCATCGAGAAATAGGCAAGCGTGTTCACTGTGTATCGCGTATGGCGTAGCATGTACTGCAATACGATTATCATTTTGTGAGAGATAGCGCGACGTGTGCATCGAGCGTGTTAAGTGTGGCGTGCAGTCTCTGTAGCGAAGGTTAGCGGAAAGCCTGGCGTTGTTGTCTTTGTGCACCTTGCTGCTGAAGGAGGGCTTCGCGTTCTGCTTTCCCATCATTGGTTTGTTGGTTTATTGGCTTTGTCAATCTGCTGGTATGATTCTATTTTCCTGGAGTGCTCGTGCACTTTCTTTACTAGCTGTACTTAAGGAGAGGTCGGCGCCTAAATCTGCAGCCTTTGTCGGACTGGCGTGCGTGCGTGCGTGCGTGCGTGCGCGGAGGAGGTGGGGGGGGGGGAGGGAAGTCTCACTTAAGTGCGTTCGTGAACAGCGCTCATCGAAACCGGGTGCCCCTCCGTAGTTATTATGAAGACGAACAGCCAGCTAGTCAGCAGCGAGGCTTGAGGCGAAGACGCGTTCTACTGTTGGAACAAAGGAATACGAGGCGAACAGAAAAGGAAGAAAACAGGCTCCGTTTGCCGCTGGGCAATACTGAGTCTTTTGTATACACCACGAAAAAAAAAAAAAACGGCGGCCGGGACGGGGGCCGCAGTAGCAACGGCAACATCAGGAACTAACCAGTCAGTGAGCAATTTGCAGCCAGTTCTTTACGAAGCGAAGCTTCGTGCTCTCTCATTCTTTCTAGTCAGCACATCCTCGGTCACGCCGCCGACATTCATCTTCAAAGCAAGAAACTCGGGCGTTTGCTAAAAACCTCTCTCTCTCTCTCTCGCTGCCCTCTTGATGTCGCATCTAACTGAACCGTTTGCTGACGTCTTTCTGTACGGGCAACGTACCCCTTTGTTTCGGATCTTGCAGGCCGTCACGAACGCCTGCCGTATTCGCGTGAGTACTTGACCCGCGTGTAATTACAGTTTCTCCCGTCAGCCGCCACTCTCCCGACAGCCTTTGCGAGTGGGACAGCCGGCGGGACGGCTGTTCCCGATTCCCAATCATTGCGAGCTCATCTTCTTGGCCGCAGCGCAGCGCGTGTGGCTGGCTGGTCTTTTGTCGCCTCGGAACAGCCTCCCTTCTTTTCGCTGACGTCGCCAAACCGCCCAGTCTACGCCGACGGGACCGCTAGCTTTTTGGTGTTGCTTGTTTGGTGTTAATGGATCGGAAACGTTATACGAAGCAGCCTGTACAGAGTGCGATGAAGCTGGTTGGATTCAATAATTGGCTGCCTTTTTGTGACCGGAGGTAAAGCGCGCTCTATGGCTGCGACACGCACTTTCGTGCGACAATGGGCAACGCGTCACGGTTGGCATACTGTGTGTTTGTAACCATGTGAACCGATTGCACTGGGCATGATACATGCCCAGTGGTATCCCCGCATGTATCACGTGAGCAGGAACTGCACCTTTATATTGCGCTATACATTAAATTATTAAATCATGGGGTTTAACGTCCATAAACTCCACTGTCCGTTATGAGTGACTCCGTAGTGGAAGACTCTGGAACAGCTTTGATCATCCGGGCTTCTTTAGCCCGCACCTAAGGCTAAATGCGCGAGCGCGTATTTGCGTTTCGCCCGCAGCGAAATGCGGCAGCCGCGACCGGGAATCGCACAAGCGAGCATGTACTCAGCTGCAGAAAGTCATAACCACTGAGCAAGTTTCTTTCAGAGAGAAATCAAACGGCTCGGCATAAGAATCCAAAATCTTATATGCAAAGTTAACTACTGAAGGATGGTCATGACTACTTAGTTTGGAACACAAAGTAGGTAAATGCGAAAGCTACTGCGATAAGGTTTCCAGGATACTTCGACGTAACCACAATTTGTCGATTCCTTGAAGGAGCACACGGATTCCAATGATGAATAGCCATGTAGCGAAGACGTGTGTTCAGTTACAAGTACTGCCTCTTAATATTTCCTCTTTTTCGCAACCTTTCACGTAGGGTAACAAACCGGATGCTCGTCTCGTTGACCTTCCTGCCTATCTCATCCTTGATTTCTCTTTTTGATTGGAAGTCCCTCGGAAACATATTCATGAAACAAGAGCAAACTAAAAGTTTCGCATACAGGCTTCCACGCAAGGCGAAGGGTCAAGAACCTCGATTTATTGGTGGAGTTGGCGACGTCCGTCTAATTATATTTTTCGGGCGTTCATATATCGATTATCATGCAAGTTCCCGGACCACATTTTTCGGGACTTCTCTTGCGTAAGTCTGCCTTGTGACTGATGGTCGCTCCCGCTGCGATTAAAACGCCAGTAACGAGGTGATCCCAAGATGATTGCGGAGGCGCCTGCGGGTCCCAAATCACACTTTCGCAAAAGAAGTGTCGTAAATCCAACCCCTGGCCACCTCTCCCCTCCCTTTGAAACATTGGAAAATAATTAATAATATATGAGATTTCGTTTCGGCAGTTCACGTTGCGTAACCAACGCCATATACGAAATTCCGTGGCCATCAAAGAAACTCCCTGCGGCAATCTACAGGCTGTACATTTAAAAAAAAGTAGAGAAGAAAGAAAAAAAAAGACTCGAATGCTTGGTTTGGGACCATGAGAGGCGAAGCGCAAAACCAGTGTAGAAGGGCGGACGAGATGGAGAGGATGCACACTTATTAATCAGCGCGACAACAACGGAAGACACGGAGACACGGTGTCTTTCTAACTCTGTGTCTTCCGTTGTTGTCACGCTGATTAAAGAAAACGCAGAATGCTTAGGACGCCTCGCGCGAATTCATTCAGCCATCGCGCCAAGAACATGACGACTTAAACACGTACAACTTCTGACGTTAGCTAACTTACCAGTGTTTGACAGGCAAACCTCCGAAAAGCGTAGTCAATGAGCACGTCAGCGTCAAAGGGATCTACACAATTCGTGAACAACGTATAGGAAAGCGGTGTTTGCGACACGTGCCTTAGACACAACCGTGTGGAGGCTCTTGGCTGCTTTAACTAAGCTCGGTAGACGCATTCTGCTTGTCACTTTTCATTTCCCGTCTACGGGCAATCTCCGAAAGCCCTTATGTCTGCCTTCAAAACAACGCCGACACTTACTGCCGGAAGCCAAGAACAAGGCACACGCTGGTGCACGGCGTTCCTAGAACTCTTACCCTTCCCTCACATTCTTCCATCCGATACGAATCTTGAGAACGTGTGTTTGTCTGCCGAACGAGAGACATGCGAATCCCCGTCGCGCGAACTCCAAACAATCTGTTCATGCACTCCATCATCAAGCTCGCTTCTCTTCCACGGCTGTAATCTGCCTTCGGTGCACAGGTTGTACGACGGCCGCCACGACCGCCTACTAGCAAGGTGTGTACACTATCGATCTTTCTCTCTCTCCCTCTGCAGCGAGCGGATGCTGGCAGCAGTGAATGTCTCTGGCTATGAATGGCAGAGACGCGTGAGGATGGGTTTGTTGGCTCGCCGTCCGTGGAGAGAGAGAGAAAGACCCTTTGTTTTCCGCGTCGACGTGTTTGCCAGAGCGTTTACCGGAACCGGGCGAGGACGCTGGCGCACATGTCCTGTGAGTCGCAGACCCATGCTCGTTTGTGACATGTGTGTCACCCAGGGTAAACCATAGAGCCGAGAGCCAGACATGAGAGACCGCTCCGTTTTGTGTCTACGGGCGCTCGGTTCTCCGCCGTCACTTTGGGTAAACGTGCGGGAGAGTACTCCATGGAGAGGCGCTGTCCTTAGCAAGGTTTCTGAGGGCAGCCATGTCCTCTTACATCGTTGTGGGAGTGGCTGTGACGGTGAACTGTTCTTCGGCCAAGTAGATTCGACATGTCGTGTTTTCGTTCAACAAAACAATGAAGCCTTTCGAAGCAAAGCCTCGGGTTCTTTTGATAAAAGGCCTTGTCGCAGTGGTTCATGTTTGCGGAAAAGATTCCTTATGCAGAAATACATTTCGCCCTGGGAACCAAGAGGTTGTGTTTATTCCCTAACATCTGGCAGCAGCAGCAGCATATGCTTTCCTGATGCTTTGAGTTTATTCCCTAACATCTGGCAGCAGCAGCAGCATATGCTTTCCTGATTCGCTTTCCTAATTATTTTCACCCTCCGTCACAAGCGTATGAGATATAAGTATTATTGCATCACATTGTTGCACGCAACGATATTTTACGAAGCCTAAAGACAAAAGAAAAGAACGACAAGTAGTTCACACATTTTAATAACTGTAAAAAAATATATTGTTAGGATATCAGCTCCATCGGGACCCCCAGATATCATTTCTGCTACGTTGAAATTAAGTACCTCAAAATTTTAATTAAAGGAAATAAATGGAAATTTCATGGTTGCGTTTTTTGTATGCTGGAGCGATCTTCGCAATGTGAACAAGTCATCAAATCTATTAGTAATCAATTAATTACTAAGCACTTCTTGCTCAAATGACATTAATTTGTTTGTTTAGGCGTGATTGTATACTCTGCATGACCAGGAATAAAGGTGAGCAATTGAGTTCTAATTTTTCTTTGTGTGTGTGTAGAGAGAGAGAGAGAGAGAAGGGAAGAAGGAAAGGCAGGGAGGATAACCAGACTGAGTCCAGTTTGCTACCCAACACGTGGGGAGGGGAATGTGGAGTGAAAGAAAGAGAGAGAGAAACATGAGTCTATACGGCACTAAGTTAGATGTAGGATGTCTGTAGTCGGGCACTCAAGTCTGTTGCCTTCAGGTAGCAAAAAAGTGCTCGAACTGCTTTCTAATGAACTGTGAGGCCAGGCTCCCAAGATCTTTGCTTCCGTAAATGGCCTGTGTGTAATGGTGTTTAGCCTTTGTGAGGTCACAAGAAGCGAAAGTTACAGCCCAAGAATATGCTCCGAGTTGACGTCACTTCCAGGGGAGAGCACTCCAATGCACATACATCCCCTGCTGCTTGTAGTGAATGAAGCGATAGCTGTCGTTAACAGGTGGCCGCTTGTGGGCCCGATTTGGTGTCTTGAAGGTTACTGAGAGCAGCAACACCATACCTCACCATTCCTGGTCCCGCTCTTTAATGCTTCACTATCGCCCAAATCCACTAGGGGAACTTCTTCCGCGCGATGATCACGGGCTCTGCGTAGATGCAACGTTAATTTTTTCTTCTCGTGTGTCCGTAGTCGTGGAGCCATTCCATCGGAACTGGCGTGGAATGCCTTATGCTATATTACGGAGAATACATAAAGAAGCGTTACACACTGACACGCACTTTAGTACACCATGGAAATGGTAGTTCTTAGTTAAAGTTACGCGGAGTTTCACTTACAAGGCCTATCTGACACCTTTAAACAGGCCGAATTTACTTACTTCTAGACGATACTGAGCTAACAAATATATTTAGTACTTGCGAATTAGTCACATGTAATATTACATCTTTATTTACGAAACTATTAAAGAAAAGAAACTTAGCGTCAATATTGCTTCGTCACTCGCGTCTATAAGGTAAGTGGGACTTATCCCAACATGTTTTATTACCGAACTCACACATGATAATGGTCTCTCATAGTGGCAGACCTTTTGAAATTACTATTATTGAGGATAATATTCGCAATGACATAAAGTTATCTTTGGACTATTATTTTATTTCAAGGAATAAATAAATTGCTCAATAATATTTATCGGGTTTTCTTCAATGTAACTTTGTGCATTATATCTTCTTTGGCCTCCTATTTACGCTTATTTACGTAGCCGCATATATCAAAGTTGCATATTGCGTTCCGATTATGCAGTGATCATTTGCGTATATTGCATTAAAGCAATGTGCCGAATGTATTCTTGCCTAGTTGCCATAGTTTTGAATAGTCTGGAATTTATTTGAAGCGACAGTGGTCAAGTGGTTCTTTGTGTAAAGAATGCCTGGTAAAAATTTCGGGTGCGATACTCCCAAAGCTTTTCGTTCGTAAGTGGTTTTTACAGCGAAGCTATATATGGCTAGGATCCGGGGATTCTTTCGCGTCCGTCGACAGAAAACTATCATCATCAATGGCTCATGCCCCGTAAGCACTAAGCACTCGTAAGAAAGCAAATATGCAATACCTCATAGCCCCGTAAGGCAGAGGCTACAAGCACTCAGCAAATTGAAGCGAACAGCGATTACATTCTTTGGAATCATGCATACAACGTACAGAATAGCATGTCGAAAAATATCATCCTCAGTGACTCATACCCTTGTAAGCAAGCACAAAAATGCAATGCCTCATGCCCCCTTAAGGCAAAGGCTACAAGCACTCAACAAAGTGAAGCTAGCAGTGCCTACATTTTTTGTAATCACACATACAAGATATAAAACAGCATACGTTTCAATAAAAAAACATGCTCAAAGAGCATCCGAACCACATAATTAATGGTAAGATCCTCGTGATAGCAATGCTAAGCACGTAGCGCTCCCCGCATGTGTTTCCCGGTAAATATTACTGTAGCGCAAGCTTCCATGGTGACGCCAGCTTATGACGTGGTGTGTGACATCCCTAGCCTATATCGTACATAAAATTACCAGCCTGTTGTTGCAGCACCACTATGGACTGCGGCGCACTCTCAAGATTACCATTACTCCCATTCCTACCATTACTCTAAAACAGCGCTACTACGATTGCTCTAAATCCATAAAGCATTGCATACCCCCTTCAGCAGTTGTAGGGGTGGTTTTCAACTGCTTCACTAGACATCCACTTTCGCAGGGCCGGAACGGCGAGTCTTTTTTGCCATTGGCCAGCACCCTTCGCTGACGTATGTGCAGCGTCAGAATTGGATTGAACTTGCACTTACGAACAATTCTAGCATTGGGAGCTTCTGTTTTTTTCCGTGAACACGGGCCCAGACTCTTTATTTTGAACCACTGCCTTGTGACATAGTTCGCGACCTGCTGTTGCACCGACGCCGATTAAAGTTTACATCGGCAGTAGGTCAAACGTTGCACGCTACGCAGCGCGAGCGTACGACGAAGCTGCCGTCCTTGAGTTCAGCGGAAGAACGTCGCTCGTCTGTCGCGCCGTCGTGGTGCGAGCCTCGTATAGGGCCTCAATAATTGAAACGCGGCGTCAACGTGTCGCTCGCGCCAACGAGTGTAAACAACGTCGCCTGGAAAGAAAACAATGAACCGGAAAGGGAGAAAAACCCCAACGCGTGAATCAATGAAGCGCCCGAGGCTCGAGTAATTGGAAGCTCCACATTTTCCGATCCGTGCTAGAAAAGCGCGGAAGCCTTTCGAGTGGGAAACGCGGTATCAATTCTTTCATCTTTTGAGGGAAGAAAAAGCGCTGCCGCAACAAACACTCGCTTCAGTCGTATTCCGAGCTCACAATGCCATGGCAGAGAATATCCGAGTGTAGGCACAGATGGAGCTTCATGCTTCAGCAGTTATTCTCGTGTGAGTTTCTTAATAACCTATCTCCTCTTCCACGCAAGGAAAGATATAAGAGACCGAACGCTGACTGAAAGAATGGAGGGGCATGATTTAAATGTCGAAAAACTTTCATTCTGATGTCAGCATTGAAAAATAGTTATGTAAGCTTTAAAATGGTGGAAAAGCTCCGAAGGCTATGATGCCCCGGACGCAAGACACAGAAACTCGATACGCGTGGCAACGCCACAGTAGACGCCGCGGTTGCCTCCACTCTGTACCAAGTGGCGGGCGAGGAGGACACTGAGGCACCCTAGCAGCCGCCGGCGAAGAACGCCTCTCCTAGCTCTCTCGCCTGAACCCCTTGCCTCGCGCGCGACAGGAGAGGGCACGCATCCGGGTCACGTTCCTCGCTCTCGCACGCGATACATTGAACCGAGTTCGCCAGCTCACCCTCACACACTTCCACAGCGCGCGGCAACGGTTTTATCGCCTTTGGACTTTATGCGGAATTCCACGGCGACGCCAGTGGCAGAAGTGCGCCTGCAGTGTCCATATATTTGCTATCGCACTAAAACAGACAGTTTACACGACTTGTTTTAGACAGCAGCTATGTCTCAAGATAGTGTATTAAACCTGGTAAGCCACGTTTTTTGCCCCGATAGAGAAAATGGTCTCTGAACTGGTGCAGTTCTCAAGAGTACTCATAAGGCCTCTGACAGCATGCTACAGACATCCTTCATTAGTGAGCTGCAAAATATGAGAATAACGGGCAACGTCTTATGCGTCACTGAACGAGCGAGGAATTCTTGTTCGATTCGGAAGCTCTGTAATTTATGGGGAAACGTATGTCTCACTGTGTTCCCCCAGTGGAGTGCCCCATTTCCCCTGTTTTGCAACATTCCTTTATTTGGGCTCCCAGAGGCGGTTGATTGTAGCTGAACGAAACTACAACTGTCAGTATATGCGGACATCTGTATGTTCGTCTCAGGGCACGAACACAAGCGTATATCAAGGGCAAACGATGGACCAAATTTTTTTTCATGCCATCCGTCTACACTTCCTTATACTTGGCTTTTAAATAACCGCTAAAAAATTTCGTCTTTTATGCTTGTTCTTGGGCTAAGGCAAAAGCTTACAGCTGATCTGGGAGGTTATTCAGTCCGACGCGTTTCCAGTGTTCGCTTCCTTGGTGTCACTCTGCACGGGAGACTCTAATGACGAGAATCCGTAAAATAGGTGTCCTTTTTGTAAAGGCCACTATCATTCATTTCAGTCCCCGCCGCAACATTCCTGTGTTATGGAGAGACCACCGCTAAGAAGCCACCCTACTATCCATAGTGAAAACAGGATAGGCTTACCTCTTCTACCGCAGTTTGTTTCAATGCTTTATTCTTGCGACTCACTCACTCACTCACTCACTCACTCACTCACTCACTCACTCACTCACTCACTCACTCACTCACTCACTCACTCACTCACTCACTCACTCGCTCACTCACTCACCTCACTTCCCTTCACTTCACTTCCCTTCACTCTATTTCGCTTCCCGTGGTGCCGCCACCTGCAACTGTCAACTGCTAGCACCTGCGCGTCCATTTGAATTACAATCAATAGGGCTAATATTCTCGCCACAAGCATCATGGTCGGCTGATTTGTTACATGTGTCGACAAACTTCGAAATTATGGAGTTGGCCATTTCCATAGCTTGGGCTTAGAGATGGAACTGATGACGCCAAAAGAACTTTTCTTTCTTCTTTCTCGCTTCAAAGGAGGAGGAACGCCTGAAGCTCCGTGATGGGCCTCGTCGATAGATTGCACTGGACGCGTCAATCATGCGGCCGGAAGCGATGACAACGGCCGGTTCTTCTTCACCGTTCAAGCGTTGCTGCAGGGGAGGAGGGAGGGGGCGTTAACCTCTCTCGAAGTGTGTATGGGTGCACGCACGTAGGCATGCTTACCACACTCCGTTGATGGATGAACACCAGCACGACCCGTGGCCGCGTTTATAAGCGCTTATAAGCGCGGCTTGTCGGTGGCATGGCGTGGCGTGCATAGCCTAACAGATGAGAAAGTTGCGCCACCGTATCAACAAGTTATTTTTCCTTCATTATTTCCCCCTCGTTCGGGGATATTGACCCGGCACTGCACTTACGCTCTAGATTATTTTTTTTTCACGCTAGAACCTCTCGATGACGCAACTTTCGGGGCCCAACACCAGCCATAACGTATCGACCCTGTCGCCGTTGTTGAGGTTTGTAAGGCCTCATTCACGTTGCTGTTTCTTTCCTTTCACGATTTTTTTTTCCTACGGAGTGGTGCTACCCGTTGCCCGCGTGGCATCCTATTGCCCCATGTATTGTAAAGGCTGCTTAAAGAAGCATCTGGGGCTCTTTTATGATTGCACACCGATATCGATGAGATCGGTTAGGAATCTTGATCGATTACCACGTGTTATTACTAACACCCTCTGCAGTAGTGCTGTTTCTTTTCGAGACGAGTGCGTTCTTATACACACCTCGTCGTACTCAAGGGAACCTCGAGGATTTTTCGCCTTCTCACTAACACCACACAGACATTTTTAGTCACCTTATCTTCCTAAAGTAATTAATATAATTTCTTGTAATATGGACGGGGAGTACGCAATACAGATCAAAATTTTACTCATGATTTAATGGTCAAATTTACCGAACTACCGAGACCTTTTATGCCCAGAGAAAAAGGTAATGCGTATGACTTACGACACTTTGGATAACAACAGAAATGCGCACAGCAGCCCTGAAGCGCTATAACGTAAAACTATACCAAACTTTTCTGTTCCAATTCTGCAATCAGCCCACCGCGATTGGTGAAAAACTTTGTTGGACCACCCCCACTTCACCTGTCTGTCACGCGACGTCACGAAAACCGCGATAGCTCCCCATCTTATATGACGTGTACACACTGATTATGCATAATTTGACCAAAGAAAACAAAAATAGTTATTTCTGATTCGACGTATTTTGCCATTAGCCCTCGGTATTGGTCAAAAGCTTCAGGGCTGCATCTACTTCACCTGCCTCTCACGCGACGTCACAAAGCCGCAAAAACTTACCGCGTCAAAGTGACGCGTACGCGTTAAAGATGCATTAATATGCCGAACAAAACTGAATTTTCTTCTGAATAGCCACAAGCTGCCCCACTCCGAAAGGAATAAAAGATGGCTACCGCCGATCGCTTAGGCACTGGCTACTCGCACCTGCCGGAGAGCATGAGTTTATTTGCGCATAATAAGATTTCTTGCGCGGCAGTGTAACGTTTTCGAGTGCTTTCGGCTCGTTTACGACCTCGTTCTGCCAATTCTTCTTTGCTGAGGATCCCTTTTAGCGTCATTCTTAACCTTCCGTTGCACGCCGCCGCGATTCTGGACCAGCCACCGCAAGCCAAGTAAAGGAAAGCTAACCAATCGCAGACGCCGGCACCACCTCCGTCATCCGGTTATCGGTATTCAGTGCAGTGGCTGGGCTCCATCGAATTCCTCTCCACTTGAGCATGCTCCTCGCCTCTTGTGAGCCAATTAGATAAGACAAGCCGCTCAGTGCAGGCAATCTTATTCGTTTTTCAAGCAAACAAATGTGACCTCCTATGAACGAGGCGAGTATTTGATCGGTTTGTTCAGACAAACCTGCGGGTGACCACCCGATGCTCGCGTCGGCGGTTACGCAAATTTGACGTCAGGAGATTGGAATAAAAACATATCGGAATAGTTTTACGTTATACGGCCCCCGATATCGTATGTGCAGTGACCGTTATCAGAAAAAGAAGAGTTATAGTTATCATCAATCACATTGTCCAATATGCTCGACTAATTGATTAATTAGTTTTCTGGCTCTTGTTTGGGCGTTACTGCTGAAACTGGGAATAAATGTTCCTGTACATTCATCTTATTCTCATCTTATTAGCTGTTTTGCGCATCTTCTCCCTTGAGCAGGAGTATGCCGACTAGGAATTTCGCAATTAAAGTCAATTCTTTTTTCTCACTTGTCAGTGTAACGTAAAATACAGGATAGCAGTCATCCAAACTCAACATTACTGACTTTCCACTGCAGTCGTCAGTGTAAGTTTGTGCATCAGAATTACGAATAAATTGGGCTTTTTCGGCGAGCTTGTGTTCCGTATATTGTTGTTTACGGGCGCACATCGTGAGCACAATGTATGACACGTACACGAATAACAGAGCAGCAAGAAACAACCACGTCCTCTAGTGATCTAGGAGAAGAACACGCGCGCACTGTTTGTGGTCATAAAGTAAGTCGCCGCACTGCAAAGCCGAGCCACTACAAGCACTCGGAACGGCCGGGCCATAAACGCCGCCGCACTTCTCCTCGGCCTCCCTCGCGGCCTCTGTCCGGTCGCCGCGGTGAAGAACGGCTGCTGCAGCGTCCTCTTTCTTGCACGCGCGCTACCTCGTCTCTTGCCACGAGAGGACCGTTCGCGGTGCCGTTGCTAGCGCTGCGCGAAGTGCTCGGAAGATGTATGGTGGCCGTCCAGACACGCGATCGGCCAGCGGCCGCTGACCGAAAACGGCGGCGGCACTTTGTCGTGCACTTTGCCTGCGCGAATGTTTCCCGGCCGCCCTTCTTGTCCGACGCCGCCGAGAAAATTCAGCAGCAACTCCCACTAAACTTTTCCTTAAATGTGCGCGTGCGTGTCAGAGTGAGTAAGCGAGTGACTGAGCGAGAGAGAGTGCGTGTGTGTGTGTGTGTGTGTGTGTGTGTGTGTGTGTGTGTGTGTGTGTGTGTGTGTGTGTGTGTGTGTGTGCGGGTGTGTGCGGGTGTGTGGGTGTGTGTGTGTGTGTGTGTGTGTGTGTGTGTGTGTGTGTGTGTGTGTGTGTGTGTGTGTGTGTGTGTGTGTGTGTGTGTGTGACACACAGCCGGGACATGATCTTGCTTACTAAAAACTGTACGTTTGCATACCAAATTCAGCTGATATTCAGCACCCATTATCTCTATTTCGTGCAGGTGCTTGTTTTTCTGTGCGCTGCGAATACGTCATAAAACTCAGATTTCCAACTTGCCCAAAGCTTTGCACCTTCAGGGCTCGCGCGCTTGACTACATACATGGTGCTTCACGTAATTTGAACAAAAATTTAATAATATGAAAGACAGCGAATACGTACACGCAAAATTGCCCTGCGACTGGCCGCTCGACGCACTTTGCTTGTATTCGCGGGCTTCTTTCATGCTCGGAAAGACACTTCTATGTAGCACGTATTGAGCAACAGAAAGCTGTACCGGGAATTTCTCATGTTGCTCTACAATCCTCTCATTGACACTTTTAATCTAATTATAATAATAGAGAAGGTGGTTATTTAATTAGGACTAATTATCTAAATAAGCACCGAACGCAAAAAATTATCTGATGATCTCCAAGCGACGGCAAACAATATTACCTTGGTTCTGTCCAGCTACGTAGCACTGGCATATTTTTTTTTAAATTATGGCTCAAGAGAGAGAGAAGGACAAAGGAAGGACAGGGAGGTTGACCAGAGATTATCTGAGGTTGGCTACCCTGTACTGGGGGAGGGTCAAAGGGATGCGATAGGTGGGAGAGAGAAAAGGATAAAGAAATTTTAAAAATGAGAAAGAAAAACCTACACACACACACACACGCTCGCGCGCGCGTACACACGGTACACACGAACTGCTTCTGTGGGCACTGTCAAGCAGCCCGCAAAAGCGTTCTTAGTGTTACGCAATGTCGCCGTACAGTCCTACGTCACACAGTGTACAGTCACAATTTGTCACAATGTCCTGTGTCTTTTAAGTACCGCAGCAGCGCCTTCATAGCGGATCGTGCTGATGTACACGTAGGCCAGTTTCCAAGGATGTTGTTTTCTGTCATTGGGCGCTTGTCCAGTTTGTCTAGGGTGGCTGAGAGGGCTGCTCTTTGCGGGTTGAAACGAGGGCACTCACAAAAAAGCTGCGCGATTCTTTCATTCAAGTATGCCTCGAGGTAAGTGAAACACCCTGTATATTGCATTCGAACTGGTATTCGGCCCTGTGGTTCAGTTGTTATAACCTCCGGTTGTTTAGCACCAGAACGCGGAATTGCTCCCCCACCGCGACTGCCACGTTACGATGTGACTTAACGCGAAACCGCTCACGCGCTGCAATCAGGTGCACGTTGATTAACCACAGAGGTCAAAATTAATCCGCATCGCGGCTGGCGCTATGTCCCTAATAGGCAGTGATGATTTGCGACATTTAGGCGCACTTATTGATGCTAGTGTTCCTTCTATTATTTTTCTGTGTGCATCGTGGCCAGCAAAATAGACACGCTGATGTTGCAACGGAGGCACGCCTAAATACGTTCCGTGTGATTTGTTACCAGTGGGCAATCCACAGGGAACGCGCCAAAATGTACGTCTTGCGTGGCTACCGGCGCCAGTAACATGGAGCACTTTGCTTCCTTGCTTGCTTGCTTCCTTGCATGCTTGCTTCTACGTGCCTGCTACATGCCACTCGTGCCCCGTTTACGCGGTCTACATAAACGTAACATGCTCCTTTAAATCTGGCTTCTTTACACTCATAGCCTTATTGCGGTGAAGCTAACTTGCGTATTTTTTCTGCAGCCAGTTGTTATTCGTATGCGATCGTGTAGGCGAGAATTTCACTATGCTATGAGAATGACAAAAGTCGTTGCACGTAAATATTTAATTGCCTCGCATCAGCTGATACATACTCACTCGCTTCTGTGATAGGCACTGAACCAATTTCACTATCGAAACATTGGGCATCTTTAGGCACAAGACCTATCCTTTTCCCCAGTAGGTTATGGGTCATCTGTTCAATAAACATGAGTTGAATCAAAGTCTCGCGATGTAGATTTTGGAAGTGTGCAGCATTCTGAATACCTGTAGTGATTGCAACGTTCAGCTGGGAAGGCCACTGAGTTATGGGCTTTTTAAGAAAATCGCAGACCAAGAGACCGTATCTTAAGCAGCATGGAGGCGAGTCCAAAGGCTGCGAGGATTCGAATGCTGGGCATGCTAAAGCAATGCGGATAGTGTCCAAGGCGAGCTAAAAGCTGCGTGATAATGCGAGGCGCATATCTATCTTGTACCGCAGGAATGCAAATAAGGCACAATGGCTCTATCACCTCTCCATCCGCCAAACCTGCCAACATGTGAATATAATGTTAAGCTTGCAATTTGTAGTTAATGTTAAAATTGCTTGCCGAAAACAGGCTGGTCAATGCCGCGGTGATGCCAAACGATATTTAGCCTAGTTGACTGACCGCACTATGTAACGTTTTTAGTGATTCTGCCCGCATAGCTAGTTAAGAGGAAACTGAGCTCAGCTTCAAAGCGTTATGTTTTGGTAATGCATAGCCCAGATAAAAAGCAGCAGCACTGGCTTGCTGTATGGCCCTTGCATAACAGCACGGACACCATACAACATAACTTGCATTGTAACACACTCACACAATAAGGGAAATAGTGAAAAAGAACAATATATATACGAATGTGACCCCTGTCTACCACCACATATATACAAATACCGCAGGTATTGTAAACAATTTTTTCCAGCCACAGTCACTTTCGCAATCAGTACTCAAAAGACTGAGTGAAATCGAAAGCACACAGAGCGCGGTGTCTCTCGTCTCCTGCCGGCCGAACGAAATACGCTGCTAGCCGTGTTCGAGGCTTTGTTGCGGCACACCAGAAAGCCGTCTCTTCGTTCTCGAGCCATTTCTCTTCTTTTTTTGTCCCCTTTTTTGCAGAATGCATCTATTTTCGCGTGTCTCTTATGCTTTAGCGGTACTGCACTTTTGTCTTCCTTCTACTACCCGCAAAGTATCCGTGTAGTCGTCTGAAGTGTCTTTCTATGTAAACGCTTACGTCTATTGGGGTCTCCGCGAATGAGAACAGAGTGAAAACAAGCGAGAAGAAGCGAGTTCATGGGTGTAGGGGTAGCATCAAAAAGAACCAAAAGGAAAGAAGGAAGGAAAGAAGGTTTCGATTCGGCGCTAAGCTTCAGAGACAGAGATTCTAGACACACTTGTAAGAAAGGCAAGGGCTGGGGATCTCTTTCACAAGAAGACACTTTCATGCCGGATCTTTATTGCCTAGACGTCAGCTTCTTTTTATTGTTATTATTATTAATATTATTATTCCACGTCTTCCGTGCACCGCTCAGCATCTCCGGAAACGGAATCCTGTTGTCAACGTAATCTAGTTCTAGTCTGGTGGAAAAAAGAGAAGAAAGAAAGAGGAAGAGAGAGGCGACGAAATTTTGAACCCGAAAAGGACTCCGTAAATTCTTAACCTCAATAAAAGAAAACATACAGAAGGAGGAGGAGAAGCCGGTGCGTTGCAAAGAACAAACAACAAAATACCCACAAAGCAGCTTTCGTCCGATGTACAGAGCCCGTGCAAAAAGAAGGGCCGCTTTAACACATCAGAGACGGCGGCGACGCTGAGGAACAATGCGGACTTGGAGAAAAAAAACAAACAAGATCAGGCACGCCAGGAAAGTGGGAGAGGGGGTGGGTGGATGGAGGCAGAAGGGAACACCGTAGAATTGAGCCAGCGAAGAGCAAACGGACACACAAAGCACTGGCTCTTGTTTCCGACGCTCCGTCCCCCACTTTTTTCTTTTTTTTTTCTTCTCTTCATTCATCTTCGCTTTGCGGCCTCTCTCTATCGCTTGACGCTGGCACGAGTGGACTCTATCTGGGCGCCTTTGTCTTCAACCGAGACCATCTGTCCCTTGATCCATTATTTTTCTCTCCTTCTACCTTTCCGGGGAGTGGGCTCCTGAAAGATTCTCGTAGCGCTGCTGCTGATGCCGGTGGTGCTGTTTACTGCTCACCCTCGCGGTGTCAACGTCTTGCGGCGGCTCTCTCCTCGGAAAGAGCATCTTCACTCGCGAGCCCCTCGAGAAGCGCTCTCTTGTTGAGAGGAAGCAGAGCTCGTCCTTTCTTATCTGCGACGATGGCCGGCGTTCCCGCGCGCACGACGACTTCGACGCCGGCGGCAAACGCAAGGCTCCCGATTCTGTGCGCTCGAAATTTATCGTGCGACTGGTACGTCGAAAATCCACGCTCCGGCGGTTGCAAGTGTGATTACCCGGACGTGTCTTACGCGTTTTCCGTATGTAGCGGTAAAAAAAATTGCGTGTTCTGATATTTTGTGTTATTAAACGCAATCACTTTAGAATGGCACGGTGGCACTGCCATTGGTAGAGACCATTACCGTGCGAGCAGACGAAGGCCTAATGGACACAGACAGGCTAGTTGGTGAGCCATAATATTGATGAACCAGCGCACTTGAAATAGCCCCGCTCACGCACCCATGAAAAATGACATACACAGGCGCTGGGCTGCATCTACCACGAAGACAGTTTACGACCAAAAACGCGCATCTTTGCGACATTGCTGCGCATGACAGCGTTTGCGCCCTCTGGAGAGTTGGCTTTTGTGCAGAGAAAAAAGCGAACCATTTTAGCTATGTGCTGTGGTATTTTCGTTTCCGCACAGGGCATTCATGAAGCCACAGCCCTATGCCACGTCCTAAGCTTCATTTGAACCCAAATAGTGCTTGTAATTGCCATCACTTCTATTTTGCTTGTACCGTCACGTCATTACTATTTGGGTAGGGTTTAGAAACTGCGTGACCCAACCTAACACAGCTATCCTTCGCGCCATGTGCTTCAGGTGCACTTGCCACTCGATCGGTTGATCGTCCCACTCGGTTTAAGCAGGCACTGTAATTCCTCCGGATAAGCGCAAGGCATCACTTATGAATTATTTTAGAGCGCAGCTCTCAGGCGCCCGTTCCTGCAGCGAAGGATGAAAGAGCGAACGCGGAACGCAGTGGGTGATGCAAGACGGTGATGGTGAAGAGAGCGCAAGGAGGAATGTGCAAGAGGAAAGTACGGCGAAAGCGTGAGAAGAAAAACGTAGTAGCGCACAAGACGAGCCCTGCGGGGACGTTGGCTACGATGTGAAGCCAGAGTAGCGCGCGTCGGGCATATGGAAACAAAGCACTGCATGAGCGGAGGTCTGTCTGCGGCGGCTACTGTGAATCACGCCCACGCATCACCCACGCGCTGCTTGTCGCGATCTCCCAATTCGCAAGACAGTTGCGCCAAACTTCGCTCTGTTTGTAATGTGCCACGCGAGACAGATTGTCCGGCGAAAGCATGAGAAATAAAACGTAGTAGCGCACAAGACGACCCCTGCGGTGACGATGGCTACGATATGAAGCCAGGGTAGAGCGCGTCAGACATATGGAAACAAAGCACTGCATGAGCGGAGGTCTGTCTGCGGCGGCTGATGTGAATCACGCCCACGCGTCGCCCACGCGTCGCCCACGCGCTGCCTGTCACGATCTACCAATTTGCAAGACAGTTGCGCCAAACTTCGCTCTGTTTGTAATGTGCCACGCGAGACAGATTGTCCGGCGAAAGCATGAGAAGAAAAACGTAGTAGCGCACAAGACGAACCCTGCGGGGACGATGGCTACGATGTGAAGCCAGAGTAGCGCGCGTCGGGCACATGGAAACAAAGCACTGCATGAGCGGAGGTCTGTCTGCGGCGGCTGCTGTGAATCACGCCCACGCGTCACCCACGCGCTGCTTGTCGCGATCTCCCAATTCGCAAGACAGTTGTGCCGCACTTCGCTTCGTTTGTAACGTGCCACACGAGACAGATTGTCCGTGCCAGCCAATAAATCGCGAGATGAAACCATGTATAGAGCTTCGCTCAAATTTTGCATTATGGAGTATCGAAATCGTCGGTGAATTTTTTTTCTTTAATCTCAACACTCCTGCAGGCCCCCGAGGTTTAAACAAGAGGGATAATTACAAAAATTGCGATATTGAAGCAATTGCTCTTGAGAGTAACGTGTCGTGTGACGCGAGTCAAGTACAGAAACGGATGGCGCACGCGAATCACTCAGTACTTAGTAGAGCTTTAAGCTTTGTACTGGTGACATATTTATCGCTGTTTCTCGATACTTGTGCAAGTTGCGGGCGCGATACTAAATCTGCCACCTACTAGCCGATCAAGTCGCTCACAAGCTACGCTTTCCCAAGCGAAACCGAATCGCAATCTGTAATTAATAACCTATTAATTGTAAAGACAGAGAGAAGGGGGGATAAAGGAAAACAGAGAAAAGCTATAAATGGATAAAATTATTTTGTTGGGAAGTTAGCGAAATGAGTGCCCTATTTTTTTTTCTTCTTCCTCGCACATGTCATCGCTGCACCACTTGACGTAACAGACGAAAACAACGATAATGAGATTCGAGGCAGCGAATGCACGTTACCTTTTTTCTGTCCGTAACACATTATATGGTGTTTTGGACTAGCTTAAAAAGCTGTCTTTGCGCGCGTAGCCTGAAAAAAATAATTGGTTTAGCCGGCTTCTCGATAAGCGACTAAACTAGAAGGTTATGCGTTTAATTATTTTATTTTTTTTTGCAGGATGGGAAATATGCATTTCTCTGTTGATGAGATGCTGCGCTGAAAGCGTATAGATGGTTTTGGCGTCCATTCGGGGTTCTGTACTTTGCAAAACGAGGCACGGCGCTTATTGCAAAAGAGAGCGTAAGCGAGAAAAAAAACTCACTGCTATTGTCTTTCACAAACACATAATTGCTAACGTAAGAACAATTATGGAAGGCGTGTCATAAGTATCAAATTAAGCCGCTCTCTATTATCGTTAATTAGTAAAGAGAGAGAGAGAGAGAGAGCAAGAAGAGGAAAGGCAGGGAGGTCAACCAGACGAGCGTCCCGTTTGCTTCGCTTCCCGTAGACTTCTCTTCTGAAAAGTGGCTCACAGGGGCAGGCATTGCAGTGCGCAGGCAAGTGCGCCTATTCATCTTTAATTAACTTTTGTTCATGGCGCACTGGCCTGCGCACTGCAATACCTGCCCCTGTGAACCACTTTTCAAGGAGATAAAGATTCTGGGGCGAAGCTAGGACCAGACTGCACGCGAACTGATTAAGGCATATCACATAAAAGAGAAAGGCCGAGACTGTATTAGTGATACTTCCGTTAGGTTGTTTCACTCGGAGATGGATTTTTTCTTATATTTGATTGCCCCGCTAGGCTTATGAGTGTTCTTGTTGCTTCATTCTGCACATGTTCTATTTGTCTATATATTGCCTCGGGCTGCCGTGAATAAACCACTTGAGAGTTACCGCTCGTGCCGTTTTTGGTTTCTATTCCGCTGTCGCCGTCTTTATTTGCGGTCAATGTGATATGCAGTAAACACCAACTAGGCCAAATTGAAGTTCTACTGCAACTATATGCGCACGCTTATATATCCAAGTGGAACGACACTAAGGGCGTCTGCGTGCCGATGTGTGGGTGGACGATATTTCTTGCTTTCATCGCAGGCTGTCCGTTCTGTCATCGAAGGGGAAACACGCCGTCTCCTCTTTATTTAATTGGCAAACGCATAGAGTTACTGGACGCGTAAGAATCCGAACTGCATATCTTGGTATACCTTACCAAAAATGTGACATCGTCAGGGGCCGGGAGCACTCAAGAAAAGCAGAACATATCTCGATAGGTACAGTAACTGCAACATTAAGATCAAAAAATATGTAGAAAGGAAGTGAATGTCCCCACCAATAAACGATCGGCACACGTGGTGATATATAATACGCGGGCTAATAGAGTCAAAGTACCTCCGCCAGATTACGGGTCAGTAACCGGGCATGAACGAAAAAACAATACCACTGAGACTAGTATGGTTTATTTAGTTACTCGATAAGTGCGTATCGGGCTATATTATTAGTCCTGAGTCTACGGCAAACATGCAATCCAGCCTAAGGCACAGCGTGCCCTTGCTGCGGCCTGATCAATTTATGCTGGCACTGAAGACTAGCATTGCGTTGGCGGGTTGAACAAACAGGGTACACTCCCAGCGTTATATAATACCGTGTGACAGTACGAAGACATGTTTGCCAATATTCCGGACGCTGGTTGCAGATTAGGTGTTTTCAAAGGGTCAATGAACATTGCGCTTATGAATGCTCACTTAGGCGAAGCAACGAAACAACTTACTGTTGTACACTGGAAAGATAAAAGAATTGCCTGCAAACGGCTGTTCCTAATGATGACAAAATATTTCATTTTCGCCTAGTGAGCTGTCACTCCTAAAACTATCACGTAATTCTGAAGTGGTAGAAATGTTGAACATTTGTAAAGAATCTAGATTCTCTGTTTTTTTTTTTTCTGAACAACGTTTTCTATTTCGCTGCAGTGCTGGTCATGCTTCTCCGCACTTCACATAATATATCTCACCAGAGAAAACGCTTAGAAAAACGACCGAATTATATTCTACCGTAACCCAGCGCATAAAAGTAACAAGCCACCATCCGCGGTGCCGAAGTCAATTTTAGTCGAAACTGTACCCATCAAAGTTGTAGCCATCGCTCCCATACTTGAGTATGTCGTTCAGGCGCAGGTCTGCAAAAAAAAATACACTCTTTGTGGACCACAAAACTTCAAGAAGTTCGAAAACTGGTGGGGAAGGTGGTTACTAACGCATCGTCACCGCGCCCCGCGCAATTCGTTCCCTCTCATACTGGTTTCTCGAACTAGTGTTTTCCTCAGTCAATCTCATGCACAATCTACGCAAGCAACGCCACCAGCTCTCTACGCTTGATATGATCGTTTTACTTGTTTTTGTTATTTTTTCTCACACTAAACATGCAGTCAGGGCATAATTACTCGCGCAGTAAAGGAGGTTTTGTAGTTTGTGCCCGTCACGGTTCGTCTCTTGTTTATATCACGTGCGCAAGCCCCTCGCCCGCTATCTGAGTCTTTATTACGAACCATAACAACTATAGCCACTTAGCGAGAGAGAGAAAGAGAGAGAGGGAGAGCAAGGACAGGAAAGGCAGGGAGGTCAACCAGATGACCACACGGTTTGCTGCCCTACACTGGTGAATGGGGTAAAGGGGAACAGAAAGAGGAAAAAAAGGGAAAGAGTAAGCACTGAGTGCGTGTGGTAGGATTCACAGGGACACAATAAACGGTCTCTTAAGCCGATGTACTTCAAGCATTGCACAATTGTCACTGGCACGAATTGCTTTTCGTGCCAGTGACAGGTATGGTGACGGTCCGAGTATCTTTGACCCGGAGTGCGGTCTTGAGTCCAGTCGGTGCAAAGTTTCCCGCAGAGAGAGGCGTTGTACATCATAGCGAGGGCAGCTACAGAATAGGTGCTCGATGGTTTCCTCGCACCTGCAGGAGTCGCACACCGGGCTCTGGGTCAGTCCACACGATAGGAGTAGGCGTTCTTGAACGCCACTCCCAACCACAAGCGACAGAGCAAGCTTGTTTCGCCGCGGGAAAGGCTAGATAGCAGTTGCAGCCGCTGCGTGGGGTCTGGTTTATGCAATCGGCAATTGAAGGCACTTGAACTCCAGAGATCTTGTGACTTTGTGCGTGCATAATCGACATAAAGAATAAGGAAGGAAAGGACATGGTGAAGGCTAAGTCTCTTAAAGTCGTGCCCTCATGCTGTGCAGGCAAGTTTTACACGACAAATGGATCGCCTGTTTTTGGCTGGGTTCCCCCGCACGCTCATTGCGTCTATCACCGAGTCTCTCCTGCAGAAACAGAACAACGAAAAGCGAACGAAACGGTCAGAGCTAGCGCACAGAACGCAAAGGCCTTGTGCCGTATTTTCACCGGGTATCTCATGCACCGGGTATCACATCAGAAGGTTGTAAACAGACATGGGGTGTCTGTCTTGTTCTCCACGCCTCGCAAGCCCACCCGGTTATGCCCACGCATAGTATCTGGTATTAGCACGAAACGTAGTTGCTCGAAAAATACGCCAGGAGGTACGCAAAATGTCCTGCCGGAGTAGTGTACAGAGTAAAGCCGTCTTGCGGCGGCAAGAGCCACGTGCGTCGGCCAGACCGGGCGTTGCGTAAATCAACGTGCACGGGAGCACGATATGTCTTTAAAAAGTAAAGACTTAAAGCATTTGCCTGCCCGTTGCCAAACACATCAGTGTGAGCCACGGCTAGATCAGATAAGAATTTTAGGCAAAAGTAAGGATGTAGCCTGCAAGTGAATTATTAGAAGCCTTTCACATTAGATAACTTGGGCGTCATGTATCAGCGACACGTAAGTTACCCTCTTTCCCTCGGAGAGTCGTTTTATTGAAAGAATGATGCGGGCGCTGTAATGCGCGTTTGAAGGTACTTATGGTATGTATTCCGTATACCTGTGTGCACAAAAAAAAATGAAGAACAGTCGGGAGTTAGCCCTCACCTTGTCTCTACCTCCCCTTATATTTATGTCGATTTGCGCTACGCGACCATAGTTTTTATGGTCCGTAATACAGCATGGACCGACTAGCCCAGCAACGAGTACTACTTTCTCAGTCTTTCTTTGCCTTTTACCCACTTTCCCTTTTTCTTTCCCTTCCATTTCGGCACCCTTTTACTTTGCCCAGCGTACCACGCTCTTTGATTGCGTCCGATTGTCTTCCCGGCGCGTTATTAAGTGTTAGCTTCCCGGCGCGTCCGAGCTCGCTGGGGAAATCCGTCTGGCAGCGTGTGCCAATAGCTCCATCGCCATCCATGTACTCTCCTCCTCCCCTCCACTACCTCTTCTTCCTCCGTCGATATGGGGCGAACGCCACGCTGTGCTGCACTCTGTCTCACAGATGCCGTGCAGCGCAACCGAGGCTATACAATAAGTGTTAAAGCCCAGATTACTTGGTGAATTCACCTAATGACGCAGGTAGGAGGTCTTTTTTTTCCCCTCCGCTTATGTTGGTGATTCGCTCATTTAATTCAATTAGGTTGCGCGTTCTATCAACACAAACATAAATGTGAACGTGACGAAGGCCATACGTAAGCTGGCCCTTCCATTTCCATGTTCAATGGTGTTTGGTGACGTTGACGTCATTCAGACTCTGTTACGGAGCATCGTGGTAACATCACACTTACATAATAGCCTGCTTCGGGAAGCTTGCGCACCACACTGTCAATCATACGCATGTACAATGGATGCAGCGTTTTCTTTTTGATTCATTCGTGTTCACGACAACAGTACTTGTTGTAACGTATATCTTTACCTAAATATTCCACTATAATGCCTGCTGAATCAATGAATAGCGCTGGAAGCATTGTAGTTCACAAGTTTCTAATAGCGATGACACTAGGCGTGCGCGAAGGGCATCAACCACTTAGCGTGTGTTTCACGGGTTGAGAGAAACGAGTGTTGCACTGTGGCTTAGGGACGCGCCACTACCATCATATGCACCAGATTCGTATGCGTTATTATCGCGAGCGCTTCTCGTCTCGGTTCAGGAGGCCAAATAGGCGTGATAAAACACGTGTCCGCTGGTAACAGGGTGACGGTTCGGACTACTTGTGACTGCGTTTTGACGGCACACCAACTGCGCAGCAAACATACACCCACAAAAACGGTAAAGATCGTGTGGTGGCTTAGCGCGCTCGAGCCACACGAAGCAGGTTAAAGCGTGGTCTACACGTGCCGAATCGTCCTGCATGCTTTCTGTTCTTCTGTGCTGGTCGCTTCGCCGATTGCATGACGCAGCACAGAGCCTCTGCTGTACTGAATAGGGTCGGTGAACGCGAAGTACAGTCGGCAACCGGCGTCCCTCTCCACTGTCCTCCCCTTGGGAGGAAAAGACGACCTCGACGGCCGGTCATATCCCTTATCTGTGCTTTTGTCGCGTCGCACCACTCTTACGCGCGCCCAATGAGAAAGGCCGCGAGAAATTGTCGCTGACGATTAGGCGCTCGACGCTCCCTCCCCGTCGCCGACCCGGCTGCACCCAGGCGGTGACTTCGCACAACGGCCTGCCTGAGAAGAATGCGCGCTAGCGAAGAGTGCGCGGCGAGAGAGAGAGAGAGAGAGAGAGAGAGAAAACGAAGAAGGCCGGATATATTGCGAGCGGGGATCTGTCCAGCCTAATCAAGAAATACGTATCCCCGCACAACGCGCCTGCTTGCTCGTAGTTAATTTTTTTTTTTTTGTACGCGGAATATCTGCCTCTCCATCGCTCGCGCTGAATTTCGCTTCTTTATAATTTTCTTTTCTGTAGCTAAGCCTTCGGTTAATTGAGTTCGAAACGATCGATCTCGGAAACAATAAAGCCTGGAGTGCCGGCCCGATTGAAGCAATGCTCTGCTGCTCTCTCTCTCTTGGGATATAGCGCAAGAAGTTGGACTGTTTTTAACGATTTGAGCGCTACAAAAACATGCGAGAAGAAATTAATGTGTCTCACGCTTGAATGTGTTCCTGATACGTACTCTTTTGTAATCGTGAAAAAATGCAATCTCTTAAAGAAGCTCGCAGTGAGACGTCATGGAGCTCACATGGACATTATATTACGTAACCAACGTCTCGAATACACGTGCCAGTGGTATACACCAATTTCTTGGATGTAAAAAAAAAAAAAAGCTCCCTACTTCTCGAAATAGGGTTACGACGCCAGCAACCACTTAATAAAGTGTATTTTGTCTCTTTCTTTGTTAGCGTGTAGTCGATCTCTGCCAAGATATCTCCTTTGGCCTGACAAGCCATCACTTATTTAAGATGCCACTGCCATGTATTGCTGCACTCGTGCAGCAGTAGACGCGTTAAGGGCGTAAAAAGCGTGTTGCGTGTCGTTATAACTTGGAATCGAATTGCCTACTGTCGCCCAATTCACTGCGTGCTTAAAAAAAAGGAAAACAGAAAAACTACACTTTATGCCTGAATGATGCTAGCACAGTGGTATTGGGAGTAGTTCTTCTCGCGGTAGCATTATTTGCCCTCCAAGCGTAATCACTTTTATAAGAACGCGAGGTAATAAACGTTCAGGTTGATGATGTATAATAAAATCTTTAATGGCGGAGCGTAGGAAGGCTGCATGCATCCAATGGCAAAATACATGTCTGAGAACAGCAATATTTGAGGAAAGTTTCATAAATATGAGAGGTGTTTTTAGAAAATTCATCACGAAGTCTACTTGTTCGAGCTATAAAGGAGTGAGATGGAAAGAGAAAGGGAGAGAGAATGATTTGCATGTTGAAGATATAAAAGTTCTGAACGTTATTTTTTTAAAATAAAGACACATAATAAGGGAACATATATTGCAACCCCGCAGAGTACAGGCGGGAAGAAATGAAATAAAAGAGAAAGTGCAAAGCTCTGAAATGCTCCGTGAATGAGTACACGTGCTTGTTAAGTGTTTGTGGCTGCCTGATAGTCACACTATGAAAGTTTTTTTTACAGCGAAGCTGTTGAGGACAAGTTCCCCTAGGATCGTGTCCGTGTGTAGACACAAAATCCCGAAGATAGTGTGATGCCGGGCCGACCCGCGGCGGAGGGGAAGCAGGCGTTAAGCACTCTCCATACGTGATCCGATCCCGAAGATAGTGCAATGCCGGGCCGACTCGCGGCGAAGGTGCAGTTCGCCATTAAGGGGCGCACATACACAGCTTCGCTGGTTATCCTTCTTCACAGAGTGGAAGGGCACTGATTTTTTTCTTTCTCTCCGTATTTTTCCCCCGCTGAACTGAATTTTGTTTCTCTTCAAGCATTGGTTCTTTAGGCGAAAAGCTCATTACCTTTTGTGCTCCTAATTAAGCATTCTGTGTCTTCATTTTTTTTACTCCAATGAAATCCAACCGAAGTGACCTAAATTTATTTTCTTCTTTTTATCATTACTTGCTCCTGTGTGATTTTGTATCCCTATTTTTCTTTTCTTCCTTCGGAAACGGGGAGGAAAAGGAGCGCAGAAGGGGAAGAGGGGAGAGGAAGAAGTATAGGTCATAGAAAGAATGCTTGTGCTTGATTATGCCGTCATCCAACTACGAATGAAGCAAAGGGAAAAGGTGGCCCTGCGGTAGTGCATCGCCATCTGTCGGAAGGGACGGGAAACGAGACGCGACCGGATGTCGACGGCTCCGATCATCCGCTTCTGCTGGTTGAAAAGGAAGCACGCGGTGACAGTGTTAAGGATCCTTCGCGCACGTATCCAAGTCGGGCCATTTCGAATCCAAAGGAGCTTCTCGGTCCAACGAAGCCTTCAGACGCAATCACATTACTCCTCGCAGAGCGTCAGGTCAACCCCGCCCGATTTTGATACGATTGCTCACCTCAGGATGAACGTTCTGCTTTTTGCGAGCGGGAATCGCAAACGAAAGCTCTCCGCCTCGCGTTAGACACCGAAAGGAGCGGGGAGAGAAGCCAGAGTGCGGAACAGGTCCCGCGGGAAGGGAAAGAACTCGGGAGAAGAACGAGAGAGGGCGGTGGCCTAAACGCAGGGAAGAGTCAGGTGCCGGCGCTGGGAGGGAGCGCAACAGCGTGCCGGCGCCTGATTAATGGCCCTTCGCGACCAGCGGCCCGGCCGAAGGCTGCTGGTCTACACGCATCGCTTCGTGTGACTGACGACCCCCGCCTCCGAAGAAACGCGGCTGCTCCCGCGCTACCCTCGGCTTGTGTCGCTGCTTTTCCGGGACAACATTGGAACACGGGCACGAGGTACGCACGTGGCACGTAGGAAAGAGTGATGTGCTCAGAAATGGTTTGTTTTGCCGGTGCAGCTTCGGTCGAACGCTTCATGAGAAAGCAAGAAAGAAAGGAAGAAAGAAAGCTTTAGCGCTGGTGTACCACAACAGCAGGCCAAGGAGGGGAAGCAGATATTTAGTCACGTCCTCCTTGCTCAAGGCTGCAAATGTTTGTTACTTCCGCGTCTGGTTGGAGCTGCGAAGTAAAGCGTGGAGTAGTTTGCGAGGTGATTACTTTTTTCATAGCTGAACTATCTCCATGAGTCCGAGACCGAGCTTTTCAGATAATAGAGAGAAGGAGCGTCAGGGCGGCTAATAATACCCTTTGTCTCTCTCACTCCCTGAAAAAAGGCATTTTACCGCCATTCCAGGTGATATCATTTGCGTGAAGTCATCGCCATACCAGTCGACGCAAATCGTGCACCACTTTTAGCCGTACGAACTACACAATGCTTTATCGCTATTAAATTAATCATAAACACGACCAGCAGCGTTCAGAGACCCTCATATGCATAGAACTCGTCTTGTGCATCTATCTATCTATCTATCTATCTATCTATCTATCTATCTATCTATCTATCTATCTATCTATCTATCTATCTATCTATCTATCTATCTATCTATCTATCTATCTATCTATCTATCTATCTATCTATCTATCTATCTATCTATCTATCTATCTATCTATCTATCTATCTATCTATCTATCTCTATCTCACCTCTCCCATTTTTTCTTTCTTTTATCTCCTTACCCCTTCCTCCACGTAGGGGAGCCAACCGGAACTACCTGTGCTTAGCTTACCTGCCTTCCTATGCATCATTTCTCTATCTCTATCTCTGTATTTAGTGTACAAGGGCTTCACCGGTAGGCGCTCTTCGAGCCCGGTAGAATAGAACGCAAACATTAAATACGCGCGTGTACTCTCGCCGACCCTCGTGAGGATAGCTGCAGCTGCTTCAGCTGCAATCATTTGCCTATCCACTTTGCCTATCATATATGCTGCACCGCTTTTACGGCTTATTGCTCGAAAACCGACGCCAACGTATGCCTCAGACGTTCAAAAGGAAAGAAATTCAAGCGCAAGGTCGGCTTTGCGTTCACCGGGTTCTCTCTTCTCTATTCAGGACCTCCTCATGCATTTTGAAAGCAACTCCGTCTTTTACGATATATTAAACCGGCTGCAGGTTTCCGTCGCCTTTAGCTTTAATTATATCGTTAGATCTATCTGTGTTCTCTTTACCGTACCTTGTTTCTCGCGATGTGAGAGAAAAAAATTTCGAAAGAGATGGGGCCGCAGAATGGCAAGAAAAAGTCTCAGGCCCTGAATGGAAAATCGCACAGAGAAGCCACCGATCACGAGACGTGATCATCTTTAGCCCCTTCAAATGTGGGCCGTCCCTTTCCTCGTCGCATACGTGTAACTTCGTACTCATTGGTCCACCATAGGACCTTTTTACTGGACACACAATAGCATGTGTATAGTAAACAGCACTGCGCACAAGAATAATTGAGTTATGAAAAAGTGCGCTTTTGTTGCTAAACTTAAAAGGACGGATAAATGTCAGGCACGCAGAATGGTCAACTGTTAAACAGAATAGGCAGCCGGTATTCTCTCACTCAATACTGATGAAATTATGGCATAAATACTCATAGACATTTTTCTTATGTACAAATGTAACGTTAAATTTTTTATACCAGCCACTTCCCTCTGATAAAGGCGAAGAAATGTTCCCCTTATACACGTTTTATTGCCAATTTAGCACTTGCTTTATAAAAGGATTCTATTTGTACATGAATGGGGAAAGAGTCAGAATGGGCGGTGCTCTTGTACATCTTCTTGTGTGGTAGCACCCATAATGTCCTTCTGATCCCGATCCCGTCTTTCATTCGCGCAACTATGGGTGTGTTCTCAATCTCGCCATACACTGCAGCTATTTGGCGATCTTCGCGAGACAACCGACATCTTAGTTCGCGTCACATTACTGACAGAGGTGGCAAAGAAGGCTTAGACAATACAGCATAGAAGTCTGCAGCGATACAAGTTAGTTTGCTGCTTAGCAGTGGGGAGAGAGAGAGAGAATCAACTTTTGTGCTGAGCCCTTAGTGACGGTTGGTGCGCGCTGGCACCAGATGGGGTGGAACCTTATTCTCAGGTCCCATATGTGTCCAGCAGTTCCTGGCCCCTAGCCGCCAGCGCGAGCTGGGTCGGTAGGTCGGGGCTGGACAACAAGGTCTCCCATCGCTCGGGGGGGTTGGGGCTGGGGAGGGTGGGGGGTAGGGATGGTGGGGGGTTCTTGAGCTTAGTGCACTCTGCAAGGATGTGTGCTAGAGTGCCTTTTGACCGTCTGCAAAAAGGGCATGAAGTGTCATGCTCTGTCGGGAACATCTTATGCAAGAGCACTGGATTCGCTAGCGACCCCGCTTGCGTGCGGCGCACGATCGTTTGCTGAATTCGGTTGAGTTGCGGATGCGGACGGGGAAGCCTACATCTGCTGCCTCTGTACATTTGCGTGATTTCCTTGTAGCTTGTCACGGGGTGCGGTAGCCCTGGCTCGTCCTCGGCCCGGATCGATAGTTCTCGGGCATAGTGGTCGGCGAGTGCGTTGCCTTCCACTTGCGAGTGAGCCGGGACCCACACGAGCTCAACGGCCCGCCCCGGTGATTTGCATTTGTTGAGGATCGCTAGTGCAACGGAAGAGATGTTCCCCTTGCGGTAGCTTGCGTAGGCGGTCTGGGAGTCTGTGACAACGGTGCTCACTCCCGGTTGTGCGAGTGCGAGGGCCACGGCCACTTCTTCTGCTTCGGCTGTATTCGTCGTCCGTATCGACGCGCCTGTGACAAGTTTATCGATGGTGGTGACGACCGCCGTTGCTCTGGTTCCATGTTTGGGAAGTGAGGCGTCCGCGTAGAGGACCTCGGGGTCCTCTTCCAGCTGTCGAGCCAGTGCCTTGGCCCGCGCAGAGCGTCTCTCGTTGTTCCTCCCCGGCTGCATGTTCCGGGGGAGGGGCTTGGTCTTAATAATGTCTCTCCACGTTGTGGGGAGCGGCTCCGTTGTCGGTAGCTGTTCAATTTGCCATCCTATCTTGCGTAGGACGGCCCGACCGTGCTCTGTCCGGCTCAGCCTTACCCTCTGGTGGGATAGGTGTGCTTCCACCAGCTCTTCCACCGTGTTGTGGGCACCCATTTCCAGCAGCTTCTGCGTTGACGAGTAGACTGGGATGCCCATGGCGAGTTTTACTGCTTTCCTTATCGTCGTGTTCAGCGTATCGCGGTTCACCTTCGCAAGCTGGAGGTACGGGGCGGAGTACGTTACGCGTGACACGACGAATGCCTGCACCAGGCGCAGTGCGTCTTCTTCTTTGATTCCTCTGTTCCGGTTGGTGACTCTCCGGATCATGCTGAGGACTTGCTCGGATGTGGTCTTGATTTTGTTGACGGCTGCGTGCGCCTTGCCGTCGCTGCGCAACAGCAGGCCCAGTATCCGGATCTGCTGCGTTGGTTTGATCTCTGTGCCGTCGATGGTGATGATTATGTTTGGCGGCGGCTCTTTCTTTGGTCTTCCGGGCTGTACTATGAGCAGCTCCGATTTCTGTGGAGCGCAGCTCAGGCCACAGGTCCTGGCATACTCGTGGACGGTCGTTGCCGCTCTCTGCAGGGCTTCCTCCGCCCAGGCATCGGAACCCGCGCGGTTCGTCCACACCGTTATATCGTCGGCATAGAACGCGTGGTCCACGCCCTCGATCTGATTGAGTAGTTCGGGCAGGGGCAGGAGTGCTAGGTTGAAAAGCAGAGGTGACAGGACAGACCCCTGTGGGGTACCCCTGTCTCCGAGCTCCACAGGCTCTGACCGTTCATTTCCTATCCGGATAGTTGCTGTTCTATTGGTTAGGAAATCTTTGATATAACCGTAGGTCTTGCGGCCACACCCCGTCTTGCGCAGGTTCTCGAGCACGCTGGCGTGGGACACGTTGTCGAAGGCCCCTTTGAGGTCCAAAGCCAGTATACCCCGGGGCGCGTGCCTCGTTGCTTTTTTAATCACCAATTCGTGTAATTGGATCAAGACGTCTTGGGTGCTCAGGTGCTGGCGGAATCCATACATGGTCGCCGGCATCTGATTTGTCTCGTCCAGGTGTGCTTGAAGTCTTCTGAGAACCATGCGTTCCATGACCTTGCCCACACAGGACGTGAGCGAGATGGGGCGCATGTTCTCGATGGTCAGAGGTTTGCCGGGTTTAGGTATGAACCGTACCTCGGCCTCTTTCCATTCCGCGGGCAACTGCGAGCTTTCCCAGGTTCTGTTGATGTGACCCAGGAGCCCACGTGCCGCCGCATCACTCATGTTATTGAGCAGCTTGTATGTAATGGCGTCCGTTCCTGGTGCGCTCGCCTTATTACTCTCGTCTATGGCTGTTAATAACTCCGTGATGGTGAACGGTTCATCCAATGCCGGATTTTCCGGTCCCCCGTACTCCTCCGGTATCGGAAATCGCCCTCTCTCCGTCTTGAGGTAGATCGCCTTGAGGTCTTCAATGAGCCTTTGGCCGTTGCCATCGTAAGCGTTCAGAACTTTGGTGAGGTTACGGTTGGTTGCGGTCTTGCTGCTCAACGGGTCGATCAGGTGTCTGAGCAGGCACCAGGTCTTGCTCGCCGACAGCTTTCCCTGCAGCCCGTCGCAAGTACTCATCCAGTTCTCTCGGCACAGCTTGGTTGCGTATTCAGCGATCTGTTTGTTGAGGAGCGCGATGCGTTTGACGAGCTTCTTGTTTCGTCGTTGACGCTTCCATCTTCGCGTGAGCGAGTGCCGCGCCTCCCACATGTGTGCTAGTTTGGCGTCGACGAAGGGCGTCTGCATCGTTGTCACAACTTCTTGAGTAAATCTGTCGAGCGCTATCTTTTGTTCTCGCGCCCATTCTGCGTACGTTTGATGTCTGCCCTCCTCCGCGTTTTCTCCGGAGGTCTCGTTTTCTTCGTCCGTGTGCTTGCGCATTCGGTCCCAGTCGGTGATCCGGGCTTTGCCGAGGGCTGCCCGGTACCTTGGTCCCTTGATCGTTACACTTATGATACTGTGGTCGGAGCCCAGGTCTACGTCTTCGTTCCGCCAGGCCACTTCTAGGGAGCCCGCCATCCACGACAGGTCCGGGGTGGTGTCCCTGTTGACGCTGTTTCCCTTTCGGGTGGCGATGCCCGGTTCATTAAGGAGCGCCATTTCTTGGTCCTCCATTGCCTTTGCTAGAGCCTTGCCTCGTTTAGATTGGTATTTGTAACCCCATGTAGTGTGAGGGGCGTTGAAGTCGCCTAGGACCAGGAGCGGCCTGTTCCCCGCCAACCTCTTCGCCTGGCTCACTGTTGTTTCAAAGTCGTACTGCCTTTGTGACGGCCTGCAGTATGCGCTCATCACAAAGAGGTTTCCGGCACTGCCAATAGTCCTTGTGTGAACCTCGACCAGCGTGTGTTCGCAGCCCTTTTGCGCGGTGAGGTGCTGGGTGGCTGCTATGTTGGTGTGCACCAGCAACGCCGTCCCGCCTTCCGTCGGATCCGTGTACGTGACGTAACCCGGGAGTCTGGGTCTGCGGTGTGTCTCTTGTAACGCGATAATATCCGGTTTCTGGTAGAGCCCATCTAAGTGAAGTTGTAACTCGGCTTCCTTGGTGCGGATGCCCCTGCAATTCCATTGGTAAATGATCGTTGTTTCCCCCCCGCGGATTTGCTTTTTACTGTTCGGCGTCTGCGCCATCTTCCTTTGACGTTTTGATGCGACCGCGCCTGTACGCGATCGATTCCTTGACTTTATTGGCGCGTTCTTTCCTTAGTGCTGCGAACTTGTTCTTCACGGTTATCGTCGCTGTCTTCGCCGCCAGTCGTTCGTGCTTGACTGACAGGATCTTTATTTGACCCTCGAAGACCTCTAACCTGGCATTCATATTGTCGAGATTCTCGTTAATTTGATTTATGGCTGCGAGTATCGCTGCCAGTTTGCCCTCTTGCGGTGGTTGCTGTTGTTGATTTGACGTCTGCGGTGCCGCTGCTGCCGTCTTGCAGTCAGTTGTGGTTTCAGCGTCCATCGCTTCTTGAACATGCAATGCTTGGTGCATGGGCTGCGCCTCTCCTCTCCGCTCTTGGCGGGGCGAGAGGGGGTCCCTCCGCGGCACCTTGCGTTTCTCGTTGGCGTCCTCGGGCACCGGGCTCGTTTTGGTTATTTTAGTCGCTGAGCTGCAGCTAGCTAGCGCGTCTATTTTACTCATGAGTGCTCTGATCTGCACATTCTGTTCCTGAATCTGGGCGTTTTGCCTTTCGATTAGTCTTTTAAGTTCTGTACATTCGCCGCACTCTTGGCGTGTTGCGGCGTTTTGGCTAGAGGGGGCAGGTGGGGTAGGGTTGAGGGGTGGAAACTCTCTGTCGTCCCCTAGAGCGACGGAAGACCTGTTGGTCCAGCCCACCTTTTTCTCGGCGAGTATCCCTCGTTGGTTGGACTCGACCCGGGTTCTTGATCTGGTCCGGGACCTCGAACGGGATCCCCGGCGTCTTCCGCTCGAGCTACGACTGCCTCCTTTCCCCATCGTCTCCCAGCGGCGGCCGTCCTTGGAGCCAGCCGATGGCGTCTGGTCGGCCCTGTTCGGGCCATCCCGGGAACGGGATCTCGATCGTTGGTGGCTTTGGTGGCTGCCCTTGCGGGCCGGCGTTCTCGAACGGCTCGTTCTCGAATAGCAGTGGGGACGCCCGGACCATTGATGCAATGGTGGAGGTGAGGGTTGGTGAGGAGCCAAGCGAGCGCTGTTAACCAGGCTCACGAGCGCAATAACATGACTGGGCGTCAAAAATTAGTCATTAGCGCTGTCTAGGCGAATGTCGCGTGCCGTACATTGGGTACACGTTAAAGAAGTCCAGATGGCCGAAATTCATCCGGAGTTCCCTACCATGTACACATAATAATCTGTCTATGTCTCATAATCATATCGGAGTTTTGTCACGTAAAACTGCAGAATGTAAATAAATAATTCAGGTGAATGACACCGCCATGCATAAAAAAAACTAAGTTGTATTGAAATAACTATGCGCTAACTGGGGAGGGGAAGCTCAAAGCGCATATCTTTGTAATAAGTCCGGTGTCGTGACGCTGATTAATTTGATCCGGCCGCGAGCAACACGCGAAGGAAACAACTGACCTTTCTTTATTACGGCGTTGTTTGGCAGAAGATTGTTCGGAATAACCTGTCGATGTTTTCGGTTTACCTTGGGATATAAAACTGAGTGCCAAGGGGGCGAACGATTAGCGTCAAGGCGTGCTCCCGCTCGAATACGCAGAGAAATGGCCGTGGCCTTTTAGACGTCGGGTTAGACCATTTCACTTTGGGGAACAAATTCTAACGCACCCCTGTGCATCCGATCATCACTAAGCAACCCACCCATCAAACCTAGGACCTCACTAAACGAATAAGTGGCACTGACCGCACGCGTTAGTCCGATGCGGCGAAGCCAAACGACCGAACTCCACTTGCGCAATAGATACGGCGACGCTTGCAGAAACAGAGGATGCCGCACCTGTCCGATGCGCTATCGCACCGGCCTGGGCAATTTTGTCAGCGTAATGACACGACCAGCTGCAGAATGACGTCACGCCGAACGCCGTTCTCTGCGCAACTCTCCGGCTTCGGATACGATATGCGCGCTGCCCCTGACAGCATGCCGGCATTCCGAAAAGCGGATGCCCACGCTGGCTTAGCAACGCGTATGGCTGCGCAAGTCGAACATAATAAGTTCGCCTATTCTGTTCCCTCATTCGTTCTCCTTGCGTCTAAAAAACCACTCTGCATACTGTGTCAGACGAGGCACACGCCAGCTTTAGCTTATTCGAGCCCGTTTGGAGCGAGCGCCCAGTAATGGATTCGCTTTCTGGAAATCAATACGAAGGCCGCGATCAGTTGGCCATTAAATGCGCACAGGCAATTACTGACGCCCAGTTCGAGTGACACAATGAATACTAACGGAGGCGGAACGTTGTCAGCAGGATCTAAATTTAAAGTGGATGTACTGAGGAGATTAGCAAATCGGGCAGGTATATATAGCGGACGGGGTTCGTGTACGACAGGAATGATTTGAAACGTTTGGCAAACACCTTTGACCGGCAATGAAATCATTTTCGGAAGAAGATTAGCTTTAAGTAGCAATGCACGCGTTTTCCTTCTGCCCTCAGGCGAGTAGTGACACCAACAGCCTGAAGTTCCAAGCGCTGTGTTAATTCTACTTAACGTCGCACTTCGGTTCATGGCCACTTCGGGATACACTAGTGTTATAAGCTGCTTGATCATAGGGTACATGCGAGATCGCACGCCGAAAAAAGCGCATCCTAGTGCTTTTTTTTAACTTTAGATACAAGAGGTATCGAAACAATGCCGCTCTATGCTGATCGCTCAGGAATGTTAACTTCGCAGTTTCACATTCGATGGACGCTATCACTTCACTTTCAGTCAGGGAGAAAGTTGTTCTTATACTAGACTATATCTCGTGAACACTTCGAAGAATGACAAATTCGTTTCATCGTAAGTACGGACACGTGCGAATGAGGGGTGAAACTTTGAAGGCTCGTGATGGCTCTCGAAGGCACCAAAAACATATTTAACAATTTTCTCGTCGTTCACACGACGCATGCATAAACCGTTAGTTTTTTCCCCCTTCACTCACGATGGAAAAATACAGAACACGCGTGAACTCTGCTGCGACCACGAGCGCGTGAAATTATCCAAAAGTTGCAACAGCTCAGCTGTCGTCGTGGAGGACATCGAACCACGAGGGAGCATCGTGCTCGACAAAGGCAGGTTAGGCCCGCGGTGCAGTTACGACGACGCCTCCCTGGAGAAGTAAAAACAATGGTTGGCACTTTCAGCAAAAATAAAGAAAGCACAGAGGGAAAGAAAACAACACGAACGACCTGCGCGAGGAAACAGATCCGTCTTCCATCCACTACGCCAACGAAGATGCACTGTCGACAGACACTGTAGCACAGCGCCGGGCGTTCTGTCTTGTTTCAACCGTCGTCTGCTCTCGGTAGGGAAGGACGTTGAAATTGGAAAGGCGGTAGGTGGGTGGTGGTGGTGGCAAGGGGGTAGGACGCGATGAGGAAAGGGCGGCGTCAGATGACCGCCTACGAGGCCCGGTGTAAAGAGTAGCTGCCGAGATCGTAGGCACGCTTCTCCGATTCGTTTCTCGGCGTCATCGAAGAAGAGCTGCAAAACTGCAAGAACAATAAAAAAAGAGAAGAAGAAAGGAAACAGACACCTACGCACAAACGTGAACATCAAATTCTCGAAGTCTTTTTTTTTTTTTCAGCACATTTCGTTTTCTTAGTCTTTGCACCCGTCTCGGCGTGTCTTGTTTCATTTTTCGGGCTTCGGGCGCCGAAAGAAGGATGATTTTGGTCTTGTTTAATTAGTGTCAATCACAGTCTCTGCTGGCGCAGGATCGACGAAGACTTCGAGATATCGAAGCGGGCGGCGCGCGCTAGATTGACGTCAAGAGGCGTAAAATTGAAGCGAGCCCGACGCTCTGGGCGAGCTCTTCGATCACCGGCAGCCGAGGCCCAGACTGTACCTTTTACACAGCGTCTATGCCCTGCGGTGCTGTCCCTAGTGTTTCACGTCAACACGTGCGTAAAGCTTTCACATCCGATATCGCCAAAGCATAATCGCCGCTGTGTATCTCGGATAATGCTGACCATTCAGAAAAGTTAGTTGTTAATGGCAGGTATCCGCCATGGTTCCTCGAAGTACAGCGCTTGCACGTGGCACCAAGGGTCCCTCGGGCGGCATAGAAGTGGGAGGGGGACGAGGAGAGCTCGGAACGGCGAAGTGCTCTGTGCAGAGCTGACGCAGCGAATCTGCAACTAACGGCTCGCGGTGTTGCACACACAGGCGCCATTCTCGGCGCCCAGAAACCACGGTCCATTGCCCTTCGGTCCGCCTATCCGTGCGCCGAGAAAGCCGTTACATTGCGGCAGCGAGCGATGTATCCCCAACGCTTATCCGAGCGAAAGCGAACCTTCGCAAAAGACGCAGTCGCGACAAAAAAAAAAAAGAAATTCGCCGTTCACTTTAGATCCCCGTGGAAACGGCTTACGGCGCGTCTCGCTGCGAATTCGGTGCGGGCGCCACGGTTGATGCATGCTGTGCAGTGGTGTTATTCGACCCGCACAATTGAAGCTCGATTTAAGTGAGGTTGACTGTTCGAAGAACTCGCCACGGCCGTTACTGTAAGACGCCAGCAGGTTGGACGGTGACTCTTAAGGAGGAGTATCGAGGACGGTTGTGGTAGCAGCCACATGCGGGTCTAGGTTTCCACGTGCATGTCCGCAATTACTCGGCCCGAGTGCCTTACTTTGTGGAGTAAATGCGCCACTAAAGTATTTTCTGTGTTCCCTGTGTGAAACTTTCTTTAGCAATTCTATGAATTAAGAAATGAGGAGTAGACGGCGCCGTCTGAGAGGCAGCAACATGTCTCCTTGAACGCAGACAGCAAACAAATATATGTGCCACAGTGTTGAGGAAGCAATGGCCATTGCCAGCACGTGGCATATCAGACCCCATAGGGTGCACTTTAGAACTGCTTTACGATTCTGTATTCCGATTCCGATTACGATTACGATTCCGATTCTGTATCTGACTCTGCAGTCGTTCCTACTATTTAGCATAGTCTCGCTGAGAAACAAGACTGTATGGTATGGTATGAAAAACTTTATTTAGGTCCTGAGATAGAGATAAGATAATGCAGAGAAAGGCAGGGAGGTTAACCAGAGGTAGTTCCGGTTGGCTACCCTGCGCTGGGGAAAGGGTTAAGGGGGATAAAAAGAGAAACAGAGCGGAAGAGGAAGATAGAAAGAAAGAGAGACAAGCACGAACAAAGCGCGTACAGTAAAGAGCGGTAGGGGGTGGCATTCTTAGAGTCTGTCGTGAAGCCCCGTAGACCGCAGGAACCTTAATAACGCGAGTAAGGCCTTCAACGCGGATGTTTTTTCGGAGCATTGACCTAAAGCTTTTAGTTCTGATAGTGGACGATTGTCCAACTGGTCCAGTACTCTGCACATCACTTGTCTCTGAGCACTATAACGCGGGCAGACACAGATAATATGCGCGAGCGTCTCGTCGATGTTGCATGTGTCACACGTGGGGCTGTTGGCCATTCCAATGAGGAAAGCATATGAGTTAGTAAAGGCAACGCCTAGCCACAGACGGTAGAGCATTGTCTGTTCACGTCGTGGTAACCTGGAATATTAGTCTGGGACTGATGCAAACCGCTCCCACGTTGGTACACAGAGGCCGAGTCCCTTTGCGAGGACTGTGGCAGAAAATATAATTTTGACGAGTCAGTGCCGATTCAGCACCTCTGCCGAAACGTTATTTCATTTTGTCTATCGTCACTTGTGCGCGCACAACGCCACAAGAATACGAAAGCACACCGCGGCTTGTGGTTGATCATTGCGCTTCAAATGCGTTGCACGGTAACGGCACACCTTTTTCTAGAGTAGTTGGGCGTTCTACGCTTACAGCTAACTCGTTCTATCCAGTAATTCCCTGTGCAAAACAAAGTGTCAAAAATCTTCAGCATGCGTGTCGCTAGCCCTCGCTGACATTTGGGCTTACACGTTCATCAGGGCTGGTGGTACGTTATTGATAAAACAGTTTTCTTCTAATTATTGCGTACTGAAAACACTATATGGTGCAGAAATTACAGTCTAAGTGAGGCTCGTTACTGGCGCATAATGAACTTGCCACGGCGTATGGGGCTATTAAAAGTGAAACAGAAGCACGTTAGAAGCCAAAAGTTCAATGCTAATTACACATCATTCGTGCATTACTTTTCATTGCCACGCCGAATTAAACGCTGCAATTAAGGCGATGCCACCGATATACATAGTACAGACCCATCGGCAGCTACTCCTCTCTGTGCACAATTTTTTTTTATGTCGTTTACATAAATCCCAGCAAAGCGCCGCCAACTGTTCGCCTTTCCATTATAATATCGAAATTAGGGCCATGTAGCAGATTCTCTAATCTCATCTAGCTGTGAAGTGAATCTTAAATATGGCGCCGTTTAACGTCTTCGACAGGCACAGTCTTTTGTGAGGAACGCCGTATTGGAGGACTCCGGATTAATATTGACCACCTGGCATGCTTTAAGGCGCACCCAAACCATGCTATACGTGAGCGATTTTTTTTTCTTTCTGCATTCCGATTTCATCGTAATGCGGCCGTCGAGGCCGATATTGAATCGGTGGCCTCGTGCTCAGCGGCACAACGCCACGGCCACCGAGGCACCGCGGTTGGCTATGAAGTAAACTTGAAGACCACTGGCGTTCTGTGTAACACCAGTCTACGTAGACCGCATCCCGCCAACCTACAGCACTATGGCGCTCGAGTCCTGTATACGACAGGACAGCCGTGAAAAAGAAAGAAAAAAAAGCAGGACACCAGTGGACCGATTCACCCTGCTCCGCGTACAGATATACCTCCTGCTACGCTGGCCCTCAAGAAGCGACTCGCTCGGCATTTCACGCACGTTCGTATAGGTACAGGGCCGCGGAGGCAAGCATGCTCGCACCACCACGCGTAGGCCCGTAAGCTCGCGTGTAAGCACACACAAACAAGCACGAACGCACAAAGACGCACTACAAGAATCGGACGCACGCACAAAACGTCGGAGGCCAACACACGGGCTCGTCTCGGTGTGCGTAAGAATACGCAGCGGCGCGGTGTGGGGACACGAGTGACGCATGCCACACACGCGTATCCCACTGCAAACGACGCGGCCGTGGGCCTCCTCCCAATCACGATTATGCACCGGCGAAGGGCTCCGACCGAATTGGATACCGCTGGCCGGTCTGCGTGTGGCGGCAGGAAGTCGAGACGGAAAGAAACGAAACGTACTAAAAACGCGCACTGTGTGTTTTCGTGAGGCACCAGCAGTGTGCTGGTGCATCGCGCAGTCCGAGCACGTGGACTCCGACGCTGCATGAATTCGCCGTATACGAGTTCCTCCCCCCTCCCCCCCCCATCCCCACCTTCTCCCTTCCACTGTATACTGCCCGTCTGACTTGCCGGCGCCGTTCGACAACACGCAGCCGCTTTTGTGTCGGCGGGACAAGCCCCCCTTTCCCATCATGATTGTGTTCCTTTCGTATTCTGTTCCTTCTTTTGCACAGTTAGCCTGTTTTGAGCAGTGTAAAGCTTCGTTTGCGTTGATATTGCGCTTCTCGGTCCCGCGTCCTCGGCTCTGCCGCAACAGAAACCTCCGTGGACCCTTCCTTCTTGCCGAAGCCCGACAACCCTCCCCGTCCATGATATTTTCTCTCTTTCCCTTTTCTTTTTATTTACCTCAATAGCAAGTCGTTACCACAAATGGGGCATTTCAGTCGGTGCCGTACATGTTTCCCGTTCTATCCCGAGTACTCGCTGTTCGAGTTATATATATATATTTCCCGCAAAGCTGCAATGAAGCCAGAGTTTCATCTGCAGTATAGGTGTATTCTTTATATGACCCTGAACACGAAGAAAAGAAACAAAAGAAATACTCACATGACAGTTGTAGAAGAAACAGCGAAGCTCTTTTCATCGTGTAATCACCTAATGCTCCCAAATTTCGTAAAATGAGATTTTTTAACAGATACATATACTGGTGAAGATGATAGTAAGCCACAATGGACGCCAAGTTTCCCATTTTGTTTCCCTTGATCTTTTTGTTTGTTTGTTTCTTTCTTTCTTTCTTTCTTTCTTTCTTTCTTTCTTTCTTTCATTCTTTCCTTCTTTCTTTCTTTTTCTTTCTTTCTTTCATTGTTTGTTTGTTTGTTTGTTTCGCATACGGGACGTGCCCTGTATGCGAAATACTGCGGAGCAATAATGCGACATTCTCCGCAGTTATACAATAGCGTCACAAACGCCAGCTTTGCAGGCCACTACCACTCCTACCACTCTGTCAGTGTGAGTTTGTGGCTATGAGAGAAAGCACGCCAGCGGCCATTGCCGGCGCATCTCCCACCGCGTATACCGGCATGAAATATGTGGCGATGTCGAAATGTCGCGCGATATCCGAGTCACCCTTCTAAGCAAGATTTTGCGTCCTCCTCTGTGCCCATATAAGTGTATTATCTATCAGTTCTATGTAACAAATGCGAAGCTCCTCCTATATACTACTTTCAGAAAGCGTTGGAAAGACCGTCAATATCACCCATTGCAACTCTGGTCACCGCACATGGGTTCAGAGCAAGGACTTGACTATCAAACATTTTAAAATGCCCACTGCAAACACGTTCTCGTTGGAGCTGGCGACGCATGGTGAGAGCCGTGCCTCTTAGCGTTCGATGCTAGACGTATCGTAGAGGTGACGTAGACATGTGTAGCAGATATGCAAGAGTAGTGCTAAACTTTCTCACTGGGAAAATGCTTACCACAGCAACTGGTTAGGACAAGGAACCAGCGCAGTAACGCACCAGAGAAAGGACACATCTGTCACCACACGAAACCGGACCAGTTTTTATTGTGCTGCAGCAACAATGTGTTACGTCCCGAGCAGTTCCGCAGATATACACGCCTCGCTATTCGCGTAACCGACTAGCTCGTTTCTCAACTTTAGTTACTTCTCCAATAAAAGCACGAATTCGATTTCGTCAGAAGCTTCGCAAGACCCCGCCGATAGGGTGATTAGACTCTAAGTGCTTCTGGCTTCACTAGAGAGAACTATACAGCCTCCTCAGACTATACGCAGAGAGAAAAGGATGAGGGGATCGAAGAAAAGCTATATACCTAATTGCCCTCGAGACATAGTTCGACTAGCGCGTCCCGATACACTTCGTCGGGCCTTATTGCGACCCGACGACTCCTCTCGTGATTCAATGTCACCGCAGGAATGTCCGAGTCGCGCAGAGCACCATTCGGTGAGGGACGCGCGTAGCGAGCAGTTCCAGCGACCAACGAATTAAAAGTCATCCGTCTTCGCGTCGTACTATTCCCTCACGCAGGCAACCCCTGCTAAACCCATCCTGTCTCCTCGACCTCCTCCGCCGCAGTTCCTCGGCTCTGCTCTCCGCCGAAAAAGAGTTGCGCGGGGAAACTCGGCGGATATAATGAATCACTGAAACATTCAAACTACAGAACCGTCGACGCGCTCGCGCGCTCTACCCTTTGCTCTTGTGGGACAACGTATCACTCGGCTTTTGCCCCTCAGCGCACCTCTGCTTTTGGTCTGCGCTTTCAGACCAGACACGAAGTGCTCCACGTAGACTCAGGCAAGTTTTGGTTATTTGGCAAGCGCCGCCTTCAATAGCCAAGCGTTCAAGTTCCTCCTGTATAGTTACCCACGTTTTGAAAAAGGTATGAAAAAGGTATGCGTTACCCACGTGTGTGTGTGCGTGCGTGCGTGCGTGCGTGCGTGCGTGCGTGTGTGTGTGTGTGTGCGTGTGTGCGTGCGTGCGTGCGTGCGTGCGTGCGTGCGTGTGTGTGTGTGTGTGTGTGTGTGTGTGTGTGTGTGTGTGTGTGGGTGTGGGTGTGGGTGTGGGTGTGTGTGTGTGGGGGGGGGGGGGGGCGTAGATTATTTGATTCGATATTATACACAAAATAGATGAATGACCATGGCCTGTCTGTTCCGGCTGGAGAAATGTTGAGCTCACAGAAACAAAGACTTGAAACAAATCGAGTTGGCTGTCGGGTTTGATCACGAACCCTTTGAACTACACGAATACCAACAGCATCCACTGTTCCAAGGAAATCAAATTTTAAATCAAGTGGCTGTAGATGCTTTGGCAGCAGAAAAAAAACTAGAAAAACACGCCGTTTATTTGGAAATGTCGCTTCGTCTTTTTCTTTCACTGCTTGGTTTTCGAAGCACCCTTTCACCACTGACAGCAAGCTGCAAGACCAGGCTTCAAGACAAACGGTTGCAGTCGTGGTGCGAACGTTAGAACATTCTTTTCTCTTTTTTGCTGTCGCAGTGAACAAAGGACAAATTTTGCTTTAAGAGACAGTGGACACAAGATGCGATGTGTATGGTGCGGAGAATGGAATCCACTGAGGAAGCAAGAGAGGACGGCGGAAAAAAAGCGACTTCTTTGTTGTCCAGGGGCCAATCAATCAGAGCCGTTCGAAGCGAATAAAAATCCCGCTGTGATCGATGAGTTCCGTAGCACGCGGTGTCCCGGACAAGCCTCGAAGAAGGGAGTGACGAATAGAAAAGGGAGTGGCAAGGGTCGTTGTGAAAGTAGACAATGCTTTTATAGGAGCACGTATACATACACGTCACCCCGTGCCTTTTGTGCGTAGGGCAACCGGCGTGGTTTAAAACGACCAGAAGAAAGGGTCGTAATCTTCGAGCGTGAGGCACGTGAGTAAAGGCGACGATATTCGCACCGGTGTCTAAAGCACTTATTTCATAAGTCTTGAAAAAGTCTCTTGAGGTCCTTTGTTCTCGAATACACTACGTGGCTTTCACGGCATAGGCAGCGGCATTCCGATGGAAGTGGAATTCACCAAATGGCGTGTGTGGGGATATTGCTACGCGTTACCCATGACTCTTATGTCATGCGCGCTGGCTGGAATTCTCGAGTGAAAGGTCATTTAAAATCTCTACGTCCAAATAATTTTCCCCAGAATTTGCGAACACAAGGAAGAAGGTTTTAGCTCATTTTCGTGACGCTTCAACTTCCTCCAGCATCAATCATTAAGCGTGTCTAGAGCTGGTAAATTGACCAATCGTACAAAAAAAGCCTTAACCCCAAGGATTTAAAGACCCCCCTTATAAAATGACCCGTAGCCATCCGCTACAATGTCCTTAATTAAGGACAGTTGAGCGCATAATCGACACCGCATGCATAAAGCAAAACTATCAGAAACAGCGCGACCTAAACAGACGCGCGTTCAACGCGTCCGGATAGGTTATGCAACACGCCCTAACAAAATTTGTTAATTCACTCGTGCGGAGTCGCTGGCGCAGAAAACGACGAGTGCGTTGTCTCAAGCAGCCAGCTCTCGCTGCTCGTAGTCACGTGGGAGCGCAACTAGTGCTCTTTTCCTCCCCTTCTTTGTCCCTCTTTTCCTTGTCACGGCACTTTCCCTAGTGCAGGGTAGCACACTGAATCTGCGTTCGGTTATCCTCCCCGTCTTTCCTATCGTCTCAGTCTTTCTCTCTCAGTCAGACATGTTCTCTCTCGCACACACACACTTGCCGGTATATTCGCGAACGACTCACGAAACGCCTTCCGCGCGACTCATCTGCAAAATGTATGCGTCAGCGAAGCTGTCCGCACTCAGGAGTTCCCGTGCTTGCTCTTCGATGCTTTTCCGGCCCCGCTGCTGCCCGCACTAGTCCGGAAAGGTACGCGTCGCCGCCAGGGCCCGCGCAATGTTTTCGATGCTCCGCGCCTCGTGGCAGGTCGTCACGCCTCGCTTCACTTCATTTCACCATTTCGCGAGGTGTAGGCCTAATAGGCGCGACGCTCGACGCGTTTGCTCTGTCGCGAACGCTGACGTGGACGCGGAATTTCGAACGTACGGCGAAAAGCAAGCGAAAGCAGAAACTCAACCGAGTTCATCGATTCTTCCGGCTCGGAACAAGCAAACTGCGACAGCAGCAGACGTGTACACGGCGTGCGCCCGCATTCTTCTCAAGAACATGATTTTTTTTTTATGCACACATCGTCGTCTCCGTCCGTTGCATTGCCGGCTGTGGCCTCCGAAATACGTGCACATACGCCGTTAGTCACAGAGTCCACGTAACGACGCACAAAACCCTGCGCAATTTGCCCAGCTCCAAAGCTGCGCGCTACGGTACTGCACTGTGCAGTTTTGGAGCCAGTCTAATGCTTAGTGCGTGCGGTAACCAACTGCACGTTGTCACGGGGGTATTAGTTCGGTCGCCAGTGGTGTTTTTGTGCAGGCGAACTTATTTTTTCTTTGTCATGTGGAAATGGTGAAGTTAATTGGAAGAGAAAGGGCAGCAAAACCTTCCAGAGGAGCCCCGGCTCGACAAATGTGTGGAGAGCACTACGCAATGTTTGATTGCAGCATCATCGCTACAAAGCATAAGGCAATGGCAGGTTTAATATGGCAAGTTTGATATTTTAAGCAGAAGTGGTTGAAGGTGGCGCTTGTGTAAACGCGTAAGAGGTCAAGCTTGGCTCGAGAAGATAATCGGAATAAATTGACCAATGCGTTTTCGCTTTTTCGTTTCTTGCGCCATATCTGTATACCTTCAATAAAACGAAGGCCGGTGCAATACATAGCAATTCCTTTATCGCTCAATTCTATTCCTTGCGTATATAATCAACCACTTACAACCGGCCGATCATGGCGGTAACGCAGGCGAAGCGCCGTTCGGACCGCTGATGAAGCGCGAGAACAAAAAGGAATTGGAATAATAATCGTTACGTTAGGTCCGGCTCCGTATCTCTTACAAAGGGAATAGGACCGGCGGAAGCGAAAAGCGAGATAAGTGAAAATGGCTAGTTTTTCGCGTCGCTTTATGACTTGAGCCACAGCAATATACTCACGTGGTGCACCTCAGATAGCGTTCTCTCAAAGCGCCCTCCATGTCGTTGTTACCGAGGACGTCGTGCGCCATCCGACCGTTCGTATTCTGCGTAATTCAAGCCAGTATCCAGTGTCTGCCTGATGAACGAATTACCGAAACCTTCAGCTCATTTACATTCCTTGATTGAAATCCCACGCGGACTTGCAACAACACTGGACCGTGTGAGCCCATCTGCTCTGCGCGTAAAACGTGCCCCGTGAATTGCACACAGCGAATAATGCTTTAACCCAAACAATGGCCGCCTTGATTTGCATTTTATTTATTTCCTTCTAGCCAGCCCTATAGGGCTTCTTTGTCTGCGTTCGTCTAGAAATTGCCCGAATTACTCATCTGTAATAAATGTAATAAATTATTTGAACAGAGTTCCTTATGACAGTCGTCGTCATCGTAATTAGCTACTTCGTATGTATGCTCCAGTGTTTTGGTAACGTTATGAAACACATTAAACCCTCGCTATAACAAGATCCCTTTACTCTAAATATTCGAAATCGCTTCATCCGCTTTTTTTTTCATTTAGAAATAGGCCGCGAAAACGTTTTTCGTGGCACCATGAAAGTGCACACAATTTCCACCGGTCATTCGAAATGCAGTAGACTCCGCTTAGTACGGGCGCGAAGAAAAAAAAAACCGCACAAGACCACTTGGTGCAGCGTACGCAATGGCCCTTCGCATCAACTAAGAAAGGCAAGGAGCTCTATGGAACTCAGCCTTCCACGTGCCGGTCGCGCACTGGGACTGACTGTATCGCGTGATAACTTACCCACGAGCCAGCTGCTCACGGGAGTTAGCAGAATTTCGCCACTGTCATGTCATCACTGTCGGGCGCGGCTTTGTTTCAATATACGCTCCACTAGTTCCCTCGCTGTTGGAGTGCACATTTCGCTGCAACTATTCTACAGCCACTCCTCTTTGAAAGAAATACCGTTCTTAACGAAGTTCATTTCTTTGTCTGATAAGTTCACCATAACCAGGCTTTTTGTACTTCAAGTCATTTGTTTCATGGCACGATTAGTTATATGTTTCGCAATTATTTCTGTTATATGGAACGTGGGTCCCCGGCATATTCGACGTGTGTCGAAGAGATTTTCAATGGGCTTTGTCTGTTTATTCGCTTGTTTATGTTCTTTTTTTTTGGGGGGGGGGGGCAGTAAGGAAAGGAAATGGCCTACAAAGCTCAAATTTATCGTGAAAAAGCGTTCCTTTCGTTTTCTGTTCTTTTTTTCTTTTAGACTCTGACGCAATCTAGGGATACATATGCCTTATACAACATATCACGCTTGAATTGTATATTGTCGTTCGAACACGTCACAGCCGACCTGATTGCCTACGGCAGAAATTTGCAGTGCAACGTCGTAACGTTTCTGGTAATATGATTATTTGGCTTAGTTCCATTCGCGCAAGGTAACGAACAATGTTGATGCGTTTTAGCCGTAATTTTGTTGTGTAGGCTTTCGGCCAACGAACACTTTATTTCGTGATTCGCGAATAACCTGGTTCACCGCTGTCGCCGCGATCATAGCGCTCGAAAGTCTGAGTTCACATCACGGCAAAGGACTTTCACAAAAGATTACCCTCAGCCGATTGCTACGCCAGCACTTTCCGCAGGGCAGACGGGCTCCACCTCTAGAGGCAGATTTGCTAATGTAGACGCTCCTTCTGAGAAGGACGGAGAGTGATTGTGGAGAGGAAGATACCCTATTTTCTGCAGCCACTTGGTAAGCTCGGCTGGGCACCTTATTGTGATTGTCTGCTGTTCACCCGAGTGCACTTAATTTTTGCCTTCTTTTGATATCTGTGTTGTGACTCTTGGATGCCCCTGCTTATCCATTGCGCGCGATGCCTGACACTGTATAGTTACGCTAATGTTGCATCAAGCCATGTGTACTTCGATGGAGCGCTGGCGTGGAGTCGATATTATTATTATTATTATTATTATTATTATTATTAGTAGTAGTAGTAGTAGTAGTAGTAGTAGTAGTAGTAGTAGTAGTAGTAGTAGTAGTAGTAGTAGTAGTAGTAGTAGTAGTAGTAGTAGTAGTAGTAGTAGTAATCATTAGCAGGCAGTAGCAGGCATTCGATCCCGCGACCTCATGCTTAGCAGCCCAACATCATAGCCCCTAAGTCCACTCTGATCAATATAGTTGGACCCACAGTTCAAAGGCATATTATAAACTATTCCTTCAGCACAGTCAAAGAACTTTGACTGATGTTTTTTTTTTTGCATCCAGGCTCTTTGGGGGCACACCTACTGGTCAATCTACACAAAGATTGCAGTTTATCGGGAGCGAAAAAAAAAACACTTTTACATTGGCCCACAGGCCAATCCTTTTCAGTCGGTGCGATATGCCGTGAATATACGGAATAACCGCGACTGTTTTGTTATGTGTGGAAGACTGAGGGGCTATCTTAATATATCTTAATATGTATATACATATATCGTTATATTTTAATGACAGGCTACGAGACCATCGCTACAATCTGATAGAAATGAGAGGGGGCTTTTTTTTTATTACCACAGTAGAAATTGTATGCGTAATCAGGGCAAACGCCACAAATACGGTCACGTGTAACCCGGTATATAGTGCTTGCTCAACTTTCAGCAAAAAATTGAATCAGTTAACCCCAGAAATCATCGAAGCAGAATTGATTGACAAGTATGGTGACACCTTTGTGTCAAAACCATCTGTCGCCCTTTCCAGCAAAAAGCTATGGATGAATAAGTTTCTCGAGGGCCGCTCTTAACATAACTTTCTAACTATAACTTTCTTAGGCAACGATAACTTTCTTGAGGCAGCGGGCCGCTCCCACGTCGGGACAGAAAGGCCATCCCCCTCCGCCGCGTAGAGATAGGAATTTTCTGCGGACGACACACACGTGATGTGTCACGGGTTCTGCTATATACGTGGTCACTTTCTTCAAAATAAAACATTTTTGTAAATCTGCGCGCGTGTGTCTCATCCTCTTATGCGTCCTCGTCTTGTGCGCAGGAAGCTGCATTCATGTCCTAGCAACATGCCCAAACAGTCTCCTTAATAACAAGGAGTCACTTGCGTCGTGCACTTCGACTGCTCTCGAACACAAACAAACAAACAAACAGAGAGAGAAAAATAAGTACGAAATATCAGGCTCCGACGAGGTAGCCACCAACGTTCACATCTTTTGTTATAGACTGCACGTCTGAATCTCCCGGGATGAAGTTACCGTAACCTATACACGTGCCAAGCCATAATAATTTCCTAATCGGCCAGCGCAGGCGCGGCTTGCAAATGGTCGAGAAATTAAGACAAATGCGATAAGCACCACCGTACACTTCTATAAGCCTGTGGCTGGCAAATTCGCGGAGGCCGTGATCGCCTATAAATTTGCCATCTTGTGCCATTTGCTGAGGACTTGAGAACGGAACCACCTTTGTAAAAAGACAGTGCTTCGCCTCATGAAGCTGATAAACTCAACTACGTCGAACGCACAAACTTCAGTCAGGGCAAGCTACACTGGTAAATGCCCATGAACAACAAACATCCTTTCAAGCGAACATTCAAAATCAGTCACCGCGCTTTCATTTGCATACAGTTACCACTGTGTGTGCTTAACGCCTGACCCAAAATAAAAGTGACACATCGGTGCGTACCCTGAATGTTTCGTTGAAATGCCCGGTCATAAATTGTCGGCTAGAGCTTTCTCTGCCTGCTTGGAAATTCCGTGTGCCTACCATGGTTTCTTTTTAACTGGTTGCGGTTTCTTTTTTCTTGTATTTTCTCCACGACGAGGCACGACCGTTTAAGAAAATTTACTGCAGGCCAACTTCTCAGTACGATCGTATTTGTTATTACTTGAGGGAACAAAATCCCACTACCCACGCCACGTAACTTACACTTTATTTGCATCTCTACTGAAGCCGTTAATTTCTTTTCATCGCCGTCGTAAAAGTGACAGCGATTGAAATCTCTCGAAAACAGCTTTTGCAACATCCGGCAATGTTCTTTCGATCTTTCTGTTTACTTAATGTACGTGTACTTGTACTTTCTTTCCTCTGTGCCGTGACGAGTTTTCCAGAAGCGGGAATAATGTGTTCAGCAGCGTTAGAAGAATGTCATTTGGAAAGTCCAGCAACGGTATACGTTGAAAGCTTTTTGCTTATCCGCATCGCTTAACTTATTTTATTTCTATTTAATTTTTCCCCGAACTCAATTAATGTAAGCACGACGTAGAGGCTCACTTGAAAACATGCACAGAGAGGATTTTGTTGTTCTCTCGGAGCTATCTCGCAGTCGTTAACCTTTTCAACGCTATCGTTAAAAATCTTCGCGAGCGATGAGGTCCGCCTGTGGGAATGTCGACGGCTGTGGCTGTTTTATTACCGCCGGTCGAGTAGCAGCTTGTATTCGATCCACGTTCTGCCACGCGCGCCTCGCGCTCCACATTCTGCTGCGAATGCGAAGGACAGAAAACGACGCACGATGCGTCGCGATTATGAGTATACTTGCGTGTGTGCATATATATATGCTTAGATGCTTCTCCCTCAAATATTATTTATAAGGATTCTTCGTTTTCCCGACTCCGAAGGAAGAAGGTAACCGAGAAAGGCGAAAATCGGAATTACGTTTACGTTCGGCTAATGGGATACACGTGCTGGGTGGGCCAGAAGAAGAAACGTTTATGAAAATGTGTGTTCCCGTAGAACGACCTTTGAAGTTCACAATTTGATTCATTCATTCGTTCATCGCTCACTCACTGGAGTACATTCAAAAAGATAAATGAGAGGCGAAGGGCCAGGGAGGTTTACCGGAATGCAAACATTCAGTTTGTTACCCTGCACTGGGGATGGCCTAATGGGAGACAGAAAGCGCAACATTACAATGAGCGACGCTTCGATCGGGCTTCGGAATAAGCGAATGGTGCCTTGTACCAAGTGTAGAAGCTTGTTGCCTATAAAACAGAGCTCATGGCACCAACCTGGCAAGTGCTACTTTTGTGCTTACAGCATCCGTTGTCGCAGAATCTGACTTCAGTCGTAAGAACGTTGCATGGTTGTCTGTTTCGTTCGGTGGCAATGCTTCCAGTGTAAAAAATTGTAAGAAACCGCAATACTAAAACGCTAGCAAAGTAATACAAGGAAATGCAGTTGTTCGGCAAACGTCACTTTGTCCACCGTGCTAAGGACTTCAAAGCAGCAAGAGATATACGTCTTGCTAAATACGCAGTACTAGGCAATGTGCCTATAAGTCAGAACAAAGTAACATATTTATTTGTTTTTTACCTGATGAAAAGCTAGTGATAATACAGACTTTTCTTTGGCTTAAGATTGCCCTATAGGATACACTACAATGTCCGATTCTATGGACTGGTTTAAATTAGAAGGGTGATGCTTTGAGCTAGTTGGTTTTCCATTCTTATATTGTGTGGTACAGCGCGAAACAGGGACAAGGGACGCTTGAAAGCGGACAAGGAAGCGCTTATCCTCGTTTTTCTTGCGTCCCTTGGGTCTGCTTCACGCTGTACCACACAAACTGGTTTAAAGTTCTGAAGCTGATTATCTTCTGCTTTGTGCTATATTCTTGCTGTGGAACGTTGAGGGGACTCCATTCCTTTCTTACACCAATTCTATAAATTTTATAGCGAAGCAAAAGCACAAAGGACTCGGTAAATGAAGGAGCAATGAAGCAAAACAAATAAAGAAATAAACTTACGACTGGGACTGGACGGATGCCGCAGTGTATGGCTCTGAATCAATACTGACCGCTCCTAAACGAAACCAGGGGATTGCTATGCGCTGCAGGTTTCGGCTTCTCGCCCTCAATGAAATATAGACTTCGCGGGCGGAAAATCGAATTGGTGATATCGTGCTCACCAGCAAAAGGCATTAGCAGCGAAGCTAGCGCGGTCGGTTAGCTCAACGAAGCGGCCTGCCTTGTACCACGTAAGCAACACTAAACGGCGGCGTAATGCGTTGTGGACTCGTGAAACTAGCTAAACACTGTTTATGAGTGTGCCTTGCAAGTCTAAGCGTCTAAAGCTATGTATTTATCGCCCATAACAAACAGTGGTTGGCAAATAATTTATTTCATGGAATATTATAGACGCTTGTCATTGTTTTAACCTTAAAAAATATTTGGTCTCTGAACATGTGAGGTAATTTACGGATGTTAACCGCATGAAGAAAGCGAAACTTAGTAAGGACAGGCAAGTTAATTAGCCAGCATGGTTTACAAGGGACAGAAATATAAGCAGGGACCAAATGAAATATTTTTTTGTGGACATATCCCTATTGACGCGTTCCACATGCTATTCCAATAATTCCGTATGTTTCTGTACAATTCAGACGGAATGTATATGGATTCTGTATACATCTCCGTAACATTTCCATAACAATCTCTTGAAAACGTACAGAATTATTTCAACGAATACAGCAGGTTTGAATAAGGATGTGGGCGGCACAATACGTTGCGCCACAAAATCAAAGGCGCACTCATATTTTGCTCGACTCAAACAAGTTCAGCTCGGCCTTGGATACCGCGTGGGCTTCAAAGCCGATCCGAACTACTCTGTATTCAAGACAATCACTGTGCTTGGAAACAGCTACATGCATTAGCTTTCGCGGTAGCTGAGGTTACTAAATATTGCAATATTGCAGACAATATTGCAGTAATGGATGTGCCGTATTCTATTTCGAAGATATTAATCTCTCCAATTTAGATTGCAGAGACGACTTCTGTTTATGACACTCAGGATTTTAGACGGCTAACCAGTGTCTGAGAACAAGCTGCAGCATGTGCCATGCACTTTTCTTCCACATTTTTAGGTAACACCCTCATTCTCTTGAGTTCCTTCCGGCCATAATATGGCGGGCCTTAGGCAAAAAAGAATAATAATAAAGACAAATAAAAAAACGAGAATACTAAGAATAAACAGGACTACTGTATTTTGTGGTGATTCTTTTTATTTCCCATTCTTCTCGCACTTTGTCATTGGCCTACACGAAGCGAATCACCCTCTAACGCTCGGGGTGAGCCACTCAGCGATACGGATAATGAGAAACGTGTATTACCGCACGGAAAGAACTCCTACAAAATATGACCCCACATTTTAACCCAAATCATCCACATCACGAAAGGGTAGACAGAACCTAGTTATACCCACGTAACCGCTAGTCGTCGCGGAACAATTACGTGCTAATTACGTCGTCAAAACGAAAAGCTATAGACAGCAGGGACATTGAGAAAGAAGCTGCAGTTTATTCATGCGTCCTTGTTTCCAGCACCACAAGTGAGGGTAGCACTTGCGAACAGCCGCATTTGCGAATTTCATTCGTAAAACCATCTTCCGTTGCTTTTCTCCATGTTTTCACGAAGCCGCCCGATCTGCACATGAAAGCGGTCAACAAGTCTTCATTCCGCTTTCGCGAACAGACGCTGCGGCTGAGCTGCGATTGATGTCCCGTGAGTGTACTTTGCCCCTGTGGGATTCGAATGTTTTCACAATATGTCGGTTGCGTTCATTGTCTCCGGACATACGGATGCACCTCCCGCCTGGATTGCCCCGACGTGAACAGACCATGCTCTACCGTCTGTGGCTAAGCGTTGCCTTTACAAACGCCTATGTTTTTCTCATAGGAATGGCCAACAACACCACGTGCGACACATGTGACATCGACGAGACGCTCGCACACATTATCTGTGTCTGCCCGCGATACAGTGCTGAGAGACAAGTGATGTGCAGAGTACTGGACCAGTTGGACAATCGTCCACTTTCAGAACTAAAAGCTTTAGGCCAATGCTCCGAAAGAACATCCGCGTTGAAGGCCTTACTCGCGCTAGTAAGGTTCATGCGGTCCACGGGCCTTCACGACAGACTCTAAGAATGCCGCCCCCTACCGCTCTGCAGTGTACGCGCTTTGTTCGTGCTTGTCTCCCTTTCTTTCTATTTCCCCCTTCTACTCTGTTTCTCTTTTTATCCCTCTTAACCCTTCCCCCTGCGCAGGGTAGCCAACCGGAACTACGTCTGGCTAACCTCCCTGCCTTTCTCTGCATTATTTTCTCTCTCTCTCTCTCTCTTAAAGAACCTCTTGTTAACAAAAAACGCTGTTGTAACGATGTCGCCCTCTATAAGCCATGATCAAGAACCATGTGTTTCTCTCTCTCTCTCAATTTATTTTGTCTCTCTCTCTCTCTCTCTGGTAATGGCTCACGGGTAGCCGCATTCGTAAATGGCAATCCTCAAGTGTATACAGAGAGCAAAAATATAGTCGTTTGTAGGATTGCGGCAGTTAGTAGAGGATCCCATCGTCCTGCTTGCGGGTGTAATCGGGTAATGTAGTGTCCAAGAAGCGCGCGAAAGAAAGTATTCATATTGCTGCCATACAGACGGAGCAGCCATCCCCTCAGAAGCTGCGGCGGTCGGTCCCGTTTAAAGTACGAGGCGTTGCGAGGAGAACGGATCGCGTCTGCGGCTGCACTGAGCAGCTCGTGGATGCACAGCTGCTCGGAAATGCATGAGCGGTGCGAAGCGAAGACATTGGAACTCGCAAAGATAGCGGCAGCCGTGCATGAGCACTCCCTAGATTGGAGGCTGAAAAGTCGTTCCCCAGAAGCTTACCGCTCCGCCGTCGGAAGGGATATTCGAACAGGAAAAAGTAACAATGGCGAAAAGAGAGACTGCAGCAGATAGAGACGCCTTAGAAAATGAACAAAAGGCTCCGCCAGTCTGAAAAAGTTGTGTCTCGCTCGTCGGCCACACAATGACTGTGGTGAGGCAAGAATTAAAGAAGGCTAAGGACAAATTGTATTTGCGGTGTAAAAAAAGGAAATGAAATATAAGCCTAAAATGTGTATCGAGGGCTGGTATACGAAAATAATGGTTCTAGTGCAGCTTTAAGTACAATCACCGTGCGGTCTTTTATTAGATTCACCTATCATGAGGATGACTCGACAAAATATCAGCAAGCTAATAAATCAAATAAGTGGAATGTGTACCCAGCGCCGCATAATACTGCAAAAATACATAAATAAGAACCGGCAGCTATAAGGCGGTGGGATGATAGTGCTGGATGCACAGCAGCCTGATGCGGCACAATAAAAAAAAGATCACCTTTCTTGTTGACATAACTGGAGTCCGTCGAGTCCTTTTCTTCTTCTTCTTCTTCTTCTTTTTTATACTGAAGCACCCCTTTAGCCTTGCCTACTGCTGGAAACTTGTAGAACGGAAAGGTGCATGCGAGTAGCCCGCTTATAATCTTGCATCAGTGCTGGGTCAAGGCCATGCACTCGCCCATGCGTGTGAACTTCGTATTTTAATTTCACCCCTGTACGACCAAATTCTCGAAGTGGCCAGTTTTGAGCGAGAGTCCCATCACCGAAGCAGACGCGTTCCCTGTCTCTCGCCCTCCGGATCGCAGATGACCGGCCTCCCGCAGTGGCCGGCAGATAGCACGCCTTGAAATGCGAGCGCCGTCAGGCTTATAAATGGGAGCATGTCGGAGCACACACCCGCCCACAGCTTGCTTCGAATGCGGAGTACGAACCTGGCGTAAGCGTCGGCACATCAGCAGCTACTGAGATTGAAAGCGTGTTCACTTTGTGTCACCCCACGCGAAGCTTGGCAAAGTGGTGACGTTCGTTTATTTTTAGTTAGTTAGTTAGTTAGTTAGTTAGTTAGTCAGTTAGTTAGTTAGTTAGTTAGTTAGTTAGTTAGTTAGTTAGTTAGTTAGTTAGTTAGTTAGTTAGTTAGTTAGTTAGTTAGTTAGTTAGTTAGTTAGTTAGTTAGTTAGTTAGTTAGTTAGTTAGTTAGTTAGTTAGTTAGTTTTGAACCCTCGGCGCTTGAAACTGGCAAGAGAGAGAGAGAGAGAGCAGGGAAGAAGGAAAGGCATAAAAAAGAAGGCCAAGTCTCGGGAGCAAAATTGTCTGCGTAGTCGACGCAGTTTTACGTCGGCATTGTCGGGGTAACTCTGATTTTCTCGCTAAGTGTCGCAACCTCTGCATATGAATGATCGTGCTATGTTCAATATTGCGATCGCAGAATCAATCTAAGTAACTCTAGCCACGCCTGCTCTGCTCGGTATATAAAAGAAAAATAAGCAGGAAGCTAGACCGGTGCGTGACGGCGTTGGATTTTATCGCTACCGCAAGCGTTTAGGATGCGAAGCCAACTCTATGGCAACGAGCTTTGTTGCCGATCGATTTCGTGGCGATGTTATCTAAGGAACGATGAATATGCGACAACTAGCTGCGAATGCAGCTAACCTTCGAGATGCTCTCTGTCGCGGCACACCCTCTGAAATTGAGATGCGCACTTGAGATTGTCTCCGCGCGAAGAAAGATGAGCGAGACGAGACGTGACTCTCATAGATTGCACGCTGAGAAGCAGCAGCCGAAGGTATGCTTGAACCAGATGCAATGAGCGCTGCGATGCTGTGCCAGTTGCAGGTTATGGATCAAATACTCGTACTGCGAAGGCAGCAGAGTTGGTGTCCGCTTTCGCCGGAAAAAGGTACGTCGATGGCATTGAGTCCGTTCCTCTGTTGAGCACGTATCTGATAGCACTCTGCAGCAGTATTCAGTTTACAGTGACTAAATGTTTAAAAGAAGCGTCGCCTTTTATTTTTCCGAGCGTATGTAGACGTGTTGCAGGAAGCAGAGAGTTTTCTTTAATACAATCATCTCGAGCACAGTCGCAACACTACGGCCAGACAGAGAGAGAGAGAGAGAAACAAAAGCAAAGCAGGGAGCTTAATCAAAAAAAGTCCGGTTTGCTACCCTGCACGAGGCAGAAAGAATAAAGGGATTTAAAGGGATAGCAAGGGAGCAATATCGGCATCGAAAGAGACATTGACGCGCCAAATTGAAGCGGCACTTGTTACTATCACACCCGCCGTGGTTGCTCAGTGGCTATGGTGTCGGGCTGCTGAGCACGAGGTCGCGGGATCGAATCGCGGCCGCGGCAGCCGCATTTCGATGGAGGCGAAATGCGAAAACACCCGTGTACTTAGATTTATGTGCACGCTAAAGAAGCCCAGGTGGTCAAAATTTCCGGAGTCCTTCACTACAGCGTGCCTCATAATCAGAAAGTGGTTTTGGCACGTAAAACCCAATAATTTATTTTTATTTTGTTACTATCACAGCCTATTTCGTAGGCCAGCAGACAGTGAACTGGCACTCTGGCTGCCTCCAGCGTACACGTCCGTTGTGACCACTGTCCAAGGGCGCTATAACCTAAAGCTATTCCGATCTGTTACTATTCCATTTCTGCCACTAGCCATCTACGATTGGCCAAACATTATTTTTGGGGTCAATCCCGCATCGCATGCCTGTCACACGACGTCACGCAAACCGCGACAACTCCCCATCTGATATCATGTGTGCGCAATCATTATGCATGGTTAGGCCAAACAAACGAAGAACTTAAGTATTTTTTTACGATTTTACGCCTTTTTCGGCATGAGCCCTGCGCTATCGATAAAGTTTTTTCGGGCTCCGCTCACTTCGCCTGTCTGTCATGCTACGTCACAAACCGCTAAAACTCACCACGTCAAAGTGACGCGTACGCAATACAGATGCATTAATATGCCGAAGAAAACTTATTTTTTGCAGAATAGCCACTGATTGCCTCGTTCCGACAGGAATAAAAGATGGCTTCCCACCGATCGTTCTTACACTGGCTACCCGGAGCTGCCGGGGATGATGGATTTCTCTGCATATAATAAAAATTTTGGGTGGCAGTATAACTTTGTGGAGACTTTTTGGCAAGTATGTGACAACGCTCTACCAACTTTTCTTTGCTGAGGATACGTTTTAGCGATATTTTAGGCTTTCCTTCGCAAGCCGCCGCGATTTTAGAACAGCCACCGCAAAGTAAGCAATGGGAAACGGACCAGTCGCAGACGACGGCCCCGCCCTCTTCATCCGGTTATCTACTTTCACTGTGCTAGCTCGAACCACAACGAAACCCTTGTCACTTGCGCGCTCTCCTGGCTCCTTACCAGTCATTTAGGTAAACAGGGGCGCGATCGGAGATATTTTGTTCGATACGCGTTCTGTTCAGTTGCTGCAACGTCACAAAGTTGCAGTATGCAAAATTTGTGACAGCGGGGCGGAGAGAGCAGCCAATCAGGAAGCGGTCACCTCCCCGGAAGTTTACCTCCGTCGTTTGTCGTCTGCTTGCAAACAGTATACTACAAAGCCAAATGTTTCTCGTCTACCAATTGAACGAAATCTTTGTCTAAAAAATTGTATTTTTTCTTCTCAAGCCCAAGCACGTTTTCAAATAGCAATGCGTGTGACTACTGCAATTTATAACTATTAGGTTCTTTGCGTCGTCCCTAGGTGGTGTCGCGCACAGCGAGAAGGAAAAAGAAAAGAAAAACGACGGGAAGAGTGGCGCACTGTTCAAGAGGCAGCGACAACATCCCAGTGGCTCGCTGGCACCGATGATGTTGTCGATTTCTCTGTGCAACCAACGAATTATTTGTTTCGAGAAAGAAAAACGACGCCGGAATTCACTTTCTGTCATTTCTTCAAACGCGTTTCGCAAACGTGCCATTCTGCAGCCCAAAAGGCCGCCTGTTGGATCCAATCCAATCCACCAGACGCGCCATGCGAAGCCGTATGATCGCTCCAAACTTCTCAACTCCCGTCGCGTTCGGACGAAATGCTCCGTGGGCGGATGATTGACAGGAGCATGTCGTCATTTTGACGTCACCAAAAACGGGGCGGCGCCCCGCGGCTGGCGACGTCGGCGCGGAGTAGGCCAATCGCGCGCGCCGGTAACCGAACGAACGCGCCGAACAACCATCTCCGATCGCACCCCAGACTGTCAAGACAGGCAATGCTACTTGCTTTCGAAGCAAAATAAATAAGTGCCCTCTTTCAAAAGAGGAAATTGGTTGTTGAAACAACGCTGTGGGTTACCGCGCTATGCTTTCGTTGGCAGCTACGTAAGTTTGACCTTAGTAGAATGGAATAAAGTCAGAATGAAACAGGTTTTACGTTATACGGCCACAAGTATCGCTTGCCCAGAAATTAATCGGCTTCGCAGGTGCAACAGTCACAGGTAGGGTTGTCGCCTGTACAATTATGAAGGAGTTTGACATGGTAGCCACAACCGGTGCAGTGGCTACTATCCAACCTTGGTAGCCCAGGCGGTAGGTATAGATCAAGTCAAGGGTCAGTGAAAGTAGGGGACTGTTGACGGAACTCGTTGAACTCTACAAGGGCCATGTACAATCACGTGCCATGGAGCAAAATGTGGCTGCTACGTCTGTTCTTGCGAGTAGAACTGAGACACATCTGCTACTGTCGTGAGCAGAATGGTCGGATTGGTTGGCGCGATCATTTGCACTGAGGCACACAGTGGTCTGGCAACCGCTGATAAAGTGCATTGTGTCCCTGTTCTGTCGCTCGAATGGTCATACGAGATCCGCGGTGCACTGACCTTTGAATACTTTTGAGGGCTGTCTTCGGAGTCACAAAGAAAATGGTCCAACGATGAAGTGGCTCCTGAAGAATGAATTTGAGAACAACTCGAAGTGCAGAAAGCTGCGCTCCTCAATAGAACTTGTCAGACAGGATATTTTTATCTTGATTTCAACAGACTTCGCTTGAATGACAACTAACTGCGCTTGCCGGACCAGTCCCAGTTGAAAAAGACAACAGGAATTCCTGTCGCAACTACAGAAATTTCTGTTGTACAACAGGATTTTTCTGTAGTAACTACAGATTCCTGATGGAACGACAGACTTTTCTGATGTACAACAGACATTTGTTGTTGCTACTACAGAAGTACAGTCTGTCGTATGTCTGTTGTTACAACAGAAAGCTGAAGCTCTACAACAGATTTTTGTAGTACTACAGAAATTTCTGTTGTACAACAGGATTTTTCTGTAGTAACTACAGATTCCTGATGGAGCGACAGACTTTTCTGATGTACAACAGACATTTGTTGTTGCTACTACAGAAGTACAGTCTGTCGTATGTCTGTTGTTACAACAGAAAGCTGAAGCTCTACAACAGATTTTTGTAGTACTACAGAAAAAATTGTCATCACTACAGGCACCCTGTTGTCCCAACAGAAATACTCCTGAAGTAACCCGAAAAACTTCTGTAGTGCTACAGAGAGCTGTTGAAATACTACAGAAACCTATTGTGGCAACAGGCCCCCAATTGTCACAACAGAAGTGTTCCTGATGTAATGCGACCAACTTCTGTTGTACTACAGAAAAATGTTGTTGTACGACAGAAACCTATCATTGCAACAGGCCCCCAGTTGTCATAACAGAAGTGTTCCTGAAGTAATGGACAAACTTCTGTTGTACTACAGAGAACTGTTCCACAACGGGAACCTATCGCCGCAACATATACCCAATGATCACAACAGAAGTTCACTGAAATTGTGTGATGCGACAAGCTTCTGTAGTGCCCGGTTGAAAAAGACAAAAGGAATTCCTGTCGCAACTACAGAAATTCTGTTGTACGACAGAAGTTGTTGACATTTCTTAATTGGGAGACATTTCTGACGTTACGACAGAAATTCTGATTTCGCAACAGAAGCATTCTGTCGCGACAACAAGAGTTCTGAAGTCGGAACAACAGCTTTATATCCTGACAGCGACTCCGACGTTACGACACCAATTCTGACGTCGCAGCAGAAACATTCGGTCGCGACGGCCAAGAGTTCCGAAGTCGCAACAGAAGCGCTTCCCGTCACGGTCCTTTAAAATTGTATGTTTTTGCATCGGTAGTGTACACTGTACTTTTCTCCTGCGCGGTATTCAATCGCACTTCTCTGAAGCCGGCAATGCTGACACCGATGGCACCGACACCGGTATTAAAGTCGACGTGGCGAATAGTTATAATTGTGCCGTGACGACGCGGCACCAGCAACGCCCTACCGGCCTCCTCAAAATCGGCCGCTGATCAAAATCATACCATCTGCGGGAATGGCTGCGTATCCGTTTTTTTTTTGTAAGATGTGGCACACAGGCCTGTGGACTTACATGTGCTGTTACACTGACACATTAGTTAATTTCCCAGGAATATTTCACAAGCTTATGCGAAGCGGAAAAGAAGATTTCGGTTGTTCCACAAAGTTGCGTGAAAAGCTGTCTCGCTCGGGTCTCATTAATCTGATACAGTGCTGCCGTGAGAAGCCAGTATGCTGTCAGAAAGAACTCTCATCCACGAATGTTTATGTAGCTATTTTGCATTGAACACACGAATTATATGCGCGCTCAAAAGTGTAAAGAACGAGAGACAACTGTCGAAACTAGCAGTAATAACCCTAAAAGTCAACGTTGTCTATTTCTGAATTTCTTATTTAATATGGACATCGTACATCAAAATCGATGTTCTAGCACTGCACGATGTACTTGTCGATGGTACGAACACTCTTGCTCTTCTAGAGATGCGGCACTTGTCGCGGTGGAGTGATAGCGGATCTTGGCTCTCAAAATGCAAATGTAAACATCAGCGCATCAGCACGTCGTACTATTCACATGGCCAAAATGTACACTCGAAGAGCATGTCAGGGGTGGTGCAGTGGTAAGATGCCGGGCTGGGAATCGAGAGGTCGCATGTTCGAATCCTAGGCAAAGACGGTTTTTTTTTAATTTTTTTTTTTACTTTTATGTTTTTCTTTTTTGTGCTAACACATTTACATAATCTTACGGACGTCTCTGTCAATTTTTAATTAAATATTGATCAAGAACTACAGAACTTTCTACTACAGGACGTCACACTACAGACAACAGAACTACAGGCAACAGAACTACAGGCAACAGAACTACAGGCAACAGAACTACAGACAACAGAACTACAGAAACAACGTCCCAAAATACAACAGACTGGTAAAATTTCCTGTTGTGTTTTTCAACTGGGGTAGATTGAACACGACCGTTATTTAAATATAGTCTTGGGTGCTGTGCACTTCGTATAGCAATTGAAGCGTTGCTTGTTTTGTCAACGCTTACGACACTCCGACTTTTCTTTTGAAGCCAGGAATAGTGATTTGTACATTGGGTTGGTGCGTACACCACTCCGGCTAACTCCAATTTGTGAAATTGAGGTTTTACGGAACCCATAAGCATTACTGCTAAGCTGTGTAGCTAGCTATTTCGAGAACAGTTAGCTGCTTCTCCGAACAAACAGAAATTTAATTTTATCCGTTTATTTAATGGAGGTATTCATATTGTCCCCTAATCTGTCATAAAACCAGCTTCAAGTCGCAGGTTTGAGAAAGTGAAATTCCAGTTTGCAGATGTACACTACGCTGTCACAAGAAACTAATAAAGTTAGGCTGCACTAAGCACATTTATCACACTTGATCGTTGTTTTGTTCACCCGCCTCGGTTGTCGACTATGGCGTTACGCTGCTGAGCTCCAGGCCGCAGGTTGGATCCCGGCCACTGCGACCGCACTCCGATGGGGGCGAAATGCGGAAACGCTCGTGTGCCGTATATTCGTGGTCAAAATTTATCCGCAGCTCCCCACTGCGGAGTGCCTCACAAGCAGATAGTTATTTTGGCCTGTAATACCCCAGGATTAGTTAATAATAATAATGTTGACCGATTCGTCTGGCGGTATTGAAAGTTTTGTCAACTTTAGATATCATCTTTTAGAAATCATCACGTTTGATTGTCAAATGAATAGACAAAATTTCGGCAGCACCTGTCTCCCGATGACTGTCGATGGTGATGCTTTTAGCGTTGAATCACTATAGCGACACAACGTATTTCCATCGTCGAAGCAATTTATGTATGAGGTGTATACTGCAGTGGGACTGCTCTTTCGCGCTTCCCTAATAACACTTGGCGCCATCTAGCGCCGCCGCCTCAAAGCCTGCGCGTGGCCTCCGAGATGCGTGGCGTGCCGGTGCGTGCGAACCCTGAGAAGCGCGTCATGCGGCCACCGGGCTCCTATATCGCGCTTCTTTCTCGACGCGCTGCGCCATCTTGTGAGGCTGCCGAAAAGCGCAGGCGTGGCCTCCGAGAAGAGAAGCGTGGCGCGCCGGTGTATGCGAACACTGCCAACTGTCCCTTCGCTTGCCGCACACCCAGTGGCACGTACACAATGGCCCACGTTGACGAGAGGTTCACTGAAGAGCGTCGCATAGCTCAGTCGATTCATGGCGCACCTCGCTAAAGCGATTGCGTGAAAGACGTTCTTTGAAAAGCGGCACATACCCATTGCATGAGTAGCGCAGCCATCGGGTTGATGCGGGCTCGATTCCGCCGAGCTGCACATAAATTTAAGGGATTTTTTTGTCATCGTATAGCAGCACATTCATAATGGCACATTCCTAGTTACGCAAGCTGGCGTCAAAGACGTTCATTTAAGAGCGGCACACACCTACTAGCATATACACACTGACCAAACCTGGCAACAAAGGGGTCATTGAGGAGTAGCACAGACCGAGTGGAACTCACCCAGTGCTCCAAGTCGGCGTAAAGAGTTTCACCGGACAGCTTATCTACCCACTCTCCCACCTACAGTGACCCATGCCGGCGTGAAAGAGGTTCGTTGAAAAGCGGCACATATGTACACTTTACTACATACCCAGTGACCCAATTTGAGTTAGCTTCGAACCCTGTTCCCTCGTCAAAGCAGCCCGATGCTCTAGCCATTCGACCATGGTGTGTCCAGTGACGCAGGTAGGTGGAAAAAGGATCAGAGACATGCAAACATTCAAAGACCTCGGAAGGGCGTGAAATACCGTAGAAATACTAACATGCAGACATAAGGTAAAAATCAGACACAGACACAAACACACACACACACACACACACGCGCGCGCGCGCGCGCAAGCACGCTCAACAAGCTTGTAAGCGCCTACCAGGGTTTGAAACTATGTGGCATACTCACCTCCCAACGCCACCAGAACCCGAGTACGATGGTATCACGCATATTCTATACAGACCACATCGGACCAGAAGAGAACGCAGCGTGCAAAAGCGCCTGCAAGAACGCGGAGCCAGCGGCCAGTGAGTCACATTGCACCGAACGCTGCTACCGAGAGTCCCCATGGTCATGACCTACTCTGCGTGTCGTAGCAACCCGTATGAGGATGCGTTATCGCGCCAAAACCAGGCGCGCCCTATAGCTCCCTCAAACTCGCGAGTCAACACAGCGTCGCCTCGGCTGTCGCAATGTTCGAAAAATCATCACAGTTGGGACGCTTTAGCATCCTTTCTCTCTCTGTCTTTCTTTACTCTCGAACACGAATCGAAGACGTTCTCCACTGCCTTAATCCCGCTATAGATGCACGAAGATAGACGTGCGTCGCGAAGCTTTGATTGCGGTCGCCCGTCGTGGTATCGACGTGGCCTTGCAGTTACTCTTGCTTAAACTGTCTACTAGAGCATTTTCCTACAACGACGCGTCGCGTCGGACGGTCATGAATTTTGACCCATTTTTTCTTACTTTCTGCGCTAAGTACGAAAAGAAGGGGACAGGCAAACACGTACGAAGGAATGGTGAGCAAACTAATAACTGTAATATTAGTGTCAGGTCACGTATATACAAAAAGTAAAAATAAGATTGAAATACAAGTGTAAATAAAAGCAGTAAGCAAGAAAAGAAGCGCCACAAACAAGCCTCTTTCATTGCCCTTTTGAATTCCATTTCTGGCACTGCAATAAATGGAGACTCGAGGAAAATTTATAGTAGGTCGGCATATCTTTGACGGCTTTCCTATTGAAACAACGAAAATATTGATACACTTCTATTTGTTTTTGAAGTGCGCTAGCGTCACCAAGTGCAAAAACATATTTTCTCCCTTTCTTCTCGCGCACATATCAGCACCTATACTATGAAAAAGGAGAAGTTGTGTTAGCATATAGAGAATGTATTGGTATACAAGAATGCCAGTCTGGTTTGCTTTGAGCAGGCCTGAGTGTGGGGCAAAATAAAACGCGGGTTAGCGCAAGCCGTGAAAACACAAAACGAAAGCCTGGCAACAACGGCGGCCTGCGACTCCAGCTGATTCCACGGACACACTACAGTTCACAAGTGTATTTTATGCCCAACAGTGCGGCCTTCCTAAAGCTACCAAAACAGCGCCCACTGTGGTGACTCAGTGGCGATGGCGTTGTGCTTCTGAACACGTGGTTGTGGGTTCAACTCTGGTCGTCTGACACCCCATTCCTATGCACGTTTAATGCAAAAATTCTTGCAAGCTTAGATTTTATCATCATCATCATCATCATCATCATCATCATCATCATCGTCGTCGTCGTCGTCGTCGTCGTCGTCGTCGTCGTCGTCGTAATCATTAGATTATCTTTATGTCCCCTGCAGAATGAAGGCGTCTCCCTGCAATCTCCAATTACACCTGTCTAGCGCTGATCCCAACCTTGCGTCTGCAGATTTCCTTATTTCATCATCACACCTAGTTTTATGCAGTCCTCGACTGCGCTTCCCTTCCCTTGGCATCCTTCTGTAACTTTAATGGTCCACCGGCTATCTACCCTACGCATTACACGGTCATTCCAGCTCCATTCTTTTCTCCTAATGTCAGCTAGAATATCGGCTATCCCCGTCTGCTCTCTGACCCACAGCGCTGTCTTCCTGTCTCTTAACGTTACGCGTAACATTTTTCGTTTCACCGCTCTTTGCGCCGTTTTTCTAGAGTTTCTTTGTTAACTTCCAAGTTTCTGTCCCATATGTTAGCACCGGTAGATTGTAATGAGTGTACGCTTTTCTTTTCTATGATAAGGGTCAGCTTCCAGTCAGAATCTGACAGTGCCTGCCGTACGCACTCCAACCCATTTTTATTCCCCTGTAAATTTCCTTCTCATGATAAGGGTCCCCTGTGAGTAATTGATCTAAGTAAGCGTACTCTTTCACAGACTCTACAGGCTGACTGGCGTTCCTGAACCCTTGTTCTCTTGCCAGGCTACTGAACATTATCTTGGTCTTCTGCATATTAGTGTTCAACTCTACTCTTACACTTTCTCGATTAAGCTCCTCAGTCATTTGTTGTAACTCGTCCCCAGCATTGCTGAACAGGACGATGTCATCTGCTTACCGAAGGTTGCTGATTCACCATTGATCCTCACTCCCGAACCTTTCCAGTCTAATAGCTTTAATGCTGCGTCTAAGCATACAGCGAATAACGTGGACAGATTGTGTCTTCTTGCCTGACCTCTTTCCTGATAGGTAACTTTCTACTTTTTTTGCAGAGAACAAAGTTAACTGTGGAATATTTGGAGAAATTTCTCAATGTATTCGCGTGTGCCTCCTGTAATCCTTGACTACGCAATTCATCTATGACTACTGTTATCTCTACTGAATCAAATGCCTTTTCATAGTCTATGAAAGCCATGTATATATATAGAGAGAGGTTGATTGCACTCCGTAGATTTCTCAGTTTGATTAGATTTAGATGCTTTGATTTAGTTGACAGTTAAATAACCCCAGGTGAACAAAATTAATCCGGGACACCCTTCACTACTGCGTCTGCCATACCTTTGTGAGAGTTTGAGACTTTTAACACTCACGTTTGTTTGTTTTTATATATAAGAGCATCACACCTTATGGGCGCGGCTTGCGTCGAGCACACCTTCTACAAGACGCTGTGTTCAGCGCACATTGTGATGTGGGCATCTGTTGCTCCTGTACATAAAGAACGAAGAAATATCCCGAACGAGCGTCAAAGTAGTACGAACAATCGAAAAGGCCGGCACGATTCGTCACGCTGCCGACAGTGATGTTGTTCTGTGGATATAACCCCGGAGAAGAGCGACAGCATTCAAACAGAAATACTTTTGAGTTTGCTTCGCAAACAACCCGCGGCAATCGCCTACGCTTGTCTTTCGAAGTTCTTAGACAAAAAAAATATGTTTAAGAAGTCCAGTCAGAACGTCATTGCCAACAATTTCAAGGTTGTCTCATTGCAAACACATTCCACCGTTCACAAAAAGGCGCGGCGAACTGAAACGAAGAAAAAAGAAACCAGCCCGTAAAACGCCCCCCGAGGCACTCTGCAAGAAATCAAGCATATAGTAGTTCTGCGTATAGTTGTGGTGCACTCTGGAGAAACCTGATCGACGTAGCTGGCGCTTCTAAGAGGAGAAACGGATTTCACTCCCTTCGAATGACGTCTGAAGCCGTGCTTTAAACAGTGCCTGCCTTTCCCCTCTCTCTACTCTTGATATTTCCTAAGCAGAACACTTGACCTTTCTAAACATCTGTGCAATTGCTCTAAAATACCGAGGACGATGTTTAGTTGGGCCCCTTCTGCCGCCAGTTCCCAGCCTGTTCCTTCCCTTATTTCTTTTCCTCTTTTAAGTATATATATGTTTTAAAACCAAATAATAATAATAATAATAATAATAATAATAATAATATTAATAATAATAATAATAATAATAATAATAATAATAATAATAATAATAATAATAATAATAATAATAATAATAATAATAATAATAATAATAATAATAATAATAATAATAATAATGGTAATAATAATAATAATAACAGGGAGATACGGGACGATGTGTGGCTGTGAAAAACGAAAGCTGTCGTGCAACTTCTTCATGCACAAGTCCCTGGACCTGTGACAGGAGCGCAATGTGGTCGCCCTCGATGGTCAACGCGGTGAGGAAATCGTCTGTTGACATCTGCCGCCGAGCCTTCATGTCTACACTGCACTACGAACACAAACTACAACAGGAACCACACCACGCGTTGCTCGCGTAGTTCGTCGAAGCACTGGCGCAAGGTCACGAGTTCAGACACGGTGCGCGGGCCCTTGGCCAGCAACATCCGAAAGGCGGCGGCGTTTATGCCTTTCACGATGTGCTTGATCCTGCCTTGCTCAGTCGTGGACGTATTCACGCGCTTGCACAAGGCCGCGACGTCCTCGATGTAGCTTGCGAAGTTCTCGCCCTGCTACTGGCTGCGTACGCCAGCGTAGACGCCGTTGAGCGTGAAGCATCCGCACTGGCATGCAGTGCGCATGCTGCAGTGCGCATGCGACCGAACCCTTCCGCGAAGCTCGTCTTCAAAGTAGCCCAAGTGACGAAGTCAGACTCATGCTTACGAAACCAGAAGTTTGCGACATCTGTTGGGTAGAACAGGACGTTGCGTAGTTTCGTTGCGTCGTCCCACTTGTTGTGCGCGCTTACCCTTTCCAACGGTGGCAGCCAGTGTTCTACGTCATGGTCATTGGTGCCGCTACAGAAAGTGGGATCACGCTGACGCAACGCGCTTGGCACGATGACCGATGTAGATAGGGCAGCTCTTTGCTGGGTGGCGTCATCAGGCATATCTGGAGTGGTGGTGGGCAATGTCCGGCTTCGGAGCTTTAGGTTGCAAAGGGATCCCGCACCTCCATCACTCTGATAAGGGGGATTTATTGACGGCGAGCGGGGCACGAGAAACCAACCCAGCAACTAGGGAACACCCGTCTGGGAGCCGCCATCGGCTCTCGCGCCCTGCATTGGCGATAGCGCTCCACTACTGCTTGCTCCCTGTTCTCCTTCTTCATTACAATAATGATAATTACTCTCTATAGTTACACACTAGCTATAGTGAAGGCTTAAAGCTACATGAAAACAACTTCAACTGTCCATATATAATCGAACAGCTAAGGTCAGTAATAAAGAACACTTAATTTTCTGTAGGCTTCGTTATCTTGATTGTACGTAGGCTCCACATGGTCGATACTAAATACTGATTCCATCGGTTCTCCTGTTTCATTTCCCTCATTGCAACATGATGTCCACTCCGAAAGACTCCGTGTTTTGAGGGAGCGTATGAGGCTTTATTGGCCAGTTGCCTGCTTCTAAGACCACGTGAAGCGTGTTGTTTCATTATGTTCCCCGTCCACCACCAATGCGCATGAGCGGCTCTCGCTTACTCTCCCACGGCTAGGTTGCGAATACATACATGTAACATAACTGCCAAGTAATGTGCACAGGTGGACCGCAGTCGTGTAACCTAATTGCTAGAGGCAGGCATACGTCACATGCGGTTCCTGGGTTGGGTTCCAACCATAGCAATTCTCGTTTTCTTTCACTTTAATTTTCCTTTTCTTTTCATAACAGTATCAAGTGTTTAACCATCGGGCATAATTACTTTGGAGTTCATTAATAATCTCGTAATATTTGCTTTTCTTGCGTTGGCTTATTTGTCCGTTGTCTTCTTATGGTGTTTGCTGAAAACTGAAAAGCAAGCCCTCTGATTGTATATGCGGGCTATGCTAATATATCTTAGCAAAGTTCCCATCGACACGTTTCACAGAGAGGTATACACGGACATAAGACGCAGTCGTCCGACATACAGTAAACCCGAGTTAGTGGTAATTTATTAAGCGTGGATAACGATACGCAAGTTCTCACCCTCGCTGACAATGATGGAGATATTATCTTTTCTTCTTCTACTTGTTCTTCTTTTTTCCTTTTTGTTTTGGCTTCATCTCGCCTTCTCAACTTGCGGTATTAATTGCGCAAGGTGGCGCATCGCACATCCTGATTTCCATGTTTACTCATTCCATACAACGAACTCAATGTCCAAGCAGGGTGTACAATACAAAGAAAAAAAAAGCGAAAGAAAAACGAACAGTAACGTATGCGCAGTAGTATTATTTGGCAGTCTGACCATCTGCTTCAGTATTGGCAAGGTAGAAGACCTTGATCATGCTGATCGGTAAAATGTATACCGCATGCTGTCATTTTCTTCATATTGTCCCCTGCTGCAGTATTTGATTTATTACGCTCTGAAAACTGATACAATTAACAGAACCTATGTGAACAGCTTCACGCGGCAGTTCGGTGGTATCAGGCGCGCGAGACAAAACGCATCGCGATCACTGAGCTTCTTCCGTTGCACTAAATCATTGGCACAGGAGGCGCAGCTGTGCAGACAGGTGCGCTATCCGTCCAAAACATTGGTTTGACATAAGCCCATGTCTACACGGGATGACATGCACCAGCGAGGAATGTAAGAGCTAATTCATGTCGTCGTTGGCGACGGAATGCCTCGCGTGTTTTGTCCGTTGCCGGGGCACATTTGTTCCTCTACATTCGCAGCCATGGAGAATCATCATCTCGCGTGCATTTTCTTTATTATTGTTCCTCAATATCATGCTGCCTGCTAAGCCAGCAAGGCTTAGGCGCACCAAACGTCTGACCTCGCCGAGGAATAAGCGGCGTGCCGTATAATAACCGGAGCCTGGTAATCTCCGACGCAGAAGGAGGTCCCGGAGTCGCATCTGTCATACCAGGGGCACAGGCCTACGCGTGGCGCCATTCACGTTGCGTCACGCGCTCGTAATTTCGCTCCGTCCAGCACAGTTGGGTGCAGCGGTACGAAAGGTACAGCATCGGTGGCCGTGAAATTCGAGTCACGGCGCAGAAATTCAACTCGACTATTATAATATATCAGAAAAAAAATGAATTACTTAAGATATATGCTTCGGGCTGGCTGCAAGGTCAGGGCGGGAAGTAAAAAAAGAAAGATACAACCAATGCACGAAAGTTTAGGACGCAAAAACAACGTCCCAAGGCTAAATAACACGGTGTACCTGACAGTGCTGCAAACGTGACATGTGGTTTTCAGTCGGTCCCGCAGGAAAATGAACACAGTGCATTGCTGGGCAGTCTGATTAGGCCGTGTCCACACCGCAAGCCCCCAGTGACGGCTCCCTTGGACGAACGGAAAGCAATCTTAAACGCCAGGTTTTTGCCTTTCTTTTCGGGCAGCCGAAATGACCAGTGATGTTATCATTGTCATTTTTGGACACCACCTATTGTATGCGGCTCTTTAGGAACAAAAAATTAAGTTAAACAGATTAGTCCATAGAAAAAATGGCGTGAATGGAGGCAACTGAGAGTGATGGATACTGACCATCTGATAACGGTGTAGCGTAATAACTGCAGGGTAGGTCAATAATCCCTGCAAGCAATGGACGGGGCTATCACACTGCTGTGCAACTGATCAGAGGACTGGCTTCACGTAGCGTATGCTTGCCAAAGCTGGCTGCGTGACGTAATGCTCTCTGCTAACCTTATCCTTCCTCCATGAAGGCAAAGTAGCGCTTGCAGACGCGTCCGGCGCCACGCCCCACAGCAGCTCGACGAGCGCATATCCCAGAATTGAAATGTATGGTGCCGTGGTATCTGACTTTTGAATCTCGCTACCGGAAATTATGAACTTCAGCGCACTAGAAGTTACAGCTTCAGTGATATTGTGAACAAACATTAGGAAGAACTCGGAAGTAATATTTTTTTTAACTTGTTTGGGAAGCAGGTAGCGTGATTAATGCGGTCTTGACTGGTTGCGCGGATGATTTCGTTTTGTTCGCTCAACTTGCCCAGATGTTCTCGTTTGAGCGCCCGGATAAAGGCTATGATTTTTGGCTCAGGGTCACTTGGAGGTCGCCGACAATGGGAGGTAAAAGCATTTCATGCTTAAAAACACACTTTTCTTCGTCTCCTACAAATAAGCGTCGACGACTTGCTCGCTGAGAGTCCAACTACAAAAGACGCGTTTTCCCGATGGTGGCACGCTTCTACAGTATGAATATAACGCCCTCAGCCCCATCACTGCCCGACGCGACAGTGGCACGCTTTTCTCCATTTGTTACCTCTCTGAAGTCATCTCGTACAATGTGAATACACGCTCACGATGGCAACAGCGTTCACCATAAATAACTGTGAGCAACGGTAACGCTCGCATCCTTCGATAGTAACACGTTCCTTGAACTAGCCAATGAACTTCGGCCTTTTCGTATCAACTGCACTGTACTGCACCCCTCAAATACTACAGATGTTTGCCCGCATTCGTTCAGGAAACAGAAGTTCTACATTTTCTGCCTGTTGGCATATTTTTTGCCAAGTATGAAGCGTCTTCCTCCCAGGTCCTCCGCAAGGCCGCACTACTTTCTGTCGCGCATTAGGAGAGCACCGTCTCCTCACGCTCGCCGCTTCCCAAATGCTGCGCTCAAGTAACCGCCCTCGAGTTTCGGCCATAATTCCCGTCCACGGACAGGCTCGTTAGAGAGAGACGCACACAGCGCTTACACCGGCCACTTCGGGTCGTTATCTATGTTCACGCCCCTGCGTGGGACGAAGGGACCGTTGCGTAAGGCGTTGTTCATGTTAAATTCAGCAGAAACTCCGCATTTGTGCCGAAGAGCCGCCGGGAACACCGTCACGCCTCGCATACACTCTCCGCATAGCCGTAGCCTTTCAAGGCTAATCAAAAATTTAGTTCGCCCTGTCGCGGTGGTGACTTGAAGTGAGAAAGCGCAAAGTAAAAAAAAAAGCAGAAAAAAGAAAAACGTGACGATTGCGCAATGATCGTTCCTGACCTTCCAGTAGATTTTCCAGACTCGTATTCGCGAACAAGACATGTGAGGTCTCTGCGGTGCGTTCTGTCGCATCCGAGTAAGACCTCAGTTCGTATAAGCAACTAGGGCCCGATAAGTCACTACTCGGGATGAAGCGAGGCAGCCCATTCCGTTGTGAACGAACGAGCTTTTCAATACGACCACGAACAGTAATCACCTTGCGGGCCTTGTGTTGGACTCGCCTTGTGCACCAAGACCAGTTTTCTATGTCAAGTAAATTTTTCATCTTTAATTTTTAGGCAGGAAGTTTCTTTCGGGCTTTAATGTATGAAGCGGTGTTTTAGGGTGGACGGAGACTCCTATGTGGCTAAAAAATCCAGGATAGGGGACAGCGGTAGAGTCTATGTTTTCTTCAAAAACTGTCGCCGTCTCACTGATGGTAGTAGACGCTCATGTGACAGAGCCTCAAGGTGGGGCCTGCATATTGCAAGTCGTCTCCATCCCGTTGACTGCATAAATAAAGCAGAAGGCGAAATACGTGCTTGGTTCAAATAATTCACTACGATATGCCGGTGCAGTAACGTGGAACGCGTTCGCGACATGCTGTCGGCATTTCGTAGGCGCGTCTGCTTCACGCCGCCTGAAGTCAACACAGCAGTCACGCGGTGCGGACTTCAAGTGGCGCCGCAAGCTACAATTTAATGTAGCATAAGTGAACAGCTCGCTTTCGACTAAGGATCCTATATATTCGTTCTCACTGTTGCACGCCTCGACAATAGACATGAACAGCGTTAGGTTGCCCTTTACAGCAAGAGCGTGAAATTGTCGCTCCCGAGGTCCGCAACGCTCAAAAACTTCGACATGCAGTTACGCACTTTATTCGGCAATTTATGCACACGTGCTTCCGAGTGCAGCATTTCCGTCACTCTTGACGCGCCGCGCCAGATAACGACTGGCGCATGGAGCGCACGATCGTGTACACAACTTCCAACTCCTGCGAGTTTTCTCACTGCTAATGTGTAAGAGCCTATACGTGCGAAAATCTTCACAGCGTACCCTTAATGAGACATGCATCGTTCGCTTGTTGCAGAATAATAGGTACCCGATCAATGTCAAGACGTCAGAATGGGATAACATTTCAATTTTCTTTCGATTTTTTTTTCTTCCGTTTGCTTCAACGGTCGAAGTTCGGCCTGCAGGAAAACCTAAACGTGCGTGAAAATTCGGGTCAAAGCTATTGACTCATCCGTGGTGCGCAACAGAGCAACTGAATGCACACGATACGCGCTCCAGGTTTTAACTAGGCGAAAACTTACGCAGCAAGACTTCCTGCGCACTCTCTGGAGGGTATATACGCATTCTAAGGAGCCAGCGTAACGGATGAATGGTAAGCGCACGTTTTCTTGGTAAGAAATTATCTTAGGAAAACGCGTGGATGGAGCATGATCTTTTACTTAGAGAGAGAGAGAGAGATATATATATGTTTGGTTGGTGAAACGGCTAGCAAAGCCTAATCATTGTCAGCCCGAGGTGGGCGATTTCCATAGTCCAGGAAGCCACGGGTGATTGCTGCCGCTTTATTCCGGTCCACCAGGCTTCGCTAGTCTTCAAGGACCAATGCGACCAGCAGTACTCCCCACGTTTCAGTGAGAAGGACGAGAAAACAAAAAAAACAAGAGAAACTCACCGCCATTGCTGTCAAAAACAATGGTTGCTTGAAGGACCGAAAGCAAAATGAATGAGTTAATGACAAGTCGATAAAGCAAAGAAGACAAAAAGGCGCATGTATATACAAAGTAATTTTACAGAAGTGTTAACCACGTATGAGATAACAGATTTCTCGATATTTCTTTCCAAAGACGCGGAAAAAGCACTGCTGGCTGAACTTTGCGGCCGTTGTCACGGCCAACACGCCGCGATACCTCTTTTCCAAGGCGCTCTGCGGCCCGATGAGAACTTAGATCCAGTAAACAGTGCTACTTCCATATATATATATATATATATCAAGCAAGTGAGCAACACAAGGAGACGCTGATGAAGGGGTCGGTACTTTTTACGTACGCATATGACCAAAGCAGGGAATAAGTCATCCGCGGTGGCAGTAACGTTGTTTTTGTTGTTTTCATTTTTCGCTGGTTGAGCACTGTTCATACACTTCATTATGAATTCAAATGTAGTCTCTATGCATAAGCCAAAAAGCGTTCAAGTGCGTAAACAGTTATTGCGCACCTCAAGTCCATTAGAGAACATATAGAATGAGCCCTTGTGCAGCAGTAAACTCGATTAGATGCGACAATGATAACGGCCTCATAGTTCTCTAACACTGCAAGGATTTAGCCGTGTGATGAGACTAAGAAAATGTGCCGGCGTAGAATCGGCTGATGCATAAGACAGGGGTAATTGGACATATCGCTGGGAGAGTCCTTCGTTCCACAGTGCACGTAAGTTACGACGTCTTTTTACTTAATGATTTTCTGCATTAAACGGGAGTGAAAGGTCGCCTGACGCGTGCCGCACCCCCAAATATCAAAACGCAGGCGCACATGGAGCCATTTGCGCACAGACGGGAAAAAGGTCTCGTACATTTGCCGCTATACGTCACTGCCGGTCAACTTTTCCGGAGGAATGCTCTACGAAGATGGCCCTTTGCGATCGAGAAGCAGGGAATGTTGACACCGCTGTTTGGTCGGAGGCACCTGAGTCCACCACCTGAGTCAGCGCCTGTGTGAAATTACCATCCAAACGTGACAAGCCGCGACAAGTCTATTCGTTTCGTGACAGATGGTGTAGACAGGAAAAGAAAGTGTCCTTCTATATATCTCGCTCTTTCGTTGGTGCTTGTGTAGAGGAGGCGCAGCATGTAGAGACACAGCGCCACAGAAAGGCTCCAAGGTGGCATTCGGGATTAAAGCTGCATTTAATACCACATAAACTTACCTTTAAGGCATTTGCAGTGAAGCAAAAATTAGGAACCCAAGAAAGCAGCAAACCTAATGAAAATCCAGACACTTTTTTATTCAGAAAAGTTTTTCCGCGTTAGAGGACGTGGTTATTTTTGCATTAAACGCTGGCTTATGCAGCTGGACGCCCTCGTGCTCTTCCAGGCGTCCTGCTGTGCAGTGCTTCTGAAAAAGACATAAATTATGCTTTATTTTGCTTTCAAGATGCCTCTCTCTCTCTCTCTCTCGTTATCTCTTGTTCTTAAGCTCACTTTGCGTTTCCATTGCACTAACCATCCTAACTTTTTAGAAATTCAGTGGTGAATAATATGAAAGCACAGACGTCGGTCTGGCTTAATACACAGAATCGCTAAACAAGAATTAAATCTTCTCCACCTTTGTATCACGCAGCTATTACGTCGACGAATGGACATGACTGCATTCGTCAATACACGAAAATCGCGAAATCATACTCGTATGCATAGAGTGAGGGCCTTATAGTGTTTTGTATGTACACAAAGGCAAAGACCAGCAAGCAAACACGACGCTTACGGAGTAGGCCATTATCTATGCTTTATTATCTTGAACAGCCTCCTATCAACAATAAATTCAACTGTTCGTGCAATGAGCATTTTTCACAAGATATATTGTGTGCCCAAAGAGAAAGCACTAAATTTCTGTCATTACACCAATGCGCCCTACATGTCAAACAAGTGTGTTGCTTTAACGGGAATGGAAGTTTATGAAAGGTTCACGGTAGTCATATAAAACCTAGGGCTAGTTCGGATCACAAACAACAGATCTAGCTATTGAAGCTAGCTCACTAGGAATATAGGACGGCATTCACAAAAAGTGCATATGCTGAAATTCTTCCTAAGGAGATGTCAGGCAAGCATGATGTCGGACATATCGTTAACGAAGGCGGCTGGCAAATCACAAGCAGCACTTACGAACGAGAAGCTTTGCGAATTCAATTTCTGGTGCTTACGACCTGTCGTTTTTTACTAACCTTTCTTTTTTAATCGCACGTGCCCCATTACAGTAGTGCATCTTTTTAGATAGGGTTGTTGTTACCCTCTTCAAATCATAATTATGCTTTACGAAGCTGACTCTAGCTCGACATACTGTACATGGCTTGCTACGACATTCGAGCGCTAAAACAGGGTACCCGCTCCTGACGCGAGCTAAAGGTATAAGTGAAGGCGCCTGGTTTCATCATGAGGAGCTCGCAGAAGTCATATATGTAACAGTATTTCAACGTTAAGAGACTACAGTTCTAACACTCTCCTCTCCCAGTGAAGGTTCCGATCTCTTCACCGTCCTTCGTTTCCTCACCATCCTTCGTCTATCGAGGCGCTCGTTGCTCTCTCGTCGCCTCTAAAGGGGCCTTTAAAGCATCGTGTGATTGGTATTTCTGTATCGCATGCTGATGCTTGATTTTAAAAAAAAGAAGACAGAAAGAAAAAGTGGTGAAAAAACATTGAAGAGGTGAAAAGACGAAAAAGAAACATGAGAAAATGTGGCCAATGCGTTTAGGATGCGTGTCCGCAATGTTGACATTATACTTGATGGTCTGAATTTAATCAACCCCCCACCACCACCACCAGCAGCAGCAGCAGCGGCTCGGCAGCAGCAACAGCTAGAAGTGCTGCCTCGTCTCGGGTAATTCGCTTAGGCGACGCCGGGGCGCTCGCTTCTCATTTCATTACTTCGTTTCTTTATTCCATTTACCTCCGGTCGTGCGCCGCCCCGCCCTCCCTTTGACGCGTCCTGCCTGCTCCTGCTTCCGGCCTCTGGTGCGAGGTGTCACACACTGGGTGTCATCAAGTGCTCGAAAAACAGAAGGTGGGGGGGTGACGCTGCTGCCACCGCTCGATCAACTGCGCACACATGTACACACACACACTGACGCGTGTGCAAAGGTACGTGAGCTCAATTAATACAATACACGGGACAGGCACAGTCACGGCTTCTACGGCGTCGCTCGATCCCTCACTCAACCACTCGGTCGCTCACCCAATCACACGCACGAGGAAGTGAAGACGCGTGCGAAAGCAACGCACGGGAGGACGCGACCCCAATTAGTTTGATAAACTTCTATAACGTACCGCACAGAAGAAGCGCACAGACACACCAGCGAACGAAAAAAAAAAAGCTGAAGGAAAAGCGCCATCTATCCGTTCAACAGGGGCATGTGGTCTCCACAGTGGTGCAAGACTGAGGGCTAGCTTTTAATCTCACCTGTGGCGCCGTAGGGTCGGCGATGCCCTTTTATTATTTCCTTTCTTTTTGTCTCCCTTTTTTTATTATTATTACTAACTAGTCCGCGTAACGCCGGCAGCAAAAATGAATAATTGATGAAGGTAGCGCCAGAAGGACGCAGCGCATATAGCGCTGACTCGTTGCCGCCCATGCCGGCGCCGCTGTTCCTTTGCTTTCGCCACTCTCTTTGATACGTTTTCTCTCTCTCTCTCTCTCTCTCTCTCTCTCTCTCTCTCTCTCTCTACCTCCATGTTACTCTTATTCCATGCTAACCTACTCCGCCCTTCGCGAAGCATCGAGCGTTTTTGCGAAGTTCTCGAAGCACCACTTCGGCGCGGCGCCTTGCGTAAGAGCAGCGGGCCTGCTTTTTCTCTTGAACATACATGTATGTACATACACTACACGTGACGACGAGATGCCATTACGTGAGCAGTCACGACTCCTCCTAGGCAATTTGTGCAGCTTGGGCTAAGTGCACTCCAGAAATTGAAGCTGCACGCGCAACTTCGCTCGGTAAAGTAATAACACTTTAAGTTTATCGGGCATTCCTTTTTTTTTTCCAAGCTGCATTAAAAGCGAGATAGATAGAGAGCTTGTGTACCAGTACGTGGGTCCTGCAGCTGTAGTTTGCAGTTTGCCGTCTTCACGAAAGCGCATTAAAGTTAGATTTTATTCATAATTTTTTGTTACATTTCATTGCATTACATTACAGTTAACCTTGTAGAGATCGTTATGTATTGCACAATTGACAGCTGATGGTATTAAGCAATGGAAATCGGGCTATTTACATCACCACCTACTGTTGTCCCGGTATAACCAATCGTCCTTTCCAAGAATCTTTTTATTTTATTTTTTTCTTAACAGAGCACGATGACCTGCCAATGCCGGTGGGAGTTATTTCTCGAGATCAATGCGCCGTCCAAGCCCCACCGTATATAGTAGACTGGAAATACGTAATAACTTGCTGGATTCGGGGTCCCAGGTAACACCAAGAATGAAAGAGACATCCTGTGGTAGAGTGCTCCAGGTTGATCTCGATCCCCTAGGTTTCCTTAACGCACGCCTAAGGAATACACACGAGCGTTCTCGCGTTGTGTCCTCGCCATCGGTATGCGGCAGCCACCACTGGGAATCGAACCGTCAACCTTGTTCTAGGCAAGAGAATGACACAACCACTAAGCCAGTGCGGAGATTAGAAGGAAAGAAATGTTGACAAAGAAACTCGTTACTCTCTGTAAGCCCAACATTGGGATGGTAGCGAAATGTACTGGCGAGCAACGGTTGGCATTTCTTATAGCACACCGTCAAGAAGGACGATCAGCAGCAAAATAGCCGGAAGTGTTGTCGAAGGTAACTGAAATGCGCATTACCTTCAACCTCTACTCCAGACTTTAAAGCTGAGCTGAGGAGCACAGAGGTGTATCTTGCGCAGAGTGGCTTGGCAATTAAAGAAAAAGAAAATGCATGCGAGATGACGAAGCGTAAGTACATGACGTATATCAAGTCGCGGAGGCCAAAAAGGGACATTCGAGCAAAGCTCGCAATGAAGTCACGAGAACTTGGGAAGTGACGAGACCGACGCGTAGCGCGCGCAGGCTCGTCACTAGTGTTGATGATGTTCATCGGCATATGATATGCCCATGTCCTTCACCTGTGGGCCTCTAAATACAACAGAAACCAATGCCAGGTCAGGCGTCAGAGATCGCACGAAAAGTCGGACTCGGTTGAGGAAATAAATGTCGAGTTTCATGGAGATAGTGTGGCGGCCAGCACAAAATCCCAACGCATGTTCTCCCTTTTTTTTTCTTTTTTACCTATTTGCCAATGCAATATTTTGTCAGTGCCTTGACAGCGTAAACCAGAAGTGCACTTGCGTGCCGAACAGTGAGCATTCCAAAGCCAAAAAGTTTTGTTCTTCAAGACACTAACATGCGAAAATCTGACCTGAAGCTCGTGCCATCAAACACAATCGGCCGGGCTCAAATTACTTTTGTACATAACCGAACTGTTTTGGGGGAGTCGGATTGCAGTGTCACACGAATATCCTACCACGGCACTGATTGCATCAGGACGGCCAGCAAAGTGAAGAGTATAGCATTGCAATGCAATTCGATGCATAAGTTCGTCTGAATAGCTGCAGCTGCGGAAACAACTACATGTTAAGCATGTGTGCTGGCTTCTAAAAGCCCGCAGTGCATGTAACTATACTTTAAAATATGTTCTGTTGAATTTTCTCCTCCTATTCAGTGGTGGTAAGTGTCATATTACGTGTCGCAGCACGCGAGCCATGGGCTGAGCGCTTGCAACCGTTCGCCTAACTAGCGAATGGCGCCTAACGTCTCAGACCAAATGACACCCAACTGAATGGCGGCTGATTTCGAAATGCGAGCAGTCGAGATTTGACCTCAGCAACCTAACGGCTCGCGTTTGATTTTTACTTCAATCGTGAAACCCTAAACTCGAGCTGCCTAAGATTAGCGATGCATTGCCAAACTAAGGGCTACTGGTGCAATTGTGCATAGCTCGACATAAATGCACCGCATATACCATACTGAAGCTACAACTTTACACAGACAGACAGACAGACAGACAGACAGACAGACAGACAGACAGACAGACAGACAGACAGACAGACAGACAGACAGACAGACAGAATAGATGGATGGATAGATAGATAGATAGATAGATAGATAGATAGATAGATAGATAGATAGATAGATAGATAGATAGATAGATAGATAGATAGATAGATAGATAGATAGATAGATAGATAGATAGATAGATAGATAGATAGATAGATAGATAGATAGATAGATAGATAGATAGATAGATAGATAGATAGATAGATAGATAGATAGATAGATAGATAGATAGATAGATAGATAGATAGATAGATAGATAGATAGATAGATAGATAGATAGATAGATAGATAGATAGATAGATAGATAGATAGATAGATAGATAGATAGATAGATAGATAGATAGATAGATAGATAGATAGATAGATAGATAGATAGATAGATAGATAGATAGATAGATAGATAGATAGATAGATAGATAGATAGATAGATAGATAGATAGATAGATAGATAGATAGATAGATAGATAGATAGATAGATAGATAGATAGATAGATAGATAGATAGATAGATAGATAGATAGATAGATAGATGCCTGACGTCCTCTCAATATGGAGCCGAAAGTATTGAAACAATGTCTAGTAAGCGTCATAAGGTAATGACACTACAGCTTATAGAGAATGGTAGTGGTCATATAATTACTTCACTCAACTCGAAAAAAAAAAGAGCAATGAAGAGCGTGGCATCGATTCGGGCAACAGCTGGCCTCATCGCTCGCTTCCTTTAATGTTTTTTTTCTTAATTGTCAAATCGATTTCCGAGCTTATATATACAAGATATTACGAAATTACGTTTTTCTGAGAGGATAACCGCATAAACTTCATCTCGACAATGCAATGCCGACAAAGACGACGGGCTCCGTGATACGGATCGTAAGACACAGTCATCCCTCGCGTAGCTTACATGAATAATGAACGTTTCTTAATGGATTTCTTGGCTCATGTCTGTCTCTTGTACGCTTATTCTTCATTCTTTTTTTTGCCGCTCAGCCCTTTTCGAGAAAGCGATGACCTCACTTTCCTCCGAACTTTGCGCAGCCGTGTGCCAGGGACGTCAAAATGTCATCGTGCATCGCACTGTACACGCGCTCGCCTTTTTTTTTTAATATTTTGGCGCAATTCTATGGCTTCTCTTCATTTATGCTCCCGTAATCCCGTTCCTGTGTGAGCGCCGTCTCATATGCTTTTCATATTAGGGGGCAGGTCATAAACCGCCTAGCAACACCCTTGCATTCTGACTCTGCTTTTTCACCCGTGGAGGGGTGGATGAAGAGAGAGGGGTGAGGGGATGGGAGGGGGGGCATCCCTTCAGTGACGGCATGCCTCCGTGCCGCACCTGACGCAATTATCCTGGGAGCCAACGATAAAGGGCCCCGCGACGGCTTCTGCGAAAAGTTAATGCCGTTAACCTCTCCTCCAAGCGGACCGACGGCGGTGCGTTTAAGAATATGCCTAACTCGCCTACGTGCCATTAGGAGAGTGACATTGTTCGTCTTTACTTTCTTCTTGCATCCTTTTGCTTATATGTATATGGGAGAATCAGTTTATGGGACAGACGCACTATACTTGTGGCATGTGCTCTGCACGAGTAAGGGAAAGTAGAACAGGCCCAGGTGTTCCAAAAGCTCGCCGAAACAAACAAAAAAGACACATAGGCGAGAGAACGTCCTGGAAGTAAAAGAAAAAAATATGTATTGAGAGAGACACGCGTAGCGGTAGTAAATCTAGGCATTCCGGGCATTCCAAGGACACGAACTTGATTCCTCAAGGCCGCTTTAGGCTCCCGCTCTGAAAAAAAATATATGACGTCGCTTTTCTTTCTATTTTATTGTGGCCACTTTACGTTTTTCTTTTCTTTCTGCAAATTTGTGCGTAAGGACACGCGCGGTCACGCCCGAAACAATTTGTCGCCGACTAATTTCGCGCTCTGTGTGACTCGCCTGCGAATTCGCAATCGTCCCGGGGCACGTCGGGAGAGCGTCGCCCCCGCCTCGCCTCTTTTGCCGCGTATTTTTCACGCTCCGCCAACTTTGTGGAGCCGCGGCGGCGTAGTACACGTTGCGGGAGGTGGGCGTAATTTTATTGTACGCCGAATCTTCCAGCCTGTGTTTCCGCTTCCTCTCGATTCCCCTCTTTTTTTTCTGCTTCTTCTTTCTCTGCTTCACTCTGTTTGACACCGTGCGATGCTGGTTTCACAAAGATGAAATACCTCGTCGTTTCTGGTCCCTTTTACTCGTCTTTGTTGCGGTGCTTGCCCATTTTCGCAACCCTGATGTTACTATAAACCCGTCACACCCGTCAGCATTTGTGCACCTATCTATGCCATTCACAAGCTCGGCGTAAAAAATGTCAAACGCACGCAGAGTCCTACGTGACAACGACAACACAGCGACGCTCAACACCTCGCTGCACTTCGATCCCAATTTATTCATGCACTGGTGGTCACCTTTGCGTCCTTGCTCCGTCTGCGAGTACGTTTCAGGATATCGACACGAATGCACAAATCTATCTATCTATCTATCTATCTATCTATCTATCTATCTATCTATCTATCTATCTATCTATCTATCTATCTATCTATCTATCTATCTATCCATCCATCTATCTATCTATCTATCTATCTATCTATCTATCTATCTATCTATCTATCTATCTATCTATCTATCTATCTATCTATCTATCTATCTATCTATCTATCTATCTATCTATCTATCTATCTATCTATCTATCTATCTATCTATCTATCTATCTATCTATCTATCTATCTATCTATCTATCTATCTATCTATCTGTCTGTCTGTCTGTCTGTCTGTCTGTCTGTCTGTCTGTCTGTCTGTCTGTCTGTCTGTCTGTCTGTCTGTCTGTCTGTCTGTCTGTCTGTCTGTCTGTCTGTCTGTCTGTCTGTCTGTATGTATGTATGTATGTATGTATGTATGTATGTATGTATGTATGTATGTATGTATGTATGTATGTATGTATGTATGTATGTATGTGTGTATGTGTGTATGTGTGTATGTGTGTATGTATGTCGATAGAAAGATATCTATATATCTATGTATCTGCCCACTTCCCGTTCCATGCGCGTTTATTGGCCTCAAACAAAACTACGCTGCTACGCACTTCCAGCTGCCTTCTCTGGAGCCATCCGTGTTTTCTTCGCCGGTTTCCTGTATTTTCTTCTTATTACGGCATGGTGGTATTTCGCACACAGCATCCGCTTTCCGAACACTGGCGCCACGTTTTCTCCACTCTCCTCTCTTCCCGACAACTTTGCGCCATCCGCTACGGCCCGACACGTACGCGCTCTCTCCGTTGATGCGACAAGCGGCGGGTGAAAGCGCGCGGTGTGCTTTCGTAACGTTAAGGTGTTGGGAACGCGTGAGAGAGAGGGCGGCGGCGAAAGGAATGTGCATACATACTTTGCGCCTACGCTTGTGTACACAGCACCCGTCGCGTGGGCCGTACTCTACGCCGGCGACGACTGCGACGACGTCGACGTTGAGCTCGCCGGCGAGTGCGAAGGTGAGCAGGGAGAGGACGTTCCTTTGTCATCGCTCCGGCGCGAAGCGCACACACGGGCTCGCCCCTGCCTGCCAGCAAGTTGGTTGGAGAGGCGTCGCGGCAGACAGCGGTGTCTCGCGGGCGAGCGGGCGGGCAGGGGCTGCCCCGCTTAGTATTCCCACTCTCAGCTTGTTACGGTACGCTTTTCTTTTTTCCTTGGTTTTTTTCGCCCTCACCCGTTATCTCTTTTCCTTTCTTTCATCCTTCCTTCACTCGTTCGACAAACGGGACGTCTGAGGCACCACTTGCGCCGATGAACCTGCGAGAAGGCAAACGCGTACTTCGGGAAGCGGCGCGCTGTCGGAGCATCGTGCATTTGGTTCTCTCTGTGCCAATCTCCTCCCTGCAGAGTTAGCGCGAGTGAGACCTCGCCGTCGAAAACTTCGAGGCACCGTAGTTTTCCTTCGTGGCGCGTGGTGCGAGCTGCTGATTTCACTAAGGACCGCGTTTTTTTTTTCGTCAGTATTTTATTTTTTGTGAAAAGTGCATCGCGGTGTCACGCAGCGCCCAGGTCGGCCGCGGATCTTCGCTTGGAAAAAGGTAGGCCCATGGACGAAATATCGTACCTCGATGATGAAAAACTTTATTTATCCCTCTTGGATCATTCGTGTGCATGCACCCTTCTTGTGCAGAAAGGAAACATAACGAGAGGGCAATAGAAATAGAAAAAAAAGACACTTAATTTGTTCTGTATTTAACTTCAGAACAGGATATAGCTTAGCGCTATGTTGAGCGCCGGAGAAAAAAAACAGCAAAAATGTGTTTTCTCGACCTTCTTACTTGGTCTTCAAGAAACGTGACCAAGATATGGCAAGCGGGGTGTTTCTTTCGATAAGTGGGGCCGTGATGGTTGCGAAAGAAACGGAATACCTGATAACCGCAACATGTTAGTCTCGCGCGTGATGGCACTACAAACGTATTGCACTTGCACTGGGGCCAAATTGCGATGCAAATTGCGATGTTACGGAACTTTTCCGTAACACGCACCTTATTCCTCGGCGTGTGGCGTTTCAAAGGCAATAGGCGGAACATCGCCGCATCAGATGCTCGATACCTTCCTGGCTTCTCTTTAATCTTTTCAGAATGAAACTCGTTTCGAACAATCGCGCCACGAGGGAGCAGTCGTGACACGGTGTACCCTACTGAAACGCTTCTTTTTGCTGTCCAATAACTCAACGTGTTAATGTGTGTTTTCCCGCGTTATCTGCGTGAAATTGGCACGGTTTTCGTATAAATGCCACACAATTTCCGTGAAAGTCACGTGGGATTATTCGACTTTCCTTTGGCAAGTATCACCAGAGAAGATTGCGTTTTAAGGTGTTGTGCCATGATCTACATATACAAGAGACGCGTTTTCAGCGTGGAGGATTACTTCGCCGAATAAAAAATATATATATATCCAAGGTTCAAAGAAGGACTTAGATTGGAGCTAGAGTTTGTTGCAGTACATATTAAAGTTAAACGCGCTGCGTAGCCACATAAAACTCACGGAAAGGATCGAGACACACGTGGCGAAACGCAACATGTCGTGCTTTTTTTTTTTGCGGGCTTTATTGTTGCTCACTAAAGCGCTTCACTTCAGTGTTTAAGCTATCTTTCAATAGAAAAGTTCTGGAGCAATATTTTCTTGAAGTTTGCTGTCATTTAACGAAAATCTGATCGTGTTTTTTTTTTAATTCGTCCTCGCGCAGGTTGAACTAATGAAAGTGGTTACAGCAGCTCCGTAGCGCGTGCCCCTCAGTCATACAGTGGAAAAGTACGCACACATGCGATTGTCGACATGCTTTTAAGACAGGCAGGAGTACTTCTTATTTCCTTGGATGTATGCTGAACGTACCTTAGTGCCTTATCTAGAGTTTCGACAGCTGTTTTTTCAGGCTTTATCGATCAATCAACTAAAGTACTGCAGTAATTTATTGCTCGAAATTTGTCCCGCTCGCCTTAACATTCTGCAGGGGCCGTTTCTATGTGGAACCACGGCTTCCGAAAGACACGAAATTTCCCGTGATCCAACGTACATGATATGACGACCAAATCGGTTTCGTGACGCTAATCAAACGAGATGCTACGCCTGAAAATTTCGTGAGCAGGTTATTCTAACGATCGCGGGGCGTTTCGCAGCGTGAATCCGATTCACCAAGGTCACGCGCGCGAACTGCGAAAAAAAAAAAACGACGCTTCAGGGAAGAAACGTAGCCCTATAGTCTCCTCCAGTATCTAGCACCTCCTTCAGCACGCCTACTTAGAAAACACACACTGGCGCAACTTTTGCAGGGGTTCCCTTTAAGACGTGTGTTATCGTGGCCGAATGTCGACGGGCATTAACGGTGCCGTGGCTGCGGTTACGGTGGATTCTATAGGCCTAAATTCTGATCGCCGAGACACCCAACTTCGCTCCGCGATTCGTGCGTGGCCGGCGGTGAGCAGAGAGAGCGCGTATGCAAGATTCCATTGCCGGACAGCTATATAATCATGGTTGACGCCGCATGCTGCCACATTTTGCTGTTTCAAGCGAGCATGTACGGAAAGCATTTAAAGCGTATCATTTCTGAAGCCCTGTGAGTTTGCTGAGTGTACCCCGAGCGGCGATGGGTGCCGTATTCCGCGAGGGCCGTCGAGTCACTCATAAATTTCTTCCCGTGTTCGTGACCTGAGTGCTAAAAAGAGTGGCGTTTCCAGGAGAGGTCAACTTAGGAAGAGGGAGAAAGAAAACAGGGCTTTCCAATACTTATACGACGAGAAGCAGAGGCGTGTATCGCCTGTCCGCCGCGGCACATGGTAATTGCCTGGTGTTAGGTTCGGAAGAAATTAAGAGCCGCATAATTCGGAGATATACACAAAAATTAAAATGAAGGAAACGTATTGCTAATAAATGTAGTAACTGACAGCATCCCAAAGAGGAGATCATGTCTCGCTGGCACCACTTTGAAACAGCTACTTCCATGCTGTGCAAATCACCAGAGGCGCTCAATAAGAAAGTGTCGACGTTCTGAGCCTCAGACAAATGCAACTAGCATAAGTTATCTAATACTAATGTATTACGCGTTACAGTCGGCTGGCGATATACTTATCGTGACCTTATGGCATTCTTCTCCGCCGCCGATGATCGCTATTTTCTATCAGAAAGAAAAAGAAAGGTTCCGCCCAGAACGTTTTACAGTGGTAGCAGCTGCACACATTCTTCCGAAAACATAATAAGAAGTGCACGACCGAAGCAACGTTCTAGGAATTTTCCTCTTCCAGCCCTTTCTACAGCTACGGGTGTCCTATACCTGCCTGCATAGCAGACAAGAGAGTACATGTTACGCATAAATAAAAGAAAATATCAGCATTGTTACCTGGAAACGCAGTAACTTCTCTTGATATTACGCTGTGCCTAGCTTGTACGAGTGCAGGCATACTATAGTCGGAGTGCAGACTCGCTCTGGGGCTCGATGTTGCGTATGCCTCCATACTGTTACAAGCCCCAGATATTGCGTTGCTCCCATATTCCGGCCGGCTTCCCAAGCGAAAGTCGGCTATGTAAAATACCCCTTACGAAATCGCCCCGTGGGCCAACAGAGAACTTTGGGATCCCGTGCTTCGAGGAATGCGATAAAGCATGATGTAGAGGAGCACCGGTACACGTGCGCTCGGAGGGCAATATACTCTAACAATATAATAATAGCGTTCTGGCCCGAGCCCAGCCCGAATCCGAAAGTTCCATGCGCTGCCTCGCCCGAGCCCGCCACGCCGTTTTCAAACCTGACCCGGACCCGACTAGATCCAGCCCGTTAGCCCTTGAGCCTAAGCAAAGCGTTCTCTAGTCCTAGGTTATTGTAAAGATGCCAGGCGCGCAGAGTTTGCTTTCAGATAGATTATACTCTGCCAGGTTTTCAACTGGAATTGTACCTGACCAGTGGGCATTTAAAAGAGAAAGAAAAAAATGCATCCTCGGTTCATTATGCTCGTGTGTTACGGTGGAATATGAAAGACCGTACCACATATGCTAAATACTTGTCCGGCAAAATATAGCCAAGGCACACAGCCAGCCATTTCATATCTCTTGAATCTCGAAGAGCCATCGGAACGTTGAGTGCTAGAATTCAAGGAAAGAAATATGGCGGGGAATGTAAACTTAAGCTCTCTGGCATGCTGGATTTCTAAATTCGGTAATACACTGCCGCTAGAAGCGCTCCGAGCTTTTTGTAAACAAAATGGTGACACGCACGGGTAACGCGCATGTACGTCAATATTATCGCATGGGAATAAGAAATTTTTGGTGCTTCATTCAGCTTCGTGTTAATGTCAATTTTTTTCGGTTAGCAAGTTCAGTATCCGTGTTTAGTAACATGAACGATTTTTTTTTTAATACCTGGGCTGGTACGCAGCGTGCTTGTACAACGTAGACAACACAGCTATTTGTTTTATGTTTTGTTTTGTTTTTTACCTTCATGATGTGAAGATGTTAGACTTCTTCGTTCACGCTAATTCCCAACGCCACCCACGTGGTGCTAGAAAGAACAAATACAAGTCAATAAGCACGAGGGCCGCTCCATTTGGCGTGTAAAAACTTCGTTCAAAAGAAAAATTCACTGAGAGATTAAATTTTTTTTATTCTCTTTACGTTTTATGTTCCACGTACGCTTCGCCAATCCTGCAATGTATTGCGGCAGCCACATTACCTTGAAGCATTTCTCTAAGAATGCTTCAAAGTCTGACTTCAAGTACTTTGTACTAATTATATGCGAAGCTATGGCACGTTATTAAACTCGCGTGAACAGAGAATGCAGAAATTAAATGAAATCCGGCAGCGAGTTGCAGTATGCCTTAGCATGCAATATGGTTTGTGAACGCATATTTCAGAATTTATTTTCTACTGCGGTAACGAATTATTTCATTGTTCTAAGTATATATCTTCAAATAATAATAATAATAATAATAATAATAATAATAATAATAATAATAATAATGTTTACTGCAAGAAAATATGCCAGACAACATAAACAGGCCGGTCTAGGCGTTAGTTGGTTTGTAGGATAAAGGAAAAAATACATAAATTGATGACACATGTAGAACAAAGAAAAAATGAATCACAAAAGATGGAAAATAACGAGATAACGTTTGGTTATTCTGCTTTAAAGAAAAGGAAATCGAAGAAGTAAATCTTACGCTGCATGAATGTTCTGGAAGTTAATTTCACCATGGCTCCCTTAATAATTCTTTCAGCGTGCTTTTCGAAGTCACGTTAATGATTTCATCTCGTGACTTGTTAAATATGTCTGGCATATATGTGCAGCGTCCGGCCGCACCATACCTTGTGGCTTAACGAAGAACTACGTAAGGAACGTGTTTCCTAAGTTGCCTTGTGGTGGAATTTTTTTGTTCAAATGCGGCATGCCAAAATTGTTTCACGACAGCTGTTTCGATGAGAAAATTGAAAATTTGGTAGACCATAATTGCAACTGTTATTATTGGTGAATTGTAGGCAACATTCTTATGAATATTTTTTTTATAATCCTGTCTACCTTGCATCTCCGACGATCCGAACAGAAGTCGAAGACTGTAATGTCGTATCTCAACACACTGTAACCCAGTGGATATACAATATTTTTTTTCTTTCATACAACGGTGAAAAACTTGATATTAAACAACAGCCAAGTGACTCACCTCAGTTTAGAACAAATTAGTGATAAGTTATGTTATCAAGATAAGTTACTATCGAAATATATTCCAAGACATTTCACACAATATACGTATAGAATAGGCGCTAATTTACAAGAAACACGGTTCGACTCATGCAAGTAGAGTCTTGAGTGGAGAGCGAAAACAAGTTGTGTTTTTCTGACATTGAAAACAATTCCATTGTTAGCGAACCAAAATAGGTACGTAATAATAATAATAATAATAATAATAATAATAATAATAATAATAATAATAATAATAATAATAATAATATATCATTTAAGATGTGTTCCATACTTCCTCTTGCATGGAAATGTCCTCATGCAGGCGCATTAATAAAATGTCCACAGGAGATTATTCAGTACCGCGAGAAGTCTAAATATACTTCTTTTCCTTTCTTTCTTTTTTTTTTACAGAAAGAAAACGTTGTCCAACGACTCCGCTTTAAGCATGTTTTCTGCTCTAGACATATGCAACTAGCTGCACTGAAGCTATTTTCATTACTTGCACTTGAAGCTGCTGTTACGAAGAATACTTGGGGCAACTGGAGAAAGTCTTGGCAATTTATTTATTTATTTAAATTATATGTCCCATCTCTTCAACGTCATCGCAGTGGAATACCCCATACTTTATTCCGTCTAGCAAATATGTGTCTACCCGCCGTGGTTGCTTAGTGGCTATGGTGCTTGGGTGCTAAGCACGAGGTCGCGGGATCGAATCCCGGCCACGGCGGCCGCATTTCGATGGGGTCGTAATGCGGAAATACCCGTGTATTTAGTTTTAGGTGCAAGTTAAAGAACCCCAGGTGGTCCAGGTTATTCCGCAGTCCCCCACCACGGTGTGCCCCAATGAGATCATGGTTTCGGCACGTAAATCCCCATAATGTAAATTTAATTTTAAAGAGTAGGGCGTAGATGGACACCATACACACGTTTGATTGATTGATTGATTGATTGATTGATTGATTGATTGATTGATTGATTGATTGATTGATTGATTGATTGATTGATTGATTGATTGATTGATTGATTGCAGTGAAATTAGAAATTTACGCAAGTATTATGTTTCCGGCTTCTTCAGAAATGATGAATTGATGCATGCTTAAATAATGGCATCATATGATGAAATGAGTTCACTAGATAAAATGAAAATTGCAAAAATCCCGAGCAGTCATTTTTATAAAGAAAAAGAACAACAAATAGAAAGTGTGATTTCTGCGAAAGGACTCATGTGGCTAATGTATTGCAAAACATACATTTATAGAACAGATACAGAACTAACGTTTTTTTTTTTTCATTTCCGTTTTTACTTGGCATTTTCCTCTAGTTGACAATATTTCGCTTTGGGGGGATTAAGCACCATTACGCAGAGTACATCTGGTCTCGTCTATAGCTATGTTATACTAAACTGATAGCCTAGCCTCACCTCAAATAAAGAAGAAAAAGGAACTGACGAAAAACGAAGAGGTTGACAGGAAGTGCAGCTAATGGATTAATGTGGTCGTTACCTATAAACACTGCGATGAAGAGATTGTTCACAATTGCTTTATGTGCACCCGGCATAAAGAGACGGTTTAGGAGTGTAGCGCATTCCACTTCTGCTAGTAATCCAGCGGACACGCCGGCCGTATTTTTCTGCGTGCGTCCCGCAAAATTCTTCTATTTCGCTTGCAACACGTGTTGACCTGGGTGTACCCGCATACACAGCGCCGCACACTCCACGCTGATAAGGGCATACGCCGTTTCTCAAATGCCAACTTCCCGGGCGATGCGTGCGATTTGACCACTATGGAGACTTCCTCCTTTCTTTCTTTCTTTCTTTCTTTCTTTCTTTCTTTCTTTCTTTCTTTCTTTCTTTCTTTCTTTCTTTCTTTCTTTCTTTCGTGTTTTGTTACGTCCTTTCGCGGCAGAGTGCTCAAGTCGACAAGTGGGCATCCGGCTTTTTAGCAACCTTATCTTTCTTACACTATAGGAGGAAAACGCTTTTTTTTTTTCGCGCCAAGTTTCACCTTGTACGATCTCTTGAGTGTTATTTCTCGGTGCCAGCGGTCTCTTTTCGATGCACTTACCTTCAGTGGAGTGAATATTTCCTCCAAGAAGAAGCTGCGAGAAAGCAAATTGACAAGCACACGCTGGCATTTGAGGTACCCGATGACCAACCTATTTCTTTCTGCAGTCATGAGTGCTCTGTTGATAAGCTTGTTCACTTATGAGGGTGGTCTTCCGTAGGCATATGTTACTCGGTGTACTCAATAACGTATAGAGAGAGAGAGAGAGATAAATGAAAGATAGGTGCTGTTTTAATAGAAAGCTAGAAAAGGTTGTCTGGGTTACTGCCCGACCTGCTATACTACAGGAGTTGGATGAATGATACAATATACGCAGTGATCGTGCAAACCCACAAACGCCACGTACACATACACAGGTGCAGACGCACTCGAACTGTTCATAAAGTTTCGCTAAGACGCATGGTTCTCAAAAAATATCAGAAACAATCTCGTTGTTCAGGTTTGAGAAACGTAGTAGTCACCTTCGATGAATGTGAGAACTTTGCGACGAAGTGTTGCTGATAAAATAAGCGTCGTGTGCGGCGGCAGGCTTGGCTTGACTGCAAGCTTGAGCTTCAGCCGCGTCAAATGCGTATTTGTCCGCCCCGTTCAGTAGCATAACAGCACGAAAGCTGCCACGTCACTGAGCGGAAAGCGGAGTATTGAGTATTATGGCTTTTTCAAACCAACCGTGCTACTGGTATTTCGTCGAACACATTGAAGGCGATCGGTAAAACAGTTTTTGAAAGTGTTTGGGTATTGCCAAATGAAAAGCGGGAGACCTGAAAACACAAGGCGCTGCAGGCATGCATGCGGAAGGTCTTTCTTGCATAGGTTCTTAAGCAGAGCGTTCCTTTAATCGCGGTAGCTCGTCTGCAAAGGGAGCAGCTTCACGTGTTATTACAGTCCTTAGAGACACTGATTTGCTTTACTGGTGATAAATACCCCAATGACACTGCAAGATACGCTCAGGTGAGGCAATTGCCGGCCCCACCACAGTTCTGAAAACTTACCCTATGTATATAGGCTACAGTGACCACAGAAGTGGATAGAACGGCTAAGAGCACCGTCATTGGGATATTTTTATTTTGCTTCCCTTCTTTGTTAATCGCAAGTGCCCCTTTTAAAGTGCACTTGCAGCTTACGTAAGCAACTATTTGGTTTATTCTGCGTTGGTTCATTACGGGATGCAACATGACGACGTATATGCGGAGCAGCAACGCATTGCAGCGCCGTCAAGCCTGTTAATATACTGATCTACCAAAACAGCGTCGAGCCACAAGGCGCGTTTTTAGGGGTGAAGCCTTTCGTATATAATGCCTCGTCCACGAGTAACGCATGTATTATTTGCCTCCGTGAGGACCCGGAAGCTGCAGATGATTGCTCGGATCCCTCAAAAATATCCCATGCTCAAGGTCTGGTCAAAACTGCGCTAGCCAGCTCCTCTTAGTATAGGGCCCATAAAAAACTAGACTTCGCAACCAGCCGTCAGCTCAGTTCTGCCTGATTGTACAAGAATACGATTGGTTACGAGCTTATAAGCAAAGTAAGCCACGTAAATGCGGACAAGGGCGCTTAAAATATTTTTGCGTCTACAAACGTTCTCAACGCGGACCGCCATAAATGTGTCGGCGTACGCGGTTTTCGAGAGAAGAGTTTGAAAACGCTCTTCCGGGCTGCTCTGTGCATGCGATAGAGTAAACACCGGAAGACGGGACTCAGGGCTGGAACATCTCGCTCTTGGCACCATCGCTGCGCCCAACAACATAACGCGTCCCGCAGCGACGTGAAGCAGAGACCACCGCGCGTTTATTTGCCGCTGGGGATGTTGTCGTGACCATGTAGTTGTAAAAGGTTCTCGTGAAGGTTTCGCCAGCAGCACGTCGATTGAAGGAAGTCATGCGTGCACGATACACCAAAAGGTTACGCGCTTCCAGCATGGTTAGGCTAAGTCAGGGAAGCATTTATTTTGTTTGCTTCTTTGCTTGTTTGTTGGCTTGCTTGTTTGTCATTGCAAACGCACGAATTGCACGACTGTGCGCATTCGCGCAGTATGGTGGCAAGTCCTAAACGTCACTCCACCTATAGTGCCGAAACTATAAACGCATGGCATGAGTGGTGAGCTAACGGAGTTCTACTTAGAACACTGTCAAGTCGTGGCTGATGCCGTAGGAGCAAGCAAATACAAAACTATATAGCCCAGCAACAACCCGTGCATCGGTTAAGTTAGCGTATTGAGACAATCTTGCAGTGCAGCGCCTTGCATGCGCGTTTCACTTTTTACACAATAATCCTTCGCAGACAGATTGAGTTGGGTTGCGTCGGCGTAAGTCGAGTTCCATCATTGGCGGACTTTCTTTTTTGTAGAGAAAGAGCAGTGCACTTTTACAGACATCCCAGCTGGAAAGGATCATCATTGAGCTCACGTTTTACGATAAGCCGTTTCACGTGCTGCATCGGGGCCCTAACGACGGGCCAACAACGACTAGGTATGGGGGGTGCTTATCTGTGGAGAAAGTACTCGGACACTGGTCGCAACCCTATTAACAGAGGCTATAGATACGGAAGCTGTACAAAAAAAATTTCGTAAACAACGACTCGATTTTGAGCTTTGCAATTTTCTTTTATGTGTGGGGGCGCGCCCGCTCTGCAATAATTGAACAGGACACTTCTTCTCACTTATTTTTTTTCTTTAATTTTTTTAAGGGTGCTGCGTAAAGCCAGTAAGATCTTCGTCAAACCGCGTTTATAGTTGCGCGTTCCTTGTGCATCGTGATGTGACAACTCGCGGGAAATTTTGGCGTTGATTTGGCGTCCTCCTCGGCGTCATATCGTGCAGCGTTGCAGAAGCTGGACAAACCTAATGCCTTTTTAGCAAGCACTCGGATAGTCTCGCCGGCAACACGATCTCGTGAGAGCGCTCTACAAGAGAGAACGCAGCCAGCACTTGAGTACAATATACGTGCGTGCGCAAATCATACCGAACGTGCCGGTTAGGTTTTAACGCGTGGGCACCTTTGATACGCAACTGGGTAGCGGATGTGCAAAGATGTCCAAAGATGTTCCACAAGGCAGACTTCTTTAAATGAAATAAAAGGCTTGCCATGCAAAAAGGCTTGCCACACATGGCAAGCCTTTTTAAATGGCAAGCCTTTTTGCGCATAAATAGCCCGGTTTCGGTGCCAGTTGTTAGTCAGCGCTTGTGTTGTGGTTTGTGTTTCTTCGTCTCCGTACCAATCGCGCTGCGCCTTTCGAATAGCCATGAACCAACTCGCCCAAATCAAAGGAATACTGATAGCCGACAGTAGAGGTATGTTTTTTTTTATCCATGTATCTTTTTTTTTCTTCCTCTAACATTCCAGGCCATTGTGCGACATTACAGAGCCTCTGTTTAAGCGCTACAGATAGTCAGAAGGTAGACCACAAAGCACAGACGTGTATATATATGCAATCGTCTCACGTGCACACTCGAACGAGAGAGCGGAGCGAAGAGCGAAAACAAAAAAAAAAAATCTCGTTGCAAGGACGGAGGGGAGCCACGAGTCCTTCGTCAACGTATACAGGCGGGAAGAACAACCGAGTTTGGGGAGAATGGGCGCCATCGGGCGGCCGATGGATGCTTCCCATACAGCTGTCACGCCTTGTTTTCCGCTGCCGTGACGAATAGCGCTCCAGGAGCAGCGCTCGCAAGGGCAACGAAGGAGAAGGAGCGGACGAGTGAACGAGGCGAGCCCCTTGTCGGCCACGCAGCGGTGTGCGAGCGTGGTGCCCCCACCCCTTCCCTGTACCGCGAGGGAGCCAAATGGACCAGCACGCGCGCATTCGCGTGTGTGTGTGTGTGTGTGTGTGTGTGCGTAAGGAGTGGCGCCCCTCTGCGTCGAAGATGCGGCCGTAGTCTATTACGGCCGGCCGCTCAGGCAAGCGCCAAGTCTGTAGCGGGAGAGGAAGAACAATGGACCGACTGCGCAGGACTGCCCCTGCATGTTTCCGCAGTGAGATCGAGCTTCCGCAACACCAACGCCAGGGTCTATCGTCGATCGCACCTCCGATGCAACATGCGGAAAATGGCGTGGAAACGGGTTCCGGGCTGGTGTGTTCGGCGTGGGCGTTGCCCGGCTGTATAAAAGGCGTGTCTACTTTACACAGAGCGGTGACAGCATGCTGGACGATATTGGTATAGCACGGAGTATCCTTCTTTCGAAGAAAAACTAATACCGACCGCGATATACGGCATGGTCAATCAGGCGCAATAATATAGGCTCACCGAATCTATAGGCCAAGCCCCCACTGAAAAAAAAATTCGTCTCAAAGTACGTGCCAAGTGGTTGGCAGTTTGGACTACAGGGCGGATGAGTTGCGACCGTCGTCCTACGAGCCGTGCTGATCGAAGTACACGGGACCACTTGCCTTCCGTGACTATTGCAAGTGCGGAGCACTGTGCGGTGGTTATTTTCTATAATGTATAATGTAATAATAGCTGGTACAATTCCGTGAGGTTTTCGAAGATCACGACGAGAGGCCGGGAAACGTTTGATAAATTCGAGGTGTGTCAGCGAAAACAAGTAAGCTTGACTTGCCCATGCCGTTGTGCGAGAATTGGCGAACCTGATTTCCGGTTGGTCTGCGGGCGCGTCCGCATGGGGGCGGAAGGAATAAATTATCGAGCAAAGATTCTTCGGACAAGTTTAAAGAAACCTACTTTAGTAACTTCAAGCTGGGATTGTCCACTACGCGGCATATACCTTATTGCCCAAATTGAATCATTGGGACTCTAAATTCTACCCTTTACAGTGTTGGCAAACATTGCTCTCAGTGAGAATGCCTCTCCAACAGAACTGTGTCAGCATATGCTTATAGTGCTGTGTACTACACTTAGTCCCCAACACTACACTCACCATAACTGTGAAAATAACCGCGAAGCCCGGAAACCTTCCTTCAACACTTTCACCTCTCACTGACTTACGCAAAGCTCGTGCCCTTTAATATACACCGTGCAAGGCCCACGTCGTCTAAGCGTGGAGTGGCGGGTGAGGACATAGCTCACCTGTTGCATGGTCTGCTCCCTATACGCCCAACAAGGGCAACAGCTACGCTTCAGGCTTCGAGCTCTGGCCAATCATTTACTGTCGGTTGGGACGATATTTGGACAATGGTCAATAAGTGGCCTCGAAAGTACACATTTCGGTGCAGTGTGAGACTCATTTAATAAATACATGGACGTGAGCTCGAGATACTACAGGGACGATTTTATGCAGTGACCTTGGTTCGTTGTTGATGCTGTATCATTTTTTTCCCTCTTCTGTGTGTTAGTGTATGCGTGTGCTATGGTGTCCTTTTTATTATTTCTCTTGCTTTTCTTTCTTTTTCTTTTGTTCGCTTTTGAAAGCAAGGTAATTTTCCCAGAAAAATTTAAATGGAGTGGCCGGAGGTGTACTGCCTCTTAACTCCCCAGTTAAACTCCATTTAATCCTACCTATACCTACCTCCACCACTTGAACACCGTTATGTGATATCCGGTTTCCGACCGGGCACCCGGAACGCAATGGACTCCGTGTATAAGTATGCCCATGTGTCGGACACGAACGAATACGTCCCGCTTCTCGTTGTCTCGTGCAAGGTGCGACCAGCTGTTTGCAAATGTTGTACACAGCCGGCAACGAAATAAACCCGGTAATCTGATAATGTGACCTCCGGAACATTGTGAGCCGTTTGACTATCAAGAGGCTTATTGATCAAAGTATTTTATTTGTCCAGCAACGCATATAGTATCGGTTTATTGCAGAAAGAGAAAGAAAGCAAAGGTTGTGCGCTGGAGTATTTCGCCGCACTTTCGGTGAAAATTTGCGGGTATAAGTTGGAATCCGAGGGCGCAGGACAGGAGTGATTGGAGATCGCAGGGAGAGGCCTTCGTCCTGCAGTGGACATGACTAGACTGACGACGATGACGATTACGACGACGACAACGACGACGATGATGATGATGATAATGATGATGATGATGGTGATGATTGCAGGGTGAACGCTAGGCGAGCGGTCTCATGCATAATCACAGCTGTATACGTGACGTGGACGCGCCTTGAGTACTCGACCGACTTTGAAAGCGCAATCAAAATACGCGCTCTGAGCAGCTCAACAGTGGGCTTTTCCCTCTTGCGAGTCTAGCTAAGTCTAGCTGTAATGTCCCCGTCCGTCAACTTAATCACCATGGAGAGGCGCAATAGCGCTACTCAAAGACCATTTTAGCAAAATATGTTTAAACTAAAGAAGAAGGCAGCCAAACAAACAGCGGCCATCTTAACAATCTCGTCAATCTTCAGTCACGCCGGCGCAGCTGGCCATGCGTTCTATATATATCTATCGAAGTGTGTGTTAAGACTCTCCGTCCTATTTTCTTCCCCACCCTGATGGAACTGCTCCCTGTGGGTGGTCCTTTTTTCTTGCTTGCTTGTTGAGTCGCGCACGTAATAAACGATCCAACAACAGCCACGACAACCAACTAGATGTATCCCAGTATGGCCTCCGCCGTACGGATGCAACCGCGAAACGCGAAGGGAGGTTTCCATTGGCGCCCGAGAAAATAGACGGCCGCCTGCAGCTCGGCACGTGCGTCCTCCCTCTGCGTGGCCGCTCGTTCATCGCTCCATGACGATCAACATAAATCTCGCGCTCTTCGACTACCACCGCCATCCCTTTTTTTTTTAAATCTTTCCCGCAAGAAAAAAAAAGAATTAAATAAAGAAAAGCTTTCTCCCGTCGCTGCCGGTCCTTCCATCCTTTACTCCCTTTCCGCCCGGCCCTCCTCTCTCTCCTCCCGCGGTCCCTTTCTGTCTCCGAAGAGCGGCACACAAAGTGGTTCGATCCCTTTCCCCCGGCCCTCCCTCTATCCTCCCGCTGTCCCTTTTTGTCTCGGAAGAGCGGCACACAAAGTGGCTCGAGATCAAAATTCATCCCGCCATACTCCCACCCCGAGAGCGACCGCTATTTCCGCCGGACAGCCAGTTGCGCCGTTGTCCGCGGCCGCGCGTTCCCTATTTCCGGCGTTTTTTATTTTCTTTAAACAAAAAAAATGAATAAACGCGACGCGCCCAGCGTCTTCCAGCCGCCGTCGCGCTACCATCGCGGCGAGATTGCATCGCTGACGAATGCATGCCTCCTCCGGGCGGACGATATTTATCGCGGACACGCTATACGCCGCGTCGCATTTGTTTGTGGACCACGCATAAAAGAGCCGTCTTCTTCCCTCTCCGAGTGTCGCCCTTATACTGCATGCAGCCAACTCCTCGGTTTAGTTCTCGTCCCCGCGCTGCTTCGCTTTCTCTTCCATTACCCGCTACCCGTTACTTATCTTTTTTTTCTATCCCTGTCTCATTTCTTATTCGGAGCGGTCAAGTTCGTATATATAAAGCCGGATATATGCTCTCACAAAGATAAAAGCGTGCAGTGTTGCCGTAGCTGCAGCGGGTGTCAGGGCGTATAGCCGTTATTAACATATAGATTCGTACTGCGGATAGGCTGCGTGATCTGTATTCTTACAATGTCTTTTAACATTGCTTTCAAATTGTCTAAAATGTCTTGAAATACATTTTAAAGGGTGCCATTGGCTATCTGCAGACGCGGCCTTTAATATATTGACAGCATTTAACTATCTTTGCAGGTTCATAACCTACGGACATGTTATAATCTTATATAGTTTATAACAACACTACGCCCACGAATTTACAACTTATATGGATTTGCATATTGTCGAGGCTGGCCCTAGCTGCATGATTGATACATTTCCGGAGTAAACAGGTTACTCGTGCAAAAAAATGCCGACGAGCGAGGAGAAAGCATGAGGACACACGCCAGATTTGCAAATGCAACCAATTTTTAAAATATGCATACAGATTTCCTACATAAGTACGAAAGAGAAAGTCGGCATTTGTGTGTGTGGGGGGGAGCGTGTGTGTGAAAGTTGCGCGAAAGTACACCTTTGCAGATTCGTGCCGCTTACAAGTGTATTCCAACATTTCCTTCTATTATTGTACCTCAGCCTTGCGAATTTCCAATACCTGAGTTTGATTGTATTCTGTGGCGATGTTGGCGAGTTTTTACGAACTGACAAAGCAATGGGGTGGGGTAAGTTCATACAGCGGATTAGCGGTGAGGTGTCTGCTTTGCGCTACAATATACACGCTGTCATCACAGATGAAAAACATTTCGTGCCGTGTGATTAACGACCTGAGCATACAGCCGCATGGAACACCACCCATTCAGCCCTCGACCGTCCTTAATTTAACTATATCTGCGAGGTGACACAGCACCAAAATTACACTGGTGTGGTCGACACCCGTTAATTCAATCTCGGTTCATTCGTATTTTCGCTTAATTCGAAAGCACTGGAAAATCCCGTCAAGAAACCACGCATTGCTATGGAAGGAAAACTTGCATATTGTGAACGCGCAAGAACGCCTCCTCTGTTAATTTTTGTGATGATGATTTATTGCCATCCCCCTTGAAAGGGGGCGGTAACAAATCGTCACGTAGCGTGCATGCGTTAATCAGGTATGCTATGCATGCTTTTCATTCTAGCATTTCTTTTATGCATATTTCTTCTCTTCCTCTAAATCCCATTATCTGCTTTGTACCGCTACTTATCCCTGTAGCGGTCGCGACCATATCAATCTCTTCCCTGTTTTTTTTTTTTAACCAATTCTCTAAACGTCTCTTGCTTATCTCAAACGCTGACTGGTTAATTTGACCGCCACTGGCTCCCTCTCATGCGCGCAGCGGCAACTAATATCTTAAACAGACTCAGAGAGCAAATTCAGCAGCCGGCGCTACTACTTGCCTGGGCGTGAAGCTGTTTTATTCATTTTCTTTTTCAATTTTATTTTAGTGGCTGACGCTCCTTCCGCTCATGAAGCCATTCTTTCCAACTTGTTTCCTGTCGTGTCACGCCCCAATATTCAGCACTCTTCTTCGTTCGTTAAACATGGCATTGTTCATCGACGTCAAGAAATAAGTTGTTCAGGTTCTCTCGATCTTGAAAAAAAGATTTGAATACATATACCTCACACTGCTGGGCGAGTCTGGCGCCTCAGAACACTCGCTCTTTCGACATAAAAAAAAATACTTGAATACTTGACCTTTTGGATAATTCAACCAAATCATGACGTACCGCAATTAACGGCCGAATTACCTGGAGTAAACTGTAATACACTTCATAAAGAGCGTGCCTGAAGGAACGCTAGCTCGTGCGGTGACGCTTTGCCTAACTCGTCGCTGTCGGTCAACAACCAACCGAGCACGCGCACCAGCAAGTAAGCTGCAAGTAAGCTGTAAGCTGCAAGTAAGCAAGTAAGCTGTAAGTAAATGCGAACGGTTTATATGTACCCGAGTAACATTATAAGTCACTGCCAATTGTTGGGCTATTATGGCCCAATCTGAGAGCATGAAACTCACCCTTGGGCTACTATACCCTGCTCACTGTGTGTTTCCCGGAGCTATGCTGCTTAGAGAGCCTGTTGAGGTCCTTGCGATTCGCCTGCACTTTCTGAAGCTATCTCAGGAAGTGATTCGCCAAGCTCTTCGTTTTCCTGAGGGCATCGTGGCGTCGCCGTCGTCAGCATGTCGCTACTTGCTTCGTGTGGAGCAGGCTTCGTGAAGAATGAGAACTCGCAGCATTCCCTGAATTTGCGGTAAAGGTGGCGAAGTACTTGTGTAAGGTCGAAGGCCGGCTGGGCTTGACACGAGCACGGAACTGGTTCTGAACGGCAACGAACTGGTTTGCGAAGTGAATCGAATTGACCTTTAGTGTAATTGTAGACCTACCTGCGATTAAGCGTCTGTTCTGTTAAGGCTGTCTACGTTGACAGCTAATGAGACAGCTTCGAAACTTAGATTGAAAGTGCGGTGCAAATGGCGACGCCATGCGGCGGTGTATGCAACTATAACGTTTTAGAAACGGTCATCTGTGCAACGTAAATATAGCCTCTTCTATAAAAAAGAAAAAAAAAAGAAGCCGAAAATAACTTCCTGGTTATTGCGTTGCTGCTTTCCGGAAAATCTCTGAGCAGACTAGCTGCAAAGGATATGCACTCATTTCGATAATACCTTCGTTCAACACACCCTCTCAATATGTCGACGCCAGCGATGCTGCTTCCATAAACATATTTGGTATTCTGCTTTAAGTCCGCTCTGTTACTTATGTTATTCTGTACTCCGTTATTCCCCTCATCGTAGAACCGTGATCACGAGACTTATAGAACAGGGAGCATTCACACGCACGCCCTGTTCCTGAACGTGGTATGCATGAAGGCTTCCTAACGTTCGAACAGCAGAAGTGAGAGGCGGCAACATGTGGGTCACGATAAACGAGCGTGTAAAGAACTTCTCACTGCAATGATTTATATCTTATTTGTACGTTGAAGCTTTAAATGAGTAAGCATTTCTACGGTTACCCGACGAGAAAGCTGTCCGTCCAGCTGTGCCAGCCAGCTGTGGAAGAACGCGACGAATATCGCGCGCGCAGTGGCACAAGCACGTCTCTGTGACCACGTGACGTGTATACAATCAGGCACGCACGCACGCGCCAGAACTGTGGAGAAACCGTGGCTTCGGATCGGAACGTCCTCAGCGCACCTGGCGCCGCCACCTGCAGTGGTTTGCTCGCTTCATCAATTCGCGTTGCACCGCCTTCCGCAGCAGTTGGTATCGCCGCAGCGCTGTCGCATTTACCGCAATGGCGCCAAGACGACCGCATCCGCTTAGTCAAGAAGAACTAAAACGCAGGACAGCAGAGTTATCAGCGTGAATACAGATTGCGCCCGAAACAAATGAACGGCGGTACGCGCAGAGAGGGGATCTACACCAACACGCTGCCGAGCTTGTAACGAGCAAGAGGAACGACGCCGTGCCGACGCGGCTCGATACCGACGTTCCAGGAAACGCTGCTTACATTTCCTTCATCTCCTACATCTCCCTCGTCATTTCATCCGACGTCCCATTCACTGCGGGGCTCTCTATAACACGAGTGAACGTTGCTTCTACTTGCCTATCCTACGTCGTCTCGTGCATGCCGCACTTAAAGAGCTCGGCGCTGAAACCAAGCTTTTCCGTTTCACGATTCTTTCCCGGTCGTTCTCGCAATTATACTAAACACGCCAGCGCACGATCGCTCAACACCACGTCATTACTACGAAATGCTTACGCATCGTTCAGATAGCTCACTGAGGAGATTCTACGTACAATTTTGTTTTTCTGTCTTGTGTTCCAGCCCGGCTTTCTACACTATATGCTTCTCCACCACTGTGCATAGACTTGCAGTATAACCAACTCATTGGTTTAGTCAATCTTTCCATTTGTAATATATATGAGAACTCTTATTCGAATGTCCAACAGAGAGAGGTCTGCTTAACTGCCTGTGCGGACGCAAATGTTTTTCAGCGGCGAAGAAATGTTCCCGTATTTAATTTGCTTCCGACTGCGCACCTTTAGAAGTTACTGTGGAACGCGATTATTTTCGTAGCACGGTTGTACCGCAGAGCTTAATACGTGTGTACGCGAGACATACCCCCCCATTAGCGGACGCATACGCTGTGGCTTCTACGAACGGTGCACCGTTTTAACGACAAGGAATGCCGCGTCCCGGCCCGCCTGAACCAATCTCCGTCTCTTTGTCCCCTCTCTGTTGTGTCCCAGTCGTCGACCGGGAGCTTCGCGTTTCGCCGGCGCCCCTATAGATGGGCGCCTCGAGGGGAAATACCGCCGATAAGGGCACGTCATCGCTACGAGATTGAAGTCTCGTCTTCGCTCAATGTTTATCGCTTTCTCTTCCTCCTATGCTTCATTCTTGTTCTTGTATCTTTGCTCCCGACTTTTTTTTTTTTTGGTGTCCTCCGGTCCCTCTTTTATCCTAAAGTATCGCCTTAAGGGGACTCTAAAGAGGGGAACACGAGACAAGTGTGGCCGATTACTTTTTTCGGCACTCCTTGTCCCTTTCTTCGGCAAAAGTATTAATAATAAATAAATAAATAAATAAATAATGACTGAGTATTTTTCGATAAAATTAGGATGCTTTATTTTTTAATATTGCCCTCAAATTTTGAAGCTAGAGACATCCCTGTGCGATGTCTAATGCGTTGCGTTCTGTTCCCACAGTATGGTTCCGTCTTTGCTCAGAAATCGGTATCATCTGCGGAATGAAATTCTCTTTGGTTCAGAATGCCAGGAACCTCCTTCTTTCTCTCTTGCACAACAGCACCAAGAATTGTCTTCACCATACGGCCGCCGCAATTGCTTCTTGTGACTCCTCCTCATCTTGAACTTCTAAAAACTGTCACCTCTCACCTATTTTGTCATCTTCCTTATGTTTCTTTCAGTAGTTCTTTTCGATTAATGACTTAGCTCAGTTACAGGCGTTGCTACATTCTGTGTGATCACGGAAAGCTGCTACGGGAATTTCAAGATGGCGTCGCCCCTCGAGCTTTGGCTTTAGCGATCGAGCTTGCTATGCAAGCAGTAACTGGCATCAATTTTTTCACACTTCTACGCGTTTTTCCGTCTTTGCGGCAACTTTTGCTACAGCTACATGCAGTGACGGGCTATTGGTCGTTGGATTAAGACTTATGTAAAAGACTTGGCGCTGTGAAGAATCTAGCAAAAGCAAATGCAGCACTGAATCGTATGAATCCCTGCCCCTTCGTAGAAGATATTACTAATAACAGAACGTAATCATTATAAAGAGAATTTTTTTGCCCACCTGACGTCGCCAACGTCTACGCCTGCAAAAACACAGACGTATACATACCTACCTACTCACTCGTGTTAAGTCGAAATGAGGTGACTCCTCAAACCTTGCTGGATGTATTGTGTTTCTCTTTTCGCACACGGTGTGCACGAAGAAGGCGTTACTTCCGGCTCAGAAGTTGTAGTGAAAACAAACCACAGAAGTACAGGGGGCTAACCCTTCTGTTAATTAGCGATGCTTTAACGGCGCATATATTAGCCGACGTGAAAGCTAGCTCATGGCTGATCAACATTCTGAGGTTAGCCCGCATAGCGAGACTTCCCGTATGGTTTAGTCTGACCTTTCTTTTTCTTGTAATTATTCTTTCTTTTTTTATGTAAACGCGAGATCGAAATGTCGCTTGCTGTAGTGCGTGCGAATGAATCGCGCCCGCAACGACGCGTTGACGTCAAGGATCAGGCAACAATAACAGCTGCCGCATTTCAATGCAGTCAGACTGCGGAAACGCCGACGTATGCTGGCGCTTGTGCGAACGACAACCCTTTCGTTGTATAGTGATTCCAGTAGGAATCGCAGCGCCTCACGAGTTATATCTGGCCGACAGGAAAGCCGAGGTGAGGACTAGTGTGACCATTTGCAGTAGCAACTCCGATTGTATTTGTGTCGTCCGCTCTCTTCTGTCTGTTGTCACTCTCTCTCTCTCTCTATCTCTCTCTCTGTGTGTGTGTGTGTGTGTGTGTGTGCGTGTGTGCGTGTGCGTGTGCGTGTGTGTGTGTGTGTGTGTGTGTGTGTGTGTGTGTGTGTGTGTGTGTGTGTGTGTGTGTGTGTGTGTGTGTGTGTGTAATCTATATACCAGGGGTTATTTGTTTAATGTGTTGACGAGAAACAAAAACGATTAAAATAAACACTGCCTTATGTATATAGCCTTATTTCTACACGACGTCAGGAAAATATTTTTCTCTTTGTCATGACGTCATGGGAACGACGATGACGCCAAGTCCGGCATTTCGAGACCAACTTTAGAGTATTGTTATGGTTTCCGTACACCTTCATACTTGGTATGGGTCACCCTTCTACGTGAGAGAAGCTTACGGTATGTGATTTCTAGAATTTTGAATTTTGAAATGCTGAGTCAGAGTAGTTAAGATGGCTGACCACGAACAACACGCAGCAGCCAGCGTCTCCAATCTTGTTCGTCCTCTCTCTTCTTTCATCCTTCCGCAACATGAGCCCCGGGTGACGAAGCGCCGTCTCGGCGCATGGTAAGCGAAGAATTGCGAGCGAAGTATGACTTCGGTCGCGAAACGTGCACGACGTCAACAGGCGTCTGACTTCAAGATGCATCACAGTGTAGCGGCGAAATCTCGTAATTCACGTCGTTAACTTGGCGTAGGACTTCATAAGGCCCTGTGTAGCGAAAGAGAAGCTTCTGGGAGAGGCCACCCCGACAACATGGTGACCAAAGGAGCACCCAAGCACCTGGCGAGAACTTAACGTCGCGATGGCAGCGGTCGTAACGCTCTTTTCGTATATGCTGCGAGGCTAATAAACGAGATCGCGCGACTTTACTTGCCATGTGAGTGCAATCGATGACTTCATGAGCGTACTCATTTGCAACACGCGGCACAGAAGGGAGGATGGTGTTAAACGGCAATGTGGGGTCGCGGCCCTGCAAGAGATAAAAGGGCGAATATCCTGCGGTGTCATGTCGGGACGAGTTATACGCGAACGTCACGTAAGCTAGTGTGGCGTCCCAGTCGCGGTGATCGTTGGAGACGCACATCGACAACATCTCTGTGATTGTTCGGTTGAGACGTTCCGTAAGACCGTTCGTTTGTGGGTGATAGGCGGTGGACAGTTTCTGCTCAGTGGCACAAGAGCGGAGGAGGTCGTCGACAAATTGAGGTAAGAGAGAGCGGCCGCGGTCTGTAACTGTCGGGGTGCAGCGTGGTAGAGAATGACGTCGTGGAGGAGAAAATCGGCGACGTCTGTTGCGCAACTAGTCGGCAACGCCTTTGTTATCGCGTAGCGTGTTTCGTATTCAGTAGCGACGGCGATCCACTTATTCCCTCTAGTCGTCGTCGGAAAAGGGCAAAGCAGGTCAAGGCCTACGCGAAAGAATGGTTCAGAGGGAACTTCAACTGGATGGAGTCGTCCGACAGGTGCCAAGGGAGGTTTCTTCCGGCACTGACACAATTCGCAAGCTGCGACATAACGACGCACAGAGCGGTAGAAGAACCGGCGTCGTACGCGGTCGTATGTACGCAAAACTCCAAGGTCGTCGGTACACCATGAAGTTGTTCGAGAACGATGGATCGCAGATGACGAGGAAGGACAATGAGCAACCCAGTGCCGTCAGGGTTGACATTGCGGCGGTAGAGGATGCCGTCGTGCAGCACGAACATGCGGCACGTGCCGTCGGCGGGGCCAAATTGCACTCCGACGATGATGGACAGTAAGTATGGACTGTTGTTCAGCGCGCATGTCGGTCATGTCAGTCAAAGCCATCACGCAGGTCACCGGATCATGCGCAACAAGATCGGGAGGATCCACGGGGTGACGCGAGAGGCAGTCAGCATTCTTCTGGAGGCATCTAGTCTTGTAATGGACACTAAATGAAAATTCCTGGAGCCGCAATTCGTGGAGCGCACAGACCGAAATTCAGAAGCGGTAGAACGACGTCGTTATTAGTAACAGTGACCAACGTATGCAGAACAGCAACGTTCCGGTTCAAAAGCACGTCGATGATGGGGAGAAGCACATATTCACCGTCAGGAACCTGTGGCTGGGCGGTCAAAGTGACGTAAGTAACTGCCTCGGGTGACAGGCGCACATCGTGAAGCGAGCACAAGTGCGGTGGGGCGGTGCTCGGAGCATCGGTGAGTTGAGGCAGTTCCAACTGAAGAACGCCGGTCGCGCAGTCGATGTGAGCAGAATGAGTGGATAAAAAGTCCAAACCAAGGATAACGTCGTGAGGGCAGTGGTCGATCAAAGCAAATAGAGCAGAAGTAGGGCGGCCAGCTATACTTGTTAGCCTTCTTTAAACGTCTACGTAGGATAACACTCATCACAGATACGTAGACTCCAGTGTCGACGAGTGCTTGTACAGGTACGCCGTCTGTTTTAACGTCTATTACACTTCTTGTAGGCGCCGACAGCGGCTTTGCTGCGGTAGTAGGCAATGTAGCGTCACCTCGGAGGGCTGCATTTCTTAGTTTTCCGAAAGGGTGTGACCAAACGCCACAGGGGATAAATGGCGACGTGGCTTCGGCGAACGGGAAGATGGACGACGTGTTTGCGGTGAGCGAGACTGGGGTCGGCGCGGCATTGGTGAGCGGCTGTATCACGTGTTCCTAGCGGAGTTGTCGGCGCTGTTAGACTCGGCGGTGGGCGAAACATAGCGGGCATTTGCATCAAAATGGCTCAGGTTGGCCGGCGTGCGAGGTGTTGAGGGCCACGAGTTGCAACAGTATCGGGCGACGTGACCAATGCGGTGACAGGTGAAACGGATCAGCTGGTCGTCCACAGTTCTCCACTCAGTCGTGTTGCGATAACGCGGAGAGAAGCGTCGAGGTGGAGCGAAAATAGTAGAAGGGCGTTCGTTAGCTCTGGTATTGGCGACAGCACATACAGAATGTAAAGTATTGTTTTCAAGTTTCTGGCAAACGATGGCTTGTACAGGAGGAAGGAAAAAGGCGGTAGCACCAGGGCTACGCGAACAGAAAGCTGCGGGCGCCATCGCATCCAGTTCACGTCAAACGATTCGCACCACGTCCTCTGATGGCGATGCATGCTGCTATGCGGGTTGACATTCACACGTCGACGTTGCGGCAGTATTGGGAAGTCTGGCGAATGGGTGCAAGACGCGCGGCTTTTGGCCTGCTCGAATTGTCGGCACTCTTTAATGATAGCATCAACTGTAGAGCACCTTTTGCACATGAGCAGATTAAAGACGTCGTCAGCAATGCCCTTAAGCACGTGCCCGACCTTCTCACCTTCTGTCATGTCGTGATCGGCTGTACGACAAAGTGCCAGCACGTCCTGGATGAACGAGACATAGGACTCCATGGGGGATTGGGCACGGGAGGCCAGTTCCTACTTTGCGGCAATTTTACGGCCGGTTGGTTTGCCCAACAACTCTGTCAACTTCTGTTTGCATTGGTCCCAACTGGTTAGCTCTTATTTGTGGTTTTTGTACCACACCTTTGCCGTGCTTCTTAGGTAGAACAAAAGGTTAGCTAGCATTAGCATTGGACCCATCTGTCGATTCCACTCACGCGTTCGTACACAGCCACCCACTCTTCGACGTCGGCGACATCGGTTCCGTAGGGAGTTCCAGGATCCTTGGGTTGTACAGCCACAACCGAAGGTGACAGCGATGCAGCTGGCGGCTGTGACGTTGTAGGCGGCAACAACGTTGATCCCGCGTGCTCACCGTCATTCATGGTGTGGATGGTGATGCGACGTCCACTGCGGAGCTCCGTTTCCAGCCGTGGTACCCCGCACCTCCATCAATATGTTACGGCGATGTTGCGAGTATAGAAAGACTGTATTTACAATATATCTACAGGCTGAGTCAGAGTAGCTAAGATGGCTGACCACCAACAACACGCAGCAGCCAGCGTCTCCGAATCCCTTCTTCATCCTCTCTCTTCTTTCATGCTTCCGTAACCATATTAAACGCCTTATCGCGTCTCTGAAGGCCTGGACTAGGGCCTTAGTGATCCTTTGGGACTAATAAATCTTCTCTCTCTCTCTCTCTCTCTTAAACCCGCCGCGTTAGCTTAGTGGCTATGGCGTTGCGCTGCTTTGCACTATGTCGCGGGTTTGATTCCGGCTGCGGCGGCCGCATTTCGATGGGTTAGAAATGCAAAAACGCTTATCTTTAGGCGCGCGTTACAGAATCCCAGGTGATCAAAAGTAATCCGGAGTCGTCCACTACGGTGTGCCTCTTAATTTTATCATGGCGTTGGCTCGTAAAACACCAGAGTTCATTCAACTAGGTCTCTCTCAGCCCTAACGATTATATGCAGCCCTATACCGGACTGCTGGGAGACGAGGATGATAACATTGGTAGCGTCGTCTTGGGACGTCATGCTTTGTCAAACACGCAGAGCTCACATGCAATGAGAAGTTAATATAAAGTCGTATTGCTGTCGTAAATTTGTTGACATAAGTGATTGACACGACGGCCCTAACTGGCACTTTTCTTTCTTTTCTTTTTGAGAGGCAACCTATTCGTGCGGTACAATGAATGTTTCTAAAGAATTGTGGTAACGCAACATCTCGTCGTGTAAACTTGCCGACAGTGACACAATCATGACGAAAACATATCGTGTCTTCTCCTTCTCGAAAAGGAGAAGCCGCAGCGCACAAGAACGCGCTGTCGTAGAACGCGTCACATCTCGCAGCCGTTGTCGCCCTTTTCTACGTATGCTTTATCCAATTACCAAACAACTACTATATACTGGGACGCATAGAACCAAGACTAGATACTGCTTATCTCAGCTGTTCCCACAGCCGTTGGTCTTTGCACTATGTTACTCAAAAATAGAGTGCGCGAGCCACCTGCAGACCGAGAACCTGATGCTTGGCGCGTACCACTCTCCTAGGTATAAACTTCCTCAATGTAGCTTCGCTGCTCGTTCTTGTCTACTCCTCCAAAGCACTCTGCAGTCATGTTTGCAAGGGCGCATGTGAGCTCCTTAAGCGGCAACACGGCTTTCCCCAGTTTTAGACTCCTGAATTATATGCAAACACTCAGCCTTCATTGCTTTCGAAAATGTCACGCGGTATAAGCGTGACACTTCTTTTATTGTGAGAGCAAGCTGTACGTGATGTTTTCATTGGCTCGTGAAGACAGAGAGTGAGAGAGATGCTCTGTAATGGATCCTGGAAAGGTTTACCTAGCGGCATGCCAAGCATGCTACTGGAGATGAACAGAATGAAACATGAAATGATGCGCGGAGTTCTCAACAAACATATACAACAGACACAAAACACAACACTTAACACTCGACTAAGGTGACCCATTCAGACCAGTGTCTCTAAGGAAACATAAAAGCATCTTGGTTGCGCGAAATGCATAGGTCGCGCTAGTCCATTGCGTGCCTTAGCTCAAGGGATGACAGACAGACAGTCTTTGTTGAGTGCGGCCATTAAGGCAGTTCTTTGTTGTGTAATTAGTCTATAAGCGCAGATTAAGTGGACTACGGTTTCCCGCGCTTTGCACACAAGCCACTGTGTCTACCTTATCCGTTTGATATTAAGTTGGAAATATTTTGTTTTTGCCACGTTTAAACGAATAGGGTGCAAACCTGCCCGATTGTGCCTGATAAGGCACAATAACATAGCATTCGGAACTCGCCCAAAGGGTCACAAGTGCAACTAGGTCCGTAATCTTGCCTGAAGCCTCTTATGTGTCATATGTGCCGCCGAGAGGTATGATCGCGCAAAACTTTACTTTAAATAAAAAGTTATACATAGCGCTTGCACTGGTTCCTGGTTCATGTGGTCTTTTTTGAAGAATCTTGTGTGTCATATGTGCAATGAAAAAAAAATGGTTTGTCGAGGTGCAAGCAGAGCGACGACTGATGAGCAAGAGCACGTGCGTGAATGCCGCCGTGTGCAACAGACCCCTGTTCTTGCTATCGGAAATCTGGGGCCTTTCCTTTTCTCTCTTTTTTTTTATTGCTCTCTCGCGTACTGCCTCGAAAGTTCGAGCATATAGCAAACGTCAGCGCGGCACGTTGAATGCATACGACGATCGAACAATGCCTTCCACTGTCAGGAGAACAGATTTTAAAGCAAGTAGAATGCGATGCAGCTCGGAAAGCTCGTGCACGCGCGACAATTACACCTATACTCAACGTTCAATAAGGAGAGACGAAGCATGCAAACTGAGTCTGCATAGTTTGCATAGCTGAACCTGTCACCTCGAGACGCTAGCTGCGTTGCGACGAAGTAGCCATGCAAGGGAAATTGACTGCGCCGCTTTCATTACTCAGTGAGATAAAAGTTACGGTTACTATAGTAATCATGCCACATCAGCTTAATACGTGCGAGACTATTTTTTCGCACTAGGTCACCCTTTATGTAACCTATCGCATAACGAGTGTACTTGAAGTACTTTTTTTACAGCCTAATACTGCTAGCGTTGCTGGAAGGAAATTGTGGTATGAATGAAGAAAGAATAGGAAGGCTCTTCTTTTAGGTATTCATGAGGCTTTTAATCCGCTCTTCTATTATCAATTCCCTATGTTGAGTTTGCGCTATAGCAGCAGGCTTGGCAGAACTGTTAAATATAAAAGCAACAGACTAACACGCATACGTCAATGTATTATAGCCAAATGCTGACAGTGTAAACCACCGTAGAACTATCAGGACGGTAGTGCCCCTATTTCAGTGTTAAACCTTGTCGTTGCTTTCTGAAAATCCAAAATATTTAGTCGCGCCGACGATCTTTGGGTTGCACTATATTTGGTACATTCGCTTGGTGCTAGCATGTGAAACAGCCAGAAGATGCCCGTACTGCAAGGCCACCAGGTTTCAAACGTGGCACGCATCAAACACGTAAGTTAAAATAGTATTTACGCAAATTACGAACTATCAGGACGGTAGTGCCCCTATTTCAGTGTTAAACCTTATCGTTGCCTTCTGAAAATCCAAAATATTTAGTCGCGCCGACGAGCTTTGGGTTGCACTATATTTGGTACATTCGCTTGGTGCTAGCATGTGAAACAGCCAGAAGATACCCGTACTGCAAGGCCACCAGGTTTCAAACGTGGCACGCATCAAACTCGTAAGTTAAAATAGTATTTACGCAAATTACGCTAAACGTGTAAACAAAATTCATATGACGTGTCGCCTGTTGGTTTCACTGGCGTCTAGTGCGTAAACTACCGCAATTATGTGTTACTGACCTAGCTTCTATAAAGCGATATGAACGGTTTCAAATTCTCAGGGGTTTTTATTACATCAATATATATACACGTAACGTCTGCGGCAGAAAGGATTTTCCACATCCGCCGCCAAGGTTTGTGAATGGTGGCGCTGGCTAACACTCCCAAGGTTAGTTGTAGTAGTACAACATAAATACCCAAGAAAGTGGATGGGGAAACGGCGCCGCGGTAGCTCTATTGATTAGAGCATCTCACGCGTAATACGAAGACATGGGATTGTTCCAAACCTGCGGCAAGCTTTTCTTTTTTTCACTCACTTTCATTGTCATTAATTTATCATTTCTTTAATTCAATTAGTAAGTACAAGTAATTTCGCCTATGTTGGCCTTGGCGCCTTTGTTTCGTGGCTTCTCATGATATGATTAATAAAAGAAAATCGAACCCCTCGGTTAACCCCCTTTCCTCTCGTTATATATATATATATATATATATATATATATATATATATATATATATATATATATATATATATATATATATATATATACACCTCGTAAATTCTTTTTTTCTAGAGTGTTTACGTGCCAAAACCATAATCTGATTTTGAGGCACGCCGTAGCGAGGGATTCCGGATTAATTTTGACCACTTGGGGGTCTTAAACGTGCCCCTAATGCGCATGACACGGGCGTTCTGTAATTTCGCCCCTATCGAAATGCGGCCGCCACTGCCGGGATTTAATCCCACGACCTCGTGCTTAGCAGAGCAACATGATAGTGCAGCTGTAGGCATATAGTCATATATGCATATATGTAGGTATATACCATTACGGAGAAATCACCGCCAACATTATCAGCATTGCACCTGAGTGACGTGTGACGTCACTGTGCGAATATCTATGTGAAGCCGAAAGACAGTGCAGTCTTGGTGAACGAAGATCTCAAAAGTGCAGCTGGAAATATATATATATATATATATATATATATATATATATATATATATATATATATATATATATATATATATATGTACCGTCATCTCATATACGGCACATAATTCATAAGACCTTTACCAGCCGAATACCTAACCTTTATTCCCGCGTCAATCAACAGCATTGTCTCTCGTCACTCCTAAGTTTAGGTTCGATATTTGTGCATTCGCAATCTGAGCAGACTTTCGATATCGACGTCTTCGAAAGTAGGGAATAAGAGTATACATAGAACGCATTCTACGAGGGCTTCTCGACATGAGGCCGCTCTGTGAGACGCTATATACACGAGGAGCCCGAACAAGCGTGCGTGACATGCGCGAGATCTCCATCTTCTTTTACGCTCCACGTAGGTCTCGTGGCGGCGTGCCGGTAGGTTGGCGATAGCGCACTGCCACGTTGGGGAGACCAGCAGGTGTTCGGTTCTCGTGCTCCCTGCCGGCGGCGCTCGCGTGCTCGCAGCTGATGACTGCGCGCTTTGCTTTCGCAGGCGGAGGGCGCGAACCTTCGTCGGCGGACCCGAGGCGGCAAGCGGGCCCTTGGAGGAGGAGAGCGGCAGCCCGCGGATCGCGCGGCGGGGACCTCTGCGGCCGGCGGCACACCGAGCAGCAGCAGCGGCGGCGTGGCCGGCCCCCGGTAGCCGGGCGGCGGCCATGCCCGTGACGCCCTGCGGCGGCAGCAGCAGCGAGCGGCCCTGCTGCCGGCTGCTGCGGCAGCAGCGACGACGACGAGACGAGGCGGCACAGGGGCCCGTGCGGCGGCCATGAGCAACGGCAGCAGTACGGCTAACCTGAGTTGGCTTGACGGCGTGGCGGCGCTGAACGCGACGCTCGACGGCAATGACTCGGCGGCGGCAGACGACGAGGGCGGCGGGTGGCCTCTGGTGCCCGACGACCCGTGGGACGGGTCACCCTACCCGAGCCGCTATTCCAAGCTGAGCTTCGTGGTGACCGCGTTCGTGGTCACCTGCATCATGATCCTCATCGTTGTGGGCAACATGCTGGTGTGCATCGCGATCGCCACCGAGAAGACGCTCAAGACGATCCAGAACTGGTTCATCGCCTCCCTGGCAGTGTCCGACTTCCTCATCGGGCTCATCATCATGCCCTTCTCGCTCGCCAAGGAGCTGATGGGCTACTGGATCTTCGGCACGCTCTGGTGCGACGTGCACGCCGCACTGGACGTGCTCATTTGCACCGCTTCCATCAACAACCTGTGCCTCATCAGCCTGGACCGGTACTGGTCAGTCACGCACGCCGTCGAGTACCTCAAGAAGCGCACCGCCTCGCGAGCCATGGCCATGATATGTTTCGTGTGGCTCCTGTCGGCGCTCATCTCGCTGCCTCCGCTCGTCGGCTGGAAGAAGTCCCAGCAGGCCTCCGACTACCCCCAGTGTTCCGTGTCCGAGGACGTCGGTTATGTGTTGTACTCGGCCCTCGGGTCGTTCTATGTTCCCGCGGTCGTCATGGTGTTTGTGTACATCAGGATATTCCTGGCGGCCCGCTCGCGCGCGCGCCGGCACGTCAAGAAGCAGGCCCGGCACGTACCAGAGCTCACGAACGATCCGGTGCGCGACAAGTCGACGACGACCACGACGACGACGTGCACCAGCTTCAGCAACCCGAGCCCGCCGGACTCCTCGGCGGCGGCGCACAAGATGAACGGCGGCGGCGGTGGCGGTGGCGGCGGCGGCGGTGGGGCGCAGCGCAGGGGCATCCTGCCCAGCGCCGCGCCGCAGATCATCATCGAGACTCCCGAAGAACCGAGCTCGGCGCCGCCGTCGCCCCCGTTGCCGTCCCGCCGCCAGGAGGGCCTCGGCGGGCTCAGGGCCCCGGAGGTCGGCCTCCGCGCCGACGACTCCGAGGCGGCGCCGCTGCAGGGCTCGCACGACGCGCCGGGCTTGCTGAGCGCGCCGCAGACGCGGATCGCGCGCTCCCCTTACGGCTCCACGCTGTCGCTCAATGAGCGCGACGAGGACAGCGAGCTGTGCGAGTCTTCCAACGCGGCGGGAGGAGAGTCCTCGGGCGGCAGCGGCGGCGGCACCACCGGCAAGCGGGGCGGCCGCCCCACACCGACCGCCAAGCGGCGGCCGGTGCCCCCGCAGGGACTGACGTACGCAGTGGCGCGCCACACCCCGTCAGACGCCGAGCGCCACAAGCGCAAGCTGGCCAAGGCCCGCGAGCGCCGCGCCACCATGATCCTGGGCCTGATCATGGCCGCTTTCATCCTGGCGTGGCTGCCCTTCTTCGTCCTCTACGTGCTGGGCGCGCTCTGCAAGCGCTGTGACATCAGCGGCACGGTGTTTGCGGTCGCCTTTTGGCTCGGCTACTGTAACTCGGCCGTCAACCCAATCATCTACACCATCTTCAACCGAGACTTCCGCAAGGCCTTCCGCAAAATCCTCTTCAAGTGATCCTGCGCCGCCGCTGCCGCCATCCGGCCCGGCGCTGCTGTCTTCCACGGCGCCGCCTGGCCCGCCACTGCCGCCGGCGCGGCGCAGCCTCGCCCGTCGAAGGATCCCCGCCGCCGCCGCTGAAAACCCCGCTCTGCCCGCCGCTCCTAATCCTCGTTGTTTACCATTGGGAGCCTCCACCACGAACCGAGAGAAGGCGCTCCGTGCGTGTGAAGCGCCCGCTCGCCAAACGGAGTCCGCCTTCCGCGCGCGCCCAGGGACCTGTCCACGCCGTCTGTGGCCTGTGCGTCTCGCGCATCGACAGTCCAGCCGCGACGCCACCACCGCGCGCATGCGCAGAGGGCACCGAGTGCTGCTGTGCCGTGCTGTGCTCCGCGCTGCGCACACATGCCACGACCGCACAACTGTGTATACATGTTTGTTAACTGCCGTAGCACCGCGCTATCTTTGCCCTGCACTAACCCCACGCGACCCGCCCTACTTATGCTACGGCGACGACACCACCCCATTCTACTCGTCGTATCTACTTTGCTCGGACGGTGGCACTCGGGGCGGGTGCCGTTCCAAGATTCGATGAGGAACAATATCCGCCGCTAACTCTCGTTCCCGCAGTTCTTTTTTCTTCATGGAAGTGTCGCGCATCGGCGCTTCGCAAAGGCCTAGCAACACGCACAATACACACGCAGACAAAAGAAACACAAATCGAGTTTCGCAGCTGTTGTTGTTCTGGATGAAATGTATCCCGATTGTACATGAAATGTCTCTAGCTTCGTGGCAGGCTGCCCGTTCGTCAAGTAGCAGGGCCAGGTTCGCTTGTTCATAGAGTGTACGCCAGCAGCCGGATGAAACGACGTTGTGTGGACATGCAAAGCCTGGCACCAGAATTTGTTGACTCGAATCGTTCTTGCGCCATCAGTGTTTAGAGCGCGCGGCGGTGACCTTGCACAAATCGGCGCGCAACATGGCGGCGCGCTGTTGTCGAAAATCAGTTGTGGTAACCACGCACCTAACAATGCCGCGCGCAACTTAACTGTCCTTTCTGTAGTTAGGGCACTACTGACAAGGCGGCTTCTTTTCATCTGGCTGCTGGAGTATAGAGTGTCGTTTGGTGCCAGTGCTTTTAGGATCATGTTCGTTTCATCCGTTGACGCTTCGTGCTTTTCGAGATGTTGAAGTGGACCGTACACGAACAGAAACAACCGAAGGACGTTCTCGACACCAGATGCAAGCCAAGTTTACATACCAAGCATAAAAAATACCGGAATGCTTTATGGTGAGCGAACTCAGAGTGAAACCACAGACACACGCCCAAACACACACATGCAAGCACAGCGCGCGCTCCTAACACACACGCACACACACACACACGCTCACACGCGCACACACACGCACGCACACGCACACACACACACACACAAACACACACAAACACACACAAACACAAACACACACACACACACACACACACACACACACACACACACACACACACACACACACACACACAAGCATATAATACATAACTTACTGAGCGGTCACTGTTTCCCGTGAGCTGATGCATATATTATATAGCAGCCGAGGTGTATATACTGCTACTTAATGCGATAAATGTCACGCTGTTCCGAACATTTATAAACGCGATCTTCTGAGAGAGAGCTTCCCGATGGCGAGAACATTGCATGCTTTTCTCTTCTTCTTTTTCTATTTCTTTTTTTTTGCAACGGCGTCGTCTACGTTATTTTCTTTATCCCCTATGTGTGGGGTCACTCACGCGTTCTACTCTCTATTAAGGCACACTAATGCACAATAATAAACACCAAAGTTTCACCTTCACCATTTCCTCTCATTGAAGTCAGCAGACTACAACACATGCATCGTAGCGCTATCAAATAGAGAGCGAAAAAGATCCAACAAAGCGACGCGCGCCACCTTTTTGTCAGGTTTATCTTGACTCTATTACGTAAAATAGAATTCTTGTGTCTTATTTGCTACTGATTTACCTGTAGAATTCTTTTTTCGTGCATTGCCCCCCCCCCCCTTCTTTTCTTCGCATCGCTCGAAAAAGTACTAGTCATTAAAAAAGCACCCAAGGCAAGCACTTGTGTCGCGTCAGGGTGATTCTTAGCAGCGCATTTCAAGAAAATAAGAGCTGCTGTCGCTACACCGCAGTGTTTATTGTGCAGTGAAGTGTCACTAACAGCGAGATTAGGATGCCACCATCGCCTTTCTGGCAGTGAGGTTTGCTTGTTAAAGAAAAAGAAAGAAAATGATGACGGCAGCGATACACCATCCTTCCTGACGTATTTTATTCAACGCGAGAAACCAACGGATTATAGCGTACTTGACAGCTTGAATGGGGACCTTGAACTGGGAACGTTCAGATCTGCGATTACCATTCAAGAGTGGTTCAGTTTTAGCGAGACCCGTTTCATAATTTGCAAGTGCGCTTCTCTGCACTGCACATTTGCCCAACTGATGCAGTTCATCGTTCAAATGAAGAAGGTGTGCTAGCTGCACATGCTAGCTGCACATGCACATGCTGCACACGTTTCTATGTCACAGCATAAGCAAACTGTGTTGGCACAAGCTGTTTGTAAAAATCAGCATGCCGCCGTTAGTTGAGCAAAGTGCGTTGCTGAAAAGCTAGCTTTACAGTTAGGAAAGGTATTCAAATGGGATAGGGCTTTTCTTTCTTTTTTTTCAGCTGTTCATTCGCCGTATGCCAAAATTGAACGTGAAGAATACAACAAAAACCTAATTTTAACTGTCCTTCCTCTGCAATACGATCACGTTCTTCAGTTAAGGTTATCAAGAAAGTTCAAGCTGCCTCGATCACTTCAACAGCCTAACCACGTGCCGAACTTACGCGGCATTTGCGACGATCACTGCACTTACAGAGTCGTGAAGCAGAACACATGTACGTCCTATGGCGACGGGCGCAAACTTTTTTAGCTGTAATTTGATGAAGTGCGGTGGCCTGTGCCGTTCTCTTCTACATCATATCGCCAGCCACCTGAAAAAAGAATAATTACTTTAAACACTTGTTGTTATCAAATGCGACATTAGCTACTAATGCTATTTTTTTTTTACAATATTGTTTGACTTTGACCACTACAGTCACGTCGAAAGCGGCAGTGAGATCAGAGCACACAACAGAACCTACGAAGCATTTAAAACAGCTATAAGCGTTCCAATAGATGCGAAAACGAACAAAGTAAAGCGCAGATAATTGTGGGTCCGTTGAGCGAGTCCGTTTGGAAGTAGAATGTTGTTCGAAACCAGCAGAAGAATCTCCGCCGTTGCTTCGCTGCTTGCCCCGAAGGGAGGACGTGTGTTTCTGTTGGCTTGAAGGTTGTTCCCTGCGACAGTTCTTTGTCTCGTCACAAAACACACCGACCGTTCGCAACGATGACAGGTATTCGCTTTTATATAAAACAGAAATTGTTGATATTAAGAGAAGAATTCGGGACACAGTGCAGCGGTACGGTCGACCCAGACTGGTGCCTCACGCAACTAATGTCTCAGTTATTCGAAAGTATGTTGTTTGTATTGCGTTTCTTTCTTTGTGGTAGCAACATACGCCGGCCGGGCGTTCACAACCTGCAATGCGCTAATGACTTGGGGTGTGCAAACTACTCTTTCAGGAGCAGTTCTTAGACTAAAGCTGTTAATGTCGCAGTCGAGGAATTCTCTTATGCTGTTTCGATTTGTGCAAGTTTTCCGTTCCTTCATTCCTGCGAATTTCTTTCTGTTTGTTCCTAGGTTCGGTATAGTAATCGTCTTGAAGAAGAGGAAAAAATGGATGCAAAAAACATTTATTTCAACTTCGTTGCCCTCGCCAAGTTAAATTAACTTCTAAAGGTGCAATCTATAAACAGGCAGCCACATTGACAGGACTGAAGTTGTGTAGCGTCGCGTTATAAGAAGCTAAAGAAAGTATTAAGCAGAACGAATACCCCACGAGCCCCCTGTATAAGCTAAACTTCGCAAACGACTTGCGTGGCAGCAAGCTACAAGAAGATAATAAACAGCACGTATCCATATCGAGCAAGTGACATGCCTGCAAAGCAAGAAATAAAGCAAGAAAGAGCTCAACAGGAGATGCTTGGATGCGCCGCTAACATTCCCTTTGGTTTTCTTTATATTGAGGGAAATCGTTAGCACGATATGACAACACGGGTACGCAATTAGCTGTAGTAAAACTAATTACCTGGTGCCGATAAGGCAGCGCGACTCGAGGGAGTGAAATGTCAAGCTAAGCGCGTGGCTTACCTTGACAAACGACTTGAGTCATTAGCGCGGTAAGTTTGCAACCGCTCGCAGAGTTGCATCGCATCCACTGCTTCATTTTCAAGCACTACAAGATGTGCCAACGGGAAACACATTCCGCTGTGATCTTGGGGTGCACCTGCACAGTTTTCAAAATGTCATCGTGTGCTGTAAACAAGGGGTTACGAACATTAGTGTCAAAAGAGCAAACTGTTATATAACCATACAACGCCCCTTCTGTTTGGCGTGCAAACAGCTACGGCTCGTGAAAAATGTTCTGCTCCGTGCCTCATTTGCATGCGTGCAGCGATTTCGTGAGCGTTGTATGAAATTTGTGATCCCTTGCAGCAAGCGGAACAAAAGGAATGCGCACTCTTGCAAGCAATCTTTGCGAGAAATTCCTGCATTGGTGAGCAGAAAAAAAATTGATACCTTATGTTCGTTACGTACACTTCCACGCTCTTGGCGTTCAGCTTCATTCTCCTCATTACGATGCGTGATATTTTTGAAGGAGGTTTTAAAGAATTCCTTAAATATGTTTAACACTACGAAAAGTCGTTCCTCCTCCCTCTGTTTCCTGTCTGGGACAATTTCTATTTTAATTTTTTTTTTCCTTCTGCGCCAAATATTCAATACACAAATTCTTCTTAATGTGTGCTCAACGTACACGGCCACCAGCTTCAGGTTTCTTTTTGTGCCTCATTTGTTTTTGCAAAGAAAAAAAAACGAAAAAAGAAACTTCATCTTTTCTGTAGCTTCTGCATTCCGAAAAGTTTTGTAAATGGCCATAACGTATATTGTCACATCCATACAATAGGCTCTATTGCACAGCATTAATACGGTGCTTTCCTGCAAACTTCCAAGTCGTTTGCGCGAAATAGCTCGTGGAACGAGCATTACTTCCCAACGGCGCTTAATCTGGCGTATTACCATCTTTCGTCTCCAGGTTTCCCAGTGCCTGAGACATGAACTAACACTGCTAACAGTGAAGTTCGTGTTGGCCGTGTAGACCGAGTCAAAAACAAAAATCAAAATTGACAGCGAACGCAATTTATACTCGCAGGACCCGAGCAAACAACCGCCGACCCCGATTTCGCGCAGACACTTCGCTCATTTAATATATCTCGAAAAGCCGTATCACCGAAAACACATCCCCAAATCAAACTCGCTGCACAGTCAGCAGAGTGCCCGTGCATCGCTCACCGCACCTTACCGTTTCAAGACCCGCCAAAGTCGGGCCCCACTGTTACTTCATAGCTCAATGGTGAGTAAAAGTTGAAGGGGGGGGGGGGGGGGGAGGACGGCCGTTTCGTACAGGGGCCTGATAACATAAATCTGTTCCAATATGTTTTTATTCCAATCTTCTGACGTCAAATTTGCGTAACCGCCGACGCAAGCATCGGGCGGTCACCCGCGGGGTTGTCTGAACAGACTAATCAAACGCTCTACTCGTTCATAGGAGGTCACTTTTGTTTGCTTGAAGAATGAATAACATTTCCTACACTGAGCGGTTTGTCTTATCTAATTGGCTGACAAGAGGCGAGAAACACGGTCAAGTGGAGAGGAACTCGATGAGGCCGAGCCAGTGCACTGAAAATGGATAACCGGATGAAAAGGGTGGTGCCAGCGTCTGCGATTGGTCCGCTTTCCCTTACTTGGCTTGCGGTGGCTGGTCGACAATCGCGGCGGCACGCAATGGAAGCTTAAGATTGACACTAAAACGCATCCTCAGCAAAGAAGAGAAGAGTTAGCAAAAAAGAGTCGTAAACGTGCCGAAAGTGCTCGAAAACGTTACACGGCCAAGCAAAAAGTTTTGTTGTACGCAAATAAACCCACGCTCTCCTGCAGGTGCGAGTAGCCAGTGCCTGAGCGATCGGCGACAAACATCTTTCATTCCTTTCGGAACGGGGCTGCCTGCGGCTATTCAGAAGAAAATTCAGTTTTGTTCGGCATTTTAATGCATATTTAAAGCGTACACGTCACTCTGACGCGGTGCTCTTCTTGCGGTTTTGTGACGTCGCGTGACAGGCAGGTGAAGTGGGAGTGATCCAAAAAAGTTTTGGACCAATCAGGGAGGGCTGAATGCAGAAATGGAATAGAAAAGTTAGGAATAGTTTTACGTTATAGCGCCCCAGTACTAATAAACAAGGCTGAAGCATTTAGTAAAAGCAATAACACCCTATCGCAAGCTAAACTTCGCTTCATTTAACACTGCAGTAGCGCGTCATCGAACATCAAATTTCTTTCATTTTTTTCTTCTTTTATTTGTTTCGTACTGTTTTGTTACTTCAAGGCTTGTTGTTCTCGGTTTCAATTTCGCATGTACGCATTCAGTGGGCGTGTTCTTTTTTTTTTTTGGGGGGGGGGGGGGGGGGGTCCTCTGAGCCGCCCTTTCTTTCCTAGCCTATCGCTCTCTCACATTCCCACGCCTTACGTGCTCCAGACCCGATAGCACTAAAGACTACAGCACCTTGCACGCCTCCGAGTTTCGACGCTACAGGAGCACGGTATACGCACCAAGCACACAAATAAACAGACGCTCGCACAGATAAACGCGTGCCCTTTCAGACAATATCCGCAAATTCATTTGTTACGATTTTTTTTTCACATTACACTCGGTAACCCGCAAAAGGCCTCTAGTTTGTTTCGTCACCTCTCTCCCTTACTCCAACCCTGGTGCAATCTGGAGTCCAGACAGAACAATAGTAAAAACGCACTAGCAAGCACATTTTAATAAAATTCTGAAACGTGAATCCTGACACCTGACCTAAACCGAGTTCAATGTGTCATTTAGCGGCCAATTTAGCAGAGAACTGAGGTCGTTGCTGCTGACGAGTAAGACCTCGCGTAGATATGTTTTGAACAAAAAGTGGTGAAAACCCACATTATCTAGGGTCATTACCTGGATTAGGTGTCTAAGCGTCTTAAATTCCTCATTTATTTTGATGGTAAGAACGCCGAGAAATCGTGCTACTTTCGCCGCCATTAGGATTGCACATAATTTTGCACGAGCATGCACAGAACATCGTTTATCGACTAAAGATTCGAAAGCTCTTGGGTTACTTCTGATACAACGCATTAAAAAATAAAGGTATCGTGACAGTGAAATTAGGTGTTTTCTTTGCCTAAATAACAAAAAGCTGCAATTTTCAGCCACTGTGTTATTTATTTTTGCTTTGAAAGAGCACTCGGGAAAAAAACGAGCTGCGATGTGAATTGGCACACACGCTCGCGTTTTCATTTGATATGGTCAAAATTTCGAAATATGTGCAGGTACACGCCCAGCTAGAAGAGCCATCCAATGTGTCCTCGAGTACTTTGTGGAAGTCGAAAATTTTCCAACCTTAAGAAAAGAAGAGAAAGTTTGCAAACGCGAAAGACGCGATTGGATTGTTCAGCTGATTTCAAGTTCTCAGAAGCATCACACACTCAGAAGCCATATATTTCGGCGTCTTAATTAAGCTATTTTTCTACACTTGTTTATTTGCTTACTGAGCAACGGCAATCACTTGCTTTCTGACTCTGCAGAAGACCCCAGCCGGCTGCGACGTCGAACGGGGTCGTCGAGAACCTTATTATCAGTGGGATTTGTAACGGACTACCCAGGCTTATTTTTCTTCTGGTTATTACCTCTGCCCAGAAAAAAATTGCAATCTCTGAGCGTTCGTTTGCTCGGGTATTGGATAATCAAGCATGGACCTCTGTATCACGCACCCTTAATCCACAGGCCCGCGTCTGGCGATTGGAAAATGTTGAGGTAAAACATACAACAGCGCCGTCTTCAAAATCTCACAAGCACACCCATATATGAGAGCGCAACCGGTCTGGCATCGTTTATTTATTTATTTTTTTCGTAACTTCAACTTTTCGCTCACAACAGTGCGTTCTTCCCGCATAGCTTGCTTCCTTGCGGTCACTCCGCTTCGCAATTTTCTAAGCTATTTCCCTCAAAGGAGAGAGATATATATATAAATAAACACTCAACCAACGCTCACACTCACCAAGACGATGACGCCGACGACACTCGTGACAACAGCTTAGCAAACACACATTGTCTCTCAATGGTGCTGCAAAAACCGCGACAGGTCTTTCCTCGACTGAAGGAGGCCCCCCTCTGGACTGACACGCTTCAGCGCTGGACGACGAGAAGAAAGCGTGAAAAAAAAAGTGTTGAAAAAAAAAAGCAACAACATTGCGATGCGTATAGCCGGGAGAATAGAAGCGCGGCGTAAGTGTGTGAACACATTTCTCTATGTCTCGCGTCTCTGTGTTGTCTCCTTCGACTCGTTGTTGTTGTTGTTGTTGACCGAGAATGCAAGGTTGCGTGATGTGTGTGAGTGTTTTTTTTCATTGTTGTTGTTGTAAGTGTCGGTGTTTGACTCACCGCTCTCGCGTGGACAGTGACCGAGGGATGGATTTATCTCGCGCTCTGCCAAGCACACTGTAAGGTTGGCATAGCGAGAGAGAGAGAGAGATGCTGGGAGTAGACTGAAGCTTCCCAAAGGTTTTGTGTAATTAGATAGTATTCGTAGCGTTTTAGCTTCCGTCGTTGCACGATCACAAAATTTCGCGAGCCGTGCATTCTCTTGTTTTATTTCCTCTTTTCACTAATGCCGTTTTCGTTCACGCCATCTGCACGGGTCCCTCGCTCCACGTTAACGGTGTCGGAACGGGTGATCACCTTCGGAAGCCTAATCATATAATCAGCCTAATCGTTTGACTGCTCAGTCAACCCGAAACCTGCCTTGCGTCCCTTCATGGAGCTGTTCTTGTTCTTTCTGTCGCTTTTTAAGGCTGTTTTATATTCAGTCAGCCAGCAATAAGCGCTTTCGATATGTTTCAAGACCTATTCACGACTGCGAGAATTGATCCCAGCGCCTAATCATCATAATGTGACAATGGGGTTACGCCATCTATTCGTCCACCAGTGAGACGGTCCAAATTAGAAATTTATTTTCGAGATCCCACTTAAGGGACGTGTGAAGTAAGTTTTCAAGAAATCTTAGTGGACACGAGACTCCCTACTCTGGGAACAATAATTCGTGTCTTGTTGCTGTTGTGTTCTATTAAATAGGGTTAATTCAAGCGCGCTAAGTACCAGTACGATACTTCAGTCCCGCTACAAGAGAGCTTGGCTCTTTTTTGTTTTTGTTTTTATTAATAAACGGGTGGCGAATGGCGCAGCACCATATTGGCCCACCACCCTCTCCCTTTCCCCCCGTTCTTCTTAAGCTGTAATAGACTGGCTGCATTCGTGCCGACAGGCTTTCGAACACAACCATTCTCCTCTGCGGCCCTGAACGCAAATTCACACAGCCTTTTCTGCAATCCACAACCTGTAGGAAGCTGGGTAGCTGCATCTATGCGCCAGCTTTAATCATGTTTCGATCGCTCTCCCCACTAGAGTAAAAGTATTGCGAGTTTCTCACGCAAGGCGTGTACATCCCTCCTCAAAATTCTACAGGTCACAACTGCGTCCGGCCAGAACTCTTTCCTACGTGTCATAAGGCGAGAACTGCGGTTCTGGTCGCTGAGTATACGGGAGATGTCATTATTCTACGAGGTTTCACATGGATAGCGGCGCATCTGAGGCACACCCACGAGACGTCAGCATAGCTATAGCTTCGGTGCCGCGCGTAATTCGCCCGGGTACGCCTTTTCCAGAAAAGCTGCAACGTATAACTGAATCCCACGTTGAACATAACGGCGCACAGCTTCCTCCCAAATTGAATGTTCGTTGTCTTTTTTGTGTTTTTTGGCTCTATACGTACGGGCCACCGTTAATTTGCCCACTGCCTGCTCCGACTGCTGGGCTGAGACGCCTTCACCGAAATTGAGCAGTAGTTTGTTCGTAACGGCCCGTCACTGTAGCATTCGTGTAGTCAGTGTCCCGCTCGCGCCGGCAGCTGCAAGGCGGTCTCTTGCCAGCCGTGTCCGCTGCCGTGGGTCGCCCGTGTAGTGCACGTTCTGTGATTGTACACACACTCAGCACGCGAGAGTTTCACGCAAACGCAGAGTGAGTCGCGCTTCCCTTATCTCTCTGTTGTCGTGCTTGTTCCTGTGGTTGCGATCTTGTTGTACGCATATACACATATATGAACATATTATACGCGCATATATGTATATTATTACCAAAGAAAAAAAAAGAAGAAAGAAACCGCGACGTCTGTGCCGACAGGGCCGGATCTGTGAGAGGACCTGTCAACTTGTGGCCCGTTTCATGCCCAGCCCTTGCCGAGTAATGCGTGTTCACATAGTACGTTATAAGTACACATGACCATACAGTATATATATATATATATATATATATATATATATATATATATATATATATATATATATATATATATATATATATATATATATATATATACAAGATTCTAGATGTTTTGAACACCGCACGCGCGCTTTGGTCGTAAGTGCGAGTGTCGAACCGTGATGACGTATGTGCGCGTGTGACTGTGGCTGAGTGAACGTCTTGCTGTCTGTCGCGTGCGAGTTTCTCCGTGTGTGAGCCAGTACAAACGTGTTTCATGTTTGAAATCGGTTTAAAACGATGGCAAACCATATGCATACGTGGTCTGTTGTTTTTTCTACGATGCAAAAGGGGAAAAAAAAAGAAGGAAACAAAGCCGAACTAAGCAACAGCAGCAACAACACCTAATGTTTGTTCCACGATATTCAAAGCTTATTTCGTTGTCGCTGTCCCGCGTATTGACTCGGTCTTCTTTATAAACTTTCTTTTCGAGAACGAGAAAATAATAATAATAATAACCCCGCTTCTCGCCTTCCCCTTTTCAAGCCATCTCCAGCAGTTGCTTATTTTTTACGTCGTTATAACTTAAGCAAAGCTGGACAGCAGACGCTCTACAGAACTGAATATCATGGTGCTTGTTGAACACAGCGTTTGTTACCTACATGCCTATAGCGTATATCATGCAGCTGTATTTGTGCCGCGTTGCGATACGCTTACGAGCTATAGCGAAAGCAGAATCAAGAAAAAAAAAGAAACAAAGAAACAAACAAAAGGTCAGACGAGAAAGACTGATGTGGTCCGTAGCGTCGCGCAGGTTCTCGGCTTCTTCGATAACATTGAAGTCATCGTGCGTCTATTGTCTACGAACATCTGGCATACTCTGTTTCACGATATCCTGTAACTTAAGTTCAAGCTACGAGGCGACCAAACTTTAGACCTCGATTCTGCGCTCGAGACTGCTTTAAGCTGGACAGACAACAGTTTGAGGCAGCCGGACACGCGGGACACGAACACGATTCTTTACACTGTCGCGCTCCTGATTGGCCCAGGCCATTTTCGGCCCCAACTCCAGCGGCGCGTTATAGCAAAGTAGAGTACGAGCTTCAAAGATTCGGAATGCAAACATTGATGGTTGCCTTGGCAACTGCCGAACACTGCATGAGCAGACATGTTAGCGCAGGCTGGGCTGAAAGCGAAAACGCGCACTTCTCGCGCTGCGAATAACGTGCCATCAGATGCACTGTTCTGCGGGCGTTTCTTTCTATTTCACCTCGTCTCGTTCATAACATACTACGCCGCCTCTGTCATCAAGATTAAGGAAACCCGACAATATAATGTATCTCACGAGTACGCACTACGTATACATGACAGCCGTAGTTACCCATACCGCACCGCGCAACTGATCTTCAGAGAATTTGTCGTGTTTAGACAAGAGAAACTTCGCATCGGCACGAAACCAAACCGCAACTATGAAACGAGAAAAACTTCGCTACGTATCGCGCGCGCATTGCGGCGAAGCGGACGTGTTGGCGCAGGCTACTTCCTAAAGCGCACGGCGTCTCCGACAAGCACCTGATGCTAGGGAAACGCAGTTGCCAAATATATTCGCTGTACTTTCGTTTTACTTAAACATAAACAAAAACAGAACAGACTGTTAAAACACACACCGCATTACGCCCCTCCTGTGCGCAAGCCCCATATTTGCGCCGTGCGGTTCAAAACATCGTGCCGCGGCAATTACCACACCTTTATGCAGTTGTACACGCTTTCAAGTGGCGCAGAGTTCTCTGCATTTACCTCACATGTTGTGCAATGGCTCTGACTTCAAGCATGGCGCGGGAGGCTATCCGCAAAGCAGGAACGCGTTGTCTTTCGTCTATTGGCTCACAACACGCATTGATGTTTCCAAAGCTGTCAAGAAAGAAAGGACCTGGCGAACTAATCAGTTCTTATAAGTGCGCTGCGTAGTACCCGCAGTCTTCATCACTCGTTACGAAACCACCGCGCACGTGATCAGACCTGTCACAGGGCAGCGTACTAAAGCCAGCTACAAGACCGTTCTTTTTCTCGAAGCCCGTATATTCGCTCGTGCCTCTCTGCAGCTTCGTAGCAGCAGTCGATGCACTACGGCAACCCTGCAACGGGGCGTGGCGAGACCTTGTCGCTCGTGGAGTGGCTTTCAATCTTTCGACGAAGACTGTAACCCCCAGCTATTGCGCACATGTAGAGTTTGCTTCCTTCTTCTGCTTTGCGCCTTAATGTTTTCTTTTTTTAATTAAGAGGTGCATTTTTATTCCTGTGTGAGGCGAGCAGTCATAGGCACCCGTTGCTACATTACATGCTTCTGAACAACTATCTTGGTCGCTAACGCCCAGAGAAAACACAGCCCAACCAAATCTCGCAATTTGCACGTCAGACTCACAGCGTCCGATTCCGCGCTTTTAGTTAGCTGAGACGCGATAAGCACGAAGAAAGAAAACAGACGACAGTAACGAACAAACTGGAACTACAGCCCAGTCTTTTTTACACGAACTTTCGGGCAGCCTCTTTCGTATGGCGAAAAAAAAAAAAGAAGCCCATTTCATTGTTCTTGCTCTTCCGTTTGCCCGAAACGTCTTTCTTTTTAACAGGAACAATACTCAAGACTGTATTTTATTTTTCTCTTTTATATCACTGCTGTTACCCTCCTCTGCCTGTTCCACACAAACACATGCTTTGCAAATGACCTTCTTGAGCACGCCGTAAGGAGGTCAAAACAAGAGAAGGGAACTTTTTTGCTAGCACATATATGAGAGAGTGAAACGTTAGAAGAAAAGGAAAACTGTTGAAGTTCATAGTCCTGATTGCGTGTTGCAGTTTATCGTTTGTTTATCGCTGTGTGTGCATCGTTTGCTTATTATTGTCTTGTTCTTCTTTTTTCTTTTTTTTATCCCTGTTATGCAACGTATTCCACTGTGAATACCTTTGAGGTAAATAAAACAAAATTCAATGACATTGCTGTGACTTGATACTTTCGAGAGCGCTCGTTGTTCGAGCGTGTCTGACGCCTTTGACGTGGTGCGACGCTTCATCCTGTGCACTCTCGGGAGGCAAGCACTTCGAAGCCAATAGGCATCAAGCAAGTGGTGGTGGTGGTGGTGAATTGTAGCGACAGGCGGGTTTAGCCTGACGATCAAGGCCGGCAATTGCTCCGCCCGAGCGTCTCTTACAATACCGCTGAAGGGTTTCACCATATGTCCATCAAACCAGTCTCTCTTAAGAATTCGATAAGGAGACGTGAAGTTTCTTTGCGGGCTATAACTGATCCCTCGGGAAATATAAGGTGGTGCAGGCGCGCATGCGGAAGGTCTTTTCTTTGCAGATTCTTCAGGAGAGCATCGCTTTCATATTGAAATTGCCGGCAGGACCACAAAAAGTGCTCAATGTCTCCTGTCTCGTTGCATGCCGTACAGTTCGGAGAATTGATTCGCCCAGTCTTGAATAACCAAGCCGGTGTATAGCAGATCCTGTCCTTATTCGATATAGAAGTGAGGCTTCCTCTCGGTGAAATCTCTTGGTTACGCAGGGCATGTGCGGTGAAACCCAAAGCGACCCAAAGTGATTTCAAATGTCAGATTTTTTCACCTGATTACTCTTTGGATCCTTGACATTGGGAGGATTATAGAGCGCTGTATATGCAAGCGCATCAGCTTTTTCGTTGCCAGAAATACCAATGTGGGAGGGAATCCATTGAAACTTTAGTCTGAAGCCTTTGTTGTTGAGTTATTTCGTGATGGCTAGTGATTTGCGAGGGAAGTTGAGAGATGGCAGACCACGGTATAGTTGTTGTAACGCGGCCTTTTAGTCCGTAACGACAACCACATTCTGCGAAGGCAAAGTCTTTAGTTTGCGCAGAGCAGAAGCTATTGCTAAGCCTTCCACAACTGTCGACGAGGCTATACATTCCAGACGGCAAGACCACGTATATCTTAGAGAGGGGATATAGAATGCTGCTACGCAGCGGTCTTCGTCTGATTTGACAGAGCCATCTGTGTATACTTGTGGGTGATTCGGGTAAGTCGTGTTCAAATGTTCTAGGACTAGTGACTTGGCTTCTGCAGATAGAATGCAGCTCTTTGACTGCAATCGTGGTACACTTAAGCTACATGTGATGTCCTCGAATGTCCAGGGTGGTTCTATCCTTTCCCTCGGTCTCGAGCAGCGCTATCCTAATACGCGAAGCGTGTTCAGTGCTGCATAAAAATGTGAGCGCGGCCTCTTACCTATACGTCGCAACAGGGCTTTGCCAGGCGTACACTCCCTCAATTGTAGTAGCTGGATCATAGTAGCATGGGAAGCCTGAAGTCGCAGAGGGCGTGACTCAGCTTCGTAGAGCACTTTCTTGTTTGATGCTGGCTGATGAACTTCAAGGCAAAGTCGAATACCTTTTCTGTGGATGGCTTCTAAGCGCTCGTATTGGCTATCTGAGGGTGACATCAGAGGTAGCTGATACAGGATCCGACTGGTAACCATCGCTGTACGTAGCCGCAGCATCAACGTCGGGTGGTTGCCCCAGCGTATGCCAGCGACTCGCTTGAGCGCATGTAGCCTGGGTGACGATGACGCCACAACGTGGTCAACATCGCGGCGCCAGAGTAGCCTGTGGTATAAGGAAATGCCAAGAAATAGGACTTCGGTTACTTGTCGAATCTGGTATCCGTCCAAATTCAGCGTCAAGCGTGTAGATTTTCTTTTCACTCCAGGAAATAGTACGAATGATGATTTCTCTGCTTATAGTGATAATCCAATCGTTGCGAAGTGGCCCTGAATGGCATTTACTGCTCCCTGGGCTGTTCATGCGAGACGGCGGTGCTGGTAGCCGGAAACCCTTATGCAGATATCATCGGCATACATAGATATCTTCACTGATGTTCGATGGTTTAGTACTCTATAGAGGATAATCATGGCAATGATAAATAATAAAGGAGATAAAACACTCCCCTGTGGCACGCCGCGAAATATACGTATTTCATCACTCAAAGTGTCGTCAAGACGAACTCTGATGCGACGATCATTGAGGAACGTAAGTCTGAATTGCAAGAGATGACCCGTGACGCCTATAACTTGTAGCTGGCTGACGATGGCGCTTTGAGCCACGTAGTCGTAAGCCCTGAAAACATTCATGAAAACAGCAAGCGTCGACAGGCCATCCGCACTGCAATGTTCTATGTGGCTTAGCATGTCCAGCACATTGTCTTGAGCGCTTAGACGCTGCCGAAACCCAGTCATGCACGATGGTTGTTTTCGACCCTGCTCGACATACCAAGTGAGTCTTGTGCACGCCATCTTCTCCACTAGCTTCGCTGCACAGGTCAGCGATACCGGTCTGCATGAGTCCAGAGCTGTGGGATTATTTCCAGGCTTCAGAACCGGTACCACCCATGCTACCTTCCATAAATGTGGGATATCCCCGCTGGTCGACGCCTGGTTAAAAAATACCAGCAAATCACGTCGTCTTTCAACCGGTAGGTTAGTCAGCATCTGATTACTGATAAGGTCAGGTCCCACCGGACAGCGACGTCGGAGGCTGCTCATAGCTAGTTCCAACTCTCTGAGTGTGAAAGGAGCATCCATTAGAGACGACAATAGCGGCGGAGGTGGGTTGGTTGGGCCGCCTGACCTGCCGGAAGGGTATACTTCAGAAAAGGCATTCGCAGGACAAGCAAGCGTCTTGCCTAACTTCAATGCTAGGGCTTCAAATGGCTTGTTTGGTCGAAAGTTTCCAGCAAGAGTATTAACGATCCACCATATCCTTGGAACTGGCGTAAAGACTGATAGGCTTGCACAAAATGATGCCCATTGATCTCTTCTTAGTTTTCTTGTGTAACGTCGAATCACTGCGTTAATCCTGTTATATATAGTCTTCATTGGTGGGTCACCCTTCATCCTCATTAGCCTCCGTTCCGCTCTTCGACGGGCAGCGCATAGATTTTGGAGCTTTAGATCCGGATCGGAGAAGTGGTCGGGTAGCTTGAGCTCAGCGGTAGGTAATCTCTCGCTACGTGGCATGTCCGCGAACAGGTCTCCAGATGATTCGCTTAGGCCATCCCCGTACGTATCCCAATGCGTCACAGGACAGGATCTTCGGCCGTTGATTTTATATCCAGCAATGTTAACGAAGACAGGAAAATGGTCGCTGCACATTCTATCTATACTCGTCTTTGACGATGCGAGGATGTTCGCTGAGTGTAATGTCAAGTCAATGCAATGTCAATGACACTGTAAGAGGCCGGTGGTCGAAAAAACGTTGGCTGTTTGTCATTTGTCACGCAGAGTCCCTCGGTGTCTAAAGCACTAACAATTTGCTTCCCACGTGCATCAATCGCCTTGTCGCCGCAGAGAGTATGGTGCGCGTTAAAGTCCCCACATATAATCCTCGGAGCTGGGCAGCGGCTTCAGAGGTCTCATAATTTCTCCAATCGCGACCTTCAGGCGAGAGCTCACATATACGGAGGCCACGCTGAGGCTTCGGTTTCCCAGCCGCATTTGTACAGCAGTGACTTCCAAAGCACTGCTGAAAAGGTCTTGAACTGGTAGAACGTAATGTGGTATTTCACGTCTGACATATAGCATGGCGCTTCCGTTCATAAATGTCGGAATACTCTGGTTTCCATGTGCGACATAACCAGCAATTGATCTGGAACTTGGAAGACCAGCCTCGGACAGGGCCAATATTGGCACAGGCATGTTGAGTAAGAAAAGCGACAGTTCAGGTAAATGGCACGCAAGACCCGCACAGTTCCATTGCATAATAAATTGCACCTTTGGGCGAGATGATGAACATTGTGTCCTACCGCATCCATATTGCTAGGTGCTTTAAGAAGAGGCAGAGCTTAGAATCACTGACTCGAGAGCCAGGACTACTTCGAGTATGTCCTTCATCGAGCTCGCCGGCAGCTTCTCTATGTGTGATCGCAAGGCCTTGAAGAGAGCACGTAGCACCTGTTGACAGTCCTCCTGTGGCGTTTTTTTTTTTTTTCATCACAACGCGATTGGGGCCGTTGCAGGGCAGACACATAACTTCACTGTTCCGGTTGTTCAGCAGACTTCCCGTCTACGAGGCCTCTGTTTATTGATTTGACTGCCTTAGCTGGTCCGCTGCGCGACGGCACCACTGTGTCCTGGATTCCTTGAGAAGGCTTCAGGCTTGGGAAATCAGTTTTCCTCTTTGAGCTCCATTTGAATTCGTCTGACTCTCTGCGACTCTTCGTCTTCATCTTATTTTTCTCAACCTTTTCTGTTGGCCCCAAGATAAACGTTATTTTTTTCGCTTTAATGCCGCCGCCCATGTAGGACACTTGCTATAACTAGCTGGATGACCACCACTACAGTTTGCACAAAGAAAGTTCTCGCTGCACGCGCATGTTTTGAAATCATGCGGTCCTCCACATCTCTTACACCGCTGCTCACCACGGCAGTACTTGGCCACGTGTCCATAGCGTTGACACTTGAAGCACCGAGGTGGTGTATCAACGTAGTCGATGATCTCATGTCTTGTGAAGACCAAGTTGATGTTCCCTGGACGGTCTGTGTTTGGAGCGAACGTAAAAACCACGGTGCTGGTTCGCCTGGACTCCCAATCGGATTCGGAAGTCTGGACACGTCGCGTGACTCTCCTTGCATGGTAAACACCTTGTGGCTTTAGGTATTCCAACAGTTCCTCATCAGTGTACCACTTAGGTACTCCTCTAATAATACACGTGTTTTGCAGGTACGAATTGGGCACCCGTGCTGAGATTGCAGTCCCTGAGATTGACTTGCAACTGAGAAAGGAGTTCACATGCTCTTCTGTCTGGACATCTAGAAGCAGCGCTCCTTGAGTAGTAAATCGGCTCCAAACTGGCGATGCGCAAAGAATTTTCACAATTTCCGTAGACAGAACAATGGGATTCACTTTTTTCAGGTCGGCTCCTTCTGTGGCAGGGGTAACAATCACTGGGATTTCGACGGTCCTCTCCATGCGGTGACGCACAAGCCTGGAGCCTTCATTGTCCAGGTCTTTGATGTCAGCTATGCCGCAATCATCAATAAGCGTACACTCGTCGTCTGTTTCTGTAGCCTTATATCGCTTACATTCACGGTTGCTCTCAGGGTCAGTCGGTTGCCTCTGGCCCGGTGTTAGGTCAGGCGTAGTCACGACGGAGCTCTCGCCGCTAGCAGATCGGGCTCTTCTGCAGGCTCCTATCGAAACGACGGGAGGCGAACCCCCCCCCCCCCCCCCCCCCCGTAGCCTCCGGTAGGGAAGGTATTTTGGCGAGTCGTCCGACGCCTTCGACAATTCTATTTCACGAAACCTCGAAAAAATACAAAAACACTAGGAAGCGAGGCAGCAGTGCGACTGTGTCGAACCAAACTTCTTCTTCCTCCCTTAAGCAGAGTATACAGCTCTGTTGGGAACCAGCGCTAGCCACGAGGCGCTACGGCAAACTTGAGTAGGCAGCTGAAGTATGCAGACACCATCCGATGAGGAGGCCATGAATATGCTGCGACGTTTTGGTTGATAACAGACGCACTGCTGTATCAACGTTCGCTTTAGCTCTATGCCTCGAGCCAAGCTCTGGCCATACCCATGCCCGTTGGAGAAGCTCATGCGCTCATACATTCTAGCACGCCAGTTACAGCGCAGGCCAGAATGTGGACGCATGTGTGCATGAAGATGATCAGTGAAACTGATGACGTGGAATCATAGCATGTGCTGCTGAAAGCTGTTTGCACCACTCACTCGGCTGTGTGTTGTGGTGCTGCTGCTGGCACGCGAAGTTTCAGCGCTCGTTACCCATATCGGAAAACCAATCAAGAAAAGTTCATACTTCATGCTGTTTAAGCGCAGTTTACAAAAAACCCCCAGGGAAACGAATTGGGCAGGCGCTAACTTCCAACTAACGTTTAATGTAAGATGTCGTGAATATATACAAAAAAAATCGTCAGAAAGAAACAGAAAAGTCAAGAATGAACATAACTATTCATTCGGTCGTACCGTCTAACATGTGTGCGTTACCAAGCAATCGTCACCAACTGCCCTCAAGAAAAGTTATTTCTTTGACAGATAACAAAAGAGATGGAGAGCTGACGCACTCACAAACATCACTACTCATTACTGCAGCTTCCACGATCTCGCGCCGGCACCGATCTTTGTCTCTAAACAAGACTGCAGTGTTTTTAAGATATGGCTTGCACCTAAAGTCTCGGCAGTATAACGCCAGGTGTCCCTGCCTTTCCTTTGTCACGTTCCTGTCGTGCTCCCTTGACCGCTCGTTTAGACATCGTTCCGTTTGCCCTACGGATGTTTTGTCACACGATAGTGGTACCCGATAGACAACACCTTCGCCACATGAGATGAATTCTTCCTTGTGCTTTGCTTTGAGCCCCTTCTTTTGGCTTTGCACCGGCGCTGTCATATTGCACAAGTTGGTTAATTTGTCCGGGGCTGTCATGATGACTTTCAGGCGTGCATTTTCCCCAATCTTCTTCAGACGATGTGACATCGTGTGCAGATATGGAATGACGGCCACCTTCTTTCGATCAGATTTTCATTTCCGTGCACCTGATCAGTCACGCGTACTTCGTCTAGCGCAGAAGAACCTCAGCCATCGTTGCGATGTCAAGTGTGTAGGATAACCTGCTGAAGCTAGGCGCTGTATTTGTATTTCGAAGCTTTCGTTTACACGATGCATGCACGACTTAAGTGCATTATGCCGACACATCTGAGGGATCCCCCTTTTTGCCAGCTTTGTGTTAGCCGACAGAAACGGCAACAGCGGTTTCTTGCTCCACGGCTCGTATGTCCAGCAGGCATGGCTTGGGGAAAAAAAAACAGCTTTAGGTCAAGAAACCTGAGAATGTCGTTTTCAGGCACCTCGTGCGAGATTTGCAGAGGCTGGAGGCACCTTTCATATGTGCGGACAACGTTCACCACGCCGTTGCCGAAGGGATTTTTGTCACTTCTAATCAACACAAGGAAATCATCCCCAAACCTGTAAATTATTGTGGCCTTGAAACAGGACAGTTCTTCGTTTATCTTTCTGTCAAGAGAGGCCAAATATAGGTCGATGAGCACTAGCGCTATGCATAAACCTATACACACTCATGTTTTCTGCAGGAACACGCACCTGACTATCACGTTGCGCATAGGTGGAGGTAGTGCACAAGGACAGTAAATCAAGAAACCGCTGTTGGACCACCTTACATTTCTCTTGAAAAGTCATTGCCCCTGTTCAAAGATTTTGTCATCGACACATTTCGAAAACTGGTCTTGAGGCAGGGAGTAGTACCAATCCTTAACGTCCACGGGTGTACAATCATTCAGTGGCGTGGTCATTCAGGAAATCAATAACTTGCTCCGAATGTTTTGTGGCAAAGGGGTAATCGGCCTCATATAAGTTAAGACTGTGCTGTAGGAATTGTGCTACACACTTTTCTGCCAGGTATGTCTCAGAAATAATTACTCAAAATGGTGTGTCGACCTTGAGGGTTTTTACACTGACAAACATTTCAAGGCTAAGCTAGGCCTTGCTGCTGCTACTCCCAATCTTATTCACCAGATCGGGGAGATTCAGCAGCTCACACAGCTCTTTTGCTCTAGCATTGACATGATTCAGCTTAACTTTGGCACACTTGTTGAACACCGATCCAATAGCGTCACACGCTTTCTTGTTGAATAATTCATGATAAAAAACACCGAATCCGCCTTCTTTATCAGCAGGCACAACGCATAGCTTGTTTACCTTTAAGTAAGAGGCTGCTCTTCTGATTGGTAACCGAAGGCTAGTTGCTTTATGCCGCAGCAGAACATTCAGACCATCTGAAGCCCTTCTAGCCTTTTCGAAATCCGGAGCAATACTAGAAATCCACCTTACCATGCAGAGCAGGTTTGGCTTCCGTGGCTTGGGCTCTGTTGCACATTTTGGACCATGACTTAGAGTGTACCGAACAAATTCTGGGAGAACAATGTCTTCTACTGTATGAACGGCGCCTCCGGTCTGCGATGACTTTGTGGCTTCATTCGAGTGAAGCTGGAATAGGAAGTGGCACCACAAGGTTGCACTCGTACTGTCTATCAGGCTGTAGTACTCATTCCACCTTCTTCGTATACGATAGTCCAGGTTGCCTATGCACATGATCGTAGAGTAAGTCGTGGTAAAAGTAATCTTGTCTGTTGCATTCAGACCGGAGAATTTTACATATCCGATTTCCATGGCTGACTGAGGGCTTGAATCCACTAACCAGAGCTGAGACATCGGGAGGCACCAGTTTCACACGCAGGCAATATGAGATGGTGCAGGTGCGACGCACAGCGATAGCGATCAGAGTGATGAGGAGGGTTGGATTAGAGGTAACGTGAGCGGAGAAGAGAAAAGTTATTTAAGGCTATCCCGCCCATTCCCATCGGTAACTTGTTATCGACGGTTGGCAGGAGTCCATTTCAACTTGTTCAAAGTGCTTATTGATGACTCCTGTAGCACTATGCACAACAGAAGGAAGCACTGTTCTAGTAAAGATGATTTTCTTCCTTCTGTTTCCTTGTCCATAAGTTGGCAATATTAAAACAGATGCGTGTTTCCGATTGCAATGATTATATATACGATGCTCACGACTATAGGGCGTCCTCGTCACCATTCACTGGCGCTAAGAATTGTCGTTTTTAACCTCATACCCACACGTAACTTTTCGCGTGTAAACAGCACTACTGACTCTCAAGACGACGGCATTCGCCGTATTTTAGCACAAACTGTGAAATCATGTCGAACCGGGCCGGAATGTCTGTGTGTGTCGATCGATGGGTGTAACTTTCAGGAGAAGCAGGAGGAGGGGTGTTGCTTTTGCTGCAGGCGGACCTAGCTTTGCGAAAGTTGCCGGAAATTGCTCCGCCTGTACACCACCACCACGATATGGTCTGAAAAAACTCGCAGTTTAAATAAACTAATAACACCGGGTTCCAAAAACAAGTTGACTCGGAGCCCGATACGTTGCGCGTTCTCAGGCCTTTCGCTCGCTGAGTCGCACATTGTTGTAGAGGGCATAACCTCGGTCCATCTATCTGTCATATATTCTGTCGAGGTGCTTTACCGCCAAAGGTTTTGCCTCTGCTACAGGTGTAAGTCCCTTGGTGCGAATATGCAGGATGGTAAGTTGACACTGCGCACTCCTATATGATCACGGTGGTTTCCGACGGTCTAATTTTTTAGTAAATTGCAGGCCAAGTACACGAACTGTGTTGAGTGCCACAGAGACGCGAGATTCCGTCCGCTTCCTAAGTCACTGAAGAAGCGCTCTCCCTGCCTGAGTCTCACTGAGGGGGCGCAGCCACAAGAGCAGATGCACGCAGGCGGAGAGACGACGACTGTGACTCGTGAAAAATCTTGTTGCTAGCAGCTGTCTTTGGCGCACCAAAAGCTGCCCTGAGGCTTTTCCGTTGTAGATAGTCCAAATGACCGTACTGGGACTTTCATGGTGATATTAACGGCAACTGAGAAAGCACATGATTCACCACCAGTGCCGAGTGTGATTTCAACATCGACGAAGGATGACTGCCCCAGCGTGCACCAGCCATCCTTCGCACAGCATTCAAGCGCGGTTCGAGCGACGAAACGATGGTGTCTACAGCACGCCTGCAGTACATCATGAAATCAAGTACTGCGCGCCAAGGAACTTTACGTGATTTGCTTGATTAATTGACATGCTTCCGAGGCTATCGCCCGCGTTATTCTACGCCGCGGCGCGAGGAACAGCATAAAACGGAGCTTGTCTAACGAGATGGCTAATTCTATCGATGAGAGGTAAGCATGTGCAGACCCTACAGCAAGGGCACTTCCCTGTGGTACACCTCGTGAAATTGCTCTCACTGTGCTGAGTGCCGTCCCTAGTTTCACCTGCATTTCCCACCCACTGATAAACGTATAATGAAACATCATAGGTGGCCTGTGACCCCAATGTCCGCTAGTCGACAGACCGTTGAGCCCTGGATGACATTGCCATATGCCTTTGATACGTCCGGAAAGATTACAAGTGTGGAGAACCCCATAGCTTGTTGATGTTCGATGTGGCTTACCAAATCGATGATGATGTCCTGCATGCGCACATAGACGTTGCCGGATTGCAGTCATAGACGTCGGGAGAAGCTTGTGACATTTTGCTACCATCCCAGCCTGACACACACGAGCTTTTCCATCAGTTTTTTCGCGCAGGAAGTTAGGAAAACCGGTCGATATGAGTTCTTTGTGGGGTTAACTATTGGTACAACCTATGCCAAACTTCCAAGATGACGGTACATCTCCATTTACCTAGAGATGAATAAAAAACGATAAGAGATAATTCTTCCAATCCTCACGTAGGTTGCAAATTATTTGGTTGGTGGTTCCATCCGGTCCCGGGGCACAACGGCGACGCAAGGAGTCCATGGCTGTGGGCAACTCCCTCGATATGTATGAGGCATCCATCACAGATTGCGTAGCAGGCTGAAGGGGGAAATGCATCACAGCGCGGTTTACAAGCTCGTAAATGCCTGCAAACTCCTCAGCCAGTGACATCAAACAGTTGCCTTTCAATAAGGAAAGTTCAACAAATGGCTTCAGTGGTCTAGGCGTATTGCATCGATTGTTTACCACACCCATATATTCTAGACATCGGAGTAAACACAGTTACCTTTTCACAAAAAGCATTCCATTGACTCTGGTTCCAAAGTTTCTTGGTGTGTCGGCGAATAGCTGCATTGAGTCTGTTGAACACCGCCTTCAGAGCATGCAGGGTCCCCCTTCTTTCGTACAAGTTGCCTTTCTGCTCTTCTACGTGCAGCCCACAGATTACGGAGGTTTAGGCCTGAAGCCGGAAAGTGTCGGAGCAGCTTTAGAGTAGTAGTTCCTGCTGCCATGCTTCCTGTCATAGCTCAAAAAAGCTTATCAATAGACTTCACAGGTGCTCTCTGTATTTATCCCAGTTGATTACCTTGCAAATATTCAGACAGAGACAGAGACAGAGACAGAATATTCAGACGAATATTCAGACAGAGTGAATTTGTTTCTGTTGCGCAACATTGTGAACACCTTTATGCGCTTTCTTTCTTAGTACTATCAATGTATCGGCGTTATTAACGCAAGATTACGTGTTGGCGATATCGCAATATTCAGTTATAGCGCAGAACTCTGTCGCAATTTTTTTTCTCGTAATCACGTTCTGTTTATGGAACGCGAAGTGGTTCTTTATTCGACGTTTTCGTCCACAATTATTTAGAGCCTGGACCACAACGCCTGTAAATGATAACTAATGAACTCAAGGAGAAGCCCGCCGCGGTGACTTAGCTGCTATGGTGTTGCACTACTAAGAGCGAGGTCGCAGGATGAAATCTCGGCCGCGACGGCCGCATTTCGATGCGGGCGAAACGCAAAACCACCTGTGTCCCATGCTTCGGGGGCACATTGAAAATCTCCTGGTGGCCAAAATTATTCTGAACTCCCCCCCCCCCCCTCCTACGGCGTGCCTCATAACGAAATTGTGGTTTTGGCACCTAAAACCCCATATCTCATTCATTAATTCGATATCAACGAGCATTATCATCGTTATTGATCGGTTTTATGTCTAATTCAGGGCAAAGGCACCTCCCAGCAATCTCTAATCACACCGCTCTCATGTTTTCTTAGTCCAAAGTGCCAACAAATGATCTCATCTGATCCCACTATGCAATGCTGTAATGTCCTCCACTGGGATTACTTTCTCTTTGTACCCATTTTGTTACTCTTAATACACAACTCGCTGTCAGCTCTACGCATCGCATGACCTGGCCACCGGTACTTCTTCCTCTTCATCTCAACCAGAATATCAGCTATCCGCGTTGGCTCTGTGATACATACTGACCTCTTTCTGTCTCTTAACGTTGCGCCTATATCTTTTCTTCCTATCACTGGTAGGCATTTATTTTAGCATTGTATTTCTAAGTGGCCTGTCATGACATGGAAGTGCTTGCGAATATGTTACAGGCCAGTTTTATTCGTCTGGAAGTTTCTTTCCTGTGACCTTTACCCTCCTTTGACTGTCTGTGTACGTAATAACTATACTCTGGCACATCTCCAAGCTAGAGCCTTACTGCCAGTCACAAACTGTTGTCCTTTGCCAAGCTTTTGATCACTACCTCAATAATTTGCGGCTAATCTGCAAACTTACCTTCCGACGGGGCCATATAAGGTGTTCTTTTCTTTCTCATTCGTTGCAAGTTGTCTCAATCGTTGCTGAACAGGAAAGCGTCATGTAATGAGGAGAAAATGTTAGGAGGTGGAAGGGGGGGGGGGAGAAGAAGACGCTTAGCCCACGCGCCAGCGCTTATAGCTCTTGGACTGCTCTGGCGCTTGAGGACTCAGACCGAACGCCTGTATTTGCTAAAGGTCGGCTGTCGTTGTAGATTGTGATAATACGTGGCTGGTTCTATAGCATCAGTTTTGCCTACAAAATGCGTTTGCAGAGCGTAAAGACAGGTAACTAGGCTATCTAGTTGAATATAGAGATAAGTACTTGGTAAGTATGTAGAACCAAGGTTCTAGCACGTAGCAAATTTTGCGACCGGGTCGCGGTGCGTCGCCACCACGATGGACGCGCACCGTCAACGGTGCTGTAACCAAAGGCAAATTAAACCCAGTGCAACACCTCAAGGCCTGCTTTGAATACGTGAGGCCAACGGTAAGTGCGTTTTTATATGATCGAACATCTTGCCGCCTTGCCCACTCCCAGAACCAGTTCCCTGGACTGATACCGGAAGAAGCGATATCGGCTTTGCACCTAAAGCCAACCATCCCGAATTCAGTTTGACTGTCCTGACCTTTCAGTAAGTTTCCCATGTCCCGACTTGACCCAGTCGGGATGACCGAATGTCCCGACTTTTTCTTTTCTTTTTCTACTGCATCGCTATATATAGATCAGCTTTCTTTTTATAATGCCTGACAGCATGTTTGCACATTCTAATATTTTGTGTCCTGTTGCATTGTCATAAACATGGCTTCGTTCTTTTCGTGATCCTACGAGTAGTCATGTAATGGGCCCTTACCGTTGGCAGAACCGCTATCCGTATTGGCAGTCGTGTTAGTCAGGCACCCTTTCTATTGTAAATTGCATAATTGTAGCACTAAAAAAATTGTTAAACTTTGTTCCACGTACTCACTGGTGGCTCCTGGCACTGATACGGTTGTTCGTTGTCAGCCGTCCCTCTCCCACTGTCTCGACTTCATATACCCGAGAGTTGGCAACCCTCGTTTGCACAGCAGCATAACGGAAAAGAAATCGAGTGGAGGTATATTGAGCTGTCGCTACAAATTGAAACGTCATGTTTCTAACTCCATCCTCACGTAGACGACGACGACTACGACGACGACAACAACAGCAACAACAAAAACAACAACAACGATGACAATAACAGCAGCAGCAGCAACAACAACAGGCGACTTGTCAAAAGTCTTCGTTCTACAATGTAGCGCTATATCTGTATGCTCAGGTAGCGTTACATCATCGTGCCCCTACTCACCCCGCTTCTCAGGCCCCTACCGGAGCTCACCTATAGGCGCATGCGTGACTCTGCTTCTTTACGCTTCTCGCCTGCGCGTCAATGGTGCTAATCCGTTTCTGCTCCTGCGACCAGCTTCGCAGCGCTACTGACGTATGCTAAAACCCTTTGCCAAAATATCTCTCGAACTAGTTTCCATCAACATTTCAAGATCATCAGGAGAATTTTTTTAAATACTTCCTCGTCTCCCTTGCAAAGTTTAATGTAGCGAATTACCGCTTTCATATAAGTTTATCCTTTTCATATCTTGGAAGTTCCCAAAGATGGGGGCCGCAAACGGCACTTTTCTTGACCTTTAACAAATGCTGATGGCACTAACAATTTGCGCAGCAGACTGATATGACTTGTACAAGAATATATTCTCAAAATTCTTGTGACTTACACCTCTGTTCAACATAAAGTGAAATAAGGAAACAAAGAAGTACACGAGCCTAAGGGATAAAGCGCTGACTGCCAACTGAATTTTTGTTCAAAGAACGCCTGCCTTAAAAAGCGAGACGCAAGTGTGTAAATACGCTCTCTGTTGCACGGTCAGCAAAAGCGATAGCCCTTATTAATGAAAATTTCTAATCTAGTGCTGTGCAAAATGTAAGCGCATGCTTGTTCTGGCTGACGTTCTCCGAATAAGAAATTCACGCAGAACTCATCTGCGATGATTACTGAAGTATGCGAATACATTCCTTTTGAGAATAAAACGAATTTATTAACGCTGCGACAAATGCTCTGGGAATGTGCCAGCAACAACGGTACTGAAACCACCTCCGTTCGCGACGCGTCCATAACCGCTGCCATTACCAGCGTGCAGAAAGCATCGAGCTCGCATCTTCCCGACGCCGTCCCAGCTGCGGGGTCCACCGGGGACCTCCATCGGCGTCGCCGCAGCTAAGAGCCGGCTCTCACAAGTTCGGAGTTGAAAGACCAGCTCTGGGCCGTCCGGCAAGCCGAAGGTGCCGCCCGAGTCCGAGGACTTCGAGCCGACACCTGAGGCTCAACAAATTGCCGGACCATTATTTTTTAATAAAGTTTCTTCTTCTATAGTGCACTGAGTGGATGTTTGTCGTTCTATACACACACTTTACACTATGAACTCTAAAGTACAGGTACTAACTTTAAAGTCACACTTTAGTTTTATCGGGGTTCTTGAAAACACTTGTGCGCTCAAATGGCGACATTATAGAGAGCGTTCCAGGTGCTCCACTAAACAGTTAAATGGCCGCAAAGAAAACTGATCTGACAATGCCAAGAATGCTATTCGCATTAATAACTTCATTTTCATCATAAAGGAATGCTATACTATATACTTTGGAATGAACTACCTCCCCACTGAACCCGTATTTTTGATTAGATAGCCGGAAAGAAAACTGGTCTGACAGTGCCAAGAATGCTATTCGCATTAAAATTCAGTTGACAGTCAGCGCTAGCTTGTCCTACTGTGACGGTGTTTATTTGCGCCTTCGTTTCAGTCGCAGTGTTTTTGCTCAAGCACCAATCGTGCGGCAATGTTGCGTGCGTTCGTGGGCTTTTTTCACGCTCGGAAAAACCCTTTTATGACGTATTGAGCAACAGAAAGCTGTCTCGAGACTTTCTCATGTTGCTCTACCATTTTCTCATTTATATTTTTAATCTACTTATAACAACTGAGGAGTTCATTAATCATTGAAGACTAGTTGTGTAATTAGGCAGAGTGCAAAAAATAATCTGACTATCTCCAAGCGCCGCAAACAACATTACCTTTGTTTGGTCCAGCTACGTGGCACTTGCATATTTTTAATAGACAGCTTTAGTACTGCGTCATGACGATACGTACGCAGCACGCATGTGCTTTGCGGAACGTAGGAGCACGTGTCGCGTTAGGGCTTTTAGCATAGAGTCTTTTTCTTTTAATAGGATGCGGGAAGGAGACATCCCCCCCCCCCCCCCGAGCTGCGTCTCCCAAATTATCCTTTCTCCATCCTAAAAAATGGCTGTGGCTTAGCTAAGGTTAAGCCCAGGATGCGAAGCATACTAGCCTTTATTTTAACGCGAGAGCGTTAAGGAGCTCGTGTCGCAGAAAAGCCGGTGTCGTCGGCGTCGGCTCAGGCGTGCGGCGCTTGCTCAGGCGCACATTTCGTTGTCGCGCCGAACGCTGCGTTGCTCGACGCTCACCGCGTCCGATGCGGGGCGCGTAGTCGCTGCGCCGTAGCAAAGCCACCTAGAAACAGTCTCTGTAGCACGCCGCAACCTTCGCTTCTCATTCCAACGAGCAGCTCTGTCTCCAGGAGGCATCTCACCTCGTGAGTGTCTAGCAGAGGCAAGCGCAGCTACTTGTATACCGCCGCGACGCCGCGAGCGACGGCAGGCGACGGCGCGAGTTGGAGCCCCGTTTCTCCTCTGTCGTGACGTCACGGTGCAACGTGGTATTGAAGGCGACACCGCCGCGCCTGAGGAGCTGGGTTGAGCCCTAGTAATATGCTTCGCATAAAAATTATGCGTGGCTCTGCTATCGCAAACATCAGAGAGGGATGACCAGTAAAGTAGTGATAAACCGCGTAAAAGACACACGAGCGCCAGCAACGCGTTCCTACGGCGTCCGCGACTCGCGTGGCCAACGCCGTAGCAAACGCCGCGGTTGTCTCCCGTCTGTACGGAGCGGCGAAGAGGTAAGTTTGGGTGGAGCCTAGCGGGGAAGAAGGAGCTGCGCGCACGCGCGCGAGGAACGCGTGCACTCTAGCGCACTCTCCTGTGGCGCGCGAGGCCAACACCTCCTAGTTCTCTAGAGGGTGTTGGGGAGGCATTGCGGTCAGGCGACGGAGGAGAGGCGTTCATCTCCGGTGGCTGCTAGGAACCAGCGCTGAAGTTTTCACGACGCCTGCAGCGCACCTTGGCGGTCAGAACGTGCGCAATGCAGCCGCTCCCGCGGACGAAAATTGCTGCTGGTAGCGGCGTTGCGTGCGCTGAAAGTCGAAGGAAAACGAAAGGACGCCGACGGTACTGTTGCGTATACAAGTGACAACTACGTCGGAATGAGGGAGGATGTCCCCTTCTGCGTCTTTTCATCTAAACCCTACGAGCGAGAACGGAGGCGGCGTTGCATCCAAGCAGTCAGGCGAGCGGAGTAAGTTCCCGTCTTGTCGCCCTGTCAAGCGGTGTCGGGCTGGTTTCTAAATCGAATTTCGCGTGTGTGCCTGATTTATTCGATAGTGAAGACGATCAGCCATGGCAGCCGGTGCCAAACAGCAGAATCTGCAGTCGGCATTTCGTCGGATACAAAATGAACAATAGCATGCACCATCCCGCATGTGTACCAACCATTTTTCCTTCGCAATACCACCGCCAAGCTCCTTCCAATGCCACGACACCAAGCCAACGATACGAAAGGTAAATAGTTTCCATTCATTGCCAAGAATTATGTGGCAGGGAAGCTGCCTTGTAACACGAGTTGTGTGCGCATACTGCCGGCGCACGCGTGACTATAAGCCGCCTATGTGTTTTTAAAAATGCGCATGCGGATGAGGACTCGGCGCTGAGATGCATCCGGTAAATTTATGTAATTAGTGCTAAACCTTTGCTTGCCTGAGTCAGCTGATGCGATAAAGCTTTCTTCTCCATAGACTGCTGTGGCCAAGTAACATCAGAATTTCTTATGTCTAGCCAGAGAAGTATGGGATGTCTTCAGGCCAACTAATACTTCCGAAACCATAGCGCAGCAAGACCGGCGCCGTAGCTACTAGATTTGCGAGGCAGGCTGCCACACAAGCATGGGAACGGCACACGGCGCAACTATTAAATAAACACACGTGCTCGCCGCGACACACTGTGAAAAATATATGAAGCTTAAAAAGCTTCTTTCGTCATTTCTTCACTTGATGGCGCTAGCTTCTTTACGAAAATTGTCCACTTGAAGCGGCGCGAAAACGGAAACATGCGAAGCATATGTGCGAACTATGAAACGGCCGCGGACGTGTCGTCTGGTCGAGAGGCTTGAATATGCCGCATTTCGTCGCCCGGGCGGCGTGCAACGCACTCTTTTCGACGCGCCGCCTATCCAGCGCTGGTTCTCCATACAGCGCGATAATATATTTGTACTCTGCTTTCACTCTCTCTCAGCTTTCTCTCCCCCAGCTCGGCGAAGCTGCGGACGTCAAGAGAAACCCAGCGAGGTTCTAACCGCTCCACTGTAAAAGTAAGGAACGTTACAGTTACAACTTAGCTTGCATAGTGAACCATTACGCATTGTAAAAGTTGGTGTCAATTAGAAATGTTTTCTGCTGTTCCTATGTCTGTGTAGCATTTCTGACAGGTGTTTCAGATGTCCTGTGTGTTACAATAAGCTCTAGATGGGATGGATAAGTGGGATCAGTTTTTCTAAACACATGAATTATCAAAGAACTTCCACAGTGAAGTTCATGATGCAAGCTGTAGCTTCAGCATATGACTATTAAGTTGTTCAGGATGTTAAACACACAGCTTGCGGCGCGCTCGTGAAAACCGGCTCGGTAATGTTGAGTACTAAAATAGAGTGTAATTACCATATTTGCAGGTGAATAACGTGACCACGAATATAGCGCGAGGGGGACTTTAGGTTCCTCAGAAAAAGATAAAGTTACCATAGAAGTTATTATACTAACAGGAACTATTACTATGGAAAAAAAACATGAAACAACGCAAGAAAAGTGCACCGACGATTACGATACTCCGTGATGCAAAATTTGAGCGCATCTCCCGTGATATATTGGCTGGTGCCGACAATCTGCCTCGTGTGGCACGACTGCCTCGCAAATCGGGAGGTGGCTAAAAGTAGCGCATGGGCGACACGTTGGCGTGACTCACAGCATCCATCGCAGACAGACCTTCGCTCATGCAGCGCTTTGTTTCCATGCGTCTGACGCGCGCTTCTCCGGGGCCACCTTGTAGCCATTGTCGCCGCCGAGCCCACCTTCCGCGGCATTAGGCTTTTCTTCTCGCGCTTTCGCCATAGCCTCCCCTTCTGCTTTCCTCCTCGCGCTCGCTTCGCTATCGCTGTCTTTCGTCATCTGCTGCGCTCCGCATTCGCTCTTTCGTCCTTCGCTGTGCTCGTTCGCTCGGTTACGAGGCACGCCGACGTTCCACGCAGCTCTTTCCCTCAACCCTAACCGAACCCGAGAGGAGAAAGTGGGAGGCGATGCTGCTCGGTTGCTCGGACCTTCAGGCCCAAAAGGCCTTGGTTCAGAGGGCTAAGCTGGCGGCTCGTACCAATGGGGTCCCGGAATATAGGGACTCCACTCATTGCGGAGCCCCTTAAGGGCTCCACCTTTCTTTTTGTTTTCGATAAGGGCTTTCAACCAACCAACCACGCAGGAACAGGCGCCTAAGAGCTGCGCTCTAAAACGGACGTCCGCAGGGCTTTATTCATGGTTACTTCGAACTCCCTGTCGACGGGCACTTGACGCGCCGCACAACAGCGCCTATCGTATATTTAACGTCAATTACTGTGTAAGCAGGGATGAATGTTCATTACACATTCACATCACACAACCTTAGTTTGTATGTGAAACCAATCGTGGAAAATGGCATCGGCGAAGCGTACTGCCAGTAGCTTTTTTCATAGCCTGCGGCAATAAATCGACGCAGGAATATCTTTTTTTAATCGATGACAGTGACACGCAAGTGCGGACTGACATATATTCTAATTGTCCTTTTTTTGTTATTATCATTGTTATTCGTCGCGGAACCCGGCGATGAACAGAGAAAGCGCCGTGCGTATATATATATACAAAAATATTTATTATATTTTATTATTATTATTATCATCATTTACTATATTTATTATTAAACATTATTATTACATATACTGTGGCCGCATATATGTTGGAGCCGCGCTCCAGCAATATGGCCGCAGGCGGCTTCGCTCAATCGCGTAAGCGACGGCTGGGACCAATCTGACGCTCCAGAGGTTTTATACAACCTCCTTGCTAAACAAATATCCTCCATACACACACGCTCAAGGCGCGGCCGTGCGTTTGAAGGTCCTCTAAACGAAGAACGTGGCGGACGCCGTGGCCTCCTTCTCTCGAACTCAACTTCGCTAGATTTCCGGCTGTGATTCTGCAATGTATAGCGCAAATAATATGCCGCATTTATTTAAGCCAAAGGATAGCCCCAGATAAGATATAAATGACTACCATGGATAACTTGTCGCGCGAACGGCACGCTGAACTCCAACCGTCTAACTGCGCGACACGTAACATTGCGAGATGGAATGCAACAGCGTGACATGGAACGAGGGCATAAGCTAAAGAACAGACAAGGACAAGCGCCAACTTTCATATAGGGAATACTTGTAACCATCGCGAAATATGTGTGTTAGAATGAAGACAAAGGGGGGGGGGGGTGATCAAATTAAGGAATAAACTAAAAAGCGCAGTGCGTATCAAATACCAAGAAAAACTACTTTCTATCGCCTGTGTTGCATTCTCGTGCTAGCTCCCCCCAAGAACGACTGTTCGAATAGAACACAGAATGTTCCTTTACTCGACTTGGGCTGCACTTCTTGTTTATCTATTTGTTTTCATTATGCAGTACGTGTATCATATTTGTCATTTGTCATAAAGATAAGTCCCAATTAATGTCAGCGATTGTCCATGTCTGCTTCTCTGTTTATGTCTTCGTCCCAGGTCGCGCTGAGCGAATATCAACTTTTTTGAATACGAATCGAATACGCGTAGTGCACAATCGATTAGGGAATCGAAGTGTCAAACGCAGACGCATATATTCACAGCAGAACTATTTATTTCGGCGAAATTTGGTGCCCCGCTTGAGCTGATTAGCGAGAAAAAAAAACAAGCAGCCAACTATCACGGACAACTGGGATAAGTTTTAAACACTGTATCACTAATGGCATTAAAACAACAGCGCAAATAGCCTCTGAACCTCACTGGAGCTTGGTTGTAAACAAGCTTTCCGAGAATGAGTGTATGCTGTATGACTAACTTTGTAAAAACGACATATAAATGGATGTAGAAAAAAAGAAAGATCGCAATGAAGTTGTGCAAAAAGAAACGAAAAAGCTGCTGAAGGACTTGTGTGCCATGCAGATGCATGTAAAAAGGCCCGTTGCAAGGAAAACATTGTTGGTTGCATGCAAGAAGCACTAAATTGCAGACTACAAGCGAAAATAGCATGTCACGTAGGCTCTGGCGCGAAACCAAAAACAAAGCTAGCATTGCCACTTTATTTGTGCATTGCTTTCATTTATTTATTATACTCTCAAGACCACAAGGTATTACAGAGGGGAGTGGGGTAAAAAAAAAGAAAAGTTACGTAACACAGAAAACAAAGAAGGCAGCAAGCGACGTAGTCATAGACATGTGAAGCCCGAAGCGATGGTGTCCATTATGGCCGTACGAAATCGTGCGTGGTCTAGCAATCAACGTGGCTGGAAGGTGATTCCATTCTTGACACGTCCTAGGAAGAAAAGACTCATGACAAGCTCTAGTGCGACACTGCAAAACTCCAACTTTGTGATGATGATCAGTGCGAGGAGATATGTAGGTTGGGAATGAAATAAGATTATCGCGCGGATATGAATTATGGAAGTATATATTATGAAACAGAGCCAGGCGAGAGCATTTGCGACGAGAAGAAAGTGGAGGAAGTTGGAGGTTGTTTTTCATAGAAGTTACGCTAGCCGTTCGGTTATAATTGCTTAAGATGAAACGCGAGGCATTGTTTTGAACACGTTCGAGAGACTGGGTTAGTGTCTCAGCATATATATGGGTCCCAAATTGATGAAGCGTATTCCATTTTACTCCTAATTAGCGTCTTGTAGAAAATTAACCTTAATGATGACAGAGTGGAAGAGAAGTTTTGACGGATATAACCTAGCATGCGATTACTTTTATTGATAACGCTGTCGATGTGTAAAGACCAGGAAAGAGTAGAGGTTAAATGGACACCTAGGTATTTGTAAGATGTAACTGCTTCCATGGCAGTATAATTAAGGTAATAGGTTGGAAGAGGAAGTTCACGGCGGGTTACACGCATGGTTATGCACTTAGATGGTTTTAGTTTCATTAACCACAAGTCGCACCAGTTACAGACAGCGTTAATGTCATTTTGTAGAATGTTAGTATCAGCGGCGTCAGAAGTTTCACGAAGAATAACGCAATCGTCGGCAAAGAGATAAATGTTAGAAGAAATTTCATTGGGGAAGTCGTCAATATAAATTAAAAAAAGGAGAAGGCCTAACACCGATCCTTGAGGAACGCCAGATTCAACGGGGCTAAATGTAGAGAAGTGGTTATTAAATGCAACGAACTGGGATCGATTAAGAAGAAAGTGCTCTAGCCATGCAAACAGATTAGGGTCAAGATCTAGTTTACTAAGCTTAAAGATGAGTAGTTTGTGACATACCTTGTCGAAAGCCTTTTCAAAGTCGAATGAAACACACTCTGCGCATGAACCTTTATCAAGAATAAGATGAACGAAAGCAGTTGTGTTTCACAGGACAAACGTTTGCGGAAACCATGCTGTGCGCGTGTGAAGAATGAGTTATCGTCTAAGTGCTTAACTAAATGAGGAAACAAGCTATGTTCGAGTACTTTACAAGGAATGCTAGTGAGGGAAATGGGGCGGTAGTTGTGAGGTGAGCATTTTGGCGGACTTGCGAAGTGGAACCACCTTAATTTTCTCAATTATCCAGTCTGCAGGGAGCTGATGGGTGTCCAAAGATTGCTGGAATATTTTTGAAAGTAATAAAGATGAGTAAACTGAAGTTTTTCTCAAAAACTTTGCGGTAACCAGGTCTGGGCCAAGGCTTGATGACATCTTTGGATTTTTAATTACATTTTCTGTCCTAAGTGGCTCGATCCTAATAAAATCCATAGCCGGGTAATTGCAGCTATTTAGGGTGGGAAACGCAGGATCAGGACATAGAACGACATCACTGTAGAATGCGGAGTTTAGGATTCGGGGACATTCAGCGTCAGGTATTTTTGATCCACTATAATCAGCTAAGGTTATTTTATCATCTTTGGAAGGGTTTACGATGCGCCAAAACTTTTTCGGGTCTTCTGTAACTATTGTAGGCAAAGTGTGTTCTTGAAACATGCTTTTAGCGAATTTTTTAGCTGCTATGTAAGCTTCGTTGGCGTCCTTGTAAGCGTCCCACTTAGATGCCAAGCGACTTTTCTTTTGCGATGCAGTACAGGCGCTTTTTTGCGATTGCAAAGCCTCTTTAGGTGAGAATTAAACCAAGGCGCCTTAGAATTCGACGGAATAAACTTATCAGTTAGTTCATATACTTTGTTTCTGAATATGATCCAGTTATTGTCTACCGTGCGATCATCGAAGTTACTTAAAGAGGGGTCAAGGAAGTTAGATAATTCCAAGTTTATATCATTAAAGTTTGCGTTGTCGTAGTCATATATTAACTTTTTTTTTAACAGCCGGCTTTGACAGAGGAAAACTGTTGATTTCTAATACCTTGCGCTAACCTTGTTTACCAGACGTAGAACAGTAAGCGGACTTTAACAGTCAGTTGTGAAATATTTGATTAGTTTTTTTTTATATTCGAATACAACCTTCCCCCCTCCCCTCCACCCAGACGGCGTCGTCCGACTGGGAGGAAGGGGAAGGGTGGAAAGCTAACTTATTGTTGCAATGAGGGAGGCGGGCAAGTTAAATCAGTCATTGTTCTGATCAAAATTTTAAAGTTTATTTACGCATAGCTCATTCCTTTGTAAAAAAAAAAATCTCTTAGCTCTTTTTGTTTGGTGGTTATCTATTATTAACCTACACATAACCGCCAAATAGCTAACAGATACATTAAATCGTTGCTTCGACGTTAATTTTGCGTCGCAGCTTATTACTTATTTTCTAAAGCACTTCACCCACAAGGATACTGGTAATTGAGGCTGTCTAAGCACTCCAGCATCGGTAATTTATGCTTATTTATTACCGGCACCTGTTCTCTCACAGCTTGTTCTGGTGCTGTCAACCGAACGGTCGTTCCGGAGTCGTCGCTTGGGCACATAAGTCTTTAGCGCTATAAGTTAAATGCAGTGGAAGGAACTTGGCGTAATGTGTGCGTATTGCTCGTGAACAGTGCAGTGCGGCTGTGCGGCCGTTGCCCTCGCCTGTAGAGAAGCCATCACAGTACGCCAAAAGCATGGCCTCCGAGATACTGACACCAGTTCTGCCATGTTGTTATGAATGTGGACAGTGCTCAATAATGCTCAATAAAAATAGAGTGTTTCTATATCACTTCTTGACCTGGTTTAATGTATCATTACCGTCCTACGGCCGGCGAGCAAGTCACAGAGCAACGAAGGCCCGTTTCCACATTTAATTCTCCCTCCTTTCGCTACTAGATCGCATTCACTGTCACACCAAGGGAACAGCGAGAGCTGTCGCACCTGTTGGGTGAACACTGAACGCCGTCTGTGTGGACATTGGCAGCAGACAGTAAAACAACTCAGAAAGAAGTAGGACGCATAAACAAAACCGAAAGCACAATATTTCAAGCGACATGAAAGTAGAAGCGGCCAAAAGCGGAGATCACGCGGCGAAGCCCGGTTTGAGGCTACCAGTTTCTCAAAATGGCGTCCGAAAAATTGTTCGATTCAAGATGGCGTACGTGCGCGACAGCGACACGTCGCTGTGGCTACATAATAAGCTCGGAACGAGTAACGATCTGTGGTCTGGCTATTCCATCTGTTCCCAGCTAAACCAGGATGTGTTAAAAAACATCAGAGAGTGTTTCATTGACCTACAGTCTCAGGTTAAGCTAAAACTACTACTCTCCTTCCTGCACATACCGCGACGCAATGTCGAAGAGGTAAGACGAGAGTGTCATTAGTTATTTCGTCTTATTTTAGCGTCTGCAAGAGACTTACTTGCGTTCAGATTGTTCTCCGTGCTATCTGTGTTGACCTATGGCACGCATCGTGATTATAGGAAGCGCTACGCGGACAGCTGCGACCTGCTTAGGAGAGCGTTCGCTGTTTGGTAAACACACCAGCTGGAAGGTATCACAGGACTAGCGCGGCGGCTTGCGGTGCCGCTGAACGCTGCGATAGCCACTTACGTAGAGTCTGCTCGAGTACGTCATAGCTGTCTTTGCACATGTTTCCGTTTGACTTCATTGTTTGTTTGAACCCGTGCAGTCTCGATCTAAACACACGGCTGGTGTTTTCCCGCTGTGTTTTGCGTCCGTAGTTCTTGCCAAGCCCTCATTTCCATAGTAGGCGCGGAATAGGCGGTAGCGAACTTGGCGCGGATTATCGTGGCGCAGCGCCGAATGGTTCGCGCGCGCTAACTTCGTACGATGCGTTCACATTTTGCCTTCTGCACTTTGAAAAATTGATGTTCGTTTGCGCGCATGTCGCTGGCGTTGTAATGACCGGTAACGTGGAAAGCCACCCGTTAGGTTGTACGGTTGTTTATTTGTAAATAGCAGCTGATGGATGTACTCGTTACGCGCACGAACGATATTTCAATGCCCGGTAGTCTGCTCCACTTTAGCTGTGCAGTGCCTGGTAAACTACCGTTCACGGCATGTGTGTTAATAGGCGTTTAGTCGAGCGTCGCAGCTGTTCGGTTTTTAATTTTACATGTGCATACTACTATCAGTTCTATTTGTGTCTTCTGTTGTGCTGTGCGGCGCCGTTACAGGCACACTGTTTAGCAGTTGCACAACATGTTTCTCTGCTATTGGATTCACATGATTTTGCTGCCAGTCTTCACCATGCCAGATAAAAAAAAACGTCCATTGCAACACTTGCTTTCTATTCTTTTTTTTTCCTTGTTGCTTTAGTGTTATTTAAATCGGGGTTCTGGTGCATACTGGCGAAAGTATTCTACTGCCTTTGAGAGCTTGGAAACATGTTTGTACAAACATTTTAGAAAAGCAGCACACAAGGCACTGCATTGCAAGATCAGTCGACTTATGTATATTTTGTGTTGCCATTAGGATTGTTATTAGGATTATTATTTGGATTGCCATTAGGATTGATATTTCAAGATTCCAGTTCCGTCAGCCAACGACTCTGGCACATGTAAAGCATATGAGAGGCAATGTGCGACAGGGATGAAAAAGCAAGAACTCTTTTTAAGCTTACACTATGGCTTGCATTTCAATATATGACAAGGAATCCTGTGTTTTGTTGATAAATGTTATTCTAGTCATTTATTAATTTAAGAGGATAGGAATACTTGGAGCATTTATGTGCCGCAACAACGTAATTGCATTGTAAAAGTGAAGAGCCATAAAGTGCTAATTTTAAAGATAAGTCTCATGTTAAAAGAGTAACTTTTACTGGGTGGAATGCAGTCTACATTGCCTTAGTACTTCTATTATAGAAGTTCATCCATAGGAATGAAAAATAAATCTGACCGAACTTTTATAAACTCTTGACCATTTGTCGGTATTCATTTTTGTGTAAGGACCCCGAACTTTGATTGCTTAATTTAGCATTTGCAAGGAGAGGGCATGTTTGAAAGCCTCCTTTCGTAACTTTTTCATGTACTTGTAGCATTTCATGTCATTCAAGTCACCTGGAACCTAAATCATGTGTTTGCTGTCACTTGTCATACTTGTTGACATTTCTTCACTGCACTGTTAATGTAGGAGTTAAGAGACACTAAAGGGAAGTTAAATCTTGTTTGTTTGTAGACTAGGCTGTATACTGTGTCAAGGTATACTAGACATACTATGTCAAGGTAGTGTTATGTTGAATGTTTAAAAACAACAGAAGCCACCTCAACCTTAAAAGATCAGTTCTTATGGCTTAAATTCTCCTGCATGTTTTTAGATATGTTTGTAGTGAGTGTCTCTTTTTAATGTTGCTTGTTTTTGCATGCGACATGGCCTAATAAGGCACTAAATAGAGGCATCTTGGGCAATGTGAATGTCTGGATTAAGGAATGTGCGAGGGCAAGATGTATCTTGAGGTGTGTGCTGACGTATAGTGACATGACAGTTCATTTCATGTGCAGGCTGGTGTTTTATGCCACTGTAAATCCACCTTTCAGTATAAGCTCGTATTTTCTGTTGTCTCATCATCATCCCCTGTGTCTTCTTCTTCTCCTCTTGCCCCTGCGCAACACCAGTGGAAGGCCGAATTAGAGGACATTCTGGAGGTGGCGTCCGCTGACAGCGACCAGTGGGTCAGCATGCTCGCCGAGCTACTGAGGTCATTTCCCGGCAGTGGGACACTGAACTTCAACATCGAAGAGAACTCTGGTGTCTTTGTCGACCTCTGTAATGACCTCCGAAAGCTGGGTGCGTCCAACTTCTCTGAGCTTTTTCTGTAAAGGGCATAAGACACTAACGGGTCTTTAAACCATGTTTGGTGCTGTTTCTTGCAGAAGGAGGCCGTGATGTCTTATTTTAGATTGGAATCCATTGTTGGTGTGGGTTTCTCAGGCATGAAATTATGACTATGACAGTGGAGTTCACTTTACGCGTTATGTATAGTATTTATTATGTGCATTTTCACTTGGCTGGATGTAGCCTTGCAGTGCTCACAAATTCTGAGCTGCTTGTGTATCGGAGTAGGTGCGGAATACGCAGTAGCGAACTTGGCGCGAGTTGTCGTGGTGCAGCGCTGAATGGTTCGTGCACGCTAACTTCGTACGATGTGTTCACATTTTGCCTTCTGCACTTTGAAAAAGTGATGTTCGTTTGCGAGCATGTCGCTGGTGTTCTAATGACCGGTAACGTGGAAAGCCTCCCGCTAGGTTGTACAGTTGTTTATTTGTAGATAGCAGCTGATAGATGTGCTCATTATGCGCACAAACAATATTTCAGTGCCCGTTAGTCTGTTCCACTTTAGCTGTGCAGTGCCTGGTAAACTACCGTTCACGGTATGTGTCTTAATAGGCGTTTGGTTGAGCGTCGCAGCTGTTCGGTATTCTCGCAGTGCTTTAATTTTACATGTGCATACTACTATCAGTTCTATTTGTGTCTTCTTTTGTGCTGTGCGGTGCTGTTACAGGCACACTGTTTAGCAGTTGCAAAACATGTTTCTCTGCTTCCAGTCTTACATGGGCATGCAGGTTCTCTACATAGACACAACATATAAAGAAAAAGACATGTGCTGCAAACCATTCCTGTTTAATGACATCAAAACAAGAAGCTCAAGCTTCCTCACTCACTGCCTACAGTACCCCCAGAGTCCACAAACCCGTAGGCTAAGCAGATGCATAAAAAAAGAAACTATTTTACAGTACAATTGTAAATATTTTACAATGGTAAAAGGAAGTCAAGTAGATGTTATGTTAACCCTTTCTATGCCATGCTGTCATCCCAAATTCAAACGAGAACTGTCTGAAAAAATATTTAAAAAAATGACCAACATGTTTTACTTTCCCAGAAAGAATAAGTTCACTTCTGCTTGTGCTGTCCCTTGGTTTGTTTGCTTTCATCTACCAAAAGCTTGACTAAGTACTGAGACAAAGCCAGGCTCGTCCACGGCATTGATAGAAAATGCAAGGTACTGCTGATGAGCTGAGCTTCGTCTCTGGCAGTATTTACCAGAAACCTGTGGGCGAATCCAGCTCCTCCAGGCTTGACAAGGGTTCAACATGCCAGCAGGTGTTTAATGTCACAGTGGGGTTGTGTATTGCATTTACTTCTTACATGGTAATGTTACCTTTACCAGTCTGGCTGAAGCATCCATGAGAAATGGGCTGAATTCAGGTGGTCTGTAATTATTGGCCCTCCGTCGAACCTCTGACTGTATTGTCAAAATTGTGGTTCAGCCTTTAATTTAATGCTACCACTTTTCTTTACTGGCATAAAGATAAAATGCCATAAAATGGCATAAGCATTTTATGTAGACAAGTTTGTACATGCTTGTTTAGGCAAACCATCTGTATTGCTGCAAAAATGCCGGTAACCTTGCGTACAATTTTGATTTCTTCAGTTTGACTGTAATGGGCAACTGAATCATGACATGCTGCTCTGTTTTTTTTTTATTTGAACAAGTGTCAGTGGGAATGAATTTACTCTTATTAGGCAGTGCCCATATTGTGTCCTCTCCTTGTCCTTTTTCTGAAATTTCGCACTGTTCTTTTTAAACAATCATACCAATATAACTTGTACAGCTTTTCGTTCTGGTACACTTTTGGGTTTTACAGCTTCCAGGTATTGTAAAATAGTTTCTTTTTTTTTATGCTTCTGCTTAGTCTACGAGTTTGTGGACTCTGGGGTACTGTAGGTAGGGAGGGAGGAAGTTCGAGCTTCTTGTTTTGATGTCCTTAAAAAGGAATGGTTTGCGGCGCACGTCTTTTTCTTTACATGTTGTGTCTATGTAGAGAACCTGCATGCCTATGTAAGACTGGAAACAGTGTTATTTCATTCTGAGGTTACGTAATTCAAGCAAGGCCTTCATTTTATTGATACTCTAGCTTCTCTGAGAAGAGTGTGTCCTGTAATTGTGGATCAGAGGCCATTCGTGATGTAGAGACAGTCAATACTGTCAATGAGGATGTATTTTGTACAGGGATGACTGTCAGGAAGACATAGTGGACGAGGTACTGAAAGTATTGAGACTATTTTGAACATGTGGTTTAGAATAATCTTAGCCAGGCTGTCTGTGAGCACACTGTGCTGTTGGTAAATTTTAGTAGCATGTGTTACTTTGCATGATGCAGTCGCTCTGTAGTGGCTGAAAAAATTGTCAGAAGCCAACCATGTGTAGAAGCATGGCAGTACCTTTCTTTAATGTCATTTGCAGTTCCGAATGATGCTTCATAACAATACACATGAATGCAGAGCATCACCAGTTATGTTAATCGGACTTCATTAGTACATTTGTGACTGTATTAAAGCAGTGCAGCAATTTTACATGAGATCACTTGCTTTAGGACATGTAGTTGATTACAATTTGCCTTGCAGAAAGTGTCACTTTCATACACACTGTAAAATACCAAACTTTTTATGTGCTCTTTCCAGTGAAAAAGCATGCCGACAAGAACATCCTTCCTCTGGAGTGCCTCTACCTCAACAAACATGCCCTGACTGCGTTGGTTGGCCAACTTCCGCAGCCCGTGAAGCACTTTGCCCTAAAGCGCAAGCCCAAGTCAGCTGCCCTCCGGGCCGAGCTGCTCCAGAAGTGTGAGCCTCTCCCTTGTTTTTATCCTGTGTAAGGTTTTCTAAACGTGGTATGGGTGCTACTTATGCGTAACTGCTATACATGAAAGGAAAAATTCAAAATTGTCAACTGCTTTACTGTAGCACGAAGCCGCAACTTTCCCTTTCATGTACGTTCCTCCATCTTGCAGCCTTCTGCAGAGTTGATTTGCCATTGACTGCCAGATATGTGGCTAATGGGAAGTACATACTGAAAATTTCTGAGCTAGCGTACAGTAAATGCTTTCTTCAATGATGAAAAGTCTTGTAGCAGACATTTCAGCAAAACTAGATGTGCCTGAGGGCACCCTTATTGGTAATGGAGGCAATTCATTCTCACTTTCCTTAGTGCTCGGCAACTGAATCAGCATCATTATGATGAAGCCATAATGTGATTTTAGCATTTCCATTCTAGTCCCGCAGCTAAAGGAATTTCATTGCACTGTCTTTGAGTGAAACAGTGCAGCAGATGGGACGCAGCGAGTAGCAAGCGGACATGCAGAGTGATACTCGCCATTCCCCGTCTATTCCACTTTGTTCCAACATGTTGCCTTACTAACTACCTTGAATTCAGACCTTAGTTCAGCACAGTGCTGACTGTGCTGAATCTGCTGCAGCCCTTCTGGAAGGGGATGCTGTAGGTAGATTGCCTAACACATGGCCTCCAAGATCTTTGTAGCCGCACCAAGTCTTGGAGTGGTTTGGCTATGCCCAACACAGTCGACTTCCGTCACTTCATTCTTGACGGAACTGACAGAATTGATCTGATTATCTGGTCGGTTGAATTAAAAGAAGAGGTTGAAAAAAATGGCCAAGTGCAGCTACTCCTTTATTTGGCAGTATTTTACGAAATCCAACATGCCTATAAATCTTGTGATGGTAGTACGTACACAGGAAAGGTCGACTGTGTTAAGAGTTCTGTAGAAACAAACGGGCTGTTAGAATGAACAGCACCTTTTTTTTTTTTGCATTTCATGCTTTCGGTATGTTAACTGGTTATGCACTTGTGTTAACGTCAGTGGGAAGTCTCTTCATACATTTTTTGTTCTTACTATCTACACAAGAGTTCTGCCTTGAGTAGAAGTCATAGGCAAAATTGGTTTCTTGCCATCTTGTTCCTGCAAGGTGTTGTTTTGCATTGTAGCTGCCTGCTCCTGTTATTAGCTCAGTATAATGAGATAAACTTAAAATGTGTCTCGCTGATTCCAATTTATAATAAATATATTCTCGTAATGAGTAACGGGTATAACGAAGGTATTTTTGAACCAAATGCAACTTTTTTATGGTGAAATTTGAATGTATATATACTTGAATCACAAAGCAGTTGTAGCTTTTGTCACAAAGTCGACAAAATGTTCGTGTATCTTTTATTTTACATATAGAAACATGGGAACCTAATGTTCTTGTCATATCATATGTCATCTTAGACTTGCAGTGGGAAGTGTGCTAATGGTAGCACTTCGCTGATTCTCGGGGCCATAACAACTGGTTCGGTATTGCAATTATTGGTTTTTCTGACGTGTTATGTTCTTCATTTCAGCGCAAGATGCCTTGTCCAATGCCAAGCGGAACACATCATCTTCATCTGTGCCAATTAGGTGTCGAGGTCTTACAAAGAACCTCAATGATTCAAGTAAGACTCCAGATATTACAGCAGATACAGAGCTGTGTACGTCACCTTACTAGCTTTTCGAAACTTGGTAACAGGGAAAAATCTTGGCCCAGCTAAGATTTATACCTCGGTCTGTTGCACGGAGCATGAGCATTCTGACAAGTAGATAATCCCAAAGCTTGTCGAGCTCTGCACTAATAGATGTAGATAGGTCTCATGTTGTGTCAGAAATGTGCACAAAATGCTGATCTCCTTACTCCATACTGCATCTCCGTATGCCCACAGGGTGTTGTGCCCAGCCTTGCTTTCGTTATCATCAGCACTGGTCGTCTCGTATTGCTCCAGATCTTTCTGCTAGTTTACTGTGATCGGCAGGATGTCGGCTCTGTGGTAAATTATGCCCACCATGAAGTCTTCGATGCGGAAAAGCCCTGGGGCCCGAAAAAGCATCCCAAAAGAAAAGCAATTGATATCGAGCAGCATCTAGTTGAAGGAAAAAGCCTAACTTGCGCAGCAGTGGCATTTGATTCGGCACCATTCCCCAGAGAATAAAATGGCTTGTTTCGAAATCGTTAAATCAGTTTTTCTCCTGTAGCACTTTTTGGCCAATTCACACTTTTAGGAAAACTATTGTTTTGAAACTGCAATAAAGAAAACTGTTTACAATTTTTTTTTAGGCTGTAGATTTGTGTGGAACAAGGTCATGGAACTCTTGAATTTCTAAATTGCTTCTGTCAAGAAACAAGTATACATTTTTTGGATCAGAGTAACAACAAAAAACAAACTTTGTTTTCAAGTGACACAGTTTCTACGAAAAAAGGCATAAACGTGTGAGCAGCTGTTGCTGTCTTGTAATATAGGGCATCCAGAAAATGTTTATTTAGAAAAATTTGATCTATCTTTATCATTTTTGAAATGATAGTTTTCCTAAGGTGACACATTTATTTGCTAATTGGAACCAACGTTAAAACAGAAGCTTCAAAGAAATGTTGTGTTTGGCATTATGATGGCCTTAGGAGCAGTACCACTTGATAGAAAGGGTTCCATTTTATGGCTACAAAGAGGGGAAACTTAAATCCATTGTCTGCCTTCTCTATGCTGTAAGCAGGACGTTTGTGCATGACTGGTAAAAGCAAACGGTCACCGTAGTGCCAATGAAAGTCATTGTAGAGGCTACTCTGCTTAGGTCTGGTGTGCATTGCTGCATTGAAATTGAGGATAGATCAAAATTGCACAAACGTTGTGATTGCTGTAGAATATCAGTGCTGTTATCAAGGTTCATATGGTTTTCGGGATTAAATTAATTCATAAAGTTGCCTGGCTCTGTATTGAAGAGGGACGTTTATTGTGACCAGAACAACCCTTCCTTGAATGAAGAAGAGGGAACGGTTTTGGCTGGTAACATGGCCAGCACCGCTGTTGATAATAATAGTCACCAATGATAATCATCATCGCTAAGAATGGAGTAGAACTACTTCCCAAGTGCGAGAGCGTATCTGAATGTAGCCGGAGTGCCCTTTTTGACCATCCGTACAATGTCAGCCTTTTGGGAGCGCTTTAAAACTACCATCTTAAGATGCCATTTAATGTTGCTATTAGTGTCTCTTAAAGTGGCAGCATATAGCATTCTTCCGTGTAAGGACTCCAAAGTGCCGGTGTTTTTGCAGGTCCCTTGAGGGGTATTCCCAGCCGTGTGCCAACAGGTGGCTTCAAGACACCCACCAGCGGCAACCGTCTGAGTTCGGGTACTCCACTTAGTCGGTCCCTCACCAAGCCTCTGGGGAACAAGAAAGATGGCGGCATCAAGGTGGGTAGCTGCTGTAGTTTAACTCACTGGCTACATAGTATATATATGCACAAGTTTGTCAACTGCATAATGTTAACTACATTGCCCTTTACTTTGTCTTTTGATTGAAATTTCTCTATACCAGAATACTGTTTATTGTTTGTTTAACGGCTGCATCCATAAATTGCAGCCTAAATATTTACGGAGAAATGTGGGGTGGGTGAATATACGAACTTTCGAATACGAATAGAATACTACACGCTAACTATTCATATTCGTATTTGACAAGGAACTATTCCGTATTTTTGAATATTTGAAAGTTCAGTAATCCCTCGTTGTAACGAAATCGCTTTACTCGAAATTATTTCCGGGCCCAAACCAAACGCATGCATTTTAAGCCATATAACTTGGAAGCGCGCGAAGAGCTCGATCCGTTTAGAGCGAAGTGGCGAGCGGTGGCAATCCTTTTGCGCATGCAATGCCAAATTAATACCGCCGATGGATTAGTCTAACGCAGGCACAGAACAGGCCACAAAAGTACCAAACCCACAACCAATGACCGCCTAGTAACGAGTACCAAGCTAGTATTGAGTGCACCCACTGTTTACTGCGGAGCGAATGGAAGCTGTCAAATTATATGGTGCAGCATGCCCGAACCATCAATCTTAGTTGCAATTGCATCACTGGTGTCCGCCGTGATAGAATCCACACAAAAATAGTTTTCCTGATACTTTGCAATGCTAGAAAACTGTGGACTCTTGGATGCCAAAAAGGGGCCAAAAGAGAGCGGGCAGACTTGTGCCGTAGCATTCCATGGGGTGTGCTTGATGAGCAAAGTATTACATCTCTAAAGAACACTTCTGGTGCTGAAACGTGCCGAAAAGCACAAAAGAAGTGTCTCTCTGTTATAAGTGCCATGTTCAACGCACAGTGCTACGTTAACAAATCGGGAAGACGACATTGGGGAAGCCGGTCTAGAAATTTGCTCGCCACTCGCCATAATCAGCCTGCACCCTAATAAAACACTGCCCCTAGCTTCATTACACTTTTAATGGTGCAAATAGACCGATAATTTGCCAAAGCACGAAAAATCCAAGCGTCGCCAGTGGTGAGTAAGGCGTCAGCATGGCAGGTCAATGCTAGCTGGCATTTCCCTGGCAATTTTTTTGAGCCGGTCATGCTTGATTCACGCCATCTGACTTTAGATATGCTGTCTGAATGCATGGTAGGGTCATTGAATTTTGTTCCTACACATTTGTCAATGGCGCAGACACAATAGTGCACAAACACCGACACTCGAACCGTAGAATTAACACAGTGTTGTCGACAACGGTGTGCCGAAAAACTCTCATTTCGCAAGCTTCACGGCTACACACCTCGGGAAAAAATTGTCCAGCGATCATGCAGAGCCCCTACTGCAAAACCATTCAGTTTTCATGATTGTGCTGCGTACCCACAATGAGTGGCTAACCGTTTTTTGAGCACAACAAACACAACCTCAGACTCGAGCCGCGGCATTTGCGGCGCTTTCCAGCACTATCCTCTCGTAGTCTTCCGTGACCTCCACACACCCCCCTATAAAACCGGCCACGGCCTTATGCTCCTCATTCGCTGTCCAGTCTGCAAGCAGTTTGGATACCCGTCACTCCTCTCACTAGCCTTCATGTTAACTCCTCGCCTCCTCACTGCCAGTTTTGACATCACTGCTTCTTCAAAGCTGCCCTTTTCTGGCCTGCCCTCCCGAGCACAGTCTTTCACCAATGGGTGCCCTTCTGCAGTTCCTGCTTCTTGGTCTCCACAACTCCGCTCGCCTTTCTTCCACTACATGGGAAGCCGATGCCAAGCCTGCCATTGCAACCGTCGCCATCATCAGTTTGCACTGACGAAGAAAGCGAGATGCTCTGGCGACATTTTGACGCTTCTGCCCTCTGTGTCGCACACTCCGTTCAGTCACTTTGGCATCGATGGCTCCATGCTGCTGGCCATGCAAATGTGTTTTATTCGGAGTGCTCCATCATGCGTGTCTTGCGTGTTTTTGTGGTCTGCAAGGATAAATGGCTCCGTCTGTCTCCGGGCATAAGTGTCCAACTTTAGAGCAGGAAAGGTCTATTCGATTCAGCCAAGCTCTTCTGCACCTATTCACGGTGCACTGCACCTAGACCCTCGATTCCCCGAGGTGCAGCAGTGCACTCTGCACCCCCGTGCTCAATAGAACAGGGTGCAATGCAAGGTGCCGCTGCGGTGCACCCTTGAACCTTGCAGCGAGTGGGTGCAGCCCGGCACCCCCTGCACCTTTTCGTTTGTGGTGCCGTGCACCTTTTTCTGAATCGAACAAACCTTCAAGTTCTACTGATAAAAGAAGTGGAAAAAGGCGGCCGGCGGAAAACTGACATCGCGAAGGAATTCGGCATACCGCCATCTACTTTATCAACTGTATTGAAAATATTCAAAAACATGGAAGCTAGCTGGGCTGGATGGCTTTGAAGAGAGCTTCTCAGCAAAGAGAAAGAGGAATCGTGATTTGAAATACCCTGAAGTGGAAGGTGCACTTCTACCGCTGCTGAAGAACGCCAAGAGTGCGAATCTCACCGTACATGGACCTGCGCTTACTGCAAACGCCAAAGCTCTCGCCCTCCAAATGGGCGATAAAGATTTCAAGTGCAGCAATGGCTGGCTTGAGTGGTTCAAGAAATGACATGGTGTGACCTCGAAGTCGACCGTTGGCGAAAGTGCAGCCAGGAACCATGACATTGTAAACGTATGGCGACAACATTGGCTCCAAGCTCTACTTGAAAAGTATGAAGACAAGGACATCTACAACCTGGATGAGGCTGCATTTTTCTACAAGATGCGACCGAATCGCACGTTTACTACCGCTGGCAGATCCTCATTCAGAGGAAGACAGAGCAAAGACCGTGTCACGGTGCTGTTTGGTGCCAATACAGCAGGCGAGGACAAGCTTTCCTTGTTGGTACTGTGGAAGGCGGAGAAGCTGAAGTGCTTCTGAAATGTAACTCAGGGTGTCTACCAACTGGGAAAACCGGGAATTCTCAGGGAATTTGTGCTTCTATCAGGGAAAATTAGCTGTAACCTTATTGAAAGGGAACGAAAGTCATGTTAATGCTGGCTCCAGTAACAGAGAAATCGCAAAGAATGGTTGTTGACGCCGTGTCATCGGCACAATGTATTGCCAGAGTAGTTACCGACCGATTTTTCGGACATGCCCGATAATTAGCACGGCTTTGCGGCACCTGCACATACTCCATATAGTCGATGTAGGTATATTGCCCTGACTGCAGGTCTGAAATGGCATTAGTCGAAGACTCCACCGCCGCCATTTTGATTATCTCGAAGCCTCGAACCGGCACTCTCGCACACAGATCCGCTGGCAGCCGTAGCCACCACCGCGGCAACGTTAGGCCTAGCTGCTTCTACGTTCGCGATTAAGCTTGCCTGCTAGATCTTATGTGAACAAGAAAAGGCGCGAGGCACGCAATCAAGAACAGTGTATAGCCGCCTGCCTCGCGTGAGAACAATGACGTGCGCAGTTTCTTATTCCGGTACCAGGAAATCTCCACCCGGGTCATCTCACGCCGCATTCACAGCTGTTGCCACCAAACTTATTGTGATAAGCGTCTTCACCTATCTGTTTTATAGCACATGGTTCATAGTGCCATCGTTAGCATACCGCATGCTTTTAGTAGGCATTATTTCCAAACGTGCCACTGTTGTCTGCTGCAGCCAGTGCAATGTGGGCATCACGTTTCACTTCGGCGGCATCTGGCGTCGTCCACCAGCTCGATTTCGTTTCGGTTTCTTGTTGCCCTCTTAAAACAACACGCAATAGGAAAACAACAGAGCACATCTTAGGCCGCCGGAGTGCTACCAGCTCGACGCACGTCAGTGTATCGTGCCGCAACGATCCGAGCGACGTTTTACATTATGTAGATGTCAAAAATAGTTGAGTTTGTCAAATTTTTTCGGTTACCGGATTTACTTGCATAATGATCGCACTTGCGTAATAATCGCACCCCTGAATTTTGTCGTCAAAATTCGACATTTTTCTTTCCCATGTAATGATCTCACCCCGAACTTGCCGCAGCGATATGTTGTGTGCCAAGTCTAGCTGATGATGATTGTGCTTACGATCTGTCGAATGCTATGCGAACGACTCTTCAAGACTTGCCAAGCGATCTGCATGCGCCAAACAGGCTCTTAAGCAGATGCCCCATTCCATTCCTTTCATCACTTTCTGCACTTCCAATAAAATAAAAAAAATATCTACAACAAAACTTGCCTTGGTTTTATTATTTGTAGGTATTATAATTGTTGTGGTCAACAACAACAAAAAAAGGCACCTTTCTATTTTTTTTTTTTGCACTTGTGGGCACGCTACAAATCGTAAAAGGCAATGACAGTAGCCACATTTACATTGATATGTTAGAAGTGTACCCTATTCATACGCCAGCATTTGTAACACAGCTAACATATTCGCCCATACTTAGCGGAAATGTGCCGCATTAAGATTGTAGTGAAGATTAATGTTGCTGTTTTCGCAGCATGCCCACCATGTGTTTCTGTCACTGGCAGCTGAGCACACCCATCTCTGTTTCTGTCCCTTCAAAGTGGACATGGCTACGCTATTCCCGCAAACTTGCCGATATTAAGAATATTATTCATTACTGATACGGTAGAAACTTTCAATGCACGTAATGTGCTCATGAGAAAAAAAAAACAATTGCGTTTGGTGCTTTCAGGCTTGCTCCGTGGACAACAATCTTTGTTTTGAGGTCCCAAACTGTTACTGCGTCGGCCGCCTTGTTTGTTGACCTATTGTCATCCCACAGCAAACACAAGATGAATTTTTTTTTGACGCAGAAAATTTATTTTGCGTAATGATCACACTCCTAAATTTGCATCATTTCTTTTTTAAAGTGCGATCATTATGCAAGTAGTCGCGGGATCGAATCCCGGCCACGGCGGCCACATTTCGATGGGGGCGAAATGCGAAAACACCCGTGTGCTTAGATTTAGGTGCACGTTAAAGAACCCCAGGTGGTCAAAATTTCCGGAGTCCTCCACTACAGCGTGCCTCATAATCAGAAAGTGGTTTCGGCGCGTAAAACCCTAAATATTATTATTATGCAAGTAGATACGCTAGTTCGAATCGTACGTTTTCCCGGTTAGCGTATGTATGAGGTTCTACTGTAGTTTATGCAAATCTCGGCTGGAGCCTACTACTTGACATCCTGCAAGTTTAGTTTGTAGTCTCTTACAGTCGAACCTCGTTGATACGAGGCCATTACGTAGGATTTCCCGGTGCCAATTTTCACTATTGAGGACAAAAAAGAAATGACCCAGTACAGTTACGTATTTTTACCAGTTCATACACACTTGGAAGATACAATCTTTCGGCACCAACATTCAGAATATATCTCTAAACTGTTATCCTATATGTCTTCCAGCCGCCAGATCCCATGCAAACAAGAAAGGGCACGAGGCACGCACATTCAAAAATAGTAGCTGTCTGCCGCAGTAACTTGCCCGCAATGTAATACTATACTCACCCACCCGTCTCACGTGAAAACGTCGGTGTGCACTAAGTTTCCTATTCCGGTATCAGCAAATCACCTACAGGGTCGTCGCACGCTGCATTAACAGCTATCTCCGCCAACCCTGTCTGTTTCACAACGCGTGGGGCTTAGTGCCGTTGGAAGCGTACTGCATGCTATTAAGGCGTAAGCCTTTAGTAGCTCATAAGTGTCCGGGCGCTGTTCGTGGTGGACACAGGAAAGCGGTGATCACTGACGAGGGGAGCGAGGAGAGGAGGCGCCATGCCAGTAGTGATGTGTGTGTGGGCGCGTGGGAGAACGCAGACATGCACGTGGGGGTGCACGCACATCGGCGACAGACCTTGCAGCCATATGGCGGTGATTGCATCCCATGCTCACGGCCACGGCAGCGTCTGTTCGCAGAACAGTTCAGACAACAGCAACAGAGACAGTCATAGATAGGCTTTCACCTATCGCAGTTTAGCTCAGCAAAGTGCCCATAGATATTTTATTAAGAGGGGATGTGGGTTCTAAAATGCCTTTCTTTATTTTTGGTTCAATCTGAACTAAACTTCAACGTTTCAATCAGGTTTTCTTGCTGATTTCAAATCTATAATTAGTTTTTCGATAGCTACTTTGGTTCAGAAATCATTGAAGTCTGAAAATAAACTTAATGGGTACTTCTTACGAGGCTTTTTGGCAATTTTGCATTGGTAAACACAAAAAGTAAGTGCATGATGCTTATACCAAAGACTTGGGTGATGCTATTTTTATTTGTTTGAAGGCATTCTAAAGGTAAGAAAGCAGACCAACATTTACTGTAAATATTTTTTTCTTATTTTCACTCACTATTTTTATTGTAATTTGCAAAACGATGCTAGAGTAACAGAAATAGCATCACCCTCTAGATCATTTCAATATGAATACACTAATACCAAATTTGTTATTGTCTCTGAACAACATAATTAAGAAAAGCCCTGTAAGGCTGAGTGCGGTGTGTAAAAACATTGAACTGAGAAGAACGCATTTGAAGTTTAGACAGCTGTAACTTTTTCTAGAATACAGCGAGGGCAAGATTAATGACATCATTTTGTAGCTCTATTCTTCACTAGAATGGCCATACTAAATATATGACTGTACCCTCCCAGAAAACAGCAAAAAGCTTGTTATAAATCCACGTACTGCCCGTAAACCAGTATGAGTAACTACATTTACCACTTCATGTGCCAGTTCCAGTGGCTTGCAAGCTTAATAAATAAAAAAATTGGATAGTAAAGTAGCCTTTCCATAGCCAAATAAACCACAATGTTAAAGTAAAAAAGAACGCATGGAATATTTATTGAAGGGCGTGAAATAATTATTGCCATACCACAACACTTCGTTCTACAGCATGCCAGTGCTCTATGCAAGGTCCTTTGCTGGCTGGTGCTGTTTTGAAAATCTGGCCTCAGTAGCACTACCGTCTAGATGCTCCCTTTGTGACTTCTAAAGCTTTTGTGATGAGCAGCTTGAATTTCCACTCCATTGCGCACTGTGTCGCCCACTGAATAGCATGCAGTATTAATGCAGTCTAGAATGTCGCTGGACGTGCCAGCTGATGATGTGATGACATCAATCTACAGCTAGGCCCAGTAGGATTAATGGTGTCGATAGAATGCCGCTTCAGACGCAACAGGTGGTTCCAGCCATTCTGTTCGTGCCAGCTGTTTGGGCAGCATGTCGTCGTCCGCAGTCTTCAGCCTCTCATTCCATTGACGCTCTCGTTTTTCCCCCCCTTGTGTTCTTGGTCCGTACTGTGCACAATTGTGCAGTGAGCTTTTGTGGTTCCTACGCAATTTGAGACTTAAGAACTTGCTATCGACTAAGGCACCTCATTCAGAGTTTGCTTGAAAACCTTGGTACTTTCTATCATTACGCAGCCTTATGTGCCACACAACATTTTAGGACAAGTTCACCTTATAACAGCACTTCAATTGAAGCTACTCTGTTAGTTAGTCAGGTGTAGTGTGTCCATAAACAACTGTGTGTAATTTATCCATTTGACTGCTTGCAGCCGTGGTAATTTCCAATCAATGCCTTGGCCTTTGCAGTAGCAATGAAATTTCATTATGTAGAAATTGTGAATAAATGCATTTGCATAAATATCACCCCCTGAAATTTGAGGTGAGATTTGGCCACCACCTATCGCAATCTACATTTTGTACTCGATACTAACGTGCTTGTAATACCTTAGTGAATTTTTTCCTGAATATAGGTGCGTGTTAAAATCGAGTAAATGCCATACTTTAGTCACTTGTATGAGCAGTTTATTGTGGTGGGTGCAGCTTGTTGACCGTGCACGGTCATTTCTGCATGCAGTTGCTGGACATCAATGAGCAGCCACTTGGTTACGGAAGGGATGCCAAGCGGAGGAAAAAACCTACGGGTAAGTTTGTGCCTGCCCATTGATCTGCAACATCAGTGCAAAGCTCGCAGTAGACTATGACAATCCTTAAAAATGTCACCGGTGCTTGAGAACACCCGCCACGGTGACTTGGGCGATGTGGTGTTCTGCTGTTGAGCTTGTAGTAGCTGGTTAGATTCCCAGCTGTGGCAGCCACATTCAGATGAGGGCAAAATGCAATGACTGTGTGCTGCGTTTTGGCTGCAGATTAAAGGAACTCAGGTAGTCGAGATTAATCGAAAGCCACTGCAGCATCTCACATAACCACTTTGCAATTTTGGGACGTTAAACCAAATTGAATGAATTATTAAGCAGTTGGGAGCACCAACTCTTATTTGAATATTCCTAGATTGAAGCAAGCTTAGGACGGCTGTTATTTAATAATAAATTAAACTAAACATATTCTTTCAAGGAATTTGGCTTCTTGTGAAGTTGAACAACAGAACCTTGGGTACAGAAAGATGTCATCTAAGTGGTTTTCCTAACTGGGCTCGAACCTGAGGTTCCTGCAAATGGCGTCTTACGTTTTCACTAGTGGTCAGAACAACTTGGACCCCATCCTTTCTTTTCCCTAATATCTGTGCAGTTTGACCTTTGTATTGAACATCCTGTCTGCCAATTTTTTTTCTGGCTGCTTCAAGACATTTTGTTGAGTGCATGGTTTTGAAAAGCCTATACTAGAGCCACTCGATAGAAGTTGTTTGTAAAGCAAAACTATGTAGATAGCATTTTGTAATTGTACAAGCAGTGTTTGCCTCTTTGCTTTGTCGCAAATCGGGACGCTGTCAATGTTACTATGCTCTGCTACTGTCACCGTCGTGCCTGTGAAATTTCAAATATCATCTAGAGTAGCACATGCTGATCATGAAAGCACAGTCACGGTGCATAGAAAAAGGAAATGAAGTACAACCATACACTTTGGATGTTGCATTGCCTAATTTACCTGCAGGCTGCATTTCATTTGATCACTGTGCAAGCAGTAAATTCTGCAGAACTTCTTTACGGTAACAGAGAGTACAACAAAACATTGTGTATACAGTAGTGCATAAGTGGGACTTCACTTAGACCATTAACTGTGGATTTAATTTTTCATTGTTGACTGCATCTTGATGACCTGTTGCACTTGTTTCGAGGGCAAACTTTTGTCAGCTTTTATCAGCGAGGTGACTTGCAGCACTTTGCTTTATAAGTGATCAGCATTTGTGTTGTCTTATAATTGAAGCGAAGAATCCTCTCTCTTCATAGCATCTCTTAGCTCTTAGGCTGTTAACTTGGGGTATGCGAATACCAAGTAGTAGATTCCGAATCAAATATAGAATCAAATGAAGAAGAAAATGACCATTGTCAAATCGAATATTGAAGATAAGAAAATTTTTCACAAAATTTAATGCTTACACATTTTCAGCAAGAAAATACAATGCTGCACATGCTCAGGTGTCTCCTAGCATTGCATAACAAGAACATAACAGGCCAGCAGTAAATTTGGTACATAGAAATCAAGATTTACCATACGATCTACTCTTATTAAAGGGAATGTCAAATTAGTGTACTGGCACTGATTACAGCTCAGTTCTAGTATATGAAGGTCTGGAAAATATTTTTTTCATCAATAGAATTTCTGTTCAATCCAATCAAGTGCTTTTTTTTCCTCTAAAGCTGCTGAATTAGTGATGTCCTGTTCTACTGAACCTGTGGGGTTCTCAGTTTAATAGTGGACCAGAGTATTTGCACTAATCTTTTATTTATTGCATACAAAGATTTGCTTTCCAATTTTTCACCGAAATAAATGTGGGCTATTCCAGCTTCACGTCAGGTGGGTTATTGTAAGGCCTATCTGCGCAACAGTTGAAAGGACCGCTCATTACGTGACCCGATCACCACTTCACTCTTGCATGCACCGTCCACACTGTTTCATTGTCAGGTTTAGCGTGATTTGCCACCTGTCAAAGATTCTGAAACCTGGAGGGTCATGGCAAGCTTGCGCGATGCTCCCTCCGATCCCCCCCTCCCCCCCTCATTCATTGGCTGTTTAGCACAAACGCATGCAACCAGCCATGGCACTTTCGTACCCGCAATTTAAATCCAAAGCTAGTCTTGTGAAGGGGTTGCTCGAAACTACAAAAATAGGCCGATGTGTGTCTACGAATGGCATTGGGAATGAGAGGCCACCATACGGTGGGTCACAAAAGTGGTGGTTATAAACAACTTCATTGCCATCCCGTGTGCTTTTGTTTGTGAGGCGCTTTGTTGGCTTTCTGAGTATCGCAGCTGCTGCGAATAGATTGTGTCAGTTCTGGCACCAAATCATAACTTTAGTGGCCGTCGCCCAATGAAGCAGCGCCGGTTAGGCCTAATGGCCTAGCAGTGTGGCCGTGACGAAAGTTCACCGCAGGCCAATGTGGTAATGGGTCGCAAGCCATTGTGGAATGCTTGCTGCTAATATGTTTGTACTGGTGGTTGACTCATAACTGATCGGTCCCGAAATCATGTTGAATTGGCGTAAAGTTTGTTGCCATGTAACCAACACAGCCTGCATGCCTATCTTCGCACATGCTTTTGCACTTGACGGAATACTTGGGTGGCATCAAGCTTCGAGAGGCTCTGCGGTGCACATGACATGTAGCGTTGCACGGGTGTCTACAACGAATATATTCAATATTAAAAAAATAAAATACTAGATATTCTTTTCACAAATTGAATTATTCGAGCGTTCACTATTCAATTAGATTCAGTAATATTCGAGTATTTGCACACCCTTGCTGTTAAGATGTGATGACTGCAAAATAGATGGAGCAACAGAAGGGAAACTCCGATAGGCCCTCGTTATAGTGAAGTGAATGGGACGGCAAGAAAATTCAATACAGTGGAATCATGATAAATGGAAATCGCTTATATTAAATGGAACACCATCCTCATGGTTGGTTAGTTTTGTATTTATGCAGTTGTATTCAGCTTTGTCTCTCAGTAAATGGAACTTCTTATAACAAGAACCGATTTCCCTGGTCCCTTGAGGTTCCGTTTAAAGAGAGTCCACTGTATAAGCAGTAATTCAATAAAAGTGGCTGCTCCATAAAAGCTAAAAAGTGGAGCTGAAATAGGGCAACTCCGTGAAAGTCTAGTACGGGTGTCACACCGTGCATTTTTCGGGAGCCCAATTGCAATCAAAATTCATTGCACACATGCTCAGAGGAAGTAGTGCATCTTTGTTCGGGTGACCTTAGGCACTCAGGGCATGCAGAATGCTGTGTGGAGTAAGATTTGCCTCTTCCGTAGAGCACTAATCCCACAGGATGGCAGCACCGCTCGCCGCTGATAGCACATGGGTGCAGGATGGAGAAAAAGGGTGCACAGGCGCCACAATGGTGTTAGCTGGCATTGAAGAGGGTTGCTTGGTGGGAAAGGTGTAGGTTGCTGCTGTGTTCACTCTAAGCGAAGTGGCTGTCTAAGCGGTAGTTCACTCAAAGTGGAGTGGCTGTCGATGTGCTTTGAGTAATTCGGTTTAAAATTTATGCATTTGGGCTCGGGACGGGTGAAATTTCGAGTGAAGTGATAATTAGACTAAAACGATTTCGTTACGACGAGAGTTTACTGCATGCAAGTTGCTTGCATTTCAAAAATACCGGGAACAAGAACAATGTTTCTTTGTATTGTGTAGGATACAGCATATTATATGTTGATGACCTGCGAAGTGAACCTTGTTGGAACTACGGCGACCCTTTCTTTTATTTCCTTTCCTTTCCTTTGGTGTTATAAGGCTAATCATTGGGCTTGTTCATATTGATACTTCGAAGATGTAGTAAATGAGACATGGACAGAAATAAGCACAGAAGACACCTTGGTGTGCCACTTCTGGACCCAGTTTTTCTCCAACAAATGGTTTGAAGTGGCACACCATAACGTCTTCTGCATTTCTTCCTCTATTTGTGTTTATTTTGTTGCAATATTTTCAGTGTTTTGTGTTTCGATGTTTTGTGTTGCTACTCTGGTGGTGTGACTATCAATTACAAAGAAGCCAGACGTGCAGCTCTTGTGGAGCACAAGTTGAATTTTTCCTTTCATGTTGCTCTGCGCAGAGGAAATTCCCGAGATGCAGAAGAAAGACAAGGAGGCACCGACTACACCCACAACATCGGCAGCACCTGTGACGCCAGATTATGCAGCTGGCCTGCTTTCATCATCACAGGTGACTAATGCCTTTGTGTAACCCTTCGAAATAGGTTGGGACTCTTTGCCTCTGTGTTGTGTTGACTGGATTTAAAAGTCCGTGGAATGACAATTCGTGTTACAGTCAATGTCGAATATATAGAACTTGAAGGGAGATATAAAATGTGCCTATCTGAAGCCTATCCGAGATCTCCGCACGTCTCGGGCAGTTTCCTGAGATCAGGAAAGTTATCAAGTTACTGAATTTCTTCTCCAAGGCCATGTTGAACGCATGAGAGTTTAATTATTTTTTACTCATGAACATTGCAAGTCGCTCGCACACTGGAATGGTCTTTGATATACTGACCACAATGTTAACCCTAAATGGCCGCGTCGTCCCCCAGATGTGAGACTGCAGTGTGCCTCGCCTTTCTCGAAGTGCTTGAAACTGGACTTGGACTTCACAGCAGTTATCTTCTCATGTGCGCACAACACTGGAGAGGCAATTTCCGCGAATTTCTGTACTGCATAAAATCCTATCTCAAGTGCATTTCTAAGCTCAAATTGTAGCTGATAACAGCGGATGATTTTATCGAATAAAGTAACAAGCTTCTCTTGTTTCTTCTTCTGTTTGATAAATTTACTGATATTTGTGATCCTGCCAAGATCCAATGAACAATTTCCAGATTATGCCAAATAGCCCGGTGTGCTTGGAATGTTATTATGACATCGTTTGTGATCCCTTTGTATGTGGCTTTGGTCTGTTACAGCGTGTTCTGTTTTTTAACTGTCATTTCTGTAACAGTACAGAGGTCTGTATTTTCCCTGTGTAAGTACTTTATTCATTTTCACACATACATGTATCACTTATTTATATTTTGATGAAATTTGTGTTTTATCATATAGCTAGCTCTCTTTGGCACTGAAAAGTCAGCACGTACGCCTTTCATATCTACTGCTTGGTTCTGCACATGTGTGTTCTCATTATGCGTTCATAGGTGCACCCGACCTTCGTTTACTCGGCAAGTTCCTTCTTGAATTCAAGATGTGGATGGGTCTGTGCTATCTTCAGCTGCTGCATTTCTCTTGTTTGTGAACGAAATTTTAACATTGTAAATAGCCAAGTCAGAGCCTATTTCAACCTGCCAGAGGTCCTGTTCCCATTTTCTTCTGTCATCTTATATCTCATACCTGCTCACATACTATTTACTGCAGCTCTCTTCAGTGCCAGCATCACCTGCTGCTTCTTATGGCATACCGGCCACAAGTACAGCCTTACCAGCCATTGCTGCTAAGACTAATCCACCATTGCAAGGTAAGCTCGAGTGTTAGTCTTTCTAATTTTAACTGTTGTTGATGACCAAACTGTCTGACAAGTGCGTGGGTATCTGTAGGGATACCAAGGCAAATTATGATTATTGTTATATTAATTTGTTTGTTATAACCTGTTTTGTTATGAAGAAATTTCACTGTATTAAGGTTGTTAGATTACTTCTTCCAGACTTGGTGTACACTTGTTCCACTGAACAGTGGGAAAGCTTTCGTTCACTGGGCAGCTTGCGAAATGCTCGTTGCAAGAAACATTTATCGTATCACATTATTCTTCTATGAAGCCTTCTGCCACGAGGAAAAGGAACAGAATTTTTTTCTCTACAAGACATGGCATGGCATTTCTGCCCTTCGATTGGGCACTGTGTTGCAGTCGCAAATACTTTGCATGTGTTTTTCTGCCGAATCTGCTTCTTTTGTACTTACTTTGTCGATCAGTGCTCTGCCACATATTCTTGGCAACGCATCCTATCGGCACTCGCAACAATGCTTAACTCTTTAAGTGCCAGTTAAAAATCCGAGAAAGTGATCAGAAAATGACATTTCTTCTTGACTACACATCTGGATAGCAAATTTTTTCAGATTAGAAATATGTATATATAAAATGAAGGTAGTACAGTGAAACCTCGTTAAACTGTAGTTTGCCAGAACCCGGAAAAAGTACGTACTAAACGGTACTACTGCTTAACCGAAATAGCATGAGATCGCCCACTTACCTTTCACTTGGAGAGAGTGTGATGAAAGGGGAAAAAATATGCAGTATTTATTTACTTCGCACGACAACCGTGTTATTTTGGTTTGATGCCGCGGTGGCCTCAAACTTGCTGAAGCTGTGAGCCAGCTTTTCAGCCAGGGCCCTCTTATCGGCAAACACTCGCATGGCAGATTCCTTGTTCGCGTTGCATAATCTCCGTGCACAGGTGCGGTAGCGTTGCAGAAGTCGCGGGGCACCTTTTCATTGTGGGGTGCTGTTCTCGTAGCAACGATTGCATTCATGAAGCTAACATAACGCGCAGCTTCGGCCACTGCCAGACCTGAAGCACCCGCGCTGTCGCTTTCCGTGTCGGCCTTATCGCTGTCGCTAGGCGACAGCGATAAGGGCGACACTGTCGACACTGTCGCTAGGCGACACTTCGGCAGTAACAGAGGCAATGATGGCGAAGAGTCAGACCTCGTAGCCAACATCTCTCCGTGGTCACAGCAGCACTGCCAAGCAACTTCTTCGCTTTCCAAATGCCACACTGTAGTCAACAGTAGACCCATGTCGTGTGCCAGCGCCTGCTTTTCGTGTCACGTTCGATAGCACAAACGATGTCTAATTTTTTTTCTGTGCTAAGCATCCGGCATCATCTTTATCTGAGTTTCAACATGACGTGAGCTCCCGCTTGCACAGCGCCACAACGCTCTCTGGCATGGCGCCGGAATGATGTTGATGTGGCTTCACGCGCAAACGCACAGGGCGCTTGGAGGCCATAGTGCTAATCTCTGAGGCTTATTGTACTGCCGGGCTGCCCGATGGAGATGACGCACCGCCGTGTTTGCGCGACGAAAAGTAGAAGCACTACGTGTTAACCAATAGGTACACAATAAGCTGGTGCGGTTTATGCGGATAGAAAACACATTACATTCAATGGCCCCTAAGTTGGGGATTTGACTTTACTACTTTTAAAACAAAGATACTGTTTAAGCGGGTATGGTTTAACGGGGTTTTACTGTAAATCCACATTTTGTCTGAAGATATGAAGTAACATGAACCAGGTTCCATCCATCTAACTTTGTCCACTGCCATGCCGTTTCAGAAATATTGTTGTAGTTGGCTACATCAAAGTCACTAGATGTGTCTATGGCAAAGCTGCCTTAGCTTGAATTCTTTTGTGCAGAAGCAAATTCTCTTTGGAGCTTCACGACTGAATCAAACCCGTACTTTCACGATGGGCGCAGCAACACACGACTGGCAGTTGCCATTTTTAAGATCTCTACCAGATGAACAGAGTCTGTAGACCCCCCCAAGTGGGGGAGGCATAGAGGGAACTCACCATAATGTTAATATAGATTGGACAAGCCCAGTTCATTACCGGCACATAGAAACAGAACTCAAACACGTGAATGAGACAGACTCCTCGTCGGCACGTTTTGCCAAAAAAAAAAAAAATTAGAAAATTGTGAACGAGTGAGACTCGTCCACGGCGCTTAATTAAAGGGTTAAGCACACTTATAGTTGTGATTAAGGAGGCCTTTTGTTGCACGAATTTGTTGTGGAAAGAAGATTAAAAAATGCTGAATTTTTTCTGCCACTCATTCTATGATGCTGTGTGAATATAATGGGTACACTCGCAAATTGACACTGTGCTTGCATGGAAACATTTGCTTCATTATAGTTACATTTGAATAAACACTGTCTTGCATGTGCCGCCTTTGCGCTGTGTTTCTATAGCATTTGCTTGAAAGGTTGCACAAGCCCGAAGAAAGCTTTGCTTAGAACACCAATTTCCACATATGTGTGAGATCATCCAGATTTCTTTTATTACCCTCAGCAGCTTGACTTACTCAGCAAGTCACCCAGAAGTTTTCACAATGTGTGATGCCACAATGACTAGTGTAGGAATATTAACATCACATATTGCCACCATTCTTTTGATTTCACCACGCTATTTGGTATACCATGCCTCCGTTATTCGTAGAGATCTACGTACTTTCTGTTCCGTAAATGCGATCTATCAATCTAGCTTTGCACATCATTTTTCTTCAGTCTGCCATCACATAGTGCTGTGGGGCGGTTGTAGCCAATGGCAAAGAAACGCATTGACGTTGAATAGAAAGTAATGTACCTCTGTACAAGCTGAGCCCCATCATGCTTAGTCCTGTCTCTTGCTATGCAAAAATTACCGTATTTACTCATGTAAGGCCCGCGCTTTCTTTTTTCTATTTTTTAGTTTTTCGGATTTTACTCAAGGCAGGCTTAATTAAGGGCTACTCACTGAGCCTCTTTGATTATCTGTCCCAGACAGTTCTGGAATGCATGAGGCGGTGCTTTCAGCCAACGAGTGTCATGTATCGTCTCGAACAGTGTAGGTCTTTCAGGGACGGATAATTGAAGTGGCCCACTGAAGCCTTGACCGTTGTGCAATATAACACAACCACTCAATTGTCCTCGTGGTTTCCACTGCCCCCCGTCGTTGGATGAGCTTGCCTTGTTGGTGCCCACCCAAAGCTTGTTGTCTTCCTCGCTGTCCATACCATACGAGATTCCTGTCACATTGACGCTCTCGATTAGGGGTTTGAACTAGACTGTATGCCATGCGATCAATATCCACGCATACTTCTTGCAACGATACCCTCTTCATGCACCTTAAAGCACTATGCAGCTAAACAATGAACTGTAGAACAGCTGATTGCTTATGGATCTATGCTGTGTGAGCGAGATACGGTGATGACGATGATGAGGCCATCATCATCGTAATGGTTTGCAAACAAAGTACGGTGGAATCCCGATCATACGACTTTCTTGTGACTGCGAAAAAGCATAGCAAAATCCGAACATAAATAATGCCTGTAAAAATGCTACTTATTTAATGCGACAGATTTACTAGAAGCTTCAATGTAAACTACTAACATACTCTGCAGGGCTTGGAAACCCAAATTACCAAAAAAGTAAATTCGATAAGGAATAATGCTGCAGTGCAGGTACCAATCATGCTTTATTCAAACGAACCTTTACGACACTGCACTGCACACTGCTGTGATTCCCGCCAGCCGGCGCAAACTTTAAAAAAGTTGGTAAGTTTCTTTTGGACCTTGTTTGGACCTTGTTTGGACCTTGTTTGGACCTTGTTTGTTGCCGAACTTGAGCTTTCGCTCAAGTTCGGCAACCTCCAAAAGGAGGGCCTCTGCGGCGTTGCGTGAACAGATGAAGTTCCGGATGCTGTCTATGTGCCGTAGCACCTCGGTGAACGAGGTAGGCACAGGCACGGCATCTGTGGCATCCTCGTCCTCCTCGTCCGATGTCACAGCGATGTCGGCAAACTTTCCAACAGCAAGCACGGGCACTTTCTCAGAACCGTCCTCGTTAGCACAGAATAGTGCCGTCACAGGCTTTTACTACGCTTGCCACCATGACAGCTGACACCCTTAAACGCAAGGGTTTGCTCGGGCTGCATATGGTAAAAAATACCGCTTTCATCGGCGTTGAAATTGTTGCAGGGCTTGTATGCAGCAATCATCTCCGGCAGCGACTCCATCCACTAGTTCACCATCGAGACGTCCACAGAAGTGCTTTCTCTGCAGGAGCGGCTGTACACAATCCTGTTTCATTTTTTAAGGTGATCCAGCCACCCGTTTGATGCCTGAAAGTCGTTGATGCTCAGACGCAATGGCACAAGGTCCGCCTTTTCTTTTAGAATGGTGCCGTCAACGTTGATCGCAGAGCTCCATGCTTGATGCAGCCACTTGATAAGAACTTTTTCTAACTTCTCATGCTGTCCTTCTTTTGCTGCTTTCCGCTTGAGCCCGAACCTGTTGGCATTCGGCAATATCATCGCTCTGTTTGCCAGGATCGTCTTAAGCGAAGATTCGGGTACGTTAAGGTCCTGGGTAATGCTGGCTTTCGTGGCTCCATGCCGCTTTTCCGCTTCCTTGATAATATTCAGCTTATCGCCGAGCGACAGAACTGTCTGCTTTCGGGACATCGTGCATCGCGTTGCTCCACACAGCTTAAAACCTCCGCTGAACGCTGGTTGCTAGGATTACAACGAAAAATACGTCCAATAAACCTAGGCCTCTCCGTGCTACCTTGTCGGCGATCTGCTGTTGGGAAACTGGAAGGAGAGAAACGCTTCCCCAACGTGATGAGAGGCGATGCCGCCGAGAAGAGAGGGAGAAAGTGATTGTGGAGAAGAAAAGGTGCTATTTCAGCACAGCGAGCGTCGTGGGCAGCTGTTGGGGGGGGGGGGGGGTGGTAGAGAAACGCCTCCCCAACGTGACTAGAGGCAACGCCACTGAGAAGAGAGGGAGAAAGTGATTGTGGAGAAGAAAAGGCGCTATTTCAGCACAGCGAGCGTCGCGGCCAGCAGCTGGTGGGGGAGAGAGAAACGCGAGGGTCCTTGTATAACGCAGGTCAGGCGTAAAATTGCGTCGGATAACCGGGATATTTAATGCATTCCTTCTATGGGGACTTTGCCGAGATTACGCGAATCCGTCGTGAAACCCGGGTCGTCGCAAAACAGGGGGACGTATAACTGGGGTTCCACTGTAGTGGCTTGCGAGAATAACCAGCACACGGCATAGCCTCTGAGATTGGGCAGCATGTTCTAGCTAGGTTTTGAAAGGCATGCAGGCAGGTATGTGCATGTGAACCTTAAAGTGAAGCTTTCTTTCACAGATTTTTCAGACCTGGTTGATTAATCAGACTTCTACGTGGCACTGCCACTTATTTAATGTACAACCAACGTATAACAATTACTGAAATTTGAGATGCTGAATGGTGTGTTGCTAATATTTTTTTGGACTTGTGTGCATGTGCGATGTCACAAACATGGCAACAGTAAACAAAGTTACTGCCATTCAGGCTGTCGGTTATGCCCTCGTTTTCTCTGGCAAGGTGATTTGTTGGCTTTCTGAGTGCCCTACTGCAGCCACTAGAATAGTTGTATGGCCGCTGTAAAAAGGCTTTTTTTATTGGGCACCAAATTGCAAATGTTGAAGCTGCACTGGTTAGGTTACGTGCGCCTATCAATTTTTGAACGCAAATTTTTTGAATGCGCTCGTTTATGCTGATCTACCAGTAGCAGTGCGATTGGGTTTATCAATTTTGTATGGCTGTTATGGCAGCTTGCCTGTTCACAGTGTCCCCAGAGAACAAAGTCTGTGGTGTTTATACATATATATATCTATATATATTATGAACAGATAATGTATTGACTTTTAAAAGAATTTTGGTTTTTTCGCTATATATATTTAGTGTTTTTGGATTTGACTACACTATTTTTCAACTCCTAAGGTTGGCAGGTCTGAGCTAGTAGACAGTTTTAGTTTAACATGCGCTATTGGGGGCGAGGACTTACAGAGTCGCCTTCTATCGGAAGCGCCTCCCTTGCGTAATATGAGGAATCGCGCGGTGTGCTCTTCATATGTTTGGCTTACGGCGCTTAATAAAAACACCGTGCGGCAGCCCTCCTGCACGTTTCTGTAAGTACTCTCAAAACGAGGGAACCTTATTACTGCAGAAATAATAATCTTGGGCAAACTGAAAGCACAGAATCGTTTACAGACGCCATCTCTTTACTGAATACGAACAGTGAAAGCCACTGCGCTTGGTCACCGCGATGGAGTCTGCCGAACTGGCTTGCGTGAAAGTTCAACAATCGCTGAGCACAAACTATGTGAACTATGTTCTTAAAGTGGGTGGTCTGTATAACCAAGGGCGCGTAACAGAATGAAGCCTCAATGCATGCAGCGATTGCATGGGTTCGCGGCGACTGACTGCGGGTCTGCATGCATGTCCGCGCACAATGTTTTGCTTTCACTGAGAGCATTTTCGCACTGTGCTGCAAACTTTAGGCCGCACAATGTGAGCATTTGACAGTCCACAAGCAACCATTCTTGCGTAGACGTTATCAGAGCTGTTCAAAAACAATTTCGTTTTAACAAGGGACTTCGATGCTTACGGCGACTGTGATGTGCTGTCGCGACGATTCAATATTTTTTTTCTTCTAAATTCTTGGACGTTTCAATATTATTTCTAAAGTTGCGTCACACTGTATACACTCAGTGGGCGATTTCGCGCTGCTTCTTTTTCGTAATTCAGTGCGTTAATTCATAACACAAACATGACCATATGCCATGCCTTTGTTTAATGTGCTTCTTACCACTTCCTTTTCTTTTCTGTAAACTTGCCAGTGTCCAGCATAAACAAATTCATAGACCAAACCGTCGTGACACTAGCCGAGCAGTGAGTGCGGGTGAACGTATCAGTGTGCGTTTTCTGCTACTCACCGAACATCGCAGTCCCGGCACTGTAGTAACAATATTCCTTGCATCTGTGCTTGCTGCATACCTGAGTTGTAGCCAATGGCTGTCTGCCGGTTCTAAGTTTTGCCAGCGAAGCTTGACACAGCTCCTTGCCCTGCAGCTACGTGTGAATAAGGCTGACGCCGGGCTCCGTTGCATACATCCGGCACTGCGGCACCGAGCCGTAGCCTACCATGCTGCACGCCTCCAAAGGCAGCCACTATCTATTATAGTACTTTTAAATGTCAAGCAGACACCCAAGGTGGTAAAGCCTGACCACTTAATCAGAACCGTGGCACAGGTGGGACTTTAAACTTTAGTTTTCAGCTCGCTTCGGCACTTCTGAAGCAGCCGACGCAGCCGCTGTGTCCACGTGATCCCTCATGCCACGTCATGCCGACGGTAGCGCCAGCTGTTCCAGTGGTGGAGCTCGCCCCCAATACCATTGCCTACGCTAAAATATAGTGGGTGGTTACTGCGCATGCGCAGAACGCTAAACAACCGATAGTGTATTGCATACACACGCTATTTCTCAGATTTGGTGCTAGCGTCATTGCGTTGCTTGCATAGTTTTCTGGAAAACATGGCAGCAGTCCCACCTGTTCGCTTCGAATTGAATTTGGTGTTCTTTTTGTAAAATTCACATCATTTGTAACAAATGACTGTGTAAATGACTTTCGCTTAGTCTCAGGCCGCTTTGACGACAGAGTATTGTAGATAACCTTGCATAGTTTTCGAGATCGTTTCTCATTTCGAACGAGTCGAAGCCTAACGAAAGAAACATTCCCGATGTCGGTGCCACCTATCGCTCGTGTCAGGAGATAGCCGCAGCGACGACATATGGCCTCTGAGATTCGAACATCTTGCAGGGCAACTAAAACTGTAACAAACGTTCGCTGCTTAGCGTATGCTATACCATAGTGTATAGCGTACGCTATAAGTTGCGTACGCTAGACATAAACTGTCTAGTATCTATGAAGCACAACACACAGCAAAATTTGGTGAACAAACTTCCTGCTGTGCTGCTTTTGTCAAAAGACAACAAAATTTATTTTACCATTGAAATTCAGTTTTTCAGACTGCCTGATAATTTGGACATTTTTGTTGCCATGTCCAAGCTCAAGAAAATTTGCCGGCAATTGTATACTGATTGGAAGTGTGCTTCTTAAACTGCCAATGCTACTATGCGAGACATTTTGGGTAACACTAATAAAGTCCGCATGGACTTTACTCTGAAGTCATGCTACTCTCCTAAACATTTGTCTTGTGACATTGTCGTCCATGAGCTTTTTATTATGCAATTTTTCTAACCCGCTGTTCTCTATCTCTTAACAGCTTCAGGGGGCACTGGAAGCCAAGTTGGGACCACAACCAAGCCAGGGGCTACACTGGAGCAGGGCACCGCTGCACCAGCACAACCACACGAGGCCATGCCGCCCAGCACAAGTGTGGATGCGAGCACAGGGTTTGTACCTCTAGCACAGCGTATATGGCTAATAGCGTAATTCGCCGGAATCACATATATTTACACTATAAACGGTACTGGTAGGAGAAGATGAAATAACAGTTTATTAAATTAAAGATGGAGGAGATATTATACTCGAAAAGCTTGCGGCCCTTTATATGCAATGCCTCGTGACTTGAAGTGTACCAGAGAGCTGGAAGAATGCCAGCATTATACTAATCCATAAGAAGGGAGGCGTTAAAGAATTGAAAAATTATAGGCCCATTTGCTTGCTTTCAGTATTGTATAAATGATAGTATAAAAATAAATATAATGCAGTGGACGTAAAAAATAGTCTGATGATGATGGTAGTGAAGCCACATCACTTGTATAACAACATTTTTTGAAGGCTGCACACATGCAGAACTCGTAGACGAAGCATTGGCACATATCTGAGAATTGAAGCATGTGATTGGGATGTTTGCATGTTTCAATTTGTGAATATAGGAAGGTTAATGTTTGAGCACCTGCAGTCTTCGCAACAAGAAAACAAAGTACAATTAAACATTGATATAACGAAATTGAAAACATTTCACAATTTTGTGTTAGATAAAGGTTTTTGCTACACACAGTTTTTGAATAAAAACTAGCATAGATCATGCAAAAACAAAATGCAGCGGATGCCAATCCTAGTTGACTCACTTCTGAAACATTTATTTAACAGGAAAATCTGTGCAATCTTTCTTGCTGTTTTCGCACAAGGAATGACGTTACGTGACGCTCCAATGAAATTAAATCATCCAAAGCTGCCTTATTGTCCTGTGAGCCGACATGACGACGCAAGACGTCCAATGCATCCATAACCTTCCTTGCAGTAGGCAACTCAAATAGTGCATCTGCCTCTGTCAAACCGTCACTGCTGTAGGGTTGTGTCACTTACAGTGGACTCTCTTTAAACGGAACCTCAAGGGACCACCAGGGAAATCAGTTCTGTTTATCAGGAGTGCCATTTAAAGAGAGACATTGCAGAGAGCATTACATGAATACAAAACCAACCAGCCAACCATGAGGGTGATGTTCTGTTTTAGTGGCAGTTCCACTTAAACGATTCCCGGCTATTGAAATTCCACTGTATAAGCAGCATGTGCGTCCAGAAACCACATAAAACAGTCTTGTCAACATTAGCATACGTAGATGTCTTTAGCCTTTTTATTCCCTGCAATTGGTGCCCTACTCCACTACGTTGTGGATACCTTCTCTCGAAATCAAAATTGTCAATGGGGAGCTGGCTGGGATGTTGAACCAGGCAGCGACATCCTTCTCGCCTGTGGAAACCACATTCACGATTGCAGATATGCTTTCAAGAGATAAAACTTTGTCTTTTCTAATCACGGAACTCATGCTCACAGCGAACCAACACCGCCAACAATGAGAGCATGCCCATCGGCACGCTGAGATAGGAATAAGCCTAACGTAGATGAGCGCCAAACTGATGTCACAATTTCATGAGCAAAAGCTTCAGGTCATGGCCTTTGAGATGGTCCGCCAGCCCGGCCGCCCGGTGCAGTAATGGCGCTGGCTCACAATCTGAAAGGCTATGTGAGGAGGCTGCTCTGCTTGCCGCTGTACAGCGTTAGCGGTTCTAGAGTCTCTCGTATCATCATTGTGACACATACTCACTCGCTGTGGTCGTATGCATTTTTCTTGCAGCCCGCCCATTATATTATAGTCTTTAAAATTACAAAACATATGCACTGTGCATACAAATTTTCAGTTACGGTTACGGCTCAAGATAATAAATCATCAGGGCCGCAAATTCTTTATATCAAGGTCAATCACCACGGTGCCTTTGTTAAATGGAGGTCATAAATACATGGTCTTCTATGGAGATGGCGTTAGGGATTGAAAAAAGTTCATGAAATCCAGGAATTTGTTACATATAGGTTCCTGACATCCAGGCTTAACTGTAACACAGAAAAAAGAAAGTGAGAACTGATACAGAGAAATGTAAGCTGCTGACTAAATTTTCAGACCTGCTCGATTATTCGAAATTCCCCGCAGCACCGGCACCAACTCTACAGAACTAGCGTAAGATCTAAATTTCGGATGCCATACAGTGTTTCGTTCAATTTCTCGGACTGATTTGCTTGCGTTCAATGTCATAAATATGGCAACTGCAAACCAAGTTGCTACCGCTGAAGTGTTGTCCGTGATACCCGTGCCCTCATTTTCATTGTCAGGGTTGTTGCTCCACTTTTCAAGTTTTATACAGCAACTGTGACACATTTTGTTGACTTGGTACCAAACTGGTACTTTGGCCGTGGACTACCGATGTGGTGCGCTGGTTAGGCCTAGCCAGCGGGTGTGCCATGCGGCATGCCATTGCGAGAAGCTCACCTCTCATGTGTGTTTGGACCCGTAGACGATTGCATAGAGATGAGGCATATGAAGCGGAGTTGGGTTTCTTGGGCAGGTAATAGGCAGTGGCAACTACTGGCAAACACCTACCAAGTTTGAGTGTGCGAGCACTGGTACAAACAGCGTAAGCTTGCAGCGGAGATTAAGCCTAACAGCTCTGAACTAAAGTTGCTGAACACTGCTTAAACTGACAGCAGTCAAGGTCACAGGCATGAGATCTGCACTTCACGACACTCATCGTGATAGGCGCACACAAACTGAAGCGCCAAGGAGCAACAATGCGCACGCACTCAATGTGGAGCGCACGGCTGCTAAGTGGCCAAGCAAAGTCTTCTCCGTTGCCTAGGCACCCCCGGTGCAGCCTCATTATGCTGCCGCCACTTTTCCTTTTTTTTTTCATTTCTTGTTTGTTTTTGCTGTGTCTCCTCCTCCTCCACGCAAACATGTAAGTGTGCAATGATGTGTGCTCTTTGTAATGCAGGCTTGTGTAAATAAATAAAAAAGGTTGAATACAGTCGTTGACCTATAAATTGGACACCGGTTATTCGGTCATGCTTGGTAATTCGGACAGCTTTGCAGCACCGCCAGTGCCCCTTAGACTTAATGTGTAAAGACGACTGATATTTCGGACAGCCTCCAGCTCTACATTCGATTATGCGGACTCCGTCTGTGGCTGCAGCACACGCCGACTCTGCCTTCATTATCTCCTCTGGCAACCTTGACGAGCCATCTAGTATGGCTTCAGAGATTACATGATAAATGGTAATCCCCGAGGCCTTGCCTTGGTCGCAGCACTGCGCCTCAGGGGGCTTCTTCGATTTGCCATTTCTGGCTACCCGCGGTCTGCCAGAGCCAGCCAGAGCGTCTTCGTTTTTCTCGGGTTGCTCCGCCCACCGCGCCACGCACTTCCACCAGGCGTTCGTTTTGCTCGGGCTGGACGGTTCTGGTTACCCACAGGCTGCTAAAACCTGCCAGGACGATTTTGGTCTGGCTGCTCTCTGGAAGTTCTCTGGCTAGCAGACTACTAAAAGAGGCGATGGGTGCTCTCCACTATCTTTGCGGGGACTTCACGGATTGCAACGTGGCTGCTTGAGGACTTAAAATTTATCTCGCTCAGCCAACTGTTTACGGTCATCTTTGAATTTCCTTACTTCTAGCATCTTTTTGGGTGCTAATGCACTGTTCCGCATTGCGAAGCGGTCTGATATGAGCAGGGGTGAACCGTTTGAAGCTTTTGTGTGTGTATGTGTGTGTGTCCCCAAGGCTTCTTCGTGGCGGTGATCAGTGCGCCGCGCTCTCATGCGTGCATGTTATCTGCATCGTGTTTCACGCAAGTTGTAGGCACTCATTAACACATATTGCGGTACATTTTCGGTTCATCTTTCTCTGGTGGTGTTCCTTTTCACATATCTCGCATATGTATGCGGAGATATCTCCTTTTTCTGCAGTTAGCGAAGGCATTGCAGCTAGCCCGTATTCACTCCATGTCTTCGTCGTATGCTTTGGTGGCAGCTCGAAACCGATATGTGTCTGAACTGCAGGCTGTTGATGTAAGAATGCACTGGTTGAGTAATAGGCACACATACATTAGACACACGTACATTGGCTTATCGCTCTCATGATCGCAACCAATGTTGTTTTTCGTGTGAAACTTTTCGCTGGTCACAGGCGGCGAGCATTTGCATGCGCCAGCCCCGTCTCCAGCTCCTTAAGGTCAAAGAAGCACCATCAGCCACGACAAACTTTCTGAAATCGAAGCCCAAGCAGGGCGGTATGAAGTTTTATGCGTATAAGACGTACCCGACATCGTGCTTTTTCATGTCTTGTGAAGTAATGACACAATGCCAACTCATCAATGTCGCCGGTGGGTGACGCAATCGCTGCAAGCAGGGACCCTCGAGCTATCGCTTTCAACTTTCAAGGATACAATCACTTATGCACGATTTCGCGTCTTGTCACCGGATGCGTCGGAGGCCATCTGTTGTGCTGCACAAGGTGATGTTGGCCCAATGTGCGTCCTGTGCCGAGACACGCGAAATCACGCAAAAGTGATCTTATCCCTGAATGCAACTATATATTTTCAAGCTGACAACGCATAAATGGGCTGAATACGCTGAGCGTGGCCGGCCTCGCCGGGCGCTGCCATGCTGGTAGCATGTTTGCATTCGGCCAGCTGTCCCGGTGCTCAATTTTGCAAACTTTGGGTAGGTTCGGGTTGTCTTGGGATCCCAGCCCACGTGACTTCCTATCAGGACTGGAACTAACTGGCTGCCAGCGGGCTGCCAGAACTCCGAAAATCGAAGAGGCCCAGTGATTTAACTCTAAATGCAATCTCGGAGGTGTTTGCCTGAATTGTGAGGTTGCATCAATGTTGCGATCATCACATCCATTCCGGCACCACCGTGCATGGCCAGCTCTTGTTTGTTGAATATGCCTTCCAGAGTGAGTGTCTTGCCATTATGTGCTTATTTGTTTGTTTAGTATGCGTTCGAGACAGTGCTCTGCTGGCTCCAAAAAGTATTTCTCATAATGTTATCGGCAGTCCACGTCAAATAGCACCAACGGTGCCCTCCCAGTTAGACTCCACAACTGAAGAACCTGAACTGCCGCCTACCACAACGAGCTCAAATGCCGACATCATTAATGACCTGCTAGGCTACGGTGTGCCAATTCCTGCTGCAGTTACATTTGAAGACTTTGCAGACGCTGACAGCGCAGTGTCGTTGTGTGTTGAACTGAACGATGACGAAACAATTGAGCAAGTTGTTCCACCTTCAAACTGCGACTCTCTGCAACTCGGATGATGTAGATGGTCTGTGTGCTCCAGAGCCTTCACATGCGAATCTGACTTGAGCCTTTGCAGTCCTTGCATCGACATACAGAGACAACACAAAACTGGCAGAAATACAGGTGGACTTGGTTGCACATAAGCGGAAGTGTGTGCAGCAATGAATCGGCCACTTTTTCATTGCATAAAGGCCTTCGTAAATAAAATAATACAAAAATAGAATAAACGTAAACAAAATAATCTTTTTTTGGATACATTTGTTTTTTTCAGACGTTCGATAGTTCGGACTTATTTATGTTCACTGTGGAGTCCGAATTATCGGTCGTCAACTGTACCTGCCGAAGCCTACATTACTGGGAGCACACACAGTTGTAGATTTACATCTTGCATATGTGGTGGCTGAAATTTTTTTCTGTACGTGTATGCTTAGTCCCGATATGTGAACTGCAGACTGCTTGACATTGTAAGAGATGCTTTGACATCCTTAGTAGTAGTTTATGGTATCTTTGCTTCTGTAATCTTCTCCTGCATACTTATGCCCTTAAATAAAAATCTTGGTAAGAAGAAAAGCATCTGTGCATGTAACCCATACAAGTAAACTAAGCATTGCGGTAAGGGCCCATCACGATTGCTGGAACAAACAAAAACTCTAGAAGCATCACTTTTATGTTCAGTTAACACTGCTTTCACTGACACGGCTTCTACACAAGGCAGATGGTTTTTCACAAGTTTCACTTCTAGGTGGAGTTTCACAGCAATGAAGTTTGCCTTAAGGTGTGGTTAATGGCACTGTAGCTCAATTGGTCATAAAGCCGCACATGAAGGTAAACATTGAAGCAATTTATAGCTCTAGTTTTCACTTCAATTTCGTAAATTTTTGGTGCAGATTACACCACTGAAATTATGACACTAAGTGTTAATGAAAGTACACTTGCAAATGAAAAAGTCACCAAAATAAACTGCATTTACAGCGGAGCTGTCTGAAATGTACAGATGTGCTCATTATCGTGCAACTTGTTACTCTGTTTCTTGCATGATGATTGCACTCCCCAGTTTTGTCATCAAAAATGTTTTTATTTTTCTCTCGTACTGATTGCACCACAAACTGCAGGGTGTTGTGTGCATGGAGGGGGAGAAAAAGAAAGAATAAAAAAAAACAAGAAAAAGAAAGAAAACACAAGAAGGAAGCATTAAGTCGCACAGTCAGCTTTCAATCGGTGATCCTCCCCCTCTGACGCCATTCTCTCCTTTTTTTAACTTGAAGCATGTAACCAAAAACTGTTGCCAATCAATTTTTTGGACCCAGATGACTGCTCCAAACAATCTAGCAGTCTGAAAGACAAACTTCAGTGGCAAAATATATTTCGTTGTTTTTTTTTACAACATCAGCACGGTAAAAAACTTGTTTACAGGCTTTTCCTTTGTGTTGCGATTCACTTATATAAACACTACTTGAAATTTTGGGATGGTTGAGTCTATGGGTGCAGTTTGCATTTGCTCGTTGCACAGGCTGATATGCACTGTGCATCATCGTAAAGCGCAGATGTCACGCACGCGATCTTGACTCTGCAATGCTGTCAGTTTAACTATGGTAGTTTAACGCAAATGATAAACGGACATGAAAACAATGAAACATACACGAACAATTGCAAGACATGTGCGATGTTCATGTGTGCAACATCCTTCTTCACTCACCAATAAGCACCCGTCAATGTCTGTCTCATTGTTTTTGTGCTTGTTTATCCTTTGTGCTAAGCCACCATAGTTATAATACAAGGCCAATTAGCCCAGCAGGCTGTCCTCCTGAAGTACTCTTCAATTTAAGCTGTGCAGGGATGGAAACGCTATGCTGATTGCGCCATCTTGTGCCAAACAGTTCAGCTGTAACAACTTGCGCCCAAGCTAATTTTGAATGAAATTGCCATGTACACCAAGATGTGCGTCTTCAGTGCCAGCCACATAGGCTATAGGCCATAGTCATGCTTTGGCTTGTGTTTAGCCCTGGAATCCAAGCCTAAGCAACCTGTTTCAGCGTGAGCATCTTTGGAGTGTGGGTGTTTTTGGCGGCGCATTGTAAGGTGTCGAGAGGAAATTAAAATGTTTTTGTCGTATAAATTACGGAGTTATTGCTTTTTGGCCACATTTAGTTGGCAAATTCGATACGCAACTTATGCATGGTTTCAGAGAAACCCATATGGGTTTCCATTGTCGCTTCATGCTATGGTCAGATGAAGTACAATTTTTCCCATTCATAAACTTTCCTCCACCTTGCGAGCTTCTGCAGAACTGTTTTGCAGTTACTTAATAGTGTTCTACAAAGTCAAATAAAGAACGCCTTTTCTAGTCTGCCTGTATTTCACTCATGTTGACCTTTACTAAGCTGCTCCAAAACGGGAAATTCCTGCTTCAAACGTGCTCCAGAGTACCAATTTGCTGCTCCCAGAGCTACTCCAATCTTGTCTGCTTCCATCCTATCTGTGCTGCACAAAGTCAGTTTTGGAACTTTATCTGTATTGTGCCCACGTGTGAGCTTGTGCTGTTTCATCCATTTAAGCACATACATAAACTAGGTAGGCGTTCGCAGTGGCTGCCGGCTGATCGCCCACGAATCCGCTTCACACGTGCTGCCATCAGACCAACTCATACTCATGACTTCATGCTTCATCTTCGATTTAGTATATGGTGCAAGATTCATGCAATGGCTTCCTGCCTGCCACCCTCCACTGACTAGGCCTAACCAGTGCTACTTTGTTGGAGTTGGTGACTGAAATTGCTCTTTGGTATTGAATCGATGAAAAGCTCTTCACATTGGCTGTACTACACTCTGGAAGCTGAGGAATTGCCTCAGCAATGAGAGTGAAGCCATGTGCGACAGCCAGAATGGTGGCAAATTGGTTTGTAGCTTCCACGTTTGTGACCTACTTCACCCAGATCATTCTAAAAGATTGAGCAACATACTGTGTGGCACCTGAAATTCGCCATACATTGGTTCTAAGGACAACATTGCGGTGCCACTGGGATTTCTGAATAATTGAGCATGTCTGAAGAATCGGGCATCCAAAGGGTTGGTCAGTGATTGCAGTTTTGTACTAAAATTACCAAAGCAAATTCGATTCTCGGTGCCACACATTATTTCACCAAGAATTTTACCTCGTGTGACAATCGCACCCCCAAATTTCAGCTGCTTTTCTAAAAAAAAGAGAAGTGTGATCGCGATGCAGGTAAATACGGTATGTGTCCTTTATGTTCTTGAACCAGAGCCTATAAATCCGAATGTTTGGAGCGCAAAGAGATGTCTGAAGGAGGCATCCACAAAGCTGACTGACTAAAGTGCTGGGGTCCCTTTCTGGTTCTCCAATTCTTTTTCCCAGCACACATGTCTATCTTCTCACTTTTGCGTTTTTTCAGCAGCTTGTTTCGCTTTCTTATCGGCACTTCTACTTTCACAGCCACATCATGCATGCCAATAGCTGTGCCCCGCCCCTGCAGCACACCCCTGCAGCACACTCCTTTTTCCTGTAAACATGAGACATTCGATAGACCTTAGAAGCCTCCATGCAGCTATGCTTGAAAACATTCACACTTTTCTAAAAGAGTTATGTGGAACGTTGGGGCTCGGATTTCCAAGGAAGCTAATAAAGCTGCCCTACAAAAGTATGAAGGGAAAGTATTATGCAGCCTCAAATAACATGAAGTGGTGCGTACCTGCCAAGCTTCCCGGATTAGCCGTGCAATGTACAAATGTGACCATGCACCCGAACCTCGTTAAATGAAGCTGAAGTGGAAGCCGAAATTACTTAATTATATCCGTTCGTTATACCAACTATTGCCCTTTACTGCAGTGTATGTCCAGTGGTACGCACTACTTTGAATATGCAAAGAAGACTACAGCTACGTGGCCTGCCGAACCGCTATGTATGAGATGAAAATTTGATAGAGCAACAGTAAAAGACTCTGGCATGTGCAACACGCAACTTTTAGCACCTGACATGACAGTCATTACGATAACGTCCTTATGTTTCAGTGTGATGGTCTTTCAATTTTGCGTTCCATTTGGCTTGCTCATATTGTCGTGGAACTAGCGAGACAGTGATGTAGTCTAAGAGAACAGCCAGCACGCTGTGATGCGAACGAAGCCCGTCGTGTTCGAGCATCACGTGACACACATCGCAGTGTACCGACTATGTACGCAGCTGGGGGGGTATTGGACTTTCGGAGGTAGTTTCACTTTCACAAGATTTCGCAAATCCGTCGAAGTATACGGCCGACAGCGCTTGTAACAGCGTCAGAAACGCAGACATATTCGTGGACGCATTCAGCCCTTGAACACGAAACTATCTTATCCGGTGTTTTTTGTGGTCCTGTGGCTCTGCTGTGTGAGCGCGCCGGCTTAGCTTGGTCGGTGCGTGCCAGTTTCACGCAATCTTGGAGGTCATGCTTGGCTGCATCAGCACAGTGCGACACACTGCAGTGGTGGAGAGAAGTGCAGGCACTGGTTTTTAGCACGCTGTGTGCAAGCGTCATCGATATATGGCACAGTGCAGCTAGGTGGGGCCTTTGAGATAGCAATCTCAGAGGGCGCGCCTAGTTTCCCCAGCCATGTGCCGCAGTGAGAGAGAGGTGTGATAAGCAATAAGTGCTGCTTGTGTGTGGCGGTGATGGCGTATTCGACACTGGAAATTTTAACTGCCACACCATACGAATGCAGAACCCGGCAGAAAGCGATATGCTCGGTGTGCAGTGGCTGGTATTTTTGGTTTCAGAGACGAATCTAGTTTGTTATGGCCATTGGAAAAACAATTGTACTTCGTTAAAATAAGGTTTTGAATACATGTATCTCTATGGAGATTCTTTGGCGAATTGCATTTACATCGTTATACCCATTATTTCGTTAGATCCCTTCTCGTTATTACGAAGTTCAAGTGTATTGTGCAGTTGTACAGCTGAGGAAAACACCTCCTGGAAATTGCACTTCTCATGCAAAGACACCCATTGGTATAGGCACATAAAAACAAAATGGTGTAGGTGACCCAAATTTGCATTGTTATCACAGTCTTAGTACGTTTGTTACGCCACCGTATCAGCCACGCAGGGAAAAGAAATTTAATGCGTCATGCTGCCAACAAAGCGGTTGCATAGGTGGCCTAATACATGGCCTCCAAGATTGTCAGTGTTGCGTAATGCCTGCTTTATGGCTGCTTTATGCCTGCTCGTGCCCCCTCTGCACTGATGATCTTGGAGGACATCTCTGATGCTGTATTCCACTACAGCATTTCCTGTCTCTCCATAAACGGCGATGCTAGCGTCGAGGCACCTTAGACAGAGGTTGCTTTGCACCCTTCTCTGTGCCACTGTGCTCATTGCTACAATGAGTGTGGTGGCAGCAGTTTAATGATGCCTTACATGGTTACAGTTATCCTTTACACGCTTTATTATTTAGGGCAGTTGTAGTTATTTATCGTTGCTTTTTTTATAGTAGCATGCAGGAAGTATTCAGGGTGATAAAGGTCGAATAAAAGTTAACATTGTTCAAATTAATGATATGGTGTAGTGTTCGTCACTTGTTTACTTTTTTTTTCTTGCATTTTTTGATTTCGTAGGTTAGATTTAATTTCCAGGTATATATATATATATATGTGAACATCTGCTCTTTTAACTAACCGTTGTGCAGCATGGCGTCGGCGGCAGCAACTGTGGTGGCCCCAACAACGAGCACTGTGGTGACGGTTGCAGCACCGCCCAATGCAGTGGTGCGCCGCACCACGGCCACCATAGGGGAACTGGGTGCCCTGAACAGCGCCACCACCACTGCGGCCGTGCAGCACATCGCGGTGCAGAAGGTGCAGCCCGTGGTGTCGCAGCAGACGGCAGTTGTGGTCACCACCCAGCCACAGCAGCGCGTTGGGCTCTCCCTCTCGGTGAGTGGCCGCATGCCCCCATTGTGGTTGGAATCGGATTTTGCAGACCGATTTACGGAGAGAATCAGATTTACAAACCAGCTGCTGCATATGTTTGGGAGTCTATTCTTACTGAACAAAAAGAATGTTGCCAGCTGTCTGTGACTTTGGTACCTAAGAATTAACATGTGCAGTATGGGCTACTCCAGTAAAAGAAAACAGCAAAAAAGCTACACCAGCACCGATTACAGCACAGTTCTTATGTAAAGACCTGAAAAATACTGTTTGTCAATCGTGTGTCTATCTAAGCTTTCAGATAAAGTGCTTTTTCATTCCGAAGTTGACGTGTTTGTCATGTTGACTTTAATACTAAATAGGTATTGAGCTTAAAAAGTAGATCACACTGTACCGTCAAGAGCACCAGTCTAGAGACCATGGCATCAAGCAGCAAATCTTAATTTCTTCTAGCACAGTTGTGCAGTGTGAAACTATCCCATTGCATTACATTGGTCAAACAGGCACAAGTAGGCTATACCACATTATTTCAACCTGCATGCCTAGGCTGCGGTGAAAAAAGAAGAAAAGAATTATGACATCCCCGGACTGTTGCTCACATCTATATTGCGTGCCAATGTTCCATTGCTTGGGAAGCTTTGTTTTCCAGTTTTTCTCCAAAAAACCAAGATATCTTTCTGTATTATGGTAGGTGGCTTCTCTGGGTTTCTCTGTCATTTGCTCCTAAAAGGGGCCCTGAATCACTTTTTATTCAAGTTGAGAAATGCACTTGAAGTTAAAATAGACTATTTTAGAAATGGTTTGCTACAAAAGGCACTTCAATTCGTTCAGCAGAAGCAGAGCTATTGGCAGTAAAAGGTTGCGTATGATCCCATTTGTGGTGCTTCTGCTCCTTCTTCAATGACTTGCATTGTGAAGGCTACAGCGGAGCGAGGCAGCCCCACAACGCTCCACCTACTAAACGTGACAGTGGCGCGCTGCTACTTCCGATTTTGGGCCAAATGCAGTTTTCCTCAGTGAGCTTCGGTGCGCTTAGCCATTGCAATCGTCGCGGCACCCCGTGGTGGCTGTGCTATTTACATTACATAGCAGACTGCAGCTACACGCAACTGTAGTGTATTTGTGCAGTCTTTGCTTTGCGGACAACAGGGCTTGAGTGTCCACTCGCTCTTATATACTCCAGTCTGGCTGTGCTATGTAGTGCGGACTGACTTTGTCCTGCACCAGCCTGACGGACGGATAGTAGCCACATCCAACTTGTGCATTTTGAAGCTCTATCAACAGCTCAATGCGAGGCAAAGTCTGCCAAGGCGTTTAACCAGGAGTGGCCAGAAGGGAGTGCATGCTGGCAAGCATGCATGTGGTCTGACCTGAAGTGTCACGTGGTTCGAGGCTTGTTGAGTGTTAAAAACTAGTCGAAATTAGCAAGATCCGATGGCTATGGCACCGATTGCTTCATTTAATTCCTACGCAGGCGGCCGTGGCCGAGTGTGAGCAGACGATGGTCAGCCTATTGCAGAAGTATGTAATTATAATTCAAATTTGAAACCGGATTTGTGCTTACTTCAGCCTGTTTATTAAACTGCCTCAATAAATTTGCACAGCAACAGTAGGAAGAAGCGCACTGATCCAAACACCCTTCTTGATTGATGTCACCCATTGGCCAATAGCAGCGGCATATGGGAATCTGCTATATTATGAAATAAAGCATGCAGGAAAGAGTAAGGAGCAGGCTTTTGTATAAAAAAGAGTGTTTGAGAAAAAAGTGACTTTGTGGTCCGCTTGTGAGCTCCACACGTCATGCTATTTGCGAACTTAGTTCTTTCACCAAGCCCTAGGGGTGTTTTAGGACCCCTTTAAAGAGAAGCTGAAGAGTCTGTCGAATTCAATAAGACGTTCATATACAGATGCGGGAACTTTATAAACCACGAAGGTAAAAGTTTGGGGGGGATTTTTCACTTAGGAGCGACGCAATCATCAGTTAAAATTGGGCTGTAGCTCCGCCCCCCGTCGAGCGCCGCGCGCTGCTGCTGACGCTGACGATGTGAGCGGAGACCGGAAACCGCGGCTTAGTGACGTCAACACTGGTGTTCCGCTCCTTCGCAGTCTCTGCGACCGTGCCTGACCGGGCTTATTTCTGCATGCGTGCAGTCCTAATCTGCTTCGCTCGACCCTACATTCCTTTATTTGTGTGTATATAGGAGTGGTAGTTGACGTGCGCAGCATCAATTGAACTTGTAGGCCGATCATGCTGGCGTTCTGTGCAGCCTATGCTTGCACGAACACCAGCGGCCGCGACGATGTTCCGACGTTCCATTAGTTCCCGCAAGACAAGTAACTTTCAGCTAAGTGGGAGGCTGCTGTGAAGCGAAACAACTTCAAGCGCTCAAAAACAAGTGTTGTGCTCTAACCACTTCCGTGACGATTATTACCGGAGTTTATCAATTATGCGTGCTTTGGGTTTTCCTAAAAAAAAATTGTTAGCACGCTGAACGGAAGGTGCATGTTTATCGCCCACCCTTGACGCAGGTTTCATCGCCAAGTGCTGCAAATTTTCTAGTCGCACAAGTGTTGTGAAATAGCCTGCATGCAGCTACCATAACGCAGTGCAAGCTGAAAGTTTGCATGCGTTGGAAAGCCTGCTCACGCCAAGACTCTGCACTCCCCCTTCTCTCGCACACATAAGAAACCGACAATTTCACATAGCCGACGGAATTCGCCGGTTACGAGTAGCGTGCGGATGGTGCGCTGATGAAGGTTCTATACTACACGTGCTACAACAGCCGGTAAACTTTTCCCACATTTAAACCGTCTGTGTAGATTGCCGACAGCTTTGGGGCAGCGCACAAATGCTGAAGATTGCATCACCGCTTTCGTTCTACGAGGAGGCATGCAGGAACATAACACTACAGTTGTTTGCCCGGAAACGTACTCACTGGAACGCTGAATGCAGCTTAGCAAAGAACATACTCGCCAAAGAACATTTCCAACACAAGGAGATACTAACACTTCGCCTTCGTTCGCGTGGAAAGCAGTGCTAGCACCAGCATTTTTTGCTTCTTGTAGAGGCCGGCTCTTCGCAATCGGCTTGTACATGTAGTATGTACAAGTATGTACGTACGTGTAGTATGTACAAGTATGTACGTACGTGTAGTATGTACAAGTATAAACCCCTTACAAGTGATCTTGCATGCGACAGCGACAGCGCTGCAAGAGAGGCGATGGCTGTTGCGTTCACTCGTCGTCTGCAAGCCGAACCATTGTTGACGTCAGGAGGCCCCCCGACCAATCACAGGCGGAAACAAGGCGCGCGAGCTGGGCATGTCTGCTGCTGCACTTTTTGTCGAAATAAAATATGTTTGCGCTTTCTTTCACTCAATTTCGATGCGATATTCGAATTCAGAGGGTTGAAAACCACGGCATAGTGCTCTTCACTCATTTTTTCCGGAAAACCTTTCAGCTTCCCTTTAAGGCCAATCCACGTGGCAGATTAAAGCATGGACAGCATGTGTCAGCCACTGTTTGTGCTGACGGTAAAGTGCAGCCGCCACCTCACTCTCGGGTTCGATGATGTTTGCTGCTGGAGCAGAGTTCTGAAGAGGAAATCCACGGCAAGTTTGCGTGAAGCACCCAACTCCACCAACCCTGCAAACGCATATGCAGCTGGACTGTTAGTGCACTGGTTGCATGACATTTTCATGCTTGTGCTAAGCTTGTGATTGTTGAATCTACGAGAAGCGACTTTATGTGGGTCCACAGGCAGCGAGCGGAACGGAAGGCCAAGCTGAAATTGCAAAAACGGGATGGATGAGACGCACTGAAGGTTGAATGCCAGCAGCAGTTGTACAAAACAACCTTCTATGGGTATTGAAATTACTATCTTGTAAATTGCAACATGCAGTATAGTTTTGTTTGTTCTGCGTTTGAGTAGGAACAACCTTTGTGAGCTATACTTTACGAACACCTTTATGCATGATAGATTCCCTATTTCTGCCCCCTCCATAATCATTCATTTGCATATAAATCACCGACCAATTATTTGGACTTCTTCAAGGTACCACCACCTTCTCCGCAGAGTCAATAACGATAAATGAAATCTCAGACGCTTCATTGGTATACTTACCTGCTCACTTGCATGCAATGTCGGAAAGATGATGACCCATGAACACAGGTATAATTTGTGCCGTTCAAATTGCCATTTGTGCTCTTTCTTTTGTTGGCATAGTGGCCTCTTGGCATTGCAAGTGCTGTGAATAGGCCTGCGTCAACTCAGCGCAAAAACAACTTCAGTTGCCTACATGTGAAGAAGCTGCACTCATGCAAAAGAAGCCGCCACAAGTCGAGAGGCATAAGTGGAAAAGGCTAGACGGTTATGATACGATTGGCGGTCTTCTGCTTCAGCTAATCTCTCTCACCTTTGAGCTGAGAATATTCATACTTGAAAACTCTCGAGTTCAATCAGCCTTGAAATTTTAACCCCCAAATTAATTCCAGAGAAACGTACCAAATTTCTCAATTTCTTTAATGTAGTCATGATATTTTCTATGTCATTCTGGTTTGGAAAATATGTTGCATGATTGGTTTCCGGTTAGAATTTAAAAAAAAATAAAGAAAAGCTTCTCTTGAAGGCAATCTTCCATCAATGGCGACCATAACTTGTCGTTGGCTGTGCGAGCAGCACATCGGGCTGAACAAGTGCGACTCATCATTGGCAATAGTGGTACAACCTCCCATGACGGGTACAGCTCTGGATTGGGAGGTTAAAAGGTTAAAGTAAAGCTTTCTTCACCTCCTTTTGCCACTTTGCGGGTGCTGGCTTGCTGTATTGCTGATTATGCAACAACTTTGGCCACTGAGCATGTTTTACTGGGTATGTGTACAAATAGACTTAAGCCACTGGTTACGTGCCCAAATAGATAACATATGGGCCACTGGGTATTCGCAACTGGGAATGTTGCACAGGAACATGTATGTAAGCATTCTTTGCCAATCTCCCAGAATGGGTATGTGCCTAATAGACAAGCAGAAGAAAAGGCAAGATGTGATGAAGTCAGCAACAGAAAATTAAGAGAGAGTCTGCTACAGAGAAGTGAAGAAGCCACATCAAAATCAACCGAGTGGGGAGAAAGAAGCAGAGGCAACAAAATGGGACTACGGCATGCTTGAGCGAGGAGCATTGAGGTACATTGAAGTAAAGACATTTCAGTAAACATCATAGAAAGCCTTGCTTATCGCCGATTCCCGCATGTGCAGCGAATACACCTATCTTATTTTTTATTATTTGCATTCACTTTGCACTTTAAGATGTGATTGCTGCACAAGGGGGAAAGAAAGGGATGCGGACACTTAGTTTATGATGATGTTTGCTTGATTTTGTGTTATCTCCTCTGTCAGATATGTGATAATCCCGATATGTGGCTTGCCAATATACTGTACTCTGCAAGGTAACCTTCGTGTTCTCAGCATTGACATTTCCCCATTTTTCCTTGTTCTTCATTTTTCATTTCTGTAAATTAGTTGGACCAAGTATCTGAGGCACAGGAAATGTTCAAGAACTCCAACAAGGTGTCACGTTCTGAGAAGGCGCTCATCCTGGGTTTCATGGCTGGTTCCAGAGGTGGGTGATTTCATTCTCATGTACGTAGTGAGATTTTTGTTTAATGGCAGTTGACAATGAAATAGCCACTGAATTCTGTTTCTAGGGAATACAGTCGACACTTCTTACAACGGCCTGTAATGATTCTGCGAAAAAAGTCCATTATATACCCAAAATTCGTTCTGTCAAAATGAGGGCCCTGGCATGATGTGAAATAGTGGAACATTGCATACACAGCTGTTTAATCTAAAGGCCACTGCAACAACAGTGAGAACATCAGAATTAGAATAAATAAATGTATAAATAAATAAATAACCGATAAACAGGTTTAATTAAGCAGTAAACGGGCACGGGGCCTTGCTGCCTGCCGTTTTCCAAATGCTGGTCGCCAACAAATGGCAATTTTCGCACACTAGAGCATATATACACTCTCACAACGGCAAGATTAACAATGTTGGTTTCCTTGTACTAGAGCACATGTATATTTGCACATCGGCCAAATTAACAACTGGCACAACAGTGGGGAGCCAGCTAGCCAGTGCAGCACCATGCTAATTGGCTCGAGCACGTCGCCGCCACCGGTGAGACAAACCTTGACTAATGTTAGTCATACAAAAGAGTGGTCCATAGAACAAACTGTCTTAACTTTGCCTTTTTGCGATAAAGGATGTCTAATTTCGATCCTGTAGCGCAAATGAGCATGTAAAACGCATGTAAAACTGCATGTAAAACAGCTCGACTGCATCTCATGCTTTGCACTAGATGTATTAAGAGATGGCGCCACCATCTCTCGATGGTGGCATGCGGTATGTCTGGTATGGTGTTATACACTGTACATGCGCCTTCTTTTAATCCTCCGCTCCCTCCGCCGCGTCAACCCACGTTCTCTGCGAACTTGGAGCAGACGTAGTATCAAGCTGCATCTGGCCCTCCCGCTCCTCTCCTGCTGTTCGGCTACCCCATCTCTATAAACACTACTCTCTGTATCTCCACGTAACCACACCCATTCCTGTGTGGTGCAGCCTATGCTTAATAAACACAGTTAACCCCCATCAACAAATGTCCAGTGTTCTATTGCCCACTGTACGAGACGCAGTGAAATGCTGGACGCCGTGAATAGCAGTCTTTCGTAAATTGTTGCGATGACAAAAAAAGATATTATCAGAACAATGCGTTTTCTGATCGTCGCTGGTTGTTGTTGAAACATCATATGCCATGGATTTGAAGCTAAGCTGGTTAGTCCTAGTGGCACCCTTGGCACTTGCTTGTCACTGAGACAATAACAGTGGGCGGTGGTGAGCTGCTTGCATCATCGACCCAAAAATTTCCTGCATTGGGCGTTGCATGCCAAGCAGCTGTGGGAAACTTGTGGCTAGTGTGTTCGTTCCATAAGAAAAAGTACATTTTCACAAACTCCCTGAGTGATTTCGCAGCTGTGGGAAACTTGTGTTCGTTCCATAAAAAAAAGTACATTTTCACAAACTCCCTGAGTGATTTCGCAGGTGATAGTTTCATTAGTGCACTGCTTCACACATGCATCACCGCAGCTAAGTACATTGTATTTATGCCATATAGACAAAACTTGCCCAAAAATTTGTCCGTTGTATATGATAGTTCATGATAGCCTGGTTCATTAGAAGCTGGCTTTGTTGCGTTGATAGTATAGGCAGACCAAACCAAAGGATAAGAATCGTCTGTGATATCTGAAAGTATGTTGTATGCAGGTTCGTTGTAACAGCTGCAAACTGTACAGTGAAACCTCGTTAAACCGTAGTTGGCCGTAGCCCGGAAAACATTTGTACTAAATGGTAGTACTGTTTAACCGAAATAGCATGAGATCGCCCACTTACCTGTCGAAAACGGAACACAGAACTCAGAGAGAGTGGGATGAAAGGGGAAAAAAGAAAAGTGCAGTAGTTATTCACTTCGCGCTACAAAAGTGCCATTTTCGTCTGATGCCATGGCCGCCTAGCACGACAACAGCAGCCTCAAACTTCCTGAAGCAGTGTGTCAGCTTTTCAGCCAGTCCTCTCTTCTCGGCAAACACTCGCATGGCAGATTCCTTATAGGCGATATGTATTCTCCGTGCACGCGCACGGTAGTGCTGCAGAAGTCTAGGGGCGCCTTTTTCATTCCAGGGTGCTGTTCTCGTCACGACGATTGCATTCATCAGGCCGACATAACGTGCAGCTTCTGCCACTGTCGGGCCTGAATCGCTCGTGCTGTCACTTTACGTGCTGTCCTCATCACTGTCGCTAGTCGACACTTCGGCAACAACAGAGGCAATGATGGCGAAAAGTCGAACCTCGTAGCCGACATCTCTTCGCGGTCGCAGCAGCGCTGCCAAGCAACTTCCTTGCATTCCAAATGCCATACACAGTAGTCAACAGCAGATCCCTGTCGCGTGCCAGCACCGACTTCTTGGTGTCACGTTTGATAGCACGGATGATGTCTAATTTTTCTTCTATACTGAGCATCCGGCATCTCTTTTATCCGAGCTTCGGCATGATGCGAGTCCTCGCTTGCACGACACCACAATGCTCTGTGGCACAGCGCCGAAATGATGTTGACGATGTGGCTTCACGCGCAAACGCACAGCGTGTTTGGAGGCCGTTGTTCCGATCTCTGAGGTTTGTTGTTCTGCTGGGCCGCCTGATGGAGACGATGCACCGCCGTGTTTGCGCGACAAAAAGTGGAAACAGTACGTGTTAACTGACACGTACGCAATAAGCTGGTACGGTTTATGCGGATACAAAACACATTATGTTCAATGGCCGCTGAGTCGGGGATTTGACTTTACTACGTTTAAAACGAAACTACTGTTTAAGTGGGTACAGTTTAACGAGCTTTTACTGTATAATAATGCAAGATAAATTGAATACTTAAAAGAATAGAAAAGGGAGCTCTACACTGTTTTGTCTGGTGCCATTAGGCTTGTCAGAATAAGCAGTGCTGCATGTGCTTATGGGGCGCAACGTGTGGGAAAAAGCTGAATATTTCTGCAACCTTTGCACACAGCCTGATGTATGGTTCCAGTTTAGGCCAGTAAATGCATGCAACGCAGTGTTGTGTGGTTTTAATGGCTGCTTTCACAAACTACACAGAATGTCTACTTTTTCGTGGGACCCGTGCTTTGTAAACTTTTGAAATTTAAATTAGTTTTAAACATGTGGGTGTGGAAGTTGGAAAACTGCATCTTTATTTAATACCTAGACTAGCAAAATAGCAAAAGAAATGAAAACTATAACATCGATACCCGTGCTTCTTCAGTTACAGTTGATTTTAGTTTATTTTCGCACTTCTGTCAGAAAAGACAGTCTACACTTGAGTGCTTGCTTCAGGTAGTTCCACTGCTTACAATGGATTTGTAACTTGGGAAAGAAGAGGTTATTTGTCTTTGTGCTTTGGAGTCTAGCGTTTTGTGCAACGTGTGTGTCCATGTATGAGACAGCATCATTTACACTACAAATGCCTTTTTTTTTTGCAGCCAATCCTTGCCCTGAGCTTGGAAACCTGATCACCATCCGGCTGAGTGAGAACAAGGAAGAAATTGTCCAGCCCAATGGCACCGTGAAGCAGGCCATCGTAGAGACACACTTTCAGATGAACTACACCACAGGGGAGTGGAAGCGTGTGCGAAAAATCCGGGAAGTGGAAGACTGAAAAAGAAAAGAGAAAAAAGGAAAGCTGGCTCCACTTGGTGAAGTTCGCAAAAGGTTCTTTTTTTTTTTTTGTGAAGTGAGAATGGTCAGTGTCTTGAAAGGTGGTATGAATGACAGTGGATGGCAGTGCGTTTTGGACGAGGCTCAGTGTGCTGTGTGTTGCATCAAAAGAAAGGAGGACGCCACAGATGACACGTTTGGTGCATAAAGACACTAATCTTCCTTTCTCCTCTTTTTTTTTCTTTTCTGGCAGGCAGCAAAAGTCATTGCAGTTTTTATGGTGTCGTACCACTTTGATGAAAAGAAAAAGTGCCCTGAGCATCTCTGTAGGATTGTTTTCTCATGCACTCAGCAGTTCTTCCCCCTCTCTCTTTCTCTCTCTCTCTCTCTCTCTCTCAGCAATGAAAGTATACATGCACCTCCTGCAATATGTACAAGGTATTGAATAGAAAAGAGACAAGGATGATGTCACTGAGTGAGTGCCGTCTCATGTAGACCCTTTTTATCAAATGCACAGTGTTGATTTTGGCAAGCTGATCCAAACAGCAACCTTTTTCTTTATTATTATTATTTAAAAAACATCTTTGACTCTGGTACCTTTTTTTTTTTTTTGAGCTTTGACAGGAAATGCAGTTACCTGCCTTTGATCTCAGGAGTGCCTTTGGTTGACATCGTATTTGAGCTTTTGACAGGCATGTGGCCACTCACAGAGGGTCCTTGTATATGCAGACTTTGTAATCATGGGAGACCTATGGTTAAGAACCAAACGCACTCTTTAACCAGACACCACTGAATATCACTGGATTCACTGGATGCTCCACACATGTCATTCTTTATGTGTATGGTACTCGCTCATTCTAATTGCCTCCTCCTGCCCTCATCTTTTTTTTTTGTTCATTTGGCATTCTTGCAAGGCATCATTGACTGTAATTAGGAGCTCCATTTCGCAAGTCCATTGGGGGGGTTAGAGTGTACTGGAACATGGAGTGTGTCTGGAACGGCCGCTCTTTCAAAGCATTCAAAGTGAAGCCAAAAAACCGTAACGCTGTTGCGGGCACTACGATCAGTAGCACTCACGCGGCGCGGTGCGGAGGTAGAATGTCTGCCTCCCACGCAAAAGACCGGGTTTTGAATCTCGGCTAGTGGTAATGTTTTTATCTTTTTTTTAATACTTCATGCGTTGATGTTTAAATTCTTTATACTGCTGCTTAATACTTGCTTCCGTTGCCATGTAATGCAAGAAAGAGTGAACTATAACATGGAGGAATAACAAAAAAATTAAATTTTTTAATATCGAACAATAATTTTTGCAACGCCACCTCATGGGAATGAACAAACCTATCCCAACCAAAGCATGGCCTCCGAGACCTGTACATATACACAAGCCTGCCGAGGCTGGCTCGACAGGCTTTGCTGGCTGTGTTTTCTGAAGCCATCGACGCAATAGCGCTAAAGAAGTGGTATTTTGCCTGTGCTTTCATTCTTGCTAATTATAAACAAAACAGTGGACATAATGGTGTGCATGAGCTAAGTGCATGCAAATGAGATTTGTGCATAGAGGTAGGTTTAATTAGTTAACAGCGAAGACTACCCTTCTTGAACAGTCTTCTTTATTGGCATAATACTTTGACTTTTCAAAATATTTACCGGAGTGCATGCTTCTTGCATACCATCAGCGATGGGAGACTTCTCTCTTGGGATGCATTCAGGGTATGAGTACGTGCGTTGACGCAGCATATGTAGTATTCGAACTGCGCCGTTTCGCGGTCACCGAACGTTGGCTACTACAGCCTGTTTCCCTTTTGCGTCGATGGCTTCGGAAAACACAGCCAGCGAAGCAAGTGAAGACTGTCGAGCCAGCGTCGGCAGGCCTGTGTATGCGTACAGGTCTCGGAGGCCACGCTTTGGTCGGGATAGTTTTGTTCATTCCCTTGAGGTGGCACTGCAAAAATTAGCGCTCGATGTTAAAAAATTTAATTTTGCTGTTATTCCTCCATGTTATGGTTCACTCTTTCTTGCATTACATAGCAACGGAAGCAAGTATTAAGCAGCAGTATAAATAATATAAACGTCAACACATGAAGTATTAAAAAGAAGAGAAAGACACTACCCTTTGCCGAGATTCAAACCACGGTCTTTAGCGTGGGAAGCGCCCCCAATGGCGTTACGGTCGTTTGGCTTCACTTTTGGAAGCTTGTTCGGGGCACTCTCCAATTCTAGGTCACTCTAGGGGGGTCTTTAACCTTGTACAGTATACATCCTAGTGTTATTATGATGAAGTGTTTTCCACTCCATTGCTGTTTAGTCGCAAAGAGATGACAGTTGGATTGTGAGGCAGAAGGCAGAATCACTGTTTATGTTTGGGCCCGTGTATGATAGTTGCTTTGCTAATAAGCTTCAGTGTATATATGCACACATCTGATCCATGCATTTTCACCGCAGGTAATTTGTTGTATTCATTCTCTTTCAAAACAAAACATGCCATTTGTAGGACACAAGGTCTGTTAGGCTTACCTTTAGAGTAAAAGAAAAACTGATGCCCTCAATTCTGTTTGATATATAAGATGGCTTATTTATTTCTTCATTCAGTGATATGTTGTCAAACTACGGAAGTGCTATGCCTCATGTGTTACAGAAGAAAAAGCCATGTGTGTGCGACGCTTCATATATCCTGAAACAGGCATTGTGAGTGTATGGAGTCCCACGAATGCAAGGACTGTGTGCTTTCTGGGGAGGCATGTCAGTCTGTGCTTCCCTTTGAGTCGTTGTTTCTTTCTTTGAAACCATACTAGTTGGAGTGCCGATATAACTGTGCACTTTATTGCTGTATAATGTACACTGTGTAATATCCTCTTCCCTCATGCTTAAGGTCCCATGTTTGGAGAAGGAAAAATGATACAAATAAATATTTTCACAATGTTTCTACGCTCCTGAGCCATACGTGATTGAAGTTCACGAGTTCTAAACTGTGAAGTCTTACTCTGTCTGGTATGCGCATCGGATGCCGAAATTGTCCCACTGGTCACAATTTTTTTTTCTCTGATGACGTTAGTAACACAGTAAAAACTAACCTTGAACAAATGTTCAGTATGCTTAGAAGTTGTCTTGTTATTGTTCAAGCTGTGCAAGACTGTATATTGAACATCACTGTGAAGCCCATGCAAAAATGCATCATGCCCAAAATCCAAAAATTATGCACAAACCATAGATGACTATTGTCAATGTAAGTGAATAGCGTGAACGAACAGTCAGACAAACGATTTCCTTGCCGAGTCCTACCAATGACCAACCACAAAAATGGGCAGAAGAGGCCAAGAAAAGCTATTCGCTCTAAGAAATTTGGTTATTAACATAGGTGGCTAACAAATTTTGCACTTGGTAATGTTGGTGGGAGCAGGTTGGGTGCTTAATCTAGTGCCTCATCGAATTCACATAAAAAAAAACTGATTGACATTGGTGAATTGCTACTTCACAGCATGCGTGACAAAATGTCAGTGCACTATTTGTACTAATGTTTGCGTCTGTGCCAGTACGGGGATAAAGACAGCTTGTCGTACAGACATCTGTAGTGCAGGGAGTACATAGTTGCAGAGGGCAGTGAAGTTGACGAACGCACATGTATGCACAGCAAAGAGTTGCAAATAGGCTTGTGCAAATATCTGATATTTTTGAAATATTCGTAAAGAACTAATATAGATTTGAAGACATGTACGCTGGGCAGTTTCGGTATCGCTGAGCAAGATGCATTGCCATTGTCACTGCTTGTAGACAACACAAGCCTAAGAAGAACAGTCATTTACAGACGCTGACTGGTTTTTCAGACTTGCTCGGTTAATTGAACAGCCACCTTCTCTGTTCAACCAGTGTACTACAGCGACTGATGTTTTGGACACCATACCACTCAAGTTTTTGGACCTGATCCATGCGCTAAATGTAAGAAAAGTGGTGGCTGTTAAGAAAGTTGATGTCAATGAGATAGCCCCTCACACTCACTTTTGTTGGTGAGGTGATTTCTCGGCTCAGTTTTCCTAGAGCCATACGGCAACTACAAATAGATCTGCATCGATAGTCTCAGTACCAAACTAACTTTGGCCGCTGAATCCTGGTGAAGCAGCACTAGTCAGGCCTAACATCCAAGGCCGTATGACAGTGGTTCTAAACCGCTGTGAAAAGTTTGCTGGTATTTCAGAGGTAAGCTGGGTGAAAAATTGACAAGCGCTGACGCGCCGCCATGAGGTTACATGCACAGTCGACTTGCCTTAAGACGATGCTGATGGAGTTGATGAAACTGGTCAAAATAAACATATGGCACAAAAAATGCTCAAACATGCCCTTGATTCACTTGGTAACATTTGTCTTTAGAGTTAGCTGCGCCGCAGTAGAGCCGTGTTTTGCGGTGAAGCACACCAAGCGGGGGAAAGCTGCCGCTGTTATAGGACATAGCACACATTCCTTAATTTACACACACACGTGCAGCGTCTCCGGTCACGTTATGAGCATCAGTGTTAAGATTGACGCCTCCCCCCATCTTTCATTGGCTTTAAAAGTTCCTCAAGCTGTTTTCATCTTACTGCCTTCTTTTTCGCTAGCTTTCCCAAAGTAGATACTTTCTTCTCCGTTGGTGCGCGCGCGCACATATTATAAAGGAACATGTAGTAGGCACCGTTAACAGCCTCATATACGAGACACATGGTAGGCGAAATGAGGGCTCAAATCGCACAACTACCTCAGGTACAGTTCTGAATGGCTGCCAGTATGCTTATTAGGCATCTAGCAGATTGTACTGTGACTGGAGATGGTGCATGCGTGCTTGTATATTTAAGGAATGTGTACTTTATCCTGTGACGGTGGCTCTCTTTTCATTCTTGGTATACTTCACTGCAATAAATTGTGTACACTTCACCGCATAATACGGCTGCAAACTGACCAGTCAAGTTCGAATTATCTGGTAAAGGCCAATTTTGCAATCGAAACAACCGAGGTGTGGGTCAATAGGAATGTATGGACGCCGGCTGGCACCTTCGGTCGTGTTCGATTTAACTGAAAGAAAAATTGAATTAGCCGGATGCAAATTATTAGAAGTCTGCTGTCCCCAAAATAATGCGAATCTAAGCATCTGTACGTGGTGCGTGCCGTGCTCGCCAAATGAAATGCTTCAATTTAGGGCTAACTAACGCACATACTTTAATTTCCACCAGCTGCAGTTCGTGTCACATTGATGTAATCTTGGCGCGCACACTGACATTGGAGTCCGTGTCATCTTTGGTGATCAGATTCCTAGTGACATGTCATGGTACTCTCAAGTACTTTGGACATATGCAGGGTTTACTAAGTGCACCCTGTTGCATTTCATTTCGTGAGCACTGTACATACGTTGAACTGTATTTAAAATTTATTTCATATATTTTCAAGAAGAATTTAATGGCTATTTGAAAGTTGAAGCACGTGAGAGTGTTTGTTTTCAGGTGCCTTAATTAACTAGATGGTGCCACCGAATTGCACAAGACTTGGGATCGCACATTTCATCTCAATCGCATCTCGTCGTACAGACCTGTACTGGATGTGACGAAGACAGCTTCGTTAAATACCATGAATTTTTCTTGTTCCACTTCATACTTTTGTACTATTATTATTGTACTATTATTATTGCTAGTTCGAGCTTATGTTCAGTAGGCATCTGATCAGCTAGCTTCCAAATATCAAACTGGTGTATCGACAGGTTAAATAAGGGCGGCTAGCTAAACCCTGGACCGTATAGAAGCAGCGTTCGGGTACAAAGCAGACCAGCACATTACTAAAGAGCGCACATCCCAAGTTTATCTGCACGTTTACTAAGCAGAACGAGTTAATCTGGCGTGTAAGCGTTATTTGTGTGACGCAGCATAAACTGCCAATTAAAACAGGGTGATAACTAAGGTGGAGAGTCAACGCCTTTATAATGAAGCACTTAGGACCTCCAAAATACTTTGTTATACTTACTTTTTGAAGCGCTAACATCACACTGTAGCTGCCAAGGACCAGAAAAAAAGTAGTAGTCAAAATATGCAGCCCCACATCATGTTTCGTCATCTTGATGAAAATGCAAAAGGGCATTTTGCAAAACTACAACTTTCAGGCACACATTTGAAAACACGTGACCTCCCGACAGCCAATCAGTCAACATGGCAGATAACGGCAGCTGTGCAGCCGCCATGCGTGTCGAGAATAGAACCCCGGGACTGCATAATCGAAGAGGCCCAGTGTTGTCGGTGTCCGTACACAGTTAAGAAGAGACTACACAGATCGGAAAATTAAAGTGGCACTATTCAAAATCCCGTCAATTTAAATGCCAAAGATATCCTTGCTCATCAGTGAGTAGTCCGCATAAAATACTTGTCGTCTTAGCCACAACTTAGTGGGGAAGAAGCCACCCGTTGGCGAAAAATATAGAGGGGCATTCCTCCATCTAAAGATGCTAAACATCATGTACCCGATACGCTATAGGGCCAACTGCCCTTGGTACGGTGGCATACCCACCCTAATACATCTAACCTGGGAGTGCACTAAGCGCCGTCATAGGCCAAATAGCAATAACACAATGGAGCAGTATGAGGCACAGCTCACCCGTTCTGACTTGGCAGGACAAAGGTCCTTAATTAGCCAGGTCAGCTAGGCAGGCGGCAGAGACCAGTGGGGCCTGGACTGAGATGCTCCGACCACCTCTCCTTTATATTGCTACGGAACAGTATTTGCAATCTCGAAGAGGCGAGCAGTGAGAAGACGACGATTGGAGGCTAGCGCAGACTGTTGCCTCTTGACCAAGTGCCGCGTATTTCCTTGTATATACACTTGTATATAGCTTTTCGTCTGCATCTTCCTACGTAACGTATCTGGTGGAGGTGGACGTTCCCTGTACCTCGTCACGGAGCTTCGCAGTGGATGGTACGTCCAGCCTTCCTTCACGGCTCCCGGCGATGACAACTTGACTCAGCCGCCTTTGACACCTGCTGCCACTTCGATGACCTACATCACTCTCCCCACTCCCCCTGACCCTGGCGTATTCTCGGATAAAGATGGGGAAGATGTCGAGGACTGGATCAGCCTGTACGAACACGTCAGCCGCAATAACTGGTGGGACCCTACTATCATGCTCGCCAACGTAGTCGTTTACCTCAGTGGCACACCTCGAGTTTGGTTTCGGACACACGAAGATGAGCTCACCAGTTGGGATTCGCTTAAGCAGATGCTCCGAGACTTGTTCAGCAACCCATACGGTCACCAACTTGCCGCGCAGAAGGCGTTATCCGACCGCGTGCAGACGTCAACGGAGCCCTACGTCATGTACATTCAGGACGTCTTGGCTCTGTGCCGCAATGTTGACGCACACATGACTGAGTCTGACAAGGTTTCCCACGTCCTCAAAGGCATTGCCGATGACACCTTCAACTTGTTCGTTTTCAACAATGTGGTGACGGTGGATGCAGTTATAAAACAGTGCCGCCGCCTGGAACTCGCTAAAAGCCGACGTATCGACCAGCAGTTTGCCCGTCTGCCCAACACCCCAGCGACAACTTCCTGTGCCGATGCTCCTCGACCCACCAACACTGGCGATGTTACCAGGATTGTCCAGCATGAGATCGAGGCCGCCTATCCGGCTGCCTTCGACTCCAGCCCCTCCAAGGCACCTGCAGTCACAGTTTCCCTGATCCAGGCAGTGTCCGCCAGGAATTCGCAAACATGGGTCTTCACACCATCTGCTCGGCCCATCGCCTTGATAACCACCCGGCTTCTTCGATTCCGCCCCGTCCCATACCTTATTACCCACCACGTTTCCTTGTCAAATAAAGTTTATACACGTTTTAAAGATTTCTACTGGCGTTCCAGGGAAACCACTGCACCTTTAGACATTCCGAATGGTAGGCTTTCTACACTCTAAGAACAGTTCACACCGTTTGGCGTGCCCCTTCTGCCACACGACAATCGTCATCTGCTTTGATGCGTTTCCTTTCTTTATCACTGCGAGCCCGAAACTTTCCAGTAACGAACGGCATGCGCGTTATCAGAAGGGGCACTCCAAAGGGTGTAAACAGTTCCATGCTGATAACGCGCGTGCCGTTCGTTACTGGAAAGTTCCGGGCTCGCAGCGTTAAAGAAAGGAAATGCATCAAGGCAGATGACGATTGTTGTGTGGCAGAAGGGGCACGCCAAAGGGTGTGAACTGTTCTTAGAGTGTATTGCGCTACAAAGTAGATGTTCCTTGAAAAGCGGTGGACAGTGCCTTTAAGAATGTCTTTGCCGCTTATTAATGTGCCGTTAAACGACATTACAGAATAAAGTGAACAGCGTGAAGGATGGATGAGCGCGTTTGTTGTGGTGGAATTCCATATAGGGACACGAAGCTCGCAGAACGTGTGGGAAAAGTTACAGTGGCATTTCCCTTCCTGAACGCGACTTACGCGGAAGCGTATGGGCGCCGCGATATGCAGAGCGAGCACCGCGGGGTCGAAGCACAAACGGAAAGGGCGCGAACGCGGTCGCCGACGCTACATTGATCTCGACGGTGCTACGCCTGGTGTGCCACAGCGAGAGCGCATAATGGTACGCATACGAAGAAGAAACGCCGCGACGTGCACAGCGAGCACCGCGGGGTCGAAACAAAGGGCGCGAACGCGGTCGCCGACGCTACATTGATCTCGACGGTGCTACGCCTGGTGTGCCACAACGAGAGCGCATAATGGTACGCATGCGAAGAAGAGACGCCGCGACGTGCACAGCGAGCATCGCGGGGTCGAATCACAAACGGAAAGGGCGCGAACGCAGTCGCCGACGCTACATTGATCTCGATGGTGCTACGCCTGGTGTGCCACAGCGAGAGCGCATAATGGTACGCGTGCGAAGAAGAAACGCCGCGACGTGCACAGCGAGCACCGCGGGGTCGAAACAAAGGGCGCGAACGCGGTCGCCGACGCTACATTGATCTCGACGGTGCTACGCCTGGTGTGCCACAACGAGAGCGCATAATGGTACGCATGCGAAGAAGAGACGCCGCGACGTGAACAGCGAGCACCGCGGGGTCGAAACAAAGGGCGCGAACGCAGTCGCCGACGCTACATTGATCTCGACGGTGCTACGCCTGGTGTGCCACAGCGAGAGCGCATAATGGTACGCATGCGAAGAAGAGACGCCGCGACGTGTACAGCGAGCACCGCGGGGTCGAAGCACAAACGGAAAGGGCGCGAACGCAGTCGCCGACGCTACATTGATCTCGACGGTGCTACGCCTGGTGTGCCACAGGGAGAGCGCATAATGGTACGCATGCGAAGAAGAGACGCCGCGACGTGCACAGCGAGCATCGCGGGGTCGAAACAAAGGGCGCGAACGCAGTCGCCGACGCTACATTGATCTCGACGGTGCTACGCCTGGTGTGCCACAACGAGAGCGCATAATGGTACGCATGCGAAGAAGAGACGCCGCGACGTGAACAGCGAGCACCGCGGGGTCGAAACAAAGGGCGCGAACGCAGTCGCCGACGCTACATTGATCTCGACGGTGCTACGCCTGGTGTGCCACAGCGAGAGCGCATAATGGTACGCATGCGAAGAAGAGACGCCGCGACGTGCACAGCGAGCATCGCGGGGTCGAAACAAAGGGCGCGAACGCGGTCGCCGACGCTACATTGATCTCGACGGTGCTACGCCTGGTGTGCCACAACGAGAGCGCATAATGGTACGCATGCGAAGAAGAGACGCCGCGACGTGTACAGCGAGCACCGCGGGGTCGAAGCACAAACGGAAAGGGCGCGAACGCAGTCGCCGACGCTACATTGATCTCGACGGTGCTACGCCTGGTGTGCCACAGCGAGAGCGCATAATGGTACGCATGTGAAGAAGAGACGCCGCGACGTGCACAGCGAGCATCGCGGGGTCGAAACAAAGGGCGCGAACGCGGTCGCCGACGCTACATTGATCTCGACGGTGCTACGCCTGGTGTGCCACAGCGAGAGCGCATAATAGTACGCATGCGAAGAAGAGACGCCGCGACGTGCACAACGAGCATCGCGGGATCGAAACAAAGGGCGCGAACGCAGTCGCCGACGCTACATTGATCTCGACGGTGCTACGCCTGGTGTGCCACAGCGAGAGCGCATAATGGTACGCATGCGAAGAAGAGACGCCGCGACGTGTACAGCGAGCACCGCGGGGTCGAAGCACAAACGGAAAGGGCGCGAACGCAGTCGCCGACGCTACATTGATCTCGACGGTGCTACGCCTGGTGTGCCACAACGAGAGCGCATAATGGTACGCATGCGAAGAAGAGACGCCGCGACGTGCACAGCGAGCATCGCGGGGTCGAAACAAAGGGCGCGAACGCGGTCGCCGACGCTACATTGATCTCGACGGTGCTACGCCTGGTGTGCCACAACGAGAGCGCATAATGGTACGCATGCGAAGAAGAGACGCCGCGACGTGCACAGCGAGCATCGCGGGGTCGAAACAAAGGGCGCGAACGCGGTCGCCGACGCTACATTGATCTCGACGGTGCTACGCCTGGTGTGCCACAACGAGAGCGCATAATGGTACGCATGCGAAGAAGAGACGCCGCGACGTGCACAGCGAGCATCGCGGGGTCGAAACAAAGGGCGCGAACGCGGTCGCCGACGCTACATTGATCTCGACGGTGCTACGCCTGGTGTGCCACAACGAGAGCGCATAATGGTACGCATGCGAAGAAGAGACGCCGCGACGTGAACAGCGAGCACCGCGGGGTCGAAACAAAGGGCGCGAACGCAGTCGCCGACGCTACATTGATCTCGACGGTGCTACGCCTGGTGTGCCACAGCGAGAGCGCATAATGGTACGCATGCGAAGAAGAGACGCCGCGACGTGTACAGCGAGCACCGCGGGGTCGAAGCACAAACGGAAAGGGCGCGAACGCAGTCGCCGACGCTACATTGATCTCGACGGTGCTACGCCTGGTGTGCCACAGGGAGAGCGCATAATGGTACGCATGCGAAGAAGAGACGCCGCGACGTGCACAGCGAGCATCGCGGGGTCGAAACAAAGGGCGCGAACGCAGTCGCCGACGCTACATTGATCTCGACGGTGCTACGCCTGGTGTGCCACAACGAGAGCGCATAATGGTACGCATGCGAAGAAGAGACGCCGCGACGTGAACAGCGAGCACCGCGGGGTCGAAACAAAGGGCGCGAACGCAGTCGCCGACGCTACATTGATCTCGACGGTGCTACGCCTGGTGTGCCACAGCGAGAGCGCATAATGGTACGCATGCGAAGAAGAGACGCCGCGACGTGCACAGCGAGCATCGCGGGGTCGAAACAAAGGGCGCGAACGCGGTCGCCGACGCTACATTGATCTCGACGGTGCTACGCCTGGTGTGCCACAACGAGAGCGCATAATGGTACGCATGCGAAGAAGAGACGCCGCGACGTGTACAGCGAGCACCGCGGGGTCGAAGCACAAACGGAAAGGGCGCGAACGCAGTCGCCGACGCTACATTGATCTCGACGGTGCTACGCCTGGTGTGCCACAGCGAGAGCGCATAATGGTACGCATGTGAAGAAGAGACGCCGCGACGTGCACAGCGAGCATCGCGGGGTCGAAACAAAGGGCGCGAACGCGGTCGCCGACGCTACATTGATCTCGACGGTGCTACGCCTGGTGTGCCACAGCGAGAGCGCATAATGGTACGCATGCGAAGAAGAGACGCCGCGACGTGTACAGCGAGCACCGCGGGGTCGAAGCACAAACGGAAAGGGCGCGAACGCAGTCGCCGACGCTACATTGATCTCGACGGTGCTACGCCTGGTGTGCCACAACGAGAGCGCATAATGGTACGCATGCGAAGAAGAGACGCCGCGACGTGCACAGCGAGCATCGCGTGGTCGAAACAAAGGGCGCGAACGCGGTCGCCGACGCTACATTGATCTCGACGGTGCTACGCCTGGTGTGCCACAGCGAGAGCGCATAATGGTACGCATGCGAAGAAGAGACGCCGCGACGTGCACAGCGAGCATCGCGGGGTCGAAACAAAGGGCGCGAACGCAGTCGCCGACGCTACATTGATCTCGACGGTGCTACGCCTGGTGTGCCACAACGAGAGCGCATAATGGTACGCATGCGAAGAAGAGACGCCGCGACGTGAACAGCGAGCACCGCGGGGTCGAAACAAAGGGCGCGAACGCAGTCGCCGACGCTACATTGATCTCGACGGTGCTACGCCTGGTGTGCCACAGCGAGAGCGCATAATGGTACGCATGCGAAGAAGAGACGCCGCGACGTGCACAACGAGCATCGCGGGATCGAAACAAAGGGCGCGAACGCGGTCGCCGACGCTACATTGATCTCGACGGTGCTACGCCTGGTGTGCCACAGCGAGAGCGCATAATGGTACGCATGCGAAGAAGAGACGCCGCGACGTGAACAGCGAGCACCGCGGGGTCGAAACAAAGGGCGCGAACGCAGTCGCCGACGCTACATTGATCTCGACGGTGCTACGCCTGGTGTGCCACAGCGAGAGCGCATAATGGTACGCATGCGAAGAAGAGACGCCGCGACGTGCACAGCGAGCATCGCGGGGTCGAAACAAAGGGCGCGAACGCAGTCGCCGACGCTACATTGATCTCGACGGTGCTACGCCTGGTGTGCCACAACGAGAGCGCATAATGGTACGCATGCGAAGAAGAGACGCCGCGACGTGCACAGCGAGCACCGCGGGGTCGAAACAAAGGGCGCGAACGCAGTCGCCGACGCTACATTGATCTCGACGGTGCTACGCCTGGTGTGCCACAGCGAGAGCGCATAATGGTACGCATGCGAAGAAGAGACGCCGCGACGTGCACAGCGAGCATCGCGGTGTCGAAACAAAGGGCGCGAACGCGGTCGCCGACGCTACATTGATCTCGACGGTGCTACGCCTGGTGTGCCACAGCGAGAGCGCATAATGGTACGCATGCGAAGAAGAGACGCCGCGACGTGCACAGCGAGCATCGCGGGGTCGAAACAAAGGGCGCGAACGCAGTCGCCGACGCTACATTGATCTCGACGGTGCTACGCCTGGTGTGCCACAGCGAGAGCGCATAATGGTACGCATGCGAAGAAGAGACGCCGCGACGTGCACAGCGAGCATCGCGGGGTCGAAACAAAGGGCGCGAACGCGGTCGCCGACGCTACATTGATCTCGACGGTGCTACGCCTGGTGTGCCACAGCGAGCAACGTTCTTAGACATACTTCAGTTTCGCAGCTCCCTATGCGAGCCCATTGGCCGACGTGGCCGAAACGGGTGTCACTGAAACTACCGGCGCTGCAGTCGCGTCTTTCGTCATGCGCCGCGCGTCGTCTGCTCCTGCTGCGACGCGTCGTTTGCACCAACAGGCCTGTAAACGCTTATCCGTCGGCAAATGTAGTTTAGATACGCAGTCTGAGTTTTGTGACAAACCTGCCGCGCGTAAGTAACGGGGACTTCATGGTGTCTGTGCACTATCGGCGCTGCAGTGACATATCTGTCACGCAGCGCGCATCGTCTACTCCTGCGATGTCATCTCTGCGGTGGGTCGTTTTCCCCAACTGGCCTGTGCCGTTTGCTCTTTGACGACTGTGTTTTGGCTGCCCGAACAATATTTTATGCCAAGGACCTTTGAATGACATGTCTAGCTAGTCTTTAGAAGCTGCAACTACACCGCAAATGAGAGGTTGTGCACAGGGGCGTAGCCAGGGGGGGGGGGCTTATGGGGCTTCAGCCCCCCCCGAAATTTTTTCGTGCTGTCCATGCACCGCCGACCAAAGCGACCCCCGGCGCCGGAAATCACTCCGGATTTTGTCTAGAATGTCTAGAATGTCTAGAATGTATACTTAAATATCTTGTTTCGAGGTTTTGTGTATACATGCAGTGAACTTTGTTTCGAGTGACACTTTTTTGTCCTTTATCAAGCCGTATTTTCGCATTAGTATATCCCATTGTATCTTTGCATTTCTAATGTACGAGGGCGAGTCAAATGAAAGTGCGCCTGCCCTAACCACGCAATAATGGTTCGGTTCATTATCTGCGAGGCATGCGCGTAGGAGAACGGCATGCCTCATTTGCAAAAGTGACACGCAGGTGTGAAGATAAATATTCTTTAATGCTCTCATACACTGGGTTGAATATGGTTGCGTCACATAATGGACACTTCAAAAGTTGAACAGCTCGGTGTCACGAAGTTTTTGACAGCTAAAGGTGTTTCCAAAACAGAAATTAATCGCCGTATGGCTGATATGAAAATGCCGTCGAACACGGCATTTAATTGACCACTGTGAAGTATTGGAGTAAACGGTTTAAAGGACGTTGTAAAGACATCCCAAGACCGGGCCAAAACCATCGTACAATCACCCCCCACACAATTTCAAAGGTTCATGAGCTGATGAAACAAGAACAGAGGATAAGCATCGATGAACTGTCAGACCGTCTGAACATCAGTCACGGTTCGGTTCACGCCATAATTCATGAGCTTCTCGGTTATCGGCTCTTTGGTGCGCAATGGATCCCCAAGATTTTGATCCATCGCGAGAAGACGGAAAATTTTCACGCTGCCTTGACTCATCTGATCGGGTATCACAATGAGCATGACGACTTCTTGTTTGCAACTGTGATCGGGGATGAACCTTGGTGCCACTACTACGAGCCTGAAACACGACGGCAAAGCTTACAGTGGAAACATTCGAATTTACCACGCCCAAAGAACGCAAAGGCCATCATTTCCGCTGGAAAGGTGTTGTTGACTTTTCTTTCGGCCGTCAGGGTCCATTACTGATAGAATTTGCTAAATCTTGAGAGGCTATCAATTGTTTCCGATATTGTGAAACGCCAGAACGGCAGGGTGTCGCAATTAAGAACGAACAACGTGGAAAATTGACGAATGGGGTCATCTTGTTCCACGACAATGCCTGTCCCCACGTTGCTTATGTGGTTAATACAAAACTGGTAAAGTTCAAGTGGGAAACGCTGCAACATCTGCCATACAGCTCAGACCTGTCACCTTGCGACTTCTACATTTTGGGGCAACCGAAAAAACAGCTCAAGGGAACCAGATACAGACTTCTTGAAGCAGCAACCCAAGGAGTTTTATAAGACGGGAATCACGCGACTCGTTAGTCAATGGGACAAATGTCTAAATTCTCATGAAGACTACTTTTAAATAAAGTACCCCGTTGTTGGCTCACATTCATTTGACTTGCCCTCGTATATCATGCAGAATTCCTGCTTTTTATACGTGCTCTCTGTTGCGACTATGATTTCGGTGCAATTACTCACGATACACGACCGGTGACAGCTGCTTTTGCGTAATACATTAAAACAAATTACAGCGTCATTGAGATTTTTCACTGGCCATTGCATATATACAAGAATGTAAGCACGGTTCTTGAATGACAAAGTTTCATTAACATATTTGTCCTCAACTTGTTCAGTTCATTGCCTTTTAATTTTTCATATCAGTGGCATGCACTGCTTTCCTGGTTTCGAACTGATATAGTTCTAAAGTTCGTGTGATATTTTCTTTACTTAATAAATAGACAAAAAACATGGAAGCATTGACGTCAGTTATGTTGGGCACAATTTCTGGCACATACGAGTATAATATTTTATGAAAAAAAGGATATTTTACTTGTACTTACAGTGCGTAGCTTTCAAGAATTCGTTTGCAGCATCTTTGGCAATGACAATGCAGTTATTATTCATGGATTTGATCCCTTGACAACTTGTTTAAGAGGAAGCTTTAGCTCGAGTGCTCCTATCTAAATACATGTAAAAGGAGAATTCGTTTTTCTCGGCAACCACTGCACCAAATTAGACGAGGTTTGTTGCATTTACAAGACAAACTTAAAATCTAGTGACTGTTGGTTTCGAATTCTTTAGTTAGGTCGTCAATTCTTTACTAAAAATTGGCAAAAATCGAAGGTTTTCAGAAAACGAAACTATCAAGTTTACAGCTCTGTAACTCAACCACTAAAAATGATAATACAATTCTGTGAATGACATCTAATAGTACATCTAAAGCGGACAAAATCGATATGGTACACATGAATATAAAAAAACTTAATCATAGGGAAATACAACTTTTGCAAAACCGTTGTAACCAACGTAACAAATTCACGTAAGATGTAAAATGACACATTGAATTTGTCCGCTTTGAATGATCTAATGGATGCTGTTTACAGAGCCGCGATATCTGTTCTTCATGCAGAACTATGAATTTGTAAACTTCGTGCTTCTATTTTTTTCAAACGGTCAAATATTTGAAAATCGTTTTAAGAAAATTCAAGCCCTAAATCGGAATTCTGCTTCCAACAGTCACTAGAATTTAGGTTTCTCTTTCAAATGCAACAAATTTCATCAAAATCGGTCCAGGGGTTATCTCATAATAACGTTTTTGCGTTTTACATGTATTTGAATAGGCCGCGTCGGAGTTGGGCCCGAGCTAAAGCTTCCTCTTAAGAGGAAGCTTTAGCTCGGGCCCAATCCGACGCGGCCTATTCAAATACTTGTAAAACGCAGAAACGCTTTTCTTAGATAATCCTGCTAATCGCTTTTATTGAAATTTGTTGCATTTGAGAGAGAAAGTTAAATCCTAGTTCTGTTCGAAACAAAACTTCGATTCAGGGCCTGAATATTGTTTAAAATATTTTGAAAATTTTTAAAGTTTGAAAAAATAGAAGCACGACGTTTACAAACGAATAGCTATGCATGAAGAACAGACATTGTGGTTCTGTAAACGGCATCTACTATAACAGTAAAAGCGGACAAGTTTGCTATGTCAATTTGTATCTTACGTGAATTGGTTACGTTGTGTACACGGGTTCTGCAAAAGCCGTAATTCCACAATACTGAATTTTTTTGAGATTCATGCGTAACATATCCATTTTGTCCGCTGTAGATGTGCTATTAGATGCAATTCACAGAATTGTGATATCATTTTTCATAGTTGAGTCACGGAGTTTTAAACTTGATAGTTTCGTTTTCTGAAAATTTTCGATTTGGCCAATTTTTAATAAATAATTGACCACCTAAATGAAAAATTCGAAACCAGTAGTCACTAGAATTAAACTTGTTCTTTTAAATGCAACAAACCTCCTCAAATTTGGTGAAGTGGTTGCAGGGAAAAACGAATTCCCCTTCTATACATGTACTTAAATAGGAGCGCCCGAGCTAAAGCTTCCTCTTAAGGAGGAGGTTGAGCTGCAGCTACGGATATATATATATATATATATATATATATATATATATATATATATATATATATATATATATATATATATATATATATATATATATAGAGAGAGAGAGAGAGAGAGAGAGAGAGAGAGAGGGAGGGCCAGTGGCGTAGCCCCCCCCGAATAGAATTTCTGGCTACGCCACTGGTTGTGCACTGCGATTCCGCTTCTCAACCAACTTTTTCCATATAAAAGCGCCACGGTGCTCCCTTCAGCGGGGGCTTTGTTTTTGCTGCTTAATCTTAAGTGTATTCATTAAAGACGGCGAGCGCCTGTGCAGACGTAGGGACATTAACGCATCACGCCCAGCAGTCGCTTGAGACAAAGATGTGGTGAATTGATCCACCCCCGTCAACGCTTCTTCGCCTAATAAATTTAATTGACACATGTATTTTTTATAGTTGTCCACGGATATTTTGGGACGTGCAAATGAGTTGGAAGTGATCTGTGAGCAGTGACAAGGACGAAGTTAAATACTATGAACATATTTATGTCAAAGCTGAATTCATTTTCTTTTTGACGAACAAAACAAACCATAAACACAGTGACACTTTTTATTTACTTTGTGCACAAAAAAGTAATATTGAGCTACTTTTGCTCAAAGCAATTTTGCCCTCTTTCTGGCTGCTTGCGCCTGCTCTGTCAGCGAGAGAGAGAGAGAGAGAAAAAAAACATTTATTCGGACCATCGAGGTGGTTGCCAGTTATCGACGCCAATCAGCACAGGTTATATATGAAATAAACTACGCTAGCTCACCTGTCCATATTTGTGCTTGAGCAAATGGTTGCGTACACACTTCAGGGCATGTGGCACATCACACAGGAAATAAAGGTACGCGCGCTCAGGCAGGCATGTATGTGGAATCTTGTGAGAAGGTGAGGTTACGCTGCCGCTGATTCTGCTGCCACACCGAGCGATTGTTCCCAGCTCCGTCACTGACTACGGCGATCACCATATCACCATGTTTATGCAATTACATTACATCTTGCAACACCAGCTCTGCTAAAATCCTGCCAGGCGCAGCACCTTTCGTGGCAAAGCTAGATGGCAATCGGTTGCACCCAGCTCTCCAGAAGTGGTACGAACATCAGCACGAGTGCATGATCTGCAAGTTGGTCAGTTCCTTCATTTGAAATACCACCGTAGTCCACAAAACCATCAAGTTTGAAGGTTGACTTGTTGAAATTGTACGCCTGGCGCAACTTAATTTCATCCAAAATCAGTGTGCTGAATTTCTTCCCATCTGCTCTGTTGCCCAGCTGTTTTCCAACAGCTTCCATGCAGAGAGGATTGAAACCATACTTGCATGGTATTCCTTTCAGAATTTGTGTGAGACGGCTCACGGGGGGCAAGGGCAGCATATTCATGTCTGAAGCTTATATGCTCGAGGGCTCAAAAGCCAGTCCGCATTGTACCGCGCGCCACTCGGAGACTTTGCTTTCAACAGTTTAAACGATGTCATAAATGCAAGGAAGTTCGGCCAACGCTTCCTCGATTCTGTTATCGGGCATTTCAGAAAGCCTTCTTCAGAGGCAAAATTTCATTCTTTTGCTTTTGATGCGCAGCAGCCGCCCTAAGCAGCCTCTTCTTCACATTGCGTAGTTTCTGATATTGCTTGAGCGTTGCGCTCGGAGCCTCAATGCTCAGTCGAAGTTTCCTCTGTAGACGGAGACAACGTGCGCAGACAAGTTGCTTTGTAAGTACATTGCACTGCTTGTGGTACATACTATCTGATGTCACCGTGTCACGCTGCCTTTCACGCCCGCACACATGTTCAAGCTCTCTGCTTTCCTCAGGATTCTTTCCACATTTGCAATGCTAGTCGCAGCTCGAAATAGCCTCTTGTGAATTTTGCTGTAGCCGTTTATGCAGCAAGTATCATCCTCTTCAAGTACAACAGTTTTCATTACTCGCAGATGCCTGGCTACCAGTTGCCTCATATAAAATATTCCGCATCGCTTCTGTGTTGCGTCGTCCTCAACAATTTCGAACTTCCAGAGCGTAGAAGGCAGTGTCACGTTCGTGAGCTCGTTGAGCACGAAGTGTGTAGCGCATATTTCTCAAGTTCCTTCTTCCAAGCCCAACAGCAGGTTTGGATTAAGTTGAAGCGCTATCACTACAAGCTTCGCCCTATGTACTTGCAGGCATTTGCGCTCGTTCTTTTGGTGGACGTCGCTTTCGCTTCACATTTTTTGGCTTTGAGATGTGCTCAGGCAGCCCAAGAAAGAGCCGAAGAAGTGGGCCGACAAGCATCCATTTCCCGCGAGGAATCAATATTTCTTTGTTACCCATAACATGCTTGTAGTATTTCAAAATGTCGTCGTCCTCAAAGTGGAGTTCACACACTTTTGATTTGTTTGTGAGGCGTTTGTCTTTTCGCTGTAGCATGCGTTCCCAACTTTTAAACTCTCCAGCGTCTTGCGGCGGGTCGAAAACATGGTGACCTGCGGCATCGTGTCTTAGGCTGCTGATGCAGCCGGGGTCAAAACAGCACGGCATAGGGAACTTCTTGCTGTCATGAGACGCAGAAACGCTTCTTCAAGAAGCTTTTCAAGAGAACAAATCACGACGCATCACACAACACCTACAAAACGGAGAAGGATAACGACAGACGATGCAGCGCAACCAACATGAAACAAGAAGTGAAAGCAGAAGTCATGTTTCAAGTTCATTACCAGAAACGCATTTACAATACCTAGCTCACATATGACAAATTTTCACAAAGAGGTTCAAAATTAAGAACTGTGAAATAACTACTTCTCAAAATTGAAACCGGAAATCTACCAGAAATGGAGCAACTTCTATCAAAAACGAAACAAAAAGTGACGAAAGACGCGATCGCAGCGCCGCTAGTTCGCGTGACCACCACTTCGGCCATCTCCCAAGCGGAGCTGCGAAACTGGAGTATGTCTAAGAACGTTGACAGCGAGAGCGCATAATGGTACGCATGCGAAGAAGAGACGCCGCGACGTGTACAGCGAGCACCGCGGGGTCGAAGCACAAACGGAAAGGGCGCGAACGCAGTCGCCGACGCTACATTGATCTCGACGGTGCTACGCCTGGTGTGCCACAGCGAGAGCGCATAATGGTACGCATACGAAGAAGAAACGCCGCGACGTGCACAGCGAGCACCGCGGGTTCGAAACAGAAAGGGCGCGAACGCGGTCGCCGACGCTACATTGATCTCGACGGTGCTACGCCTGGTGTGCCACAACGAGAGCGCATAATGGTACGCATGCGAAGAAGAGACGCCGCGACGTGAACAGCGAGCACCGCGGGGTCGAAACAAAGGGCGCGAACGCGGTCGCCGACGCTACATTGATCTCGACGGTGCTACGCCTGGTGTGCCACAACGAGAGCGCATAATGGTACGCATGCGAAGAAGAGACGCCGCGACGTGAACAGCGAGCACCGCGGGGTCGAAACAAAGGGCGCGAACGCGGTCGCCGACGCTACATTGATCTCGACGGTGCTACGCCTGGTGTGCCACAACGAGAGCGCATAATGGTACGCATGCGAAGAAGAGACGCCGCGACGTGAACAGCGAGCACCGCGGGTTCGAAACAGAAAGGGCGCGAACGCGGTCGCCGACGCTACATTGATCTCGACGGTGCTACGCTTGATGTGCCATACGGAGAGCGCATATTGGCACGCATGCGAAGAAGGAAAGGGCGCGAACGCGGTCGCTACATTGATCTCGACGGTATTGCGCCTGGTGTACCACAGTGAGAACGCATTTGCCAAGCATGCGAAGAAGAGACGCCGCGACATGCGCAGTGAGCGCCAGGCTCGGAACACAAACGGAAAGGGCGCGAACGCGGTCGCGGACGCTACATTGATATTGACGGTGCTACGCCTGGTGTGCCACAGGGAGAGCACATATTAGTACGCATGCGAAGACGCCGCGACATGTACAGTGAGCACCGCAGCGTCGAAGCACAAACGAAAAGTGCGCGTACCCGGTGATTCTCCACTTCTAGGCGTCTTCCTCCTGCTGCACTCGTTTCTCTCGCGGCTTGAAACACAATCTCGCCGATTGTAAAACGTGTAGAAGTTAGGCAGGAGCCATTGAAGATGTTTCTGATTGAATGAGCGAACATTTCTCGAAAGCACTAAGATTTTAATAAAAGAATGATGTGCTTGAGGACGTATATTGCTGCAATGGATATAAGGTAACGTTAAGTGTTTGTTTCATTACATAATTCGGTAGAGAACAGAGTCGCTGACCAGAAAATCTGTAGCGCTAGTGTCTATACACACCTATAAGCTGATTCGTTGTATCCGTCTTGTATCCGGCAGCGCTCGCGCCGGCGTACAAGACTGCACCGCCGCTGCACTGCTATCTAGCCATAGAAGAGAGAGAGAGGTAGAAGATAGGGAGGGCTGTCTTCACCGAGCGCTCCATCCCAGCGCATAAACATGCGTACGCCCCTAAGCTCTCACGCGACGGCGCGCATCCTTTGCATCGGCGCCTTTGTATCGGCGGTCAAAGTTCCACCACTGCAAACGTTGGCGAAAAAGCGAAACAAACCTATACTTTCCGGACAGCACGCGCCGAGCCGTTTCTTCCCGCTTTTCTTACGCGGCCCTGCTCCTGCGGTGTCTTATCGCGTGTAGCGACTGCATAGCTACGGATGCCACGTTGACCGGCAAGACGAAAAAGGCGAATGGAAATCGAAGGCAGTTCCTTTAATGTTGTGGCGCATGCTCAGATGCAAGCTATCTCAGACCGGGCGTTATCGGTATACAGACGTCGCCCGTGCAGACTGAAGCGCGCTCGCTGACACTTGGCGGGCGAGCGCCTTTCTTTGCCGCGCGCTGGTCATTTCCGCCTCATAACCTGTACGCAGGGTGGCAGGCACACTTTGCGTGAACAGCTAGTGAAGAAGTAAAGAAGTTAGACCATGGTTGCAAAGGACACGAAGTGAGGAGGATGCCAGTGAAGGAATGTCAGTACGGTGAAAAGGTATGGAACGACGTGGTAGCTACAGCTGGCCGCGCCAAATGCACTGCAAGTGAGTCGGCTCTCCTGCCTATCCAATCCAATCTAGTACCGTGACTTACTCCGTGCTATTAGCTATTAGCACTGTTAGCGCACCCTTTGAAACGTTAAACCAAAATTATTGTTAAGAAGATTGGTGACTGCGACACGCTCGAAACTTCAGGAAAGCCGGCGTGCTGACGATGTACTACAGCTACGGTCAAGCGATGGAGTGCTGTGCTGCTGAACGAAGAAATAGGGCACGTTTAGGGGTTCGAAAGAGCTCGAGGAAAGCCACAACAATCTAGTACCGTACCTTAAACATTAAGAATGATGTGAGATTGTGCTTCCTTTTCTTTACGGCACAAGGTTATACCAACATCGCTCTAGGCAGACGTGACAGAGGCTGTACACATACTCGTGTTCCTTGTTTATATCTTCTGGGAGCCTTTTGGCTTCATCAACCACGTTCAGCGCTCGCTGTACAGAGCACGCTGCCCCGATCAAGATCCTCATCCTTTTCTGTTACTAGATCCTTCCAACTTTTTTTTTCTCTTCTGGACAATGATTCATGACAACGGACGCATTAGCTTGCTCCATTAACGGAGTACGTTGCTACGACGTTCCTATACCAAACTTTTTCGTAAAGAATGGCTTCCGTTTACGATATCGCTAACAAGATGACATTTGCTGCCAGTATATCCGCGGAATTGCCGCCGATAGTAAATAGCCGCAGGACGATGTTATATACGTTAAGATTAGGTGAAATTAATATTGATTTGTTGATCGGCTTGCAGTCGTCAGTTACGACCTAATGGCCCAAACCTAATTCTACTTGTGATATCTGCAGTTTGGCTGTAATCTCTCCGCCTTATGGCTGGCGTTAGCCGAAATAAGTACTATGTGGTTCTGGTCCGGAAGAAAAGAGCGAATGAAACAGAATAAGAACATGCGCGAAAATGACAACGATATGAGTAAACGATCTTGGAGGTTCTATGGCGAAACCGGTGTGTCGGGTCAGTAGGTTGACGTTTACTCTAAAAACAAAACGAGTCCCAACTACTGATTTCGAGTTGCGAGTGATTTCTGGTGCGTATGTCTGCTCGATAATGCTCGTAGTGGAACATTCTACGGGAACGTTGCGCTGAGACTAATAGAAAGCAGTGTTTGTGTGCTGATTCGCCAGCAGTTCGAGCGTGTGCAATACCTTTCAGTAGGTTAGGCTTTTCACGTAAGGCAAGCACGACGGCTCGTACAAATGTATTCGCGCGAGCACGCTTTGCACATTAAAAAAAAAGAGAGAAAGGAAAACAAACGGTATGCTGTTACTCTGCCCAGCTTATCAGGATAAACCCGCCTGAAGCTCTATGTGCAACCATCCCTACCCCCGTTTTCTTTATTTCATACGTTGCTCTGTGACAGTGCTTTATTTTAGATGAATACACTGCACAAAATATTGGGAGAAAACGAATAAAATTTATATTTTTTACAGAAAATTTATTTCGATGCAAACTACAGATATTGTTTCATTAAAAATGCTGAAAGGCAGATTTTCTTTCTCGCTTAATCTTAACAGAATTAATCCTATAGATACAGAGTAAAGTGATAAGTTAGACAAGAGTATTGCGGGCAAAATGAGTTTTGTTTGTCTCTTTACTGTCCTGAATTAACATTTGTGTGCTGCTTCACCACGTGTAAGCAGTCAGACATCATATGCATCAGCCAGTTAATCTTAATTTATGAAAACACGCAGCTGCTCACCGGGCCAGTCGCCCTCTCAAATCGTGGCTGCGTAGAGTTTACTTTCGCATGTGTCGGCGCAGTGCCGTGCCGACACATGCGTTCGCATTCTTGGGGTACTTCGCACACTTTTCGGGGGCTATCTATCTAGCCAGGCTGCTGCATGACGCGTTTCTCTGCTGTCGCACGCACCGGCGCGCGGTGTATATTCGGAGGTCATGCGCAGGCTTAGCAGCGGCAGCGCTAGATGGCGCCGAGTGTTCTTAGGGAAGCTCGAAAGAGTAGTCCCGGTGTAGTACACGCCTCATACGTAAGTTGTTTCAACGGTGGCAATATGTTATGTCGGTACATATTGATTCAGTGCTAACTCACTTCTCTCGACAGTCATCGAGAGTTTGGTACTGCCGCAATGTTTTTTTAGCGGTGTTTCGAATGATTCATATCTACACAGCGTATCCAGCTCGTGAGGCCCCTGTGTGGAAGGTCGCAGCGATGTCGAAGGAAGGTAACGTGTAGTTCGTGTAAGAGTTAGGGTGAAATCAAAGCGTCTATTATGGGTCACTGCTAGACAAGAAAGAAAAAAAAAGAAACAAAGAAAACACGGTTAGGTACAGAATACTGTGTACACACCCACTACCACGAAGCGCTGGCTATCAATTAGGGCATTTGAACCCGTGTGAAGCGTGTACTGACAAATCTTTCAGCTAGGCTTAAATTGCAGCGCAAATAATACGTCAGTACACGGTACCAAATCAGAATGTATTACCCTCAAAATCAAGAGTACGCGGACACTTACAGGGACACTAAACAGAAATACTAAATTAGATTTGACGGCTTATCATTCCTTCAAACTCAATTTTCATCAATTTTGCGGGGATAGCCTGATTACCAAAAGAGAAAATGAGGGCCATTACTCCATTAAAAACAAAAAAGAAAGAATAAAGAAGAAATGCGATCAACTCTTCGTTTTGATAAATCAGTGTGACGTCACGGATATCAAAGTATCTTCTCGTACTTGAGCCAAAGTGGCTCAGAAAGTGGCAGCAAAATTTACAGAAACGTTTTAAGTTTTTAGCTTATTTACTATACAATGTGGTCCACCTTTAGCGGTAAACTATTTTTTTGGCTTAGTAAAACATTCTCTTGCGCAACTTCGTTCATAATTACAACAAAAATTGCAACAACATTGTGTTTTGAGGGACATTGTAGAAGCGTAGTGCACAAATACAGGTCAACTTGATATTCCCTTTAACGTCTCTTTGAAACGTTTAATATTGACGGAGTTACGGGGTATCACGTTTGAGAAACATTGGTCGTATGTAAGGTGAATGGACAGAATATTTATATGCTGCTGGTTACATCTGGATAACAAGAAAACTTGACCGGTCAGGTTCGTGACATTGTAATCGGTCGTTGCTTTTTTTTCTTATTTTGCTTCGGCACCTTGCCATAGACCCATAGTACAATAACATTTCAATTTTTTCAATTTCTTTATAAAACGACATCGGCACTGATCTTTCTTAATAACGGGAATTATATGAAGGCATGATGAAAATGTTGACTAAAACAAGGGCAGCATGAAGCTGGAAACGTGCATGATGGAGCAGTCTAAAACTGCTTTCATCACAGCTTCAGTTCAACGTCACAATCACCTCAGTATTGCCGTCACGCTCAGTATTGCTGTCACTATAGTCACGGCCGCTGGATCCAGCGGCCGTGCCATAGTAAAGACTTTCTTTCCTACAGGCGTCCGTAGAATAGACTAATTTGATGGTTCATTGAGAAAATTGGACAGAGTTGTCATTGCAGGGGATTTTATTCACATCTTATCTCGTGGGGTTATCGCTCAGATACGAGTGGTGAACTCCTGCGATAATGGCTATCATTAAAAATGTTCGCTGCTGTAATAGAGGGGCCGTAACACTTATGCGCCGAGATTCAAGGTCTGTGATCGGCCTAACTCATGCAGCTGGTGGAGTTAGCATGCCATCATGAACGTCTCTAGATGGTGGAACTTCCAGTGATCATTTTCCTTTAGTTTCTTTTCTATCATGCGTTCTCCGCAGGGGGTCAGTGATGAAACGATGAAATTTATCAACAGCAATGCATATAAAGAGATTGTGCACTCTGCTATTAACTCATTAACTTCGCCTGATAACGCTGAACGCACGGAGAAGGTTCTAAAATGTCTTATTGGCACAACAGTGCAGTCTACATTTATTATGGGAGTTTCTACTAGAAGCAAGAAAGGTTCCCCGTGGTGCACTGAAGAATGCGAAAAGGCATATCGTCTTAGGAAAGCTTCTTGGAAGAGCCTTCTTTAAAATCAAAGCCCCCTAAATTGGATCAACTACAATTTCTTTGCTGAAAGCTAAGGATGACTATAACGCTAATGCAGACACTTGCTTATATGACACACAAAAAAAGAAAAGCCCTGCACAGACTGATGGAGCACAAGAAATCTTCTGCCAGCCATATTTTCAATTCCGCTGTATAGTGACCCCAGTGGAAGCTAAGACTAATCCTGATTGCATAGCATGTGACCTTGCGTTGCGATTTCAGGTACAGTGCTCAGTTGGGTTCAGAATGCCATCACAGCGCGATGACTTTGAAGAGGTGAACTCATCTGAACTTCTATCTATCGTAGCTTGTATGAGATTGGCAGCTCCGTGTTGGATTTCGCAGTGGTTGTTATATTTGTTCCGCATATATAGATTCAGAAAACAAAATATGGTTACCTAAGAGAAGCTTCGAAGTTTCGGCCTTCGCAACAATAGATGTTGCGAAAGCTCATGAAGGCGCTGAGTATAACATTTTACTGAATAAACTTGCTGCCTTAAACCCTCCATCGCATATCATTGATTGTAGATGGATGCAATTGCATTCCTTGCTTCCGATAAAAATGTTCACATGCTTCACCAAAAGTTGTAAGCGTATTTAAATCTTCTTATGGTCTGGCTGGATAATTTGCGCATGATCCTTAACAATAACACAAGCACCTTCCTAGTATTCCTTTCGCATCAATCGGTTTCCTTATCCCTTGTGTATCAGAACCAACTGATTTTGCAGGTATAAGGTACCTGGGAGTGATTTATGACCATGGCCTAGATTGGCGTCCTCGTATAAAAAAACATTGTTAGAAAAGGTGGAATCGCTCTTGGTCGGTTGACAAGAAAATGCAACAGGAAGTTTGATATACGTAGGAATACCTTACATTTATCGCGCTTATGTAAGACCTGCTCTTTAATTTGGTTGTGCGTTGATATCTGGCTCTCCAATTTGTAAGTTGCAACCTTTATGATAGAGAGACGGGGCCTACGTCAGTGTCTTGGCGTCCCTAAGTACGTTGCGAACTCTGCGCTGTATCTAGAAGCAAACATACCAGATTTAGCGTCGAGGTTTCAGGTGCTAACAGTAAAAACTTTTCTTAGAGCATGTGAACCCGTTCCCGGGACAAGTGACCCAGTGTTTGTCTCACAACCGGCACTATTTTTCATTGCATGGGGCCCAGATACAAGCTGCTTCACGTAGTGTTTACACGGAGACCTTAAGCAGAAATAGAGGTTTACCTACGATCACTTCAATGTGTCGCTTCAATAGAGACATGTACTACTTGTAAGTTTACGTCTTTCCGAAGAATGCTAATTTCATAGCCACACAGACACTAGTCGAAATCTTGAATGAGTAATCGTCATCATCAGCCTATTTTATAGCCACTGCAGGTCGAAGGCCTCTCCCTGCGATCTCCAATTACCTCTGTCTTGCGCCAACCGAATCCAACTTGCACCTGCGAATTTCCTAATTTATTCACCACACCTAATATTCTGTCGTCCTCGACTACGCTTCCCTTCTCTTGGCACCCATTCTGTAACCCTGATAGTCTATCGGTTATCTAACCTACGCATTGCATGGCCTTCCCAGCTCCAATTTTTTCTCTTAATGTCAATTAGAATATAGGCTATCCCAGTTTGATCTGATTCACACCGCTCTCATCCTGTCTCTTAGCGTTGCGCTTAACATTCTTCATTCCATCTCTCTTTGCGCGGTTCTTAACTTGTTCACGAGCTTCTTTGTCAGTCTCCAAGTTTCTGCCCCATACGTTAGCGCCGGTAGAATGTAAATAATTGTGCACCTTTCTTTTTAATGATAGTGGTAAGCTTCCAGTCAGGATCGGACAGTGTCTACCGTATGCACTCTAACCTATTTTTATTCTACTGTAAATTTCCTTCTCATGATGATCAAAGTCCCCTGTGAGCAATTGACCTACGTAAATTTATTCCTTCACAGACTTTAGAGGAAGACTAGAGGCTGCCAGGCTACTGAACATTATCTTTGTCTTCTGGATATTAAGGTTCAACCCTACTCTTACACTTTCTTGGTTAATGTCCTCAATCAGTTGTCATAATTTGGCCTCAGTGTTGCTGGACAGGACAATGTCATCTGCAAACCGAAGTTTCCTGAGATATTATCAGTTGATCCTCACTCCCAAGCCTTCTCAGTTTAATAGCCTGAACACTTCTTCCAAGCATGAGCGAATGGCGTTGGAGAGATTGTCTCTTTGCCCAACCCCTTTCTTTCTGTCTACTTTTCTTGTGGAGAATCAAGGTAGGTGTGGAATCTTTGTAGACATTTTCCAAGATGTTTACGCAAGCCTCCTGTACTCCTTGATTACGTAATGCCTCTATAACTGCTGGTATTTATACTGAATGAAACGTCTTTCTGTAATCCATGAAATTCATATATAAAGACTGATTGTACGCTGCAGATTTCTCGATTACCTGATTGATGACATGGATGTGATCCATTGCAGGGTATACCTTCCTGAGGCCAGCCTGTTTTCTTGGTTGACTGAAGTGTTGCCTTTATTCTGTTGGAAATTATCTTGGTGAATATTTTATACAATGCTGGAAGTTGGCATCCGTGGACACTGCAATGTAGTGTTCACGGATGCCTGACAGAAAGATAAGTTGTCGATAGACATTTTCTCTGAAACACTATCATCGAGCTTTGCTATCCTCTTTCTGTATTATGCTCCAATCTATGCGGTCCAATTCATGGCCATTTGCTTGGCGCTATACGAAATTCCGAACAATGTGTCGCGCATAATATTGCGCGCAGACTGCTTGTCAGTTTTTATGTCGCTAGAAAGCACGAACAATTCACTACTGCTTTGGTCGCAGCATTTTTTCATTCCATGTCGTGTTGAAGAAATTCGGTTTTTTGTGGATACATGCACATTGTGGACTAGCACTTCATGAGAGGCAGACAGCTTGGCAAAGACAGGGCTTGGCGGGACGGTAGCTTTCTTCATACCCAGCCGTACCCTACTGGCGCTGACGGGAATCCGAAGACGACAAGTCCTAGATAGAAAAAAATGAGCACCTCCTTGCCGCACCGGATTACGGACATTTAGCGTTCGCCTGGAATGTCCGGTCATTTCCTCTCGGCAATGCGAAGTTTCGGTTACCCTATTATAATGTCGAATACCGCAGTTAGATATGTACATAAGTAAGTCTGGGTTCGCTCCATGGAACCTTTGTGCGTCATGTGGAGATATATAAACACTGGACCATTTTCTTCCCTATTGCCGAAAGTATAATTCCGAAAGAAATACCTACTTAGATGAGCCATACTTCATGTGGGAGGCTGGAGATATCGCTGCACCATTTCCTCCTCTATTGCCGAAAGTACAATTCCGAAAGAAATACCTAATTCATGCAGGCCATATTTCGTGTGGGCGACTTCCTCTCTTGGTGATTAATATTTCCTTAATAAGTATCCTTGGTCGAGCCGGAAAGGATGTTTGTCAGATTGTCTTTGAATATGTCATTGCTACAGGGAAACTAATGTTAAAACGCCTTTTCCTCATTATTAGCTCTAGAACGCATTATTTTCATAATCTAGCATCTTCGTTAAAATTGACATGACCACTTTTCAAGAAAAAAAAGAAAGAAAATAACTTATAATCACTTCTATATAAATATAGGTAGTACTGGCTAGTAAGTTACCAGGGGAGAATGTGATGTGATAACTTTATTTGGAATCCGGCGATTGGGAGGCCCGGGCCTGGGGCCGCCTAGATGGCCACTGGGAGCTGCTGCTCCCGTGCGGCTTCCTTGGCTCGCTGGACGGCCCAAAGTTGGTCTTGGAGTTCTGAGCTGAGCAGCACGGCCGACCACCGCGCCCGTAGATTTTCTGGGGAGACTGCCATTTTATTTTGGTATATTTCACATCCCCGCAACATGTGTTGAAGGGTGGCTCTAACAGACTTGCATAGCTTGCACATATCGCTCTCGTATATATCGGGGTAGAAAGTTTTTAGCTGCACGGGACTCGTATAAGTTTCTGTTTGTAGTCGCCTCCAAGTAACGGACTCAGCTCTGTTCAGTTTAGTGTGAGGCGGTGGTAATACTCGCCTCCGATTTTGATAGAATTTGGTAATATCACTAAATCTTGTTAATATATCTTTTTTTCTCCAGATTTCCTCCTCCGCGTTCCCCTGACCAATGGAAGTCACTCTTTGCTCAGCTCGGCGAGTAAGACCTCGAGCTTCGCGGTGTGCTACCTCGTTGAGGTTGACTGCGGGAATGTCTGGAGTCGTATGCGCTGGGAACCAAAGCAATTGCCTGCCGTTTTTCTCTGCATCGGAGAACTTCGCTTCATTGACTCTGATGATGTGCCATGCCTCAGGAGAGATCCTACCTTTTGCATAATTTCTAATGGCCGCTTGAGAATCGCTTATGATGTACTGAGCATTCGTGGAGACCAATGCTAGTGCCTCCTCTGCGGTCTCGGAATGTTTGGTATTAACAGATACGCTTGTAAGGGGTTTTTGGGTGTGATCTACGATTACTGCTACATAGCTATTTCTGTCTGGGTATTCAGCCGCGTCTACGAAGATTGCTCTGTCGTCTGACCCAAAGCTTCGGATAATTTTCTCTGCTCTACTCTTGCGTCTGCCGTCGTTGTAACCTGGATGCATGTTCTTGGGTATATTTGGTACTAGGAGTTTGTCACGAATTTCTCTCGTTATCGTCCTCTTTTCCCCGTATAGATTGTGATAATTCATTCCTAGTTTGCTTAGTATATGCCGTCCCGTTTTGGTTTTGGTTAGTCTCTCTGCTTGAGATGTTTGTTGTGCTTCTATGAGTTCGTCCAGTGTGTTGTGGAGTCCTAACTTTAGCAAGAGATCCGTGCTCGTACTGATGGGAATCCCTAGAGCTAGTTTGTATGCTTTTTTATCATGTTGTTAATTTTACGCTTTTCAGCTGCAAACCAATTGTGGAAGGCTGCTATGTATGTGATCTGACTGATTAAATTAATCAAACGAATTACTAACGAGCACCAAGGTATGAAGAAAGTATCATACGGCTTATACAATCATTCGTAACCAGGGAAGAAGGAGTTCATATTATGTTTCCATTGCGAACCATGGCCAATCCCCCGCTCGTGGGTACGTGCCATAAGTTGAGGATAACAATTGCTTTTCATGGCCGCCGTGTATTGATGGCACACCTGTAGGCCTTCTCGCTAAGCTCGCTGATTGCTGTTTGCATAATGGATTTCTTCGCGGCACTATATGCCGCAGTACTCGATGTGGCAATCGTAGAGTTTCATAAAATTGTTGCACAAAACACATCGGTGCAAAATTGCGCTTGTGTTCACTTCCTGGGGTTATCGTCCGTGAAAGCTATATTGCTCACTGCTCGACTGAGCTGCACAAAAAGTGCGCCCGCCATATTTTTGTTGCTGTTCTTTCTTGAGTAGCTCTCTTCATCGAAGAACACGTCCTTCCCTTTTTTTTCTTTTTGGGCGAAAGCGCGCGGTTATTGAAAGAAAAAAAGAAGACAGTGCATCGAGCCGAAGTGGCATTTTTTAGCGCCCTCATCACCGGTCGAGACAATGAAAGTTACAACTCGTTTCACTTGCTTCAAGCACTTGTATGCCTCAAGTTTATGCGCTTGAATACCATACAAGGCTTGCTTTATTTAACTGCATTTCTCTATCTTAAGTCTAAGGGGCTGCTTTTGCACGTCTAATGTTGGTGAGGCCGCCCTGGGTATTCAGAACATGTACAGAACCGTAGCGAGCTGTCAACAACATGCAGTTCATCGAGAAGGAAAATTACGCTGTGGGTTAGGAACACGTATAGGGGTTGTGGAAACATGGCTGTTTTCCATCCAAGCAGCCGGACATCCATCTTGGCCACAGGGGAACACCAGACCAGGGCTTAATAAGACGCGAGGATTGTTACGGCGTTTTCATTGCCAAGGGGCGAGATGACGGCTGTTGCAACGTTCGCAGCATGAAGGTAAGCATGAGGAAAAGGCTAGGCCCACTTGGCAGCTCGTAGAAAAAAATATTTCTGAGCAACGAGATTTGGTTGAGGTCGCCGACACTGGCGCACTCAATTCGCTGCTCCCTAGGACAAAATGTATATATTAAGACAAGGTTTCGAGAATAGCAGGGCTTTGCCGAGAAATACTCTTGTTGGCAGTCGAGCTCCTCGGCATTTAGCCAGCAACGCAGCTAGATTGCTGCTATGGCATATCTATATATCTATATATCTATATAACTTTATACGGGCCTTGATATTAGCATAAGGGTATTACCTGCTCTTGAAGTTCAAAGTATGTTAGTTCGAGCAGCTTATTTTTTTAAAATCGCCTTTTCCACCTTTCCAGATAAATGTCTGGAAAAGGTGGAAATTACCCGTGTAAGAAGTCGTTCAATGAAGATTGGACCTCTCAGCAAAAGAACAACAAAGAAAATTGTGGAACTTCGGTGCTTTTGTCCGACCAACAAGAGCGCACCGCTACATCAACACCACCAGCTTACTAAACTCTGCGTCTGGTTTCTGTTTGGGCTGTATGACTTCGAGCTAACAATGCTTATCTTGAAGTGGCAGCCAACGCAAGAAACTTATGCAACCGGGTAACCTGCTGTCGACCGACCAAACACTATATATTTTAGAAGTGACGCCAATATGAAGCCTATACTGATCGAGACGCGAGTACCCCTCTGAACAGTGGGCAGTGCTCTTGAGCACCAAAGCAGGCGCGATGAAGAAAAGATTGCGTGCTTCCGCGATCTGTCAGTTGCGCGAGCCTACTCGAGCTGCGCGAGCTAGCACGAGCGAGCGTTCTGGCTGACTGTTCGCTGTCCGACTCCCGAGAAACGAACGAATTGTCCGGAGATGAACTCCCTAATCGGCGAAGATGTCGAAGGAGACTACAGCCTCCGCGACCGGCAGCTGAGCGTCGTCATACTGCTGGTGGTGGCTATTGTGGCCGGTTTTGTTCGCGCTCTGCGGCGCATCGTCAACATCCCCATGGTGGCCGTCGTCGTGGCGATCGGCTTCGTCGCCGGTCGCATGGTGAGCAAGTACGATCTCAAGGAGAAGCTGCTGCCGGTCACTGACGCTCAAATACGGGAAATGCTGTTTCTCTATCTGCCTGTGCTCATGTTCACAGCCGCCATTAACCTGCGGCACCATCTTTTCAGGCAGTGCTTCTGGCAGTGCGTTTTAATGGGCTTCGGCGGCCTCGTGTTCAGCACCATGCTTTTCATGCTGTACATGTCCGGCACCCGCGACGCCGAGAAGCAGAACCTGGCGGAGACCGTGCTCATCAGCCTGCTGACTTGCTGCGCCGAGCCTATGTTCGTATCAGACCTGGACGTGCTCTCAACGGCTCGCTCCCACATTCTCGAGACGATCGTCATGGGTGAGCCGTTGGTCGGAGTGACTTGCCTGTGGATGGCTTACCGGTTCAGCACTTTACCTGGGAAGATCACCATCTACACCTTCCTCAACACGGTGGCGTGCACGCTGTTCGTGGGGCCAATATTTGGCAATATTTTCGGTCGCGTACTTGCTATGGCCACGATCGCGCTGTCGCAAGATTTACCCGTCTCTTTCATCGTCAATGTTACCAGCGTGGTGGCCACATGGTCGTTTGCCGAGAAGTTCCTGTACGGTGCCGGTATCACTACGGTCGTCTCAATGGGTCTCACTGCCAGTGCCCACTCGGCGGCTACCGTGCACAACCCAGTCGTGCTCAGGAAGTTCTGGATGCTTATGAGGTACGGTTACAACGTCGTCATCGTCTTCCTCTCAGCGTATCGAATCGGACGTGACACGCGTGACTACCTTGGCTGGCACGAGATCATGAGCCCCATCAACGCTTACGTGGCTAAGATCGGAGTGCGCTTTGTGACCACTCTCGTGCTGTATCCCCTGCTGGCGTCGGTGGGGTACGACCTGAACTGGCAGCAATGCCTGATAGTGGCGTGGGCGAACTTCAAGGGCGCTATCATGATCGGCCTGGACCTGACCAGGGCCTTCCCCACAGTAAACCTCGAGTTCGCGCTCAAAGAACAGTTTATACGCATGGGCACTATGTTTCTTGTCCAAGTGCTCAACACTACCACGCTGCCAAAGCTAATGTCGATGCTAGGGCTGCTGTCGCTTTCGGATGTAGAGAGGGCCAACATGAACATGGTAATCATGGCGCTTCGCAACACGTCTCGCGCGTCGACAAATTTTCAGCGTCGTGACAAGAAGTTCTCGGGAGCCGACTGGAAATGGGTCCAAATGCACACTTATATCGACAACCCGTACGCTGGCGCTGAAGAGGAAGAGCGCGCGGAACAGACAGACTCTTACGTTCCCGCACGCGTATACAGGAATGCTGCCGCGAAGAAGGCGAGCGGTTGCATTTTGAGGTTGCAGAAGGTCTGCTACAACAAGCAGTACGAAGATGGTATGATCCATAATAAGACAAAAGCCACCATTTTGGCTGCCCTGCAGTATCCGTTGGAGAAGGAAGGCTATCTCGACTACGACATGATGAAACCCTTCATAACCGTCCCTGATTGGATCTACCGACTGAAGGATCTCGTGCAGCGTTTTGCCGGCAACGAGGCTATCGAAAAGCGTCACACCAGATCCAGTCGTTCGCGCACCGATGAAGAGGAGGACGACATAGAAAACGTGACCATGCTTTCCGCTATGTTGAAGGAAGGTTGGTACCACGTGCTCGTCGGCTTTGTGGCACTTGGTTTCGTGCTTCTACTGAGCGGCCTGGCTCTGTTCATGGTCAAGAAGAATACCGAACCAGCGCACCACGAGCTGCTTCTCTCCATTGTCACCTCTGTGCAGGGCATTTACGTCCTGCTCTACTCTCTCGAGATGGTGTTGCTCGTGTACAATGTTGGTATGCTTCGCGTAGGAAGAGACGTTTGGAAACAACTGGACGTCATAATGTATTTCCTCGTGGTCGCCGAGTTCGTGCTCATCAGCATGGCTTCCGTGCAGAGTGAAAAGCAGGGAAAAGTGTACCCCATTGTCTTGCAGGTTAGCTTCATTACGCTGGTCTCATGCCGTATCGTCAAGACCCTGCAGAAGCGCGTGGTGCTACTCCTGTGGATATGGGACGTGCTAGATGGTATCCTGAACCGCAAGCTGTTCTACGCATACGACTTGAGCTGGGCGTACATCACGGCGGAGGATGAAGCCATGGCAAAAGTGTTCCGCTTTGTCAGTCAGCCGCACCTGGCCGTCGCCATACGTGAGAACAGCGGCTACAACAAGCTGCAGACGCTGAAAAACGTCGTCGACATCCAGCAGCGTTACCCCAACATCGAGGTCGCCACCAAGACACGCCAGGCAGCGCGCAGGATCCTCAACAAAGCGCTCGATGGCCTGAAAGAACTGCATGAGGGTGGTCTGCTGGATGACAAACAGTTCGGCTTGCTTTTCGGCAACCTGTCCTGGATGATCCAGCGTGCCGACGGCATGCCAACCAACGTCGCTGTGGGGAACGCGGCGTTTAACACGATGCTCAGCGTTCCTTGGCTTACGCATGACGTTGTGCCCAGACTGCTGCAGTCCTTCTACCAATACCTGAAGGAAGGCGAGCTCCTCGTGGAAAAGAACAACATGCATGACTGCGTCTTCATCATCTGCTCGGGCATCGTGCGTGTGAGTGGATGCAACGAGGAACCCTGGGCAAACCCAGTGCACCTGGCCAACTCGGATTCGACGCACTTCTACTTCTGCGAGGGCGCCTTCCAGGACTATCTGGTAGCTCCGGACACGCTTGGGCTTCTAGGCTTCCTGACGGCCATGCCTTCTGTGTGCCAGTGTGTCTGCGAGACGGACGTCGAAATGTGCTGCATCCCCATGGAAGAGATGACCTCGCTGGTGGAGCAGTACCCCGAGGCGCCAAGTCTCGTGTACCGTATGTGGTTCAGTGTCGCCATCCGCGTGGGCCTGGCTGTACTGGTCAACCAGAAGCGGTACCAGGTGAGAATGCGGCGAGATACCCTCTAAAATTGGGGCCCTTGAGAATTTCGCGCACAAAAATGTGTCAGGAAAACAAATTTTGTTTCGGAGCGGTGCACTTTTTATGCGAAGCATATTACGAGAGCTCAACCCAGCTCCTCAGGCGCGGCGGTGTCGCCTTGAATACCACGTGACACCGTGACGTCACGACAGAGGAGAAGTGGCTTTGGCTCAACTCTTGCAAGATGGGCTTGGTGGGAATCGAACCAGGGTCTCCGGAGTGTGAGACGGAGACGCTACCACTGAGCCACGAGTACGATGCTTCAAAGCGGTACAAAAGCGCCTCTAGTGAATGCGGTGTTGCCTTAGAAACGAGCTGTTTCTAAGGCTCAGGCGTGCGTCGCTTGCTCAGGCGCACATTTCGTTGCCGCGCCGAACGCTGCGTTGCTCGACGCTCACCGCGTCCAATGCGGGGCGTCCAAGGCGAAGCAGAGTAACGCATGAGTTGTTTCTTCGTCTAGCCGAACCAAATATAGCCAAGCAACAGCAGTTCACCAAGCTAAACAGTGGTTCAACAACTAAAATAAAGGCTAGTATGCTTCGCATCCTGGGCTTAACCTTACCTAAGCCACAGCCATTTTTTAAAGTTAGTCAAGCTTTTATAGTAGTGGAGCGCTTTTTATTTGACCTCCTGACAGTCACCTAAAAGAATTTCTTCTCGTAATAGTCTGCGGCTTCTATTAAAAATGACAAGACACACAAGGCGGTCAATAATGATGTTGCATTGCTGAGCTGCCATGTGTCCCGGCTAACGTTAGCCAAGCTCTACAAGGAAAGAAATTGTAAAATAGTGCAAGATACCATTGTAAGAACTGTGCTGTTCAGTCATCAGGCCTATGACGACCGCACACCGTAGGTCTTGAATTCGTATCTTGCAGTGTGTTTTTTCAAGCATTTTTTCCTTCTCAGCTTGGCTAACCGTAGCTGTGACCATAGTGTTTATACAATTACGAGAGGGAACTGTAGCGCTAGTGACTACGAGAGCTACTAGTAGGTCAGTTCAGCCAGCATTAGAAGTGATGGCTAGTACCCGGATTTGCCTAAACTTCGTCCTTCTGGCTTTAAATGGCTTCGGGACTTTGCAAAGTGGCAATATCTAATAAAGCACTGCGCGCATACTCCGTGCATACGCACCACTGATCAGCAGACTGTCTTGCACGCCATACACTAGTCTGAATAAGACATATAGTCGCACTTCCAGAACTACCAAATTGTCCTCAGTCATCGCCCTTGGTCGATGCATATTCTAAGCCTACTTAAAGCCATCCTCCTGATAAAATACGTCCTTGATAGACGTGGAGTGGTAATAAATCGGGATATTGGGGTAGTCATGGCAGCACACGGCACAGGTGGCCTCATCTAGTATCTAACAAATATTGGCGCCTTTAAATGAGCCCCTGTAGCTCATGATTTGTAGCGACATGTAGTGTTGTTTTCTTGAAGAACGGACTGAAGCTTTGAGTGGGCAGAATTAATAGTACGGTCATGGGATGCGATGGTTGCACCGTTGCACTCCTTAAGGGCATGCAGGCGCTCATTCTCACACTTCTGCGTTGATCGACCCGCGCTGTCTGACCCACCACCACGAACACGATTCGAGCGTGGAGAAGCTAAGTTTGTTTTCTTCGAACACCGAAGAACCACTGGCTCTTCCCAGTTTGCTGTAATATGCATTGCATGATAGACCAGAGGTGGGAACTCGTGGATCTAGCTCTACAATTACCTCTAATATATTTTTTTTTTTAAACAACACTACGACCAGGCAGCCCCAACAATTGCCAAGCATAAGGCGCACACCTGTCGTTGTTCGATCTATCCCTCACGGAAGCGGCACGCTTCGCTGCACAGAGGACAAACCGACTTCCAGTGGCATGACAATCACGCACCGCGCTCGTTCATAAGCAAATTATCTTGCTTCACTAACTTAAGGTATGAGTAGCAAAGACACACTGTATAGCCCACCCGTCTCACGACCTAGGCGAACATGCCTTAAAATTGCGTTGGAACTTCTGCACGTACACGTTCATATAAAATGAGGCACGTGGGGGCCATCTTTATACTCGCAGACAACTTCCTGTGGCAGTGAGCGGAAAGCTACACGGAGGTAAGGCACGCACAAGTAAGAGTGCTCCTGAAAACAGTGGCATATTTAGTATTACGTAGGGAAGAGAAAAACCTTATTTAATACAGGAAAATAAGATAAAATAGACCACAGAGGGGTAAATATGGACTTTTCTGCTTTTCTCTGCTGTGATTTGTCAAAGGCGTAACCGTCGTTCGTGGAATAAATACGCTGTTAAGTAGTATCTGTTCCAAGAACCAGAAAGCGCTGTCACACTTTGCTGGACTAGTTGGCGTGGTAACACACGTGCAGGCACTCCGCTCTGCAGCTTTCCCTTCATTGCCACAGAAAGTCGTCCACGAGTTTAATTGCGTCCTTAGTTGTTTTCCTGCGAAAATGTTTCTGCTAAGAGGCGTGTTCGTAACAATACCGGCCATAAACATACAGGAATGGACGCACGACAAGCTGAAGCGGTTCCTAGAGAACGGGATCATGCCCAACCTGTACTACGCCATCGACTTCGTGCTCGACGAGGCGGTGTTGGACGTGATCCTGATCCAGGGGGTGGTCCAGTGCTCGAAGACGCAGGAGCTCTACACGGGCCCAACGTACATCCCGGGCAACGTGCGAGAGATGAACCTGCCGGGTAGCCCGTCGTCACGGGCGCGGCCCATCATGCTCATGACCACGGTCATGCGCTACCACCTGCCGAGTGACCTGGACTGGTTCCACCAGCCGCTCACTCACTACGATTACAAGAGGCAGCGAGCTTATTCCATGGCAGTCTCTCGCCCTGGCTAAGGCCAAGTTCATTGACCCGGACTCGCTTCCTCCTTGATACCGTCAACGCCACGTCACTCTTCATCTGTCAATCACTTCACTCGCTTAGACTACTTCAGAACGTGCACACACAGAACGTGCACGGACTCGGTCAAACAGGTCACTTTGATTGTTCGCCCATTTCCGTAACCGCATCGCCGCCGCATCATTATTTTACGCAATCGCGCCCGTATAATCGTTGCGCTATATAGTGCCGGAAATGTCGTGCTCTTCGCTCGCTTTGCCTTTACAAAAGTGACATTACAAAAGTGACATCTGAGTTCTCGCGCCGACAGCGTAATCCCCCACCTTACAGCTGTTCGGAATCATTCGGCCTCAGCAACAAAACCACGGGTGTGTCTACACTGGCCAATCTGCGTTAACGCGTTTACAGGGTCGGCGTGTTTTAGCATGCCAAACATGCTACCACCAGTACGGACGATTACGGAACTTTGCCGCCTATTCGCCAACCTAGGCCAAGCATCGATTTGGATTCGTGCTACGATGAGTGGACTTATGAGTTTCAAGAAAATGAAAGTACTAAAGAAGCTAACAGCCGGCAAGCGATGGCGCTTGCCAGCTATGACACTCGTAAATTCTTTCAAGCGGGTTGGAACAAAAGGGCGCCTATAGTTTGGTCTGGAAATAGTCTAAGAAATTGAAACACTTCGACTGTATGCGGTTACCCCTTCGTGATCAAGTTGTGGCAGAACATAGACTATTATGCTTAGTGCTCTTTGAGCATGGTATGCGCAAGAGCGCTTATTAAACTGAAAGAAGCGGTGAGGCGCCTTGCAGAGTTTGTTTTTGTAGAGCATGCGTACTCTTAAATTTAGTTAAGGAGGAGGGCTGAGGCGCATGAGCGCTCACTGTCTGAATTGGTATTCAATCTGAACTTGTATTCGGCGTCAAGGCTTCCTTATCGGAGATAGCGAGAGTGGTATAATTTAAAGGCCGTGCACTGGTGGTTTTATCCGCACTTTCATAGTGGCATAGTTACACCACCGGCAACAGCAGGTGCTACATTTCGAGGCATTCGTTGAAGTCATCTGCGAGGTGTAGGGAGAGCGTATATCCAAATTAAGGGCCACCGTCTGTAGGCCTTCTTCACAAGCTTGAGGAATGTTTTCGATAACGGCGCCCAATGCAACAGTTCGTAATTATGTTGGTATTTAGTACACATTTTTATCTAAGTAGGTGAACGCTGAAACTATGTGACTGATTAGCCTTCTTCACGACCTGTCGAGGTATTCAAGTGTACCTTCGCGGCAACAATTCCAACGTGCGAGCAGTGACGTGACAGGTTGATGCTGTGTGAGGAAAAATAAAGAAAAAACGCCACGTCAGTGCAGACATTAAGCCGCGAGGTAACTCAGACGACAAAAAGGCATCTGATGCAAAGAAGGAAGAGGACGATACAAGTAACTAGAAGGCGAACTATGCGCGCACTATCTCACATCCGTATCTTTCTCATCTGTGCACATGCTCATCTCGGAGCGCTTCACGGCCTCTGTACGTGTTTGGAATTCTGTATGCGCTTATATTTCCGGACTCTGTGTAGTCTGTGGTGCAACTTGTCCCCACCTTAAGTCTATGTATACTTATAGGTCCATATGCAAGCTATATTTGCACTTTATGGAAAATGTGTAGCTTGGTTTTTCGAACATACGACGTTCTTTCTTCTTATACAATATTTCTTGTATTAATGCAACCATTATGTAAAAAGGAATAGCCGTCACAATTATAGGGTGACGCAATGACTTCATTTTATGCTCCTTTCTATAATAATAATGATGATAATAATAATAAACCGCACATTTGCTGTTTTTACTTTTCCAGTTCATTACTCGATGCTGCATGTTTCCCCTGTGCATACGAACACCCAGTTCCTAGCCCGTTTTTTATTTGTGTTTCCTTTTGTGTTCTGAAGGCTCACAACCATCTTCGTCGAGTGATTGGCACGACCACATAACGCTAACGGCAGATAAGCTGGTCGGCAGTCTGCAATAAGTGTTTGATTACACTTTTTCTTAAAATGTTCTTCGTTGATGCAGTCGTTTCCCAACAGAGATTTCAGTTCCTCCTTACGAGGGCCGAGTTTGCCGAGCTTTTCGTTCGTAAGAACTGCTAGGTTTGGCCGGCGAACTTCGTCAATATGTTAAACACTAAGCTTGGCCGGCGCCACTTGTTAAGAGCCGCTCTTGCGTAAAAACTAATATTTTAAGCTTCTTGTCTGAGGAGGTAGAAAGTATGGTCGCGTATGCTCGTCGAGGTGCCTTTCTCACGCTGTAAACGGGCGAAATAAAATTTTCTGCTAGTGGCAGCAGACGAAAAGGAAATATACACAGACAGCTGTAACGGATGAAATCATGTGATACATTTCAGCACTATATTAGCGTGATAGTATTAGAGATATTGCCTTGCTTATTAACTCAGACGACCAATTGCAGTGCATGCTCACCGACCTGAAGAGGCAAAGCAGAAGGGTGGGTCTAAAAATTAATCTGCAGAAAACTAAAGTAATGTTTAACATTCTCGGAAGGGAACAGCAGTTTATGATAGGTAGCGAGGCACTGGAAGTGGTAAGAGAATACATCTACTTAGGGCAGGTAGTGACCGCGAATCCGGATCATGAGTCTGAAATAATCAGAAGAATAAGAATAGGCTGGGGTGCGTTTAGCAGGTATTCTCAGATCATGAACGGAAAATTGCCATTATCCCTCAAGAGAAAAGTGTATAACAGCTGTGTCTTACCAGTACTAACGTATGGGGCAGAAACCTGGAGGCTGACGAAAAGAGTTCTGCTTAAATTATTAGGGTGTTTGACTTGGCTAGCACGTTAAATAATTGCGGGGGATTTCAATGCTAAAATCCCGAGCTGGGGATACCAGAAAATCGAAAAGAAGGGGCAGCAAATATGCATTGCGGCAGAAAACACAGGCTGCGACCTCTTAACGGACGAAAATCAGCCAACGCGCCAGGGTAATAGCGTTAGCCCAGACACCTGCCCCGATCTAACATTTGTTAAAGGAGCAAAGCAGGCCGAGTGGGAGAACCTGCTAGAGAACCTAGGCAGCGATCATTATGTACTGAAAACCACAATCGAAGCGGCGAACGTAAAAAGAAAAATCGGCACAGCCCATATCACAGATTGGGATGCTTCCGTAAGCACAGCGAACAACTAAAAAGGGAAATCACCTCGATAGAGGAATGGAGCCAGCAACTAAAACAGATACAAGAACTCTATACACAGGAAATAGATAGAACAGAACAAACACCGGAGGTCGACCGGCGGCTATTCGGGCTATGGGAGGCAAGACGCGGGCTCACAAAACGCTGGAAAAGACAAAAGCTAAACAGGAAACTCAAGAAGAAGATAGCAGAGATCACAAAGAAGGCAGAAGAGTACGCAGCACAGCTGGCCAGGCAAGGGTGGCAGCAGTTCTGCAGCTCACTGAACGGCACGCTTAGCACAGCCAAGACGTGGCGCATACTAAAAGCCTTCATGAACCCAACCAAAACAAAAACAGAAAGCGGCAAAGCAATCCAGAAACTGGTCCACCAGCACGAAGGCTCCGACGAGGAACTATTGGAGGCAGTGCGTGTAAAATGTTACGGCAAAGACAATCCAAAGGCTACGACGGAGAGTATCTGGGGACAGAGAACCCCCACATGGACAGACCGATTACAAGAGAGGAAGTTTACGCGGCAATTGGAGCGACAACCAAAAACACAGCCGCGGGCGTCGACAAGATCAGAAACTCCTTAATACGCAACCTCAGCGACGAGGCGATAGATCAGCTCACAGCATACCTTAACACACTGTGGACAGAGGGCACGATACCGAAGGAATGGAAGCACACTGTCGTGGTGATGATACCTAAACCGGCAAAAAACTTCAGATTGAAAACCTGAGGCCTATCTCCTCACCTCGTGCCTCGGTAAACTCTACGAAAGGATAGTCACCAGAAGAATCCAACACCACCTGGAGGACAATGAGCTATACCCGCACAGCATGTTTGGCTTCCGGGCGAACCTGTCAACACAGGACGTCCTGCTACAGGTAAAAGAAGAAATCATAAACACGTCGCCCAGAGCAGGCGAAAACGTTATCATGGCCCTAGATATCAAAGGGGCCTTAGACAACGCTAGCCACGAAGGCATCATGGAAGGACTGAACAACGCCAACTGCGGCAAGAGAATCCACGACTACGTGAGGGCCTTTCTGACCAAACGCACGGCAACGGTGGGATTGGGGGATCTGCGAAGTGACGTCTTTACCACCCCACGCAAACGCACGCCGCAGGGCTCCGTGATCTCACCAATTCTCTTCAACATCGCAATGATCGGACTGGCTCGAAGACTCAGCAAGATTGATGGCATCCGGCATGCAATATATGCTGACGACATCACGGTCTGGCTCAATCGAGGCTTCCTGGGACAGAAGCAAGAAAAATTGCAGGAAGCGGCCGAGTGCGTGGAAGAATACGTCAGAGAAAGGGGCCTGGCGTGCTCCACCGAAAAATCAGAAATCCTGAGAGTGGGAAGAAACCCCACCAAGGAAGAACTAATAGTAAAACTAGAGGGACAGAACATACCTGAAAGGAGCATGATACGCGTCCTAGGCATGTGGATTCAAGGAAGCAATAAATGCAGCCACACAACCAGCTTACTAAAAAAATCGACAGAACAAGTAAGCCGAATGATAACGAGGGTGTCTCAAAGAAGAAGCGGAATGAGAGAAGAAGACACAATCAAGCTGGTCAGAAGCCTAGTGGTCAGCAGAGTCACGTACTCGCTCCCGTACCACAACATGACCAAGCACGAAAAAGAACAGACGGAAACGCTACTAAGGAAAGCGTATAAGACGGCGCTACATCTGCCTAGAAACACTCCCAACAATAAACTGTTACAGATGGGCCTAAGCAACACCATTGAAGAACTCGCGGAAGCGCAGCTTGTTGCACAGATCGCCCGGCTCCAGCAGACTGCCACCGGCCGCAAGCTCCTAAAAAGAATAGGGCATAACACAGACGGAATAGAGGATCGGGCTGCTAGCATCCCAGACAGCGTTCGCCAGACACTGGAGGTTAGCCCCCTACCGAGAAACATGGACCCGAATCTCCACGCCGCCAGAAGGCAGGCACGAGCAGATTTCGTGGAACGAAACCTAGCCGCACTAGAAAACACAGTATACACAGACGCGGCCGTATACCCATGGGACCGAAACACTAGAATGTTTAGAGTCGCGGCAGCAGTGGTAAACCACACGGGAGAACCAATTAGCTGCGCGACCCTGAGAAACTGCACTGAGGGGGAGGAAGTCGCCGTAGCTCTAGCGGCGGCTGAAGGTTACCGCAGGAACAAATCTCTGATAATTCTAACGGACTCCAAAGCAACATGGAGGAACTACACACAAGGCAGAGTTAGTAAGGAAGCACTGAGAATCCTCCTCAAAACAGAGCCTCCTAACAAAAAGATAAAACATAAGATCGTCTGGATACCGGCACACACCGGGATAGAGGGCAACTCAAGGGTGGACCGCCTAGTTCGCGAACTCACGCACCGAGCAGGGCAGTCAGAAACCCTAGAGGCCCCCTTAACGGTGGAGCCGACGTATGCAGAAATACTTAACCACTACAGAGGATGGAGACTTAAATACCCCCCACCCCACACATCGCTCACACAACATGAGGCAGTAAGCTGGCGAAGACTGCAAGCAGGTACGTTCTTCAACCTGCACACATTACACAAGATGTTCCCTACCCAGTACAGGGATACATGTCCGTGGTGCAGAACAACCCCCACGTTATACCACATCTCGTGGGAATGCAAGCGTGATTTCGCATTCTATAAAGTAAATAACCCAAGTGCGGAACAATGGCAAGGTCTGCTCACCAGCAGCGAGCTCGCAGCCCAACGGGCAATTGTGCAGCATGCCTGCGAGGCAGCAAGACTCAGCGGTGCCCTGGAATAGGGGCGCCGACCTTGTGAAGCGGTCAGGACTCAAAACATGAAGACAGCGGTCCACCGCCAATCTCTCTGAGATATAGAGAAATAAAGTTTTTCCATTCCATTCCATTCTGCTTAAATTGAGGACGACGCAACGAGCTATGGAAAGAAGAATGATGGGTGTAACGTTAAGGGATAAGAAAAGAGCAGATTGGGTGAGGGAACAAACGCAAGTTAATGACATCTTAGTTGAAACCAAGAAAAAGAAATGAGCATGGGCAGGACATGTAATAAGGAGGGAAGATAACCGATGGTCATTAAGGGTTACGCACTGGATTCCAAGGAAAGGGAAGCGTAGCAGGGGGCTGCAGAAAGTTACATGGGCGGATGAGATTAAGAAGTTTGAAGGGATAACATCACCACAATTAGTACATGATCGGGGTAGTTGGAGAAGTATGGGAGAGGCCTTTGCCCTGCAGTGGGCGTAACCAGGCTGATGATGACGATGATGATGATGATTAGAGACTGTCTGAGCATACATTCAGTTTTCTGCACTTTCAAGTTCGCTTTTCATTCGTTCTTACTTGTTAGTAGTCGCTTGTAAGTGTAACATCTCCGTTCACCAACTTGGAACTGTATTTAGGGACATGTCTTTGGGGGTTGCTTAATTTTTAACTTTCAAGATCAATGTTTGCGCACATATTTCAAGAACTTGCGCTAGTAAGTCCGCTTGGATTTAAGCATTGCTTTGTCACATTACGCTTACAGGTTTATGCATTCTGTCGCCATATTTCCAGTTCAAATTACCGCAGAAGAGCTTCGGCCTCCTCGTTCTACACCATTTGCAGTCGTTCATTTATACAGTCGGGCTACTCTCATTCGTAACTCAACTAAACCCATCCCAAACCTCAGTTAAAGGCTCAATTGTCACGCTGGTTGGCAAACACTGGTGTGGCAGGATATCGCAAAGGGCCTGAGAGGGAACAGCGTTTCCCGTATAGGACAACTCGCAAGGAGCAGTTCTTGTTCCTGGAGCGTGATACGTTTGCCGAGTTAGCTGCGTAGCGATTAGGTTTCTGAGAGGGCGAGGGGGGACACACGACGTCAGTCAACGGCAGCACGACGTCAGTCAACGACAGCACGCCATCAATTCGAGCCTTGCCGTCAACAAACCGCGGGTTGGTCACTTCTAGCTTGCTTTGCCGCTTGCAGTAGATTTAATTCGGTGCCTCCTCCAGCGCGCTGTCCATATCGTCAGTGAGTTCGCCAGTTCGTGTTCAGAACTCTAGATACCGCGCTGCTCAACTGATAAATGTTAATTAGATAATACGCACGACTAACTTTCACATTGCATTAATATTCGCGCGGTGTCGCCGAAGTCACGAATCCAGTTCTTAGATGCACTTCGTCTACTGCATTCATTAACGTTCGTAAATTTAAAACCAACAGAATGCTAGCGGCTGAAGGTCTTAGCTGCTGACTGATACACAGTGGTGGGTGCGACCGTTTAACTCTTGCAGTGTGCCGCTATGCAGTGAGCGAAACGCATATTGTGTGTGGGTACGGAATAATCGCCGGCAGCGCAAGAATAATTTCGAGAGAACCTGTTGCCTTAACCAACGACGTTGCGGTTGTTATACGACGGCATATAAATCGGCCTCGCTTGTGCTCAGTGGTGCGTCTTGCTGCGACATACTTGCATCAAAGGGAAGGAAGGCATTGTGTCCCTTTTTTGTTTACCGTGGTTCGCGTCTTCTTCAGTATTTTCGTACAGGGGTAATGCTCCCTGCACGAAGCACGACTCAATAAACCAATATGCGTGGTAAGCGTACACTTATTTACTCGCGCTATTCGGATGTGTCTATGTCTATAATTGGAGCACCTGTTCGATACCCGATTCCTGGGGGCGAATAAAGGAATCGTGCCCTACCCAGCCGGTTGCAATTAACTGTTGTGTATAGTAAGAAAGGGTACTCTGGAGAAAAGTCTTTCGACATAGCGACTGCGCTTAACATTCCCTTAGTGTAAGGGAACAGTAGGTGCCATTATATGGAGCGCCATTGTTTACGGAAATTTCCCTCCCGTGCGTCGTCCTCCGAATATGGCCTATAAAAGGAAAATATGTCTCAAGTGCGCTTTCAAGGCTTCCCACGCATTCCTTTCGGCCGTAATTTTTCCCCTGCACAATCCTATAGCCCGCACCCGGAACGCAGAGTGGTGCAACCACTTTGTTCCTCGCTCTCGTCCCGCCATTTTCTTATATTTAGTGCGTCGTTCGCGGAACTACGTATTCTATAGTTTTCTTTTCATTGTTCGAAGCGACACGCTTGGGATGCGTATGCGGAAGTGACTTCGCGGGAGAAGAAACTTTTTATTCTTGAGACGGCGGGGAGAGAAAGGGAACCTGATCCCTTTTAAAGAACGACGATGGTGAAATTGTATGACGACTGCGGAAATGCCGCCTGAACACAGCTTTGTGGAAGGGCGGCATTTGTTTTTGCTAGTGAAGCTTACAGCTGGCTTCTTGGAGGTTCCTTTGTTTTGCACTGGAAAAAAAAACTACGTTTATAAGAAAATTACGAAGGAGAAAAGGAAAACGCACTGAAAAGCTTTGCGTCATTATTACGACCTTTTTGTGAATTGCGCTTTGAAGAGTCGTTCGCGATGACATGTGGAGAAAGAATGCCAGCCGACTTTTATTCTGTCCTCTCCTCTCTCCAGAGTGTTTTAAAATGTTCTTTCTTTCTATAGCAGTCAGTCTACGTTATCTGCGTGGCCGTAGAAGTTGCTGCACCATACCATGCTCCGCATTGAAAACTGCAATTACATATTATTGGCGCCCATTTCGTGATGGACTGACTTTATGGAGGCTGTTAATGGCCTACTGCTAATAAGACACCGCTGGCGCGGTAATGGCAATCGGGCAAGTTGGTCCAAATTTAACAGCCATATTAACGTAGTGACGAAAAACTTGTGGCCGCCTACGTGCAAACTGAAACAGATTTATTCAAAATTACTTCGTTGAACAGCGACGAAGGCAACCGTTCAACGAAAAATAGTCCTTATGAACAAATCGTCTCGTGCATTCGCCCCTTTGCATTCGCCCCTTTGCATTCGCCCTTTGCATATGCCCCTTTGCATTCGTCCCTTTGCATTCGTCCCTTTGCATTCGCCCCTTTGATTATTTTGCAAATGGCGTGGATGGCGACATTGTAGATGTAAATGTGCCAACCAAGAATCCGCAATTTTTTTTATTGCTCGCACATTAATGACACGATCTTAAAAGCGCTCTTGGGAAACCTTTGGCTCGTGTGTTTTGGAGCGCTTTAAGTATTTCGAAGAAGACGCTCGCTGATTTTTTATCGTAAATAATGGGGAAATCTTTCAGCCCAGTAGGCACTGCGGCATCATTAGGCACATATGCGTTATACGCCGTTACATGTCCCGTCTCAAAATCACGCCAGTGCTCGGAAACATAATTGAGGATTGGCCACAGCGTTCCTTATCTTAATTATTCGATTTGTTGCGGCAGGAAATTGCGTTTTCGCGGTAGAATGTTGCGTCATTACTTTCGCCTTCCTTCCGACTTTACGTTTTACCGCCAACGTGTTTCCTTTACTTATTTGGTGATTTTTCTGACTGAATTGTTTTGCCTCCACTAGCACGCAAGAAGCCCCACAAAAAACGTTAAGGTAAGAGTTGGAGGATGTAGTAACAAGAGTAAAAGAGTGAAGGCTCATTCGGTGAATGAATACCCTGTCAAAGGGCGAGCGGTAATCTAAGAGGAAATGGATTCGGGTAATGGCTTGCCGCACTGGCTGGGCGGCTTAATGACACGATCGACTAATGGAGGTATCCCACCGCCAGTAATACGGAAGCCATTTGATGAACTCTGCGGGTGACGTTTCCATTCGCCAGTTATTGTTAGCTAAAAGGCCAACTGAGTTTTCTGCCGGTGGCTGCCGGGAGACGAATAGCAACGCGGAGGCTATACACGAAATCAAGACAAGCGCCCGGCTTTGCGTCTTCTACATTTTGTAGCGAGCTAAAGAAATGGTGCGTCGAAAAGCGGCTATGTAGCAGCTTCAAAGAGAGCGCTCTATTATACCTTTTCGTTTCTTTTTTGTTTACTTGCTCATAGCCAGCAACAGTTCCGGCTTATTTTTCCTACTGCTCAGTATTTTACGTTTGTTCAATTAACGCATTGGTACACTGAGAAATGGAACGTCGAAACACGCCAGAGGTTCTAAGGAAATGTTTTTCGCTCAGTGGCCAAGTCGTCTCCTCTTTTTAATATATTTTGTCTTAGCCTTACTGCAACGTCTTAATATTTTTTTCCATTCCTCATCGCAGTACGTGGTATCTGTTCGCTGTCGTTTTCTTCTTAACACTTTCTTGACTACTTTACGATGCGTTTGTGTCTTACTCTTATGCACTTTCTTTTCTAAATTTCATTGTTTTAACTCATTGGATTACTTTCATTATCTGCTGGGTTGGTTATCAGGGAACGCTCAAAGGAGACCAAACATTTACGAACCATAAATCAATCCTAAAAAAGTGAAATAATAATACACCCTTGCTTTTTTTTCGGTATCACTAAAAGAAATATATATTGGGGGGATCTGCACTGTCCAGTTCCTTACCAGTCCCCGTTAGTGGCAGTTATATCCTAGAATATAACCTGGCTTTGCTGGCATAGGCCACTTTCATTGAGCTCGCCATCCTAATAGTCACGATCATCATCGGGGAGCTCAGGAAACTGGACTACCCTTTTTCGGTTCTTTTCTATCACTTCAGTGCGCACTGAGGAAGACAAAAAGGGGGGGGGGGGTGGTAGGCTCGCTTAACAACAACTGTCTCCCGAGCTATTGCTGCGATATTTCACTGGCCTAGTTTGCGGGCATGACCTGGTTTGGACTGCATAGAGCTAGCTATACAGAGAGCTAGATACAGTATGAAGAGACAGAACAAGGAAGCTCTCATTTTTTCGATGTCCAGCGGCCTAAAGGAGTCTAATATTGACTGAGCTAATGTCGAAGTCCTTTTTTTTCAATATTTGCTCCTGTCAATTCTTAAAAATTGCTGTGCGTTCCAACAATCAGTAAAATGTAATGATCAATATAGTCTCCGGTATTTTTACATCTTCTGCAGTTAAGTTTGTGTAATGTAAGAGATGAAACCTTGCCTTACGACCTAGATTTTTCCCCCTCTTAGCAGACTGCATAGCCTTTGCAGAGAAAGGCTGACGGAAAGACCGAACCGGCCTCTCGCTGCTACGAGCTCCTCCTCCCAAGAGCGGATAATTCACTTATGCGGTTTATATGAGCCGTCAATCGATGAACTGCTCTTAAACCTGACCATCGATATATATTATTATTCTTGCGCTTACGCGTGAGTCCTTATTATTATTATTTTTTTGCTTTCTTGTAACATCGAACAAAACATAAAAACTATGCCCCGCGGGCTGGAGCGTGACTATTCTGTGTGTTCAACGACGCAGGTCGCGGATATAATGCGCATCGATTGCCGGTGCCTTTGTTTCTTTCATTCTAACTTTCATATTTTACTTTATTCTCGTCACGGGGACGAGGTCGCGGCGATATCGTGTTGCTACACTTAGTGGCTGCGGAAGTCGAAGCTCTCGCTGAGCAATGAGCGAGCGGAGCCGAGGGAGACGATTTGAGAACGAAGCTTTCGTAGGTGAACCTCCTCGCACTTCGCTGACAGCGGCGGCGGCGGCTACACCGGCGCCGCTGTCGATCGTCTCGGCGAGTAGCTCACACACAGGACCGAACTCGTATACAAGTAGGCTCATCTTCAGCGCCGCCCGTGCTCCCCGTAGAGATGTTCCACAGGTCGGCTGTGCTCTCAATAAGGAATTATGCAGTGAAACGACGCCCGATATACTTAAATATCTTCCCTGCAACATTACGTTTTGAAGCGCACAATTAGTTTATTAAAGCGAAGCTTCCTCTTTATCTTTTTTTTTTGCGAGGTTTTGCGCGCCTGCTTGGTCGGCTTCTTGTCGAATGAAGTGGGCCAGTCCTGAAGATCGTTCTAGGCAGACATCGGCGATGGCGTGTCGAAAAGTTGGGCAGATCTCGGAGACTGTATTCCAAGGTTTCGTGGATACCGTGGGTAGCGCGTTGCGAGTTTCCTCGTTTCGCTGACTTGCCGGGCGGGCACGCAATCGCTTCGCTGTGAAATGTGTTGGAGAATGCGAACAGTTTTGCAGCCTTTAACCGTGGTCGCTTTACGGAAGTTTCGCTTCACATCGATTCCCAAAAGTGTGTTGAATCTGCGTAATTCTTTTTTTTTGTTAGTTGCAACCACATGAAGCCAACAGACAATCAATTCGGGGAAAGAATGTGTTACCTGTTCTTTTTAATTGAAATGTAGGAGTGACGAGAAAAACCAAGGAAATGAAATTGGATAGAAAGACAACTTGCAGCAGGTGACAGCTGAACCCACACCTTCTGCATTACGTGAGGAGCGTTCTTCCACGTACCAATAAGCTGCCGTGGTGGCCGTCCTCCTCCCTTACATTTTCATATATATATATATATATATATATATATATATATATATATATATATATATATATCTATATATATATATATATATATATATATATATATATATATATTCTTGGGAGTGTTAGCCAGTGCCAGCCATCAGGCGCCACGTAGTACGTGGACGCAACGCATCAGACTATAGGACTGCAAAGGCTGCATGCGGAACGCGTGATGACATCACTTCTATGGCGACTTTTTTTTTTTTCAGCGGTAGTCTTCGAAAGCGTTTATCGATGGAGCAAAATGTGCATATCTATCAGCATGACACATTGCTATGTTGAGCGATTACACAGAACCGGGCTGCACGAGAATATTTGTAACCTTTTCAATAGAAGCAACAATCGCGACGATAAAGAACCAGAACTGCGCTCGCTTCATTAGAGGCAGTTTACATCACAGAACAAAAAGCTGGAGTAACACTTCCTGTATGTCTACTTGCAGGACGTTATTTTTTTGTTGCTGCAACTCTTTTCACCATTCTTGTTCCTTTGACATTTGTATGTCGCTCTTTAATATCTTTCTCCACTTCAAAAAAGAAAAAAAAAGAGAAAATGTCTTGTATTGTGCCCTCCCGATTAGACACAGCGCTGTTTTCTATTTGTGGCATTAATTTATTCAGCTGATTGGTTTGCTTTGTTTCACGCTAACTTCACATCACCATTACTATTTCAGTTCCAATAGAAACAATTAAATCCAATAGTTCTGTCTTTTGAGCGCTCATTTTCGCTCTTAACTTTTTTGTCTACTAAGCTCAACAGCGTTAAACGAGACTCACTCTCTCGAAAATGTGATATACAGACTGTCCGCAGCGTCCACACAGCTCTCTAGAAGCAATTTTTACAAACTCTCAGCCAGGAGTATAACGCTGATATGGTAACGGAGCAGCATCATACGCGGCATTTCAGAGGCAGACTATATCTTAGTCGCAGCTCTCTGTCTACTACATGCCAGCAGCAGTAGAAAGACCATTTCTTTGCGGGTACGTTACAGAACAACGCCTCCCACGCGAGGATATTCATGAGTTTTATTTTCCCTCCCACTGCTGACATGAAGATGCATTGCGCCAGGAGCGAACACAGGAACTGGACTGTCTACCATTCGCTCCTCCCTGCTTTTTCGCAATCGCGGTGCCGCCAACGGGAGCGTGCCTTAATTGGGTGATGGAGAGTCCTTTATCTTCTCACATACAACAACACAGACGAGAAATAGAAGTAGTACAGGTGAGTGTGCCGGAACGGGGCCGGGTGGAAGCACGAACAGCTGAGAAGGAAGAAATGGGTGCCCACATTGCTGAAATATTGCGCGAGAATTAACGCTAGCGCCAAGACACGTGGCCGCCTTGCGATATTGCGGCGACGGAGGAGGCCGAGACGTTAATTAGAACGAATCTTGGCTCACCACGCCGAGAATTCTCTTGCACAAACTCCAGTTTTTCGGCCACTGACACCGCTGGCTGAGAAAGTTGTTGTGGGTGGAGAAGGCTGAGGGGAGGTGTGCAGACACTTGGGAATAGCCAAAGAAAAATGGAGTCAGCGTAATGGTTGCTGAGCTCAAAGGAGAAGGTTTGCAGCCTCTTGAGCGTAGCGCGAAGCTGAAAAGGAAACTGAAGCGGATTTCTCTGAAATCAAGCTGCGCAATTGAAGAAAGTTGAAGGTTTCTTTCTGAATAACTTTACTATACGGATATTTCTCATAGCTTCCTGCTACCTTTATGTCCAATGCAAACTTTTTTTTCATTAATGAACCTCCACCTAGCGCATTTCTGCAGGACTCATATTGGTAATGATTACCAGGACGCTTTTGTTGGGCCAAAGTGCTTCTGCGCCTTTTTCGCGAAGGTGGCAGGATTGCGTACCGATGTAGCAGCTCACGAGTTATTACGTGAACTGACCATATGAACCCTTTCTTAACTGCTATTTATGTGTCGCTTTCACTCTCTTCCTTGGTGAGCGTCTTTTCCTCATTTTTACCGCGACAGCCACCGCAAGTTGAAATCTCCCTGCGGTATCGTGCAACGTGGACGTGCTAAACACTACGCTATTGCATAGTTTCTGCACTCGGTAGTCAGGGTGTTTGTCTTCCACACACAGACTCTGCGAATGGTGGAGTCTGTGAACGTACTCCGGAGGCCGCAGAAGGCAAAACATTAGCGATATACTTTATAATGAAACGCTTATGGGGTTATTTTCGAAGGACAAGAGCGGCGCGAGCGTTGAGTCGGACATTTAACGTCTCATCGACGCGAATATGCCCTGATATCTCGGGACACCCAGTATAGAAAACGACGTGGCCCTCGAAACAACTACGTGAAAGCCGCTGTGCTTAGTGCCCACTTTGTAACTTCTCGTGTAACGGGTCGCGCGTTCTTTTTATTGCGATATATGGACACTCCAGGCGCATTTCTGCTGTGGTTTTCGCCGTGATGTTCCCTATGAAGTCCAAGGGCAATAACATCGTTGTCGCAGCGTATGCTTTATGCACTAGTGAAAGCGTGCGAGAGTGGGCCGACGATGGCAGCTCAATCTCGCGCACGCAAGGGAAGAAAGCAGGGAGAATGCGCGCCGTTATCCGTCGCGCGCAAGGCACCGGGAAAAGGGGAGGGAGGAAGGGAAGGGAGCGTTGTACTCCGGCTGCTGCTGTGTATGGTGCGGCTACGCGCGGCCGCGCCGGTCTTATCTTGAAAGCATGCTGCGATGGGACAGAGTGCACAGAGTGCTACTACCTTCGTGTGCCTTGGGTCTGCAGTGACCCAAGTAGGCATCAAATTGACCCATTGAAGAGAGGCACATACCCAGTGGGACGCACCCAGTCACCCAAGTGGACGTCAGAGTTTCATATTGCTACGGGGTAGTATTCCCAATGACCAAGAGCCGAGCAGGAAGAAGAAGAAGACGACGATTGGAAGCTAGCGCGGGCTGTTGCCTCTTGGTCAACTGCGGCGTATAGCCTTGTAAATATACTTGTAAATAGCTTTTCGTCGGTGTCTTCCTACGTAACATATTTGGTGGAGGTGGACGTTCCCTGTACCTCGTCACGGAGCTTCGCAGTGGACGGTACGTCGAGCCTACCTTCATGGCTCCCGGCGACGCCAACCCGACACCACCGGCTCCGACACCTGCTGCCACTTCGACGACCTACATCACCCTCTCCGCTCCCCGTGATCCTGGCGTATTCTCGGCAAAAGATGGGGAAGACGTCGAGGACTGGATCAGCCTTTCCGAACACGTCAGCCGCAATAACCGGTGGGACCCAACTATCATGCTCGCCAACGTCGTCTTTTACCTCGGTGGCACACCTCGAGTTTGGTATCGGACGCACGAAGATGAGCTGACCAGTTGGGATTCGCTTAAGCAAAAGCTTCGAGACTTGTTCGACAACCCCTACGGTCACCAACTTGCCGCGCAGAAGGCGCTTTCCGGTCGTGTGCAGACGTCAACGGAGCCCTCCGTCACGTACATTCAGGACGTCTTGGCTCTATGCCGCAAAGTTGACGCACACATGACTGAGTCCGCAAGGTCTCCCACATCCTCAAAGGCATTGCTGATGACGCGTTCAACTTGCTCGTATTTAACAACGTCGCGACGGTGGATGCAGTTATAAAAGAGTGCCGCCGCCTGGAATTTGCTCAAAGCCGACGTATCGACCAACAGTTTGCCCGTCTGCCCAACACCCCAGCGACATCTTCCTGTGCCGACGCTCCTCGTCCCAACAACACTGGCGATGTTACCAGGATTGTCCGGCGTGAACTCGAGGCCGCCTATCCGGCTGCGTTCGACTCCGGCCCCTCCAATGCACCTGCAGTCACTGTTTCCCTGATCCAGGCAGTTGTCCGCCAGGAGTTCGCCAACATGGGTATTCACACCATCTGCTCGGCCCATCGCCCTGATCCCCACCCGGCATCTTCGATTCCACCCCGTCCCGCACCTTCTTACCCCCCACGTTTCCGCAACCCCTCTGAATGGCGCACTGCAGACGACAAGCCAATTTGTTTTCACTGCCATCGAATTGGGCACATTTCTCGGCACTGCCGCAGTCGCTGGAGTTCCCTGAACCAGTCTCCATCTACTGCCTACTCTCGCCCCCCAGATGGCCTTTCTCGTCGCTATGCTGCCCGCTCAGATAATGCCGCCACCGATTCTCCTGCGCCGAACCGCCCCTATTCTCGTTCACCTTCGCCCCAACGACGACAATCTCGCTCTCCCCAGCCCCGTCGTTCCTATTCGCCGACTCCCTTCGGACGCCGCTCCCAGCCGGAAAACTAGACGATGCAGCGCCTCGAGGTGACGCTGCATTGCTCCCTACGCCGCCAATTCCTCTCCTGACGTTGCCCACTCATCTGAACCTTCTTTACGTGCAAGTCGACGGTGTTCCTGTATCCGCTCTCATAGACACTGGGGCGCATTTGTCGGTAATGAGCGCGGATCTTCGTACCCGGCTGAGGAAAATAATCACGCCCGCCACGGCGCCTGTTGTCCGTGTCGCCGATGGCGGAACAGCCCCCGTCATTGGTATGTGCGCCGCCCGCGTCTCCTTCGCCGATCGCTCCACTACCGTGCTATTCACAGTCATCGCTCACTGTCCCCACGACATCATCCTCGGCCTCGACTTCCTCTCCGCACATTCTGCTCTCATCGATTGCTCCGCCAGTACTCTCCGCCTCGACCTGCCTGTTCTGGATCCCGCTGAACAACACCTTCCTCGCCTCAGTTCCATCGACTTCGTTCGTTTGCCACATTCGGCACTGACTTACGTTGACTTCGTGTCATCCCCACCAGTGCCCGACGCTCACTACATCGCGGCTCCTATGCAAGGCGTCCTCCTTACACACGGGATCACACTACCTCATACCATTTTATCTATTACGGCGAATTGCGTCTGCCTGCCAGTGGTCAATTTTGCCTTGACGACACAAGTGCTGCCACGCGGGATGTCTCTGGCCCAACTTTGCTCATTCGAGGATCACTCTGTAGCATCGATTTCAGTAGACGACAATTCAACCGATCCTCCTTTGCCATCGCAGTCGGCAACTTGTACCATCGCCAACTTACAGAAAATGATTGCACCCGACATGCCGTCCGAGCACGCTCGTGCGCTCTACCACGTTCTGATGTCCTACCAAGATATTTTTGACTTTAACGATCGTCCTTTGGCCCAAACAACAGCTGTTAAACATCGCTATAATACCGGAGATGCCCCTCCTATTCATCGCCGCCCGTATCGAGTATCACCGGCTGAGCGTCAAGTGATTCATACCGAAGTTCGCAAAATGCTTGCCAAGAACATTATTGAACCGTCATGTAGTCCATGGGCGTCACCGGTTGTGCTGGTAAAAAAGAAGGATGGCTCATGGCGCTTTTGCGTGGATTATCGGCACCTTAACAGGGTTACCAAAAAGGACGTGTATCCCCTACCACGGATTGATGACGCCCTTGACTGCCCCCACGGTGCTCGCTATTTCTCCTCTATTGACCTTCGCTCCGGCTATTGGCAGATTGCCGTGGACGATCTCGACCGCGAGAAGACTGCCTTTGTGACACCCGACGGTCTTTATCAATTCAAGGTGATGCCGTTCGGCCTATGTAATGCTCCTGCCACTTTTGAACGCATGATGGACTCCCTTCTTCACGGTTTCAAATGGTCCACATGTCTGTGCTACTTGGACGACGTTATAGTATTCTCCCCAACATTCGCTTCGCACCTCGAGCGCCTCTCAGCAGTCCTGGACGTTTTTCGGCGAGCCGGTCTGCAACTCAACGCATCGAAGTGCCAATTCGGCCGTCGCCAGATTACTGTCCTTGGACATCTCATTGACGCGAACGGAGTGCAACCGGACCCAGGCAAGATCCATGCTGTTACGCACTTCCATGTTCCGAAGTGTGTCAAGGATGTGCGCAGCTTCATCGGGCTTTGCTCGTACTTCCGCCGTTTCGTCAAAAATTTCGCGGCCATAGCACGACCACTAACCGAGCTTTTGAGAAATATAAGGGCTGCAGATTCCCAGTGTCATGTGCATAGTGACCTAAGTGGGTCCTACGTTTACTTTGGAACCCGGTTGTGGTGGCGGTTGTCCCTCAGCATAGCAGTCCGTTGCTCTACTCACCAGACCATTAACTACTCAGGGACACAAGTTGGCGGGAAAATGGGTAGATATATAAATAGGTGGATATATAGATACCACGAATCACCTTAAAACTGCTCAGCCCGGCTCACTAAGCTCAGACTGACCAAATTTCTAGTTAACTGTATACTCACTCGAACTCGGACACACCAAAATTTTATGCAGCCGGCCTCACTCAGGCTCAGACTCGGACTCATCCTAGTCTGAGTGAGTCGATTCATGAGTGAGTTTTTAGATCTATGGCAGCGCATTGATGCAGGGTTGTAAGCTTTCACCCTGTGTTAGGTCGTTTTGCTCTTTCTCGCCATACAATGAGGAGGTCGCCTGATAGAGACGGTGTGACGATGGATCGAGCTTTTTTAACCGCTGTCACAGCAAAGGAATAGCTGCACAAAATTGTGAGTGTTGCGTTACCTTTCGTCATTGTTCCCCGCTGTTCCATGTGTTGAATAGAAATGAGCTGGGATAACATCCTGCACCATTGTGTTAGAAATATTTGGCTTAAAGTCTGTCGACTGTTTGCATAGAATCCATTTGGTTACCCTATAGACGCAGCAGTAAAGCAGAACTTGAAAAGTACCGCAACATTAAAATTTAAAATGTACATTGGACAAATTTTTATTTTATGTCTGATGAACTAGGACGACTCCAGCAAAGGCCTTCAGAAGTACTGAAGGAAAACAATGGTATAATTGTCCTCTGTTGACATGGGGCCAGGGGAACGTGCTGCGTAGGTCTTGTGAAAAGCTGGTCGATGTGTGAAAGAAGTGCGTAGGTGGCCGACAATATATGTAGTTTGAGCGTGATGTAGCAAAAATAGGCCTTCTGTGTGTGCCATACAACGTAGCCTGTCGTAACCATAGAAAAACTTTAGCGCTTACAATGGCGGACAGGCGTAGCATGAAATTAACTCCAATCGTGGCGTGCCGTTCCTTAGGACGGCGAAGAGCTGATTACGCTGGGCGTAATGATGCATGGTCTAACAAGGCTTGCGCAGGAAAGGAAGAGTGTACAGGATGTGAACGCCGCGACGCGTTGTTGCAATACGAAATTAACACGAATAAATCTTGGCTATATGACAGATAAGGCTAAATTAGACTACATCGTGATATGCTTACGCTCTTAGCATCTTGATGTAGCGAACTGCATGGGTACAAACAATGCAGTCGACAAAGCAGCAGATGAAACGTAGTCCCATAATACAGTTAACGCGGACATCGTGCAGTAAGCGAACGTGTGGCACACTGCTTCGCCAAATTTATAGCTCGCTGAACTTGATGATGTAACGGAGCTGGCAAAATTAGTCCCAGTATCTGTCCCATTAGCTTTGTCCCAGTAGCATTAGGCCACACTTGTGTTTATTTTTTTATTTTCTTGGTGCGGCTTCAAAGGTTCTTGAAATCGCAAACTGCAGACTAAGTAAAAATTTGGAGGATGTTTAAGCTTCACCTTTAAGAGTGGAACGCGATAGCATTCAAAGATCCCTGACGGCTTTTCACGCTTCCCGGAAACTGGAGCCTAATGTTACCGCAACTTTTACTGGAAAACACTGGCGGCGAATGCTATGTGCACGAAGGGAAGCTTTCTGGTTTAAACGTGGCCTTTTGCGTGGGTTGATTTCCTGTTATTGTTTCGCACTTTTAATAGTTTCAGTTTGAGAAGAGCTAACGTAAAAGATATGCGCGGTGGGTGTTTATATTTCATTGATTTGTTTGTGGGCTGCCGTTCTCGAAATTCGGAGGAATAACTTTGTAAACAATGAAAGACAAGGTATGAGCAACGTTGGTGGTAGAAGAGTGGTTGGGTATGCGTGGTTCGAATTTGATTCGAAATACATTTTATCAAAGTGGTGTCCGACGCTATACGCCGGACTCCGAAGGCGGATTATCCATAGAGAAAGAAAATTTCTCTATGGGTTATCTGCGACATGGACCTTTAATGCTTTCGCGTTAAAACATCGCAATAAATGATGGAGGACACATATTTCCAAACCCTCTGTATACATAAGTGCTCGGTTTGTTATCGACTGGGACACTTGGACACTGTCTCGTCTTCTCGCCTTTGGCTATCAACATTATTTATTAGCCACCTTAGTATCACTCTTACGCGCGCGCGCGCAAACGCACACGCACACGCGCACACGCGCACACACACACACACACACACACACACACACACACACACACACACACACACACACACACACACACACACACACACACACACACACACACACACACACACACGCACACGCACACGCACGCACACACACGCACAGAGACACGCGCACACACACAGACACGCGCACACACACACGCACGCGCGCGCGCACACACACAGACACGCGCGCACACACACACACACACACACACACGCACACGCACACGCACGCACGCACGCACGCACGCACGCACACACGCGCGCACACACACACACACACACACACACACACACACACACACACACACACACACACACACACACGCACACGCGCACGCGCACGCGCACGCGCACGCGCACACGCACACGCACACGCACACGCACACCATGGTGTCTTACACACTTAGGTGTCTCTTAATCTCTTAGTGTTCTTTAGGTCAACTTTAGGTGTAGCAAACACGTTAACCAAACTCGCGGCAACTGTTCTACATTATTCGGCCTGTTAAATATCATGCCACCTTCTGGTGTGCGACGTGATCACTGACGTCATTACTTCCGCTTTCTACTTTCGGGTTTCCAGGATTTGCCCCAAAGTCGTGCTCACGTGGAGGGTTTCTAAAGTCTACGATTCTGTGCTTTGGCGTGCGGTTACGAGTGATTTCTAATTAATTCTAATTATTCCAGACAGTTCAGTAACTCAACTTGTAGCTAACCTTATGCTCTGATATAACTATAATGAAAGCCGTGAATTTTTTACTGTACTATTTTTCTTATTTCTTTCTGATTTATTTTGAATTTTCTCCACGGTCGTCTCATGAGGTGAATCGGAAGTGCTGCGCAAGAAACAAGAGTGTCGCTCGATGCTCGTGTTACTAAAGAAATGGCCAGTCTATTACGCGATGGGGATATATAGTCAGCTACTGCGCACATCGAGAGAAATGTGGCGGGGGGAGCTTTTCCCGGCGTCTACACTTTCGATATTTGTCATTGTGGTTCTAGCCCGTAGCTACAGCCAGGGCACTTCGTTAGTATGGACTTGCGGGAATCCTTATAAGAACAGCGTTCCATAGCGGCAGCTTCAAGGTTCAATTCCTTTTTAGCGCGATAACGTTAAAGGCCCCATGTGGCAGAAAATCCGATGTCGGACGTTGTTTTGCAAAAAGATTTTCCAACCACCTATGCCCAGGCCCTACATTTGGCGCAAGGACGACCACCTTTGAATGTTGTAGCGCGTAGTTTCGCGTTACTGTTTGAATTTTCTGGTTTCCATTTTTTTCCTCTTCTTCCTCTTTCTCCTTTTATTCCCTTTACCCCTTTCCCCAGCACAGGGTAGCCAGCCGGTACTTACACTGGCTAACCTCCCTGTCTTTCCTCTCCTTTGTCTCCTCCTCCTCCTTGGCGCGAGGAAGCTGCTGAACTAATTGAATTTCTCAAGGTAAAGAACGTTGGAAATTTTTAAAATATGAATTGCAAACATCCTCAGACATGATAGCGTGGGTCTGTAATTTGGCTGTACGGGAAAATATAATTCTATTACGTGAAAACTCAAAGAAACCCATCTTCCAGCGTTTCTACCATTCATAGACCGGCCGCGTCGTCCGTCATTTGTGCGCGCCGGCACCTGAGTATCTGAGGGGCCACGGAGCGGCGTGCTGGGTTTCTCGCAATACCTCCAGATGGCGCTCGCCTCGGGCGCATCGCGGCCCACGCAAGAGGCCGCGTTTCTACGACAAAGCCCACCTTCGTGCATAGCGTTCGCAGCCAGCGTTTCCTGGTTAACATTACGGTTACATACACTACAATTGCCAGGAAGCGTGAGAAGCAGTCAGGGATATTTGAATGCTATCGCATTCCCCTCTTAAAGGTGAAGCTTAAGCGTCCTCCATCCTTTCTTTTTTGTGAAAAGAGTCGTTCATTGAATAAAAGCCGATGTTCCGATTTCTCTAAGATGTACCAAAATCGTGTGATCTCCACCTGTTCATGGTCGGCGCTATCGCTGAAAGCGGCAACGCCGTCGCTCTCTGCGTTCTCAGTTTTCAATGTATCTTCCGACCGGCGAGTGGGTCACATTAAGAGTGAGCGCCACTCTCAGGACATCGTCAAATGCCGCCATATTGTCGAATTTTGTAGTGTCGGAATTTTGAGCCAATCATAGAGACCATAGCAGCCCTCTGGGCCAATCATAGCTGACAAGATGGCGAATTCAATAATGTGGCAGAATATGTCAATGTCTAGACTATCAGCCCTTCTTCTTAATTGTCATAGTTATCTTCCGAGCCATCCTGCAGCCTTAATTGCTTGGCCAAACGTAACATATGCATCACAGAGTACATGAGGTACATGGCCAGAAGTGTATAACACTTCCGTATGACGTCGGCTTAATTACTACCGGAGGACTGTGGCAGTTTCGTTTTATCAACATGCTGTTACTGATTTTGCGATAGACATCCATAGAATAAAGCAAAATGTAATCCATTTGCTATATTTGCCGCATGTCAGTAGAAGACGCACAACGTTAGTCTATTATCACGCAAGTATGTTATAACTAAAACTCGGTTTCTGTTACTACTTTTCAGGTTCTTGCATAATGTTTTCTGTTGTATTTTTTTTCCTTTGCTTCGTTCGCTGCGGCAGCAGGGGGCGTTTTCGTTACCGCTCAAGCAGTAACGAAAAATTCCAGCCACTTTGCCGGCTCGTCCGGCCGTGTCAACGGCCGGTGTAATCAACGCATCTAGCGAAGCTACTGCAGACATTGGCACTGTTATTCCCATATCGTCGCATCTTCCACTCTTGTGGTTGTGTGCTCAACCGATTTTCAGGGCTGTTGTTCGCGCCTATAGCGTCGGCCGCAACCCATGCAGCACTGCAACGACAATTCGAAAAGAGCTCTGCGGTTCACTGACAAGGAAAACGGCACACGGATGCTCTGCTTCCCAGAATACGAGGTAAGCGAGTCAGTTTTTGCAGTTGCTGCGAAGTTAATTGGCGCAAAATTTTGTCTAGCTAACCGGTGAACTGAATGCACGCTGTTAGCTGTTTCTCGTGCTTATGATCTAGTTTACGGATGATAAAAAAAAAATACGTAACGGTACTTCGACGCATTCACAGAAATTGCCTGCTTGCTTCATATCCTAATCTGAAATATTAAAAAAAAAATTGCCTACTCATTTGATAGTATGCTGTCCATGCTTTGAGCACAATTTAGTTCATCATGATTAAGCGTAAATGCCGGGTAAACTCCTGACTGTAAGCATAGCGCAAGCCGACTGGCTGTGAGAACGTAGAAGTGGGTGCCTTCTAGCGCGTTGACCGGGTGTGCATGTTTGTTTTGATATGAGCATATTACAGCTCCAGCCTAGCTTATGTGCGCGTGAGATGTGTCTTCCTTTGAGGGTTTTTACAGTGCTGCAATGAGAGAAGCAAAAGTTTATACAGAAGGCGCAGCGTTATCTATTTTAAATCGTTATCTTATTTAACCGACAGATCTTTTTCATTAGGTGAAATCGAGCTAATAGTGTCGCGACAGCGGGAGGCCTAATTGTGCAGGGATGTATTAGAGGAGCGAAACTGTACCTTTGATGTGCCCGTCACATGCTCGAAGAAAGAAAATGTTCGGCTACATATACTGGCGTGATATAGAAAAAGCACCTTGCCCAGAAGTGCAGTTGGTAACGGTATGTGAAGGTTACTCTAACTTTAATTGAATGTCCTGCGAATGAATGAATGAATGAACGAATGAATGAATGAATGAACGAATGAATGAATGAACGTTTATGTAAATAGAAAGGCTCTTAAGCCAATTATGGCGAAACAGGAGATGGGGGGGGGGTGCAAAGGTAAAATATGTATGCCAATAGCACCGACTTAGGCGTAGACGCGGTGGATGACGCCCGTCTGCCTCGTGAAAGCCAGCAGGCCGCGCAGTTCGCTTTTCTTTCGTGCGTCACTGCCAGTTACTGCCGTCCACTGTTCGTAAAGCTAGCGAAAGAATTAAAAACAAAAAATAAACATAAAAACATCCCTCTAGTTATCTGAAACAAAAGGGCAGAAATCCGAGCACCTGGCCATGCCGCTTCGCAAACATAGGGTTGAATTCAGAATACGATCACACATCGCATGTAGCTAAAAATGAAAGCGACAAAAAAAAAATGTGCGCAATAGCTGTGCTACTGTCGGTTCTCGTCCGCCGAGATAAGCAAAAATCGTGAGGCAAGTGTGGGTTGAAGCCGAGAAGTGCGACGTCTCCCTTTCTCTCATCAAGGCTACCTCTGTTAAGGCGATGCCCTTGATTTTTCTTTGTTTTGCTTGTGACACGAAGGCCTCTGGCATGTAGCAGAAGGAAAATCGCTGCTTCTTGTATTTCCGTGAACATAGGTTTTCTGAGCAATTTCAGTAGCACCGTATATAATGCAATACTTCAGAATAATCTAGACTGGCATTAATAAAAGCTACTGAATTCTACCATTTTAAATGGCCATCGTCACACGATTGTCTTGCTATCACCCTAATCGGCATCATGGGTGGCGGGCACCGAAACACCAGTCATTAGCACTGTTCTTCTAGAACGACATTCAAATAAGATATTTTCGTAGTAAATGCTTGTGAATAGTGGCCCTGGCGCAGAAAGTTGAGAGGTCAGGTGGGCGTCTGTCTTTATTTTCTGAGCCTCTCCTGGCAAGTCAAGCCCCAAGCTCCAGCTTAACATATTCTGTTAAGTATCCTGTTACCGAAAGTCCAACGTGTCTTGATCTGATGCTGCGCACGATTCCCATCGTTTCTGTCTTTCACTGCTTTTCCTGTGCTCATCCGCGCTATAATTCACTCAATAAGATAATTGGAGATAGAACTGGAGAGAGAGATAACTGAAAGACAGAGACGTTAAACATTCAAGAGTCTGATTGGCTATCCTACGCTGGGGGAAGAAAGAAGTGGATTAGAAAGAAGGGAGAGGGAGGGGGGTAGAGAGGCGTGCAGGGACAGCACTGCAGATTCAAAGGCGGTCTCACAAGCCAGGCGTTCTCAGAAAGCACAAAAGTGCATTCACTGGCTTGTGAGCCGATGATCGATGGGTACGGTGTTGTAGTACTGTCTGTTTACTCAGGTAACGATAAACTAGTTCCCTGAATGCGTTAGACATAGATTGTCTTTGTTCTTCAAATTAAGGGAGAAACCTGCCCTTAATTTGAAGAACAAAGACAGTCTATGTCTAACGCATTCAGGGAACTAGTTTATCGTTATCTGAGTAAACAGACAGTACTACAACACCGTACCCGCTTTCAAAGCTGCTCTGGGCCTGCCTAAATGTACTTCAACGGAGCGCATGTTAGCTTTGGGAGTGCACAATACTTTTGACGAACTGAGGCAAGCCACCCTGATGCGACAGAGGGAGCGCCTCAGCTTCACAAAAACTGGTAGGGAAATATTGGCTAGACTCAATATCCCAGCATACCCCATTTATCTCACAGAGCAGGCCGTACCTCTCCCTCCTTCGATGAGATCCAAAATTACAGTAGCCCCAATTCCAAAGAATATGCATCCAGAGTTCAACAAAGGAAGGCGCAAAGCACGTGCACAACACATTCAATCAGCCTACTCTAATAACCATAGGTACAACACGTACTACACGGACGCAGCTTTGTATGCAGAGGCGACCGGGCAGCGCTACCAAAGGAGGTACGCCCTGGCAGTCGTGAACGCTGTCAGCCAACAGCAAATTACCGCGTCGGCCACGGCGGGATCCCCAACCTCGGCTGAAATATTAGCAGTGGCAATCGCACTCGCTCACGCGGAGCGTTCGCAAAGGGACTCGGTTGTGGTCACGGACTCCCAGGAGACATGTCGCATGTTTCTCAAGGGGCACGTGACTGCGGCTAGCCTCGCGATAATCCCCAAATCCTTCAACCACCATCATCGCCTACCCTGGTGCCCGGGCCACGCGGGGGTACAGGGGAATGAAAAGGCTAACGCGTTAGCTCGAGGGTTCACTAACCGAGCGACGCCATCCTCTTCTAACCCCAACCACCCGCACTACCCCTCACAAAATTCCACCAATTTAAATGCCAAAGACATCCTTGCTCATCAGCGTGGAGTCCGAAGAAAATACCCGCCGCCTCACCCACAACTTAACGGGGAAGAGGCCGCCGATTGGCGTAAAATACAGAGTGGGGTGTTCCCCCATTTAAAATTGCTAAACGCCATGTATCCCACTCGTTATAGGGCCAACTGTCCTTGGTGTGGTGGCATACCTACCCTAATGCACATAACCTGGGAGTGCACTAAGCACCCTCATAGGCCAAACACCAGTAGGACAATGGAGCAGTGGGAGGCACAGCTCGCCCGCTCCGACCTGGCAGGACAAAAGTCCTTAATTAGCCAGGTCAGGCAGGCGGCAGAGGCCAGTGGGGCCCTGGACTGAGAGGCTCCGACCACCCCTCCTTCAAATCTTTACAATTACAATAAGGTTTCTCTCTCTCTCTCTCTCAAATTAAGGGCAGTGGCACAATAGGTAGTCAATGTTCTCCTTGCAGCCTCAGACATCATATGCAGGACTAACAGGGCACTGGAAGGTCTCATTGTACAAGGGGCAAAAACATGTCCTGAAGTACTGCATAATCTAGCCCTTGGCTAGCGGATGCAGACGCTCTAACAACAATTTTGTCTGCCATAAGAAATATAGTAAATCACACGGATAAATTGCCTGATTCTTGAGAACGAAATTAACTAAAGAGAAGGCTTAAGTACAAAACGCAGAATGACGAGAGATATATAGACTCAAGAATAAGCTAAAGGCCAGTGCAAATGCCAAATTACAAGCAAGCGCCGACACATTCGCTCAGCAAAATGGTAGCATTTCCTGAGTTCCGTGCCTGCCCGCCCTGGACGTCGTCACGTCAATCCTAGGATACATCGATCTTCCCTTTGTAATGATGTAATCGTCAATGTTTTAACTCCCGTATTCAGAAAAGTTCTTCCATTTGACGCTGATCTCAGACTGAATTGAGTCACAGACTCCAAGTTACGCTTGTTGTCGTTTCCTACGACGAAGAGCTGCTTCAGGGACTCTGCTCCAGCCTCTTAGATTGGACGCTGAAAGCACGCTATTGTGGTGTTATAGCTCGGTAATCGCATAGCAGCGTTACTGATGCGCAGTGATTGGTTTAGACTATAGGACTGCGCTTCAGCTTTTGCTTTGTCGGCAACAAAGGTGCTTCCATCCCTTCTACATTCTTTTAGTTCTGCTAGACATGAGTCCTTAGATTGCGTAGGCTATTTGTTAGTGTTCTTTTTTCCTTTCTTTCTTTCTTTCTTTCTTTCTTTCTTTCTTTCTTTCTTTCTTTCTTTCTTTCTTTCTTTCTTTCTTTCTTTCTTTCTTTCTTTCTTTCTTTCTTTCTTTCTTTCTTTCTTTCTTTCTTTCTTTCTTTCTTTCTTTCTCTTCATCATTCTTTCTCTTCCGTGAATAGCTTTATGTGCCTACATTTTCACATATTCTTACTTCGTATACTTCTTTTTCATGCTTCACCCTAACTATTCGCAGTAAAATGTCAGAAGTTTCGCTAGACTTCCATTAGACCTCCCATTAAAACATCTCTCTTGGCCCAAAATCATTTAAAGTAATACCCACTAGGACAAATGCAATGTGCCCGATAAGCTCCTTCTTCTTCCAGAAGAAAGGTGCGCTGCCCATTACAATAAGTTATATGAAAGCGGCAGAAGATAAAACAATGCAATGTAAAGAAAGCGAGGAAGAGAAACAAAAGTAGAAAAAGAAAGTCCACATTCCTTCCGCGAGAAAGAGCAAGAGAGAAGAAAAAAGGAAGGAAGGGGAGGGTGTTACCTCTATTAGTTTCATTGACATTCTTTCATTTAGTTTTCTTGCGATATAATTTATTCTTATCTTTTTAACTTTTCTTCCGTTTTCATATTCTTATATTTTTATATTTTATATTTTCGTAGTCTTATCTTTTCTGCCCCTTACGCCATCCCCCTCTGCAGAGTAGCTAACCGGACACTTCATCTGGGTAATCTCTCTGCCTTTCACCTCTTGTTTTCCCTCAATTAATTTATTCGTATATATTTTGATGTTAACAAAATAAATGCAGTAGAAAAGGCACTCTTTACCTCAATATCTCCACAGCAAAACGTGTAGAACAAAACAGAACAGAACAGAAGTTAACCAATTTGCACCTTATCTGCTGCCCTAATAGCCAGGAGGCAGAAGCAAGAAAAAAAAGGAAAGGGGAGATAAGAAATGATGCATGCTCACATACACAGCAACGTTCATTGTGCATTCAAAGGCAGCCGCAGAGTGCTTTTGACAATAAGAGCAGTAGTCTTTGAAAAAGTCAGGCCACGTCACATCGGGTAAGAAACTTCCGAAATATAGGAGGCAAGGCGTCTGCTCACCATTTCCCAGTGGTCGCATGGATGGGGCGCATGGGACTGTAATAAGAGGGGCACCTTCGCATACATTGCTCCAAAGGCGCATTGCCGCAACGTGTGCCGCATTTCTTCCCGTATAAAACGGATGAAATATGCCTGGGCCGTACGTAAGCCCAAGTCTTTTGTATACGGGCGACTAGACGCTCCGCCATTTCCTGCAATTTTTTCTTCAAACATCCCGACTGTGCCCACAAAGGGTCCGCACTGAACATAAATCAGAGGTCACGCTCCGAGCTAAGACGCGTACTTGTTCTATGGACTATAGCGTGACCTATGCGACCAGTTTTAAGAAAGCGCTTTTGAGCTTTCTGAGGCCCACTTATCTCGACGAGGTGCTTTAACTGTGTTGTTACTCGTCACGCGTTGTGGTGTATATTGTATATGTTTCGTGTATAAATATATATACGTTCATTGTACGTATCACTTCATTTGTCGTCGTCCCCATCTGGAGAAGCTTGTTAAGCATGCCGTCAGGCAGCTTGTCTCTCTAAGTGACCGCAACGTTGCCCTTCCAGCACCACTTTCCAAGAATTGATACTTCACATGTAGCTCCTTTGACCTCTTCTCCAACTTCGTTCTGTTTTTCCTAGCGGGGGGATGAAGGGCGGAGGGCGATGGTGAATGAAAGCTCTTCTGGCAAGTTGCCACAACGTTCCTGCTTTCTTTCTTTTTTCTTCGAAAAGAACGAAAATGGTTGAACTTATTGAGAAGCTTGGCACAAAGTGACTGTTCCAAATAGAAAGCAACATCTTCGCAGCAGCCATCGTCGGTGGACTCTTTCACACTATATCTAGCTTCTTTATACTAACGCAGTCCTGGCATAGCTGAGATTAATATGCTTACAAGTAGCGAATCACCACCATCATCAGCATCATCGTCATTATCATCATTTTTATTCTTTTTCTTTTTGGCCGAAATCGATACAACAGAAGACCATTTGTGTTCATCCAAATACTGACGCCGGGTCCACAGCGCGTGAGCCATCGTATACTCCTCTTGCCGCCTTTCTTTTTAAGTGCCACCAGAAAAAGCGATAGTTATGTTGAGTGGTACCCACACAGACAGTAAAGGCGTACATCCACTTTAGTGGGATGAGTAAATGACACTCCATGACATGAATACTTCAACCTTTCTTTGAAAAGATGCTTGGTAAGTCATATAAAAGATTAAAAGCTTAAGACACTTGGTGGCGTCACCATGCAGTTTTCCCGCCAGCTTCCTACAGGGTCGGGAATGATACTGTATCCGCATAAAACTACAGTATCTAATCATTCGTCCAAAACAAACAAACAAACAAACAAACAAACAAACAAACAAACAAACAAACAAACAAAATGCATACCTGTGTTAACCGATATCTCCGCCTGATATGTTGGACCTGCTGGATCAACCGGACCTACCCCCGACCAATCTTTGACATAATGGGAAGTAGAATATGGGCCGCCATTACGTTAATGCTTCATGAATAAACATAATGACTATTTTCGTTTGTCTCTGGCGCAGATGATTCCTGCTGCAACTGAAGAGCATAATGTCTGTTCCCAACGTTTCTACAGGCCACATTCCGAATTCCTTTAAAAGTCGACAACTTGAGTAATGGGAACAATATTTAGTATTATAGCGATAGCAATTATATGCGCGCTCTAGGCGCATTCTTGTCGTCGCCGTCGCCGTGATGTTCTGTATAAGGTGCTTGGGCGATAACGTTGTTGCCGCGCACCATATGCTGTATGTGCGAGTGAGAGCACGCGAGAGGAATCGCGGCTCAATCTGGAGCGCGCGCGGGAGGAAGGTGGAGAGGAGGAAACACGCCCCTCTTCCGTCGCGCGAAAGGCCGCGGGGGGATAGGAGGGAGAGAGGGGGACAGCGTTGTGCTCCGGCAGCAACTGTGTATTTCACTACCGGGTGCAAGGGGAACTGACGATAGCCGCTCAATTTCGCCGCAGCTGTGGCACAGCGACTGTTGTCTGTTCTTGCGAGTCCCGAGTGATGCTGAACGGAACGCTTCCCCTCACTTTCCCTACACCGCACATGCCAACACGTCGCCTGAAGCCGGAGGCTTGAAATGTACTGGCAATTCAAGGCGTAATATAGCAACCCAGTCGTTGATCGTCGTGTCGCAGCATTCGCGCCAGTTTGGAGCATGACATAGCGACGTAAGTTATGTCGATTACAGCACATCCATATCTTTCGAGTGTCTATTCTCGCATGTTCTTTGCGTCACTATTCAAAGAAGGTGTCGGTTTCACCCGAATATCCCAGTCAATTGGCATTCCTTCGCTCTATAGAAAAGAGCGTGTGACTTGAGATCCTAAATCAGTAATTTGCTTTTCCAGGGTACATATTGAAATTTCTTGCATACTTTAGTAGGTCTAAATCTTGCGCTTTTGCCATTTTTCTTGTTCCTTGTTTAACTGTACTGTGCAAGGGTTCACTAGCGCCATGTATCTTGTTTAATTCTGTCCTAAGTGCCATTTCATAACATATATTGTTTAACCTTTTAAAGGGTACTAGCGCCAACTCTATTTAGTCTTTAACAAATTAAAGATTATTCTTTGTCAAGTGTTATACACTTGTACCTCTGACTTGGTTCCACCTCTCAAACATTAAAATACGGTCCCACAAATGCATATAGTTACCCGCCGTGGTTGCTCAATGGCTATGGTGTTGGGCTGCTGAGCATGGAGGTCACGGGATTGAATCGCGGCCACGGCGGCCGCATTTCGATGGGGGCGAAATGCGAAATCACCCATGTACTTAGATTTAGGTGCACGTTAAAGAACCCCAGGTGGTCGAAATTTCCGGAGTCCTCCACTACGGCATGCCTCATAATCAGAAAGTGGTTTTGGCACGTAAAACTCCACAATTTATAAATGTAGATAATTGTCCTTCATCCTTTTTAAAGTGCTCCACAAAAATTTCAATTAATCAAGTAATCGATGAAAAACCCTGCAGTGAAAGCGATGAATAAATTAAAGGCTAAAATTATGAATCTTGATTCATTTATCGAATAAGAGAAATTAGTCGACCATCCGTAACTGTGGTGTGTTCATGTTTGCCTGTGCGTACTTACACCATGCTTGTTAATTCAGTTAGTAAGCGAATGTTTCCAAGTTTATATGGCCGATAAAACTACTATATTTCGCATAACTGTCTCCTAATTTGCCATAGGAATCGATGATTCGCCTTTAGGGCGAAACTGCGACTTTTTTTTCACTAAATATTTGTTTTTTTTAGGTTTCACCACAGTTCTCTTCAACTGCTGAGGATGGCAGGTCTGCAAACGTTCCACGTTACGTTTTGATTGAACTTAGACACAGCCTGGCAATTTGGAAAACTGAATAGAAACTAGAAAATATTGACACGTATACTTTATCGTGTGACCACGTTTCACCGTCTAACAAATGCCATCGCTTAGCTTAGGATGCGCCTGCATGTATCGGAAGTTTTTCGGATGTTATCGTTGGTTCTATCCGCCGACTGTCACCGAAGCTTGTGTAAACGGACTGCATGTATGCGCGACGCGAATTACGCAGTACCTTCTGGAAGACGCGCGGGCACCAGCGATTACTCTGGAACTTTCGATGACTCATGTATAAAAGTCGACGTGCTTGACCCGCTGATCAAATTTTTTACTATCGCCGGCTGTGTTCGTCGCTGTCGCTGTTCTTTGAGTGTATAGCCTGTTTTTGAGTGCACAGGCTCGCCCAATAAAATGCTAGTTCCGTAACTCAGTTTTGCTGCTTTCTTCACCATCTCTACTATGTGACAATATCTTGAAATTCGTGACGCCAAACGACACGCCAGCGCCGCGTTCTCGCCATGCAATAATAATAAAAAATGGCTGTGGCTTAGCTAAGGTTAAGCCCAGGATGCGAAGCATACTAGCCTTTACTTTAACGCGACAGCGTTAAGGAGCTCGTGTCGCAGAAAAGCCGGTGTAGTCGGCGTCGGCTCAGGCGTGCGGCGCTTGCTCAGGCGCACATTTCGTTGTCGCGCCGAACGCTGCGTTGCTCCACGCTCACCGCGTCCGATGCGGGGGGCGACGCCGCGAGTGACGGCGCGAGTTGGAGCCCCGTTTCTCCTCTGTCGGGACGTCACGGTGTCAAGTGGTATTGAAGGCGACACCGCCGCGCCTGAGGAGCTGGGTTGAGCTCTAGTAATATGCTTCGCATAAAAAGGAGACTTGAGGTTTGGCGTTCGTTTCTCCCCGGCTTGAAAGGATTACGTTCCTGCTAAACAACTGCGAATGCAGTTTTCAACAAATGTTTTACGGATCTAAATTAGTCCAACGTTTCTCTTTCGCAACACTTCAAGGCTTTCCTTAGAATGACTCTCTATTTCACTGCGCTACGTTTCGAAATTTCAATAGGCGTTCTCGAACAATGCCTTGCGTTCACTTGTAGTAGGCTGGCAGTGGGCACACTGTTACTAAACTTATCGTACACATTTCTTTGTCCTACGCATGCATGCTTGCTTAAACATAATATGCAGAAGTTTGCGCTCACGTGTTCCGGCATTTCTTTGTACACGCTGTGTTTGCGAGCGCGTGAGGAGGGAAGCAAGCGAAGGGGACTTTTCCAAGATGTCAACCGAGAAAAGATTGCGCATTGTGCCTTGGCTGAGTGTGGTGAAGAAGGCGCTTTCAATTTGCACTACGACCGTGCCAGAATGCGTCTGCGAGTGGGCCGCAAACACCACCACCGGTTGTGTACGTGTGCCTCGAAGCAAGAACGGTGACGAGATAACAACGGCGCCGACGAGATGTCAGTGCGCCTATACATTCGCCGAGAGAGAGTGGCATTGTCACACCAGATAGCTCGAGAGCGAATGGCAACGCGTCAGAGGCCGCCCTAGTGCTACTAAATCCCCCCGCTTGAAAGCTAAAGATTGCTTCCTCGTCGCAGTCACAATTGGAGGAAGGCCTTTTTCTATATGGCAGCTTTGATACGACTCCAAGTAGCGTGTAATGTTGCGGCGGTAGCGAGGGCTGAGCTTTTCTATATGGCTGGGAAGTTGTGATGTCGAGTGTACAGAACTGCAAGAGGCCTTATGCCTTTGCGAGAAAGCAGCTGTGGCTGCAAATAGGAAGACAGGAAGCGTTGTTGTGAATGGAAAGAAGAATTCCGAAGCGCTCTGGTAAAGCTGGGGCCAGCAAGGCGACGATTCGTGTGACCCAGTGAAGAAAAACGAATAAAGAAACAGGGGAGGCAAAATCGACTACTTTCGAAGGCAGGTGGAAGCATTTTTACACTTGTCATGACAAAGTAGGCTGCATCTAGTTGGAACAGTCAGAAGTCGAAAATTCTAATTCACGATTTTGCGAGGGCCTGGCAGCTACCCTTTGCAGCAACGCGTATAGCGAAAGCAAAAACCAGCACCAAACGAAATTTTACTTCCAGACGGTTAAGTCTGCTGCATCGGTCTTGTTTGTTGTTGCTTTTCGTCGTTTCTTTAGCTGAGCTTAAAATTCTAAACTGATTTTCTGACGAAGTTCAGCTCGCAATCAATTGATTGTAGCGCTTTCTGTTGTTTACTTTTGCTACAATACCATTAACCAGAGACGTGATGGGTAATAATCCTCGTAGTAACTGCTGCGGCAATGACCATTCTCAACAATGGATTAAGAACAAAAGCTACGGCATTAAGCAGACGAGGATGAAATGAGACACAACGACATATACAGGTGCCCGTATATGTCGTTTGTATCTCACTACGTCCTTTTCTGCTTAGCGCCGTACAACTTTTGTCCTTAGGTCATGAAACAACTAGCTCAGCAACAAGTTCTGTAAAATCAACAATGTATTCTTGCTTATTTTGTTCTTTCAACATTGCAACTAAACTGTCGCTTTCTTTGAATGTTAAACTGCATTGGCGGCACTCTTCACACACATGTTATTGTCTCCTCGGTTTTTTGTTGCGAGAGATATTATAGAAAGCAGAAAGCCAGTGATGTTAGCTAGAATGTAAAATCCGGTTTGATGGCCTGGACAGCAGAACGGGGAGGGGGAAGTAGAGAGAGAGAGAGCGAGAGAGAGAGAACAGACGCAGACACAGCCGTTCATAATCACTGCATACCCTCACAGCGCAGGATCGCGAGCGGCACGATGAACAGCACTTCAGGCTTCAGTCACTTGTACTTCTAGCCTATACCTTCGTCGCCCTCTGCTGCGATGGCCAATGGATCGGAAATCAAGATAGTTTTGTCTGATAATGGTGTTTGATCAAAGTGATCTACTGCATTTGCAAGCGATGTTCCCTGTGCAAGGGCAAGGGCAGACATACAGAGCGCTTTGAAAGGTCTCCTCGCGGCCCCATTCATTACACGTAGCGTCGTCCTTGTTGAGAATTAAGTCTCCCATTCGCGTTGCTTTCGGTTTCATTATTGCCTGTTTTTACCCTTACATACACTAAGGCTAAAATGCTTCGTCGTCTGTATTAGGCATCAAGGACGAATTAGCTCGAAATTTGAATTTAGACGTACTAGGCATTCCATTCGTTATCGGTTGTGCGCATATAATATGATATCTACGTCCTTTTGGATGGTTATTCGCAGTATTTTTTCAAACTTTGTTTCTCAGGCGTCAGTGATTTCTTAAGTACTGAACGGTGATATGCACCTTTTGAACGATAACGCTATGGTCGTAACCATAATGCCCTCTGGACTGTGCTAATTGCGCATGAAACCCGGCACCAAAGTATTGCAGAAGCTGCCGCGCGTACCTTTATACTCCCGCAGCACAGTATAGAGAGGAGGTTCTCGCTCTCGCCGATGAATACGTCTATAGAAAGAGCTCTGCAGAAATTAGAGGAAGTTGGGCATGTCAGAAAGGATAGCTGGCCCATGCTGTCATCCGACTCATCCATGCTAAGGGCGTTGTTGGAGGGAGCAACCTGTTCTTATCGAGAACAGCGAGCACTGGGTTTAATTACAATATCTACATGAAAGATGGAGATCGTTGCATCTCATCAGTCTAGCATGACTGACGTGAAGCATACATGGATGAGCCGAAAACGTGTGCTTAAACCCCCCTGTGATCCCTAGATCCCTAGTCCAGGGAAACTGCCATTCAACCTTCGTCCAATCGGAGCGTACAAAGTCGTCGAAGGGCCCGCGTTAAGGGCGCGGGTTCACACACACACTCCCCCACATTTGTTCACTGAACACACAGCAGGGGTTGTGACGCTCAAGCTGCCGCGTCTTGGTTCCTGGGATGACTCCGCAAATTAGCTGGGTGATTTGTCAAACGACCATGGCGGTTACCGGGGACCGTGAGGAAACGCCTTTGAACACCGTTTTCCAGGAGTTTTCTTGCTCCCATTGGCCCGTGAAGGCGACAGTGAACTAACAAGCAATACTTAGTCCTCCAAACGTGTCTCGCCTTAGTGGCGCCGCATTGTTGCCTTCACGAAGCGATTCGTAGCCACGAGGCAAGAGAGGCTAGAAGGTCACTGCCCTCACTGGCCGATCGTAACAGAGTCAAGCAAGGAGGCTGTTGTTTCTTCATGTGCACGCATTAGTGCAGCTTTAATCAATGGCTAGAGAAGGAGTATCTGCAACTCAAGCTAGATGACAAAAGAGCAGAGGACAAAGCCGTTTTGGCAATACTTTCATGTTCCTTAAACATACTCCAAGGCATAATTTTTTCTTTGTCAGGAGGTGTAATTGGACAGCCTCAGAACTTAGACGATGTTAATTAAACAGAACCAGGCATGGGGAAAAGAAGAGCCCACTGCAGGCAATTACGAGTGTCAGAATGAAGGGATCGTACAGATAGCTGCGACACAAACTAATCAGGAATTTGAAGACCTTAATTTCTTGGCTCGAGACTCCAGGAAATCGAAGTAAGTGCTCCTTTTGATCACACGGCGGTAGTCGAGCGCAGGCTTGCTACAACTCGGCATTCTAACAGTGACCAATTTAGGAAATTGCAGAACAATGAACATTTCGAGTGAGATACCAGATAAGACAGAAGTAAGATTTCTCGTGATTCTCGCATATTCTCGCATGTCCGCAGGGCCAACACTGAATTAACATGAATGATATTGAGACTATGGAAAATAACATGCTTTTCCCAACGTGGAGCGTATGCCCCGATAAATAACAAACCACGCAGAAGCAGGCGTAGACGGAAATAGTTAAGTTGAACTGGAGCTGAATTCAGCGACTCATTCAGAGCAGTAATCTGCCGCACAAGTGCTAAAGGTGGTAACTGTACAAAATGAGCCTCATCTTCAGCACTACTACGGCAATTCGTGAGACTTGTAGAACCCTTGATAACAGAAAGGCGCGGTGGAAGGTTGCTTGAATGGTATTATTCTGTGATGAGTTACTATACGCACAATGAGAAAAGGAGCGGCATATGAGAGAAAGCGAGGCGGTGAATTAAGGGGGGAGCTGTTGATGGTTACGCATACGCATGAATAACAGTTATCGCGTTATATAAAAAAAAAACAAGCAAACAAGCAAAAAAAAGATCTTACCCCATCTGTAAAAACACTTGGTAGGTGACTCGAGAACATCAGGTGAGAGCAAAATATTGAAACGCTACAATGCTTTCCAGGTGCTGTACAAGACTTCTTGCAAACTAGTTATTAATCTGCATGCGTTAAGATTTTGGCATACAGTTTTTCAAGTGCCTCACAGGTGTCTGCAATGAGTGTATTCGTTACCTGTAAATGTTCACTTTGATACGACTTTTGCTGCCACATCATCTTCGTTAGTGCATTTACGAACATCGCTTCTGGTAATGCCTGAAGCACGCCGTGTCATGTCGCTGTGTCGCGCTGTCACTGAAGGCTACATTTGGCCAAGTGTGCCAGCCAGTACTTCAAAAGCTTCTTGCCAATTTTGTTACAGGCGTAATACTTTAGTCAAACACTTAAAGATCTCACCAGTAGCAGCACATAGTATTTTCGGTTCTTTCACCGTTCATTCTCGGTACACAATTTTTTTCGTAAATGTGCGGCAATTATGTGAAAAATAACAACGCAAATTTCATTTGTCACATTGAACAAAGAGGACAAGTGAGAACCCATTTACGAAGAAAATATTCATATCTTGATGAAGCTGTCACAATTAAAGCAACCTATTTGCAGCCTAAAAGCGGGTAGTGTGTAGTTGGTAAATGTAACCTGAATCTTGCTGCACGAAAGCTGCATAGCACCAGTGAGCTTGAAGCTGCACTCCAAGGCCGTGCGCAAAATGGTATTTTTCGTGCAACCCGCGTGATCCCTGCTTGCTTTTGACTTCAGATTTACCTTTACTATGAACACATGTCCACTGTGCGTCCTTTTCAGCTACCTATCAATGTTCCCTTCAATTTGTCACGCCAGCACCAGTGTCTGTCAAATCCTCCATAATGGTCTTTCACACCGCGTGCGCAACGCTCATGCCCTCTAGCGCATCAGATACATTATTACTGGAGTGCACACGCATGCGAAGCTAGCCAGGGGACTTAATAAGTACAGCGTTAATTCAAACCATTGTGGGCGCCGAGACATAATTCTGCAGGCGAGAGCGCGCATGGAAGTGCTCCGGTGCTTGAGCCCAACCGTGCCATGGCTTGACGTCATGACGGCACGATTCGTTGAGTTCGCTGGGATCGTATTCTGGATCGATAGATATTGGGGCTATCACTTTCACGTGGACGATGGTTGGCTGAGCAAACGGGCAAAACTCCCGCCGCTCCATCGAGGAGTCGCGCTAGACGGCACATCACACAGTTGGGAAACTGTCCCTAAAGATGATCAATCGAGAAACTGCTGAAAGGACCATATCCTGGGCCAGCCAAGGTCTTTACTCATTTAGCCCACCATGGTTGCTTAGTGGCTTTGGTGGTGCGCTACTAAGCACGAGGTAGCGGGATCAAAACCCGGTCACAGCGGCTGCATTTCTATAGGGGGAGAATTACAAGAACACCCGTGTACTTCGATTTAGGTTCACGTTAAAGAACGCCAGGTGGTCACAATTATTCCGGAGTTCCTTACTAAGGCGTGCCTCATAATCAGATCGTAGTTTTGGCACGTAAAACCTCATACTTTAATTGTTTTTGATACATTTATACAAAGTTGCATCATTATAATCCCTGCAGACAACCACTCCGTAGTTTATTCGCCTGATGTCGTTTAACAGGCCGTCGTTGGTGTGTCTGTGATGTTGGTCGATTATTACACCAGGTCTGTTTGAAGTAGAGGTCGGCATACCTTGGTAGATAAATTTTAGAGACTGCTGGATGCTTCGATATAAATAACAAAACGTAACTGATTAGCGTATTATTTGCTGAAGTTTATCATATGTGTTTAATAATGTAGACATAAAGATGCCATTGTCCGAAAAGCCGATTTGAATTGCGAAATTCTTTAAGGATGTTGGTATTTTATACTGATGTCATTGAATGTTGAAATTCAGCCCACTATTTTGTGTTTTCAAAGTGAACGAAACGTGCTGCCCGTGTTCCCATTCCCCTAGACTCGAATGAATGAATAGAATTTATTGATTGGAAAGACAGAGAGGTCGACCTGAGCTAGTGCGCTCTAGTCTGCTACTCTGCACTGGGGAAGAGGGAAGGGGAGTGAAAGTATTGGGATGGATGATGATGATAAGAGAAGTGGTGAGTGCTTATGTATACATGAGACAGTTGCCTCGCTAGAGCCGCTCGTCGAGCTTGGTGTCCTGCAGGAACTTCAACAATACTTTTGTTGCACGCACTGAAATTGCAGTGTCGGGCCATGGGCCGAGGATAGCTTCCTCCGACCGTAGTTAACACATTCTCGTATAGGCAGTATTTTATTTGCCCTGCAAGTATTTCACGTTTCGTTTTGGATCTCGCATCAGGATGACCGCATCGCAGCCGTATGCCTCGCTAACTTAGGCCTTCACTGAGTCGTGCAGTGGACTCATGTGCGAAATGATGCCCACAATGCGTATTCATTACGACCATGCCTCGTAGCGCAGCCACCTCAGAGGATGTTACAAAATGGAGTAGCCTCCGAAAATGACCGTAAGCGTGCGGCATATACTTAACTATCACAATGGGATTACAGCATTCAGTTGTATACTGTTTCGGCGTTCTCTACTCTTGACCACGCAATGCATGTATGCCAGAAGCATAAAAAAAGAAATTTGCTTGTAAAAAAAACAATCACGCCATATCTAAAAAGACGATCTCCGCACAAAAATAATACAGAAAGGAAGGAAAGAAGATGAAGAGCGTTTGTATCACCGCATTAGTAGTTGGATTGCTTAATGGAACTCACTCACACTGCTTTGACGGAACTTGCTTTCGCTCTTGTTTATTTTTGTGTCTTTACTAACGACGCATAAAATATTGTTCCGACATTCAGAGGAAACTCCTAAAATGGCCCCATGTCATTCCTCTGGCAGTAATGTCTCTTACACAGCAGAGCTGCCTTGCTTGTGGAAATTTCGCGGAACGACTCGTCTCTCATCCGGTAGTGCTACATTTGTTCTGCAGCGGGGCTTATTTATATGAAACTCATTCAGTGGAATGACGCTCGCATTAAGTGTGTACGACCGTCCGGATCGTCAAAGAAGCATTGAAGTAGGACGCTTCCCGTAGTCTTAATGCGCGCCATAGAAACACATTACTTCGTATTTCAGTAAGCCTTAATTTTGCGTGCGTGTCGTGCACTTTACGGGAAGCCGTTGTTACTGCCTTTCGAAGGCTGAATCTCTGCACTCGCAATGACGCATGCCATTAGAGCAATATTGCTGCACGAAAACTTCCTTATTTCTCAAGAAATAGGAACGTCACTGCCGTATAGCCATTAACTTACGTATAAAGGATAAGTAAGCGTTCTGCAATTACTGCTGTTTTTCACTGTTCCGAATCATCTTATTAATTTTTTTTCTGCACCCGCTCGTGTGCCGTTGAGTGAGCAAGAATACCCCATGCTCATAAATCTAGGGAGACCGGGTGTTCGCGGCGCCTCGTCAGCAACTGCGGAACTCCTCATAAGTCACTCTGAAAAATCCTCGTATGTTTTCTCGCCATAGTTATTCGGTCCATGGTCTCGGACCGGAAGGATGGATTTGTGACAGGCTGGCTTGAAGCCAAAAAGTGGAAGCATCTGCGTTAAAATGAGACGGGTCATTTGTATGTTGCGTGTCTGTACAATTGCTTTCCTGCGCAGACTCATTAGTACGCCGCGCGACGGCCTCGACACCAGGCCGTCGTATATTGTGCAATGAAAAAAAAAATCCGAGTGGCTAACGGCGAGAACGCACGTTCACACACTCGCATGCTAGTACATACAAAAACGGGCAAGTGTAATGCAGTGAAGACGAACGCTAAACATAACAACAAATTGCTGCTATACGAGCGTGGTAAGCCAGGAAGTTGGCACTCGTTTTGTGGCTCGGAATCGCAGAAACCGCCGCAACTATTCGAGTGTTGCGAAGTTTAGCTTCCGGGAACGGATTTCCTGCACCGAAGCATTCTGAGCATTTCTAAACCTAGCAGAGAGGCCTTCTATAGTGTAACGCCGCATTCTTGAATGCAAGAGTTGGTGCGTAATGTACATACAAAACAGCTGAGGACGGGCATTGTTAGCCCGTCCGCATCTAACTCAATATGCAAGCTTAAACAGACGAGTACGCCAGAGCTTGGTGAGAGTTCATAGCACATCTCCAGAGTGCTCAAGATAGCGAGAATTAGAGTAACGGATGCAGCGGAAATGGTGGCAACCGTCGACCAAGAGTTATATTAACTTACTTTAACATTCGAGGAAAACATTTGTGTAGAACTTGGCTCCAAGGATGCCAGTTCAAAGCGCGCGTGCCTTGTTGGACCTTTGGGTGATTTTTTGTTCCCTAGAAATCACCAATATGTCATTTGTTGCATAAGCTTTGGAGGCGCGGACCGCGACAACTGTCGACGCATTGGAAGAAAGCCAGGGGCGTATGGTTCTGTTCTGGAAGCGAGCAAAAGATTGCCGTTTGTCAAAGTTTGCCCGAAAGCGCAAATTGTCCTTTGATCTTGTTGAGCAAAGCTGTACTCTTAAAATCGATGAACATGCGGCAATCTGCCACCGCTTGTAACTGCACGATTCGTTAGCTTGAGAACCTTCTGTGTATAAGATTCAGGACGCTATTGCTTTGAACTGTCCCCAACTTTACGATCTTCCCCACGGTTCAGTCTGCAAGACCAGCAAACGCCATGCAAATTTTAACTCCACAGTGTTCTGCAGTGTGCAATAAATGCAAGAGGCAAGAGAAAGTACAGCGGAGGTTGCGATGGCAGATGTCTTCGCAATCGAAGGATACAATGCAGTATAATTTTTGAACTTCTATATGTAATTCTTACACAATGACTAACTGGTCTATGTTTCGAATTTTAACATTTGCAAAAAACATGGAGAGCAGCTTATGCGCGAAGCATGTTCTATAATATGAAAGGACTGAGGTTGCTGTACGGTGCGTAACAAAGTGTGGCAACTGATTATTGTAACACAAGCAAACTTTTTATAAATGCTGTAGCTTTGTCAACTCTTATTATTACGTATGAGTCGCCTAATTCCCGGCCAATATATCTCGTAATGGAGGAGATATAGATGGATATATAGATAGATAGATAGATAGATAGATAGATAGATAGATAGATAGATAGATAGATAGATAGATAGATAGATAGATAGATAGATGGATAGATGGATAGATGGATAGATGGATAGATGGATGGATGGATGGATGGATGGATAGATGGATAGATGGATAGATGGATAGATGGATAGATGGATAGATGGATAGATGGATAGATGGATAGATGGATAGATGGATAGATGGATGGATGGATGGATGGATGGATAGATGGATAGATGGATGGATGGATGGATAGATGGATAGATAGATAGATTTATAGATATATGTAAACTGAGATGTCAGCCATGCTATATGAAGGGCTCGTTAATTCGGTTGATGTGTTTAGATGACATGAAGTCGCGAGAAATTCAGGAGAAGAGAAAAGCAAAATGAATAAATAAGCAAAGAAAGAACTCAAGCCCAGACGACTAAAAATGTTCGAACAATGTCTGTAAAACCTGACTGGCATACGATCTAAGGCTAGAAATGAAACAATCAAGCAATCGTGCGATTAGCGGAATCTGGGCATGTGGCACATGTTTGTGGAGAGAAGCGACGGTGTATGAAATTTAAAAAGGCTTATAAAATTTCATCAGGTTAAAGACTTGCTTCATCATCACCACCATCATCATCAGCCTGGCTACGCCCACTGCAGGGCACAAGTCTCTCCCATACTTCTCCAAATACCCCCGTCATGTGCTAATTGTGGCCATGTTGTCCCTGCCAACTTCTTAATCTCATCCGTCCACCTAATTTTCTGCCGTCCCCTGCTACATTTCCCTTCTCTTGGAATCCAGTTGGTAACACTTAATGAACATCGGTTATCTTCCCTCCTCATTACATGCCCTGCCCATGCCCATTTCTTATTGATTTCAACTAAGATGTCATTAACTCGCATTTGTTCCCTCGCCCAATCTGCTCTTATTATCCCCCCTTAACGTTACACCAATCATTCTTTTTTCCATAGCTCGTTGCGTCATCCGCAATTTAAGTAAAAGCCTTTTCGTAAGCCTCCAGGTTTCTGCTGCGTAGCTGAGTACTGGTAAGACCCAGCCGTTATGCACTTTTCTTTTGAGGGATAATGGCAACCTGCCGTTCATGATCTGAGAATGCCTGACAAAGACTTGCTTAGCCCCAGTCAAACTGGATTCGCAGAAAGACGTTCAATTTGGCATGCCCACATGAACCTAGAAAGCAGAATAAAATCCCTACGTCGACAACAAGATGTCGCCTCATTTGTAACTCTAGATATTTCGAAAACCTATGATAGCGAAGAGCATAAAATGTTACTGTACAGATTACAAAACATTGCATACCCAAATTATCTCGTGGCGTATGATTAGGTGAATTTGTGGATTTGAATTTCATGTTCTTTGAGAGGTTCCTCTTCGCCTACTTACAGGCAGTCAAGTGGTGTTCCTTAAGACATTGTTAAATCACCTACATTATTCAACGTATTACTTAGTTCCGTTACGTGTCATCAATAAATATATATGTACATATATGCAAATGACATAACGTTCTTCACATCGGAAACCGAGATTCACTCACTATATAACTTCGCTTGCAAACAGACCTGTGCGCCAGCTAAAGATGGTTAGACAATATCGCCTCACTTAAAGGTAAAAAGTGTTCTATTTTAAGTCTTCCTTTGAACAATTAGTTAAACATTTTACTTTATCGCCTCGAGGATATTGACACGTGTATTTGTCTTTTCGCGGTGACCGTGTTTCACCAGCTAACAAATGTCAAGTTATCGCCCAACGCAAGACACGCCTTTCTGTATCATAAACTTCTCGCATGTTATTGCGGATTTATCTGTCGATTATGTTATTGTCGAGCCTTGTGTAATCAGAATGCTTGCGTGACACGAAGAGCGAGGTAATTGTAGAACGTATGCAAGCACCAGCAATTTCCCTAGAAGGGTCAATGGGAAGGGACGCGTCTGATTCGCAGAATCAGAATATAGATGACTATGCGTGCCGCCTCATTGTGCTTTGAGCGTCTTGTCTTTGTGGGCACAATTTCACCCATGAAAGAGCTAAGTTTGTGACTCACAGTATTGGGAATTCATTTTTCTTCGCAGTCACTACAACGTGACACTAAAACATTACTGCAAGTGGGCTCATTCAGGTATCTGGGCGTAGTTAACGATTTCTCCTTTAGCACGTATGAATGCAATTATATGGACAAAAAATGTGCGCAGCTTGCACTAGTAGTGCAAGGCAGGAGTAGACAGCGGAGATTGTGATCACCGAGCTTTTACGTGGCTTGCCGAAGTTGTTTGTAAGTTTTGCGGGTAATTCTGGGTTTTGGCTAAGTTGTTCGTAGGTTTCGCGAGGTTATGCTGGGCTTGGCTAAGTCGTTTCTAGGTTTTGCGAGGTTATGCTAGGTTTTGCAAAGTTGTATTTAGGCTTCGCTAAGTTATGCGTGGCTGGGCTAAGTCTCATTTCCGTTTCGGTCGGTTCCCCACAAATCACAGCTGTCACGTGGTCGTCGGTAGCATTGGGAATTAAGGCTCCGCGAAGCACTTGTAAGGCCAAACTGTGCTGTTGAAAGTTGCGCACAAAGTTCATAGTAGACACGTTCACGTCGAACCAAAGTCAGCCACAGAGTCGACAGCTGTGCCCAAACACTATGCCCAGAAATTTGCACTGGAATCGGCTGTTCGCACTCCGAATGTCTCGGTGGGCTTGACGCTGGAAGTGTAGGAGCAGTCGCAGGCCGGGAGCGCTTTTTCAGCGACGTCGAGCATTCAGGTGCCGACTGTTGCGTTCCATGGATCCTCGACTTGGCGTCGCCTCGTCTCAGCCGCAGCTTCGGCGCGGTGTGCCGGATCAGCTCGGCGGTGACGCATCGTTTCTCACTTGTCAGTACGGTGCTATTCGTGGTAAGCCGCTTCTTCTTCGTGCATCCGGACTTTCCTCGGTCTTCCCATGGCGGCAGCACGTACGCATGGAATAGAGTAGGCGAGAGGTGTGTTGTCGCGGCGGCTGTTCCGAGCATTTACTCGCCTGTGACGTCAAGACTCCGCCCTAGGCACGTGGGGTGCGAGGAGGTTACGTGGCTCCATGCTCTCGCAGGTGGTTGCTGGGCAACGGGAAGCGGCGAACAGCTGGGTGGAGTTTTCTGGTAACGCTCCACGGCAAAACTAAAAGCTCAAACAGCTCCGCTGTTAAAAATATTGCGCGGAAAATCCTCTGGGAGTTGCCTGAGTATTATGCCACTTGCTTATCTCCACGCAGCGCGCTGTCAGTATCAATGTTATGAAACTTGATCCGACCAGTATAAACGATGGCGTTGCGGTGACACGAACTGCTGCGGATGGTGGGGCAAGGTGACTTGATTACGCAAGCAATCTACTGCAGGTGGCGTCGCCAGGTGCGCTGATGACATTTCAATCATTATAAGCTGTCATCGCTATTTAGCGCCTTATCCATCCGCGTCGAACCAAGGTTTGGCCGCGTGGGCCCTAACTTGAAAGCGCTATGCGCTGGAGACAGAGTGCGTCGAGTGATGATAGCTTCGTGTGTGCTGGTGGTGGTGGTAACAACTTTATTGAGATTCTGCTCAGTTATGTTCTGGCAGGCCCGAGTCCTAGGATGGCCCCTCACGAGGAGTGACCCTTTCGGCCCAGGCAACGAGGGCTTTTTGTACTTTTTCACCCGGCATTCTGAGCAGCTCTTCCCACGTCTGTTGTGAGGGAGCTGGCAGGAGCGACCTGGGAGGGGGCAAGCCCTCGCACCCCCAAAGAATCTGATTTTGGCTAGCCAATGTTTGATTTGTGCAAGTTTGACATATTGGGTTCCATTGCCCGTTGGTAATTATGGCTAGCCAATGTGGGCTGGGGAACGATTTAGTTTGGATTCGACGCAGGATCGAGTCTTGCGCTCGCGTGAGGCTTGCGTTTGGAGGCGGGTAGATTCGCCTTTTTTGCTTGTAATAGTTTATTTCGTGGTATGTCGTCGGTGCCTCATCCATGGGATCCGAGTCTGAGGGGCACATCTCCCGGTTGATTAGACCTCGGGCTACCCAGTGCGCCTCCTCATTCCCTTGATTCCCCGAATGGGCAGGGACCCATACGAGTTCAACAGTGTTTTCATTATTAATCCCGTAGGACTCGCGCTGCACAGACGCCTATGCTGCCTCTCGAAAAGTTTACTATTGCCCTTTTGGAGTCGCTTATAATAGTTTGCATGGAGGGATTCATGATGGCCAAAGCAATGGCAGTCTCTTCCGCTTCCATGGTGGACGCTGTTTTTATGGTCGCGGCGTTGAGGATACTCCCCTCCCCGGTCACGGCGCTCACTACGTAATTTTGGTGATTTTGCTTTGCCGCATCGACATAAGCGGTGTGCTGGTTGCTTTGGTACCTTTCTTGAAGGGCCTTGGCTCTGGCAGACCGCCTCTTGTGTCTCCCAGAGAGCATGTGTGTTCTCGCCGCTTATTTTGCGTTGAAGCGAGAGACAGCACGAAGGTGAATTCGCTCGCTGCGGCGGGCCTTGTCTTGAAATCGATCGCTTTACGTGAAGGATGGATGGACGGACGGGTTTCCTCGTTCGGTGGGCATAGAAATGCCTATGCATATGAAATGAGTAAGAACGATTGAGTGTTCGAAAAATATGCAACAATCGATCGGCAATGTGAAGACACCCTCTTCTGATGATCCACGAAATGTATGTACACCTTATATTAGAATTTGGATGTGTATAGTTCCGGTGCGCAGCTTATAAATTAGCGCTTCTTGTTTTATTGGAACAACAGGCCCTGCGCCTGTGCTGTGAATTGACAAATTCTGTTGCTAATAATGTGCTTCACCAGGAAATACGGTTGTCCTTCCTCTTGTGCAGATTTCGTTTGCTTACTGTTCAGACATTCGTAAACATGTATAAAGCGCCGATAAGAAGATAATAAAAAAGTACTTCTCCGACTGCGTTATTTTTTTAGTTCAATGACCGCAATTTCATACACCTTAGGGGATCTCCGTACCGATTCTGCTTGTTTCCTTGAATATATGCGTTTGTGAGATACCACCCATTGGCCGTTTGCGAGAATCCCTTGAGATAATCTGCGATATCTACCCGCTTGGCGCGAAACATCTCTCCTGCCCCATTATAATATGATATTACAAGATAATTTATTGAGTGTTGCGATAGATACTATCATTGCGACAGATGCCGCAAGATGCGATAAAAAATCAGGTACTGTGTTTTTTTTTGCCTGTGCTCCGAATTGCTCTTTTTGTTCCTTAGAATTCATGACATCGTACCAATATATCAGGCTTAATTTCTGGCAGTGACATTATCGTTACAAAATTTAAGCTTGCCAATTTCATGAGTTGTCACATAAACAGATTTTTTATCCTTATGTTTGTCACTAACTGCAGATAATTGATTACAGGTACATTTCATTCTCCAATTCCTGCTCATTTAAAATAAATAAGAGTCGTCAACAGCGTGCAGTAGCAGGCGAGAGTCACATCACTCACGCCAACCACTTCGACTTTCTCTCATTAAAGATTTTCTCTCTGTCTGTTAGTCTGGGTATCAGGCCATAAGAGATTATTTATGAATAAAATGTATGATATCCCGGTGAGAGCGGGCCTGAGCGGTCCAGTTCTCTAGGTACTCCTCGCATCAGGGTACAAACTGTTGCTAGATTCAGAACTGATGCAATCATGCTTGACTTTTTGAATCCAGCAATAACAAATTTTGCCGAGTATCGACACCTACTGCTTCCTTGGCGCATAAATTTAAGTAAAACTCAAGATTTCAGTTAACTTTTACTTGGTTAGTTTGTCGAATGTCTACTTTAATGTTTTATCAGCACACAGGCTGGTCTGCCTCTCTCCCCGCTGTGCCCTAGCTGTGGCAAGCATGAGCTCAATTGTGTATTTTTTTCTTATTATGTCACCGGATCGCACACGCAAGAAAAAGCAATTTAGAAGCATCGTTCAGACAAACTGGAGGGTATCTTTCAATCCCTGAAATTCTTTCCCTAGGAACCTCTTGTATGAGAAAGTGTCGCTAGGATGCTTGCTCAGCCATTGAAAAATTTATAATTATCTCTGAACAGTTTATCAGTTATATTTCTAGTGCTTTATTATTTTTCATTCCTATGATTCGTACCCAAATATGTCAGTTGTTTTCTAAGTTTGCATTAAGCGCCTTCCAAATCCATCTGAGTCTTGGGTAATCCCACATACTGGGTATGAACCATTAATAGAGGGTAAACAAACAAGAAGTCATCAATTCATGCCGGTTCTCCATAACCTACGCGTCAAAGATGACTATGATCCTCTTTGTAGCACAAACGCTGCAATTAATATGATCTGCCAGAACATCAGTACACCTGAATAAAGCCGCATGCGATATTTGTATAGCAATGTGTGTCAAATATGCCACTATAATGTATATGCGTCCAATTGTTCACTCTTGTTAGCATCTCTATTTTTACAATGATTTTCTTTATTGCATAAATAGCGTGTATTTAGTGTTCATGGGCGTCTTGCAAACCTATTTGATCTATACTATGCCAAGTGCGTTATTGACATTTATTTGTGTGTTCTTTCTTGACACTTTTTCTCAGCTGAGAATATTTTTTGGGCGTCTATTAGGTTGCTTTAGAAAAGATGCTGTTTACTACTATAATTTTGACTATATAAGGAGCAGTACCTTCGTCCTTTATCTTTTCACATTGGAAAAAGAAATCAAAATGAGTGATTGTTATCTGACCAAATTCCAGATTGCAAAATGTTACCCTGTGCATATACATGCGTTTGGCTAACAGCAGTATGCTCTGCACAAAACGGAAGTGCTCTAATTGTTTTGATAAGTTTTTACAAGAGTCCAAGAATAATTTCATGACGAAAGCTGCATAATTGACCAAGGCTATTTTGCAGGTTCAGTGGTATAGCAAGCACGTGGGGATTAGCAGCTTTATTTTTTTTTTTTGGCGCCAACAGAAATCCTTGTGGCAACGCTGTTCTGATATTCTCACATACGTACAAGACAGAGTTTTCTAACAGATTGCATTATATGTTTTTTTTTGGCACTATGCTACCAGACGCAGTCACGCGGTTCAGCGATGACTTGCTGTTTTGCAGAGGGGTGATGGCAATAGCAGCAACCACAGCAACAAAGATACCTTCCCAATCCTTGTTCGTTTAAATAAACGGCTCACGGCTTTTTGTTGCAGCTCCATGACATGCTGCTCTGCATCAGTGTCCTGCCCTGTCCCCGTTATGCCCAAATACACTTCCACATCAAGGAAAATTAGAACAACTTGTTCACCCTTATTTCTGCCCATAAAGAGTGCATTTCTATACGAACAGTGATACGTTATCTCAGTTATAACCTAATTGGTAAAGCTATTAGTTATTAGTGATTGATTTCCTGTACTGTTCACAACTGGGGAGGGGGGGGGGGGACTCTTTCCAGGGTATACAACCCTGCTTCTATGAGCCATGGGTTAAGTTTGCCACTCTTATGTCGGAAATTTTCGGGTATCAAAACAGCGTAGCACACATAACGCTTTGCTCATAACAGGACTGAGTATGAAACATGTTCTGCAGTGGGTAGTGGAGCCAGATCGTTTCTTTTTGTGTTGGCAATAAATAGGGTTGCCATGCGTGCAGGTAATCGCGACGCCGAAGTCCTTCCGGAAGCAGCGTATATAGGAGCAACCATGTTGCTGTTGTCGCGGGGCTCGCTGGTGGCGCACTGGACGGTCCTCGCGCTACTGGTGCTGCCACATTGCGGGACGTTGCAGTACGGAGGCTTATCCGGGCCCGGCGAGTTCTGCGGAGGCTTCGGGCCGCGAGAGTGTTGCCAGAATGCTTCTGCCAGTACTATCCATATGAGCACTTCGGAAAGTGCAGGCTTCGCACGCCGGGCAGTATTGACCTGTTCTAGGTGAAGGCTACGTGAAGGACTTGCTTCTGACTCGTTACACGAGTCACGATGCTCTTGTTTTCATGAGGAAAAGAAACGAAGTAAAGGCGTCGACATATGTTTAGTTTTCCATCGCGTCTAGTATAACAAGAGCAGGTCTGTTGTATAATTTTTGATAAGCCGAGTTTGATGCCTCAAGATTATGATTTAAGCGTGGGATACTTTAAGCAAAGCCCATAATTGTGTTTTTTTATAGGGTGGAGCGAGTTCTCAGTCTTTGGTAGTTAAACAAATCTATTACGAGTTAATTGCTATACTAATATGTTTCACTCACATAATCGTATTGCACCTGGCTAAATAACCAACGATTAGATGCTCCAGAAGTTCCAGCAGCCGCGTCTTCACAGTGCTGTCCGGGTATCCAGATCTCTGGATGCCACACGGCTATTAATATCCGGTTGGATTTTCTTGAACCGCGCACGTTCCAGCACATGCGCACGCACTGATTCCATTCAGACAAGTCTCGATTATGCAAAAGATAACGCTAGCCGTGAAGATAATTTATAGATTTTGGAAGCCTTCAACAGCTCTACAACGAGGCAACTTGCACCATTCGCAGTGCCCCTGGACTCCAGCCTACTAATTATCTGTTTTTAATTGGACCAGTCACAATGAAGCCACTTTTGTTTTTTGTAGAATCATAACAGGATATGCCTACACTCCAACATCGTTGAAGACTGAGCGCATTCTTTCTTCTGGACAGACTGCAACGAGGTGGAAGACCTAGAGTATTATACCTGGTACTGCCGGTGCTTCAGTGAGGAGAGAAAACACTCTTATCTCGACGATTTTCAGATAAGATAGTTTTCGCATACCTGTACATGTGCAAGGCATAGTGTTCTCGGAAGTACCTAGAATAGTGCGCATAGAGAATTTTTGGTTGTCTTCTCGTATTTTTACGTGAGCATGTACTTATGAACGAGAGGTGGCTAATTTATTAATATTTTTTTTTGTTCTGGACAGCAGCATTAGAGCTGCGCAGTTGGAGGCATGGATTTTGTAGCTAACACAGCCGGAAGCAACAAACACCTCTACGATTGCCACCTCCTTGATTCTTTGCCACGAGATTTTTTACTATGATAGCCCGTAATAATTTTCTAAAGAGTCAAATCGATCCCATTATTTTAATTTATGTGTTACTACTCTGTCTTCTGTTTATACTGTTTTTCTGTAGCACTTTATTCATCTACTCTTGTTTTCAATACGTTTTGAATAGCAAGCCGTTCTTGAATAGAGTTCTTGAATAGCAACCCGGGTTGGTTCTTCATAAATGTCTTATAACCAAGTGTACGTTTTCTTAGTTTTCCCGCGCACTTAGAATCTTCTAGGTTTTCACTCTCGTCATCGTCACAGGTCAATATAACGTCGTATATAGCGGCCATGGCATTCTGCGGCTCAGTGCAACTTTGCGGGTCCGATTGCCGGCAGTGCAGGGTAAAATGCAGAAAAATAACGAAAGACAAGAAAGAAAGACGTTTGTTTATTGTGCCTAGGGTCCATGGTAAAAGATACCCAAGTGGTGTACATTACTCCGGGGCCACGCGCTATAGCGTTTGCACAGCCCCGCGTTAAACCCAATCCGCCAAAGGCTCTCACTTTGGCTGTTCCGAAATGTGCTTTCCTTTCATTGTTCTTCTGTATTTCATTGTCGCGTACTTCCGTATATAACGCTTGATGCTGCATTTCGCGCGGCTGGAGATTAATAAAGAACAATTAGAATACATCTGACAGGACTGTCTATATGCAGTACGTGACATACGGTAGCTTCATGCATGAAAGGCAGAGCTGTGGTGGTCATGGCACACATTCGTGAAACCAGTTGTTTCTGCATCCAAAGGAAGCGAGCTCCGAGTACTCTGGCTGATATATATTTAGGAATATTTTTCGTTTAGATGCTCTACCCGTATAGTCATCGTATAGATAGTGACACCGACTTGTCTTCACCCTAATACTGCACGCAACGATGGAATGCTGTCACGTTAACGAACAAACGACAGGAGGTTTCGGGTTCACATGTAAAGTGCAATAACAGCTGATTGTTAGACTGATAAGCAAAAAACCTTACTGACGCAGTGGTAGCTTCCCATATTCCTTTATGTATCTGACCCTGATCGTATTTGAACCAAAGGCATCATCTCGTATCTAGCTGGATGCTCTATAGCACTTACGAAATGCTTTCTTTGTTTCGTATTTCTTCAAGTGCCTCTTTATTGTAAGGAAAATTGCCCCTTTTAGTGACTGACCGTGTTTCATCGTGCTTTATTTCCGTGTTTCTCTTTTCCTTCAATCATCTTCTACTCCATGGTACTAGTATCCACTGGCTCTGCTCATTACGCTGTTCAGTATGACATGGCGTGTACGAGTGCGTATCGTAAGTGTTGACGTCAACCACAAGAAGTCTCCCGGCTGACCTTGCGCTGCCGCGACACGTGTCGGCGCAAGTGAATCACGTTGGAAAATGTACTTAGATGGCGACGGAATACGCAACGCTACATCGGTAAACGAGTGGTATCCCATGGGCTCGGCGTTGGTCACGGAGAAAAGTGGCAGAGACGGCGGCGCGTGCCTGTGCGCACCCAGCGGGGCTGTTGAACATGACGCAGCTCTTTTGAAGCGCAAGACGCGGCCTCGTCGCTCCGGAGTGGTGCTCGAGTCAGGCATACCGTGTTCAAGTGCTCGAACTTCTCAGAGGAGCGGCATGCAGCGCGTGCTCGTGAGGTTATACGGGCCGCGCGCGCAGGTACGTATACGAGATGAGGAGTTTTCAAAGACGTTCTTATTTTTTTTTCTGGTCGGGCGCCTATACGTTTAGGGCCTTTTTTATCGATCAGACGAAAGCACGTGTAATGACGCTTGCGCACTTAGCCGCTGTTGCCGTACGGGAGAGAATGAAATGACTCGGGAAAGAAGTCTCCGCGAATATTGCCAGTGTATGCAAAGGCGAACTAGCGTAGCCAAGCTGTTTTTTAAAGAAAGGGCACACGACTAATTAGGTGCGCGAAAGCTGACTTTTAGGCCAGTTGGTACAGATATATAACGCAAAAACAGCGCAACCTTACACGAGCGGAGAAATAAAACTCCGCTTAACATTTGTGTGACACCTAGAAAATGTATAAACAGGGTTTCAGCGAACGCTTTCAAACATGCTTAAATGTTGCCTGTGGCAGGTAGCACGATTCTAGTTCAGGAGGTGATCTTCTCGAAGCGGCTGACACAGTTGAGCAAAAAATTGAAATGCACAATCGACTAATTAAGAAAATTTCGTTGAGCTTTATCTGGTTATATTAGAGCCCATATTGCAATTTACAAATTTTAGCCATGGAGCTCGCAAGGCGGATCCACTGGTAACGAATTCTCAGGATGACTCCAGTGTCGAGATATTAATTTCCGAACTTTGCGGAGAAATGTATTGGCGTTCCAGTTACTTTTGTGCTTGAATGCAAAGAACGACGTTTTTAAATAAAGCAACTGGAACGCCACTACATTTCTCCACAAAGTTCGGGAATTATCTCGAAACTGCTGTCATCCTGAGAATTCATTCCAAGTAGATCCGCCTTGTGAACTCCACGGCTAGAATTTGTAAATTGCAATATGGGCTATATGGTAATTAGTTAAAACTTAGTTTAGTGATTTTTTGTTAATTAGTCTATTGTGCATTTCCATTTTTTCTGAATGTCAGCCTCTTCGAGTAGACCAGCTCATGAACTAGAATTGTGCTATCTTCCACCGCAACTTTTAAAAAATGTTGAAATTCTTCGCTGAAACACCCGGTATATCAGATGTCACAAGTAAAAGGTAAACAAGCAAAATGCAACAAGTAACATCACCTTCTGCATTTGTAACAACGCTTCATCGTTTTGTAACAACGCTTCATCGTGCACGTACTATAAACCCGTTGGCCACATAGCGAGAAAAAAAAATTTGTCCCGTTAAATCAATTACCGGGTGGCTGATACATGTATCACTTGTCTTCCGTATGTGGTAAGGTTCAATGATCAAGCGAGTTACATTATCGTTATGTAGCGCAAATGATACTATTAGCATAACTTCGGATATCTGATTGGCTACCAATAGCACCTAGTTTACCCGTGAGTATAGAAACAATTAAAGCTGTAATCATTAGCAACGTCAAATCGCCCCATCGTACTCTAATTTGTTGTCAATGTCGAGTCAGTGCTAAGTCTTCACGCTGTGTTATCCCAGCATGTGGCCCTTGGCTTCTGACATTTCTGACGTGACACACTGCTTCTATATGTTACTCTGGCTGTGCTGAACACGGCGTAATCAAGATTGCAAAAATCAATTATTAGCACATAAGTATCTAATTCTTCCGGACTTGCGATATTTTGAAACACCATGCGATTTTGCATAAGACAACTGACATGTATATTGAAATTCGGTTGCTAAAAAGCCCTACACAGTTTCGTGCTGTTGAAGAAGGATCTCATTATCGTTTGTTAACATGCTAAGTCAACTTTTCCCGGATGTCCTTCCAAAAAAATGCCTAAAAAGCGCTATATGAATGGGGACGTTCTATTTAATAATTACATGTAATGTTGGATATTCAGCTTGGGCCCCAGCTTGAACTCATTTTCTAAGGAATTGTCTGTTCTCAAAATATTTTACTTGCCATGACTACACTGCAGAAACGACCTTTAAACATGCTCCTATTTTACATAGCTTTCGAAGACTAAGGCGAGGAAAATTACTTAACTTCAACATAAAAACAACAGGTTCACGACAAGCGTGAACTGAGTCAAAGACTTGAAGAAAAGACATGTCTGCATGTGCGGGTGGGTTAAAACGTATATTGTATGAAGGCTTCGCTTGTTCCTACTGTGGCCATCTAAAAACGGGTAGATGGCTTGAGATTATACGGCAGATGAGCTGAGAGAAATTAATCACAAGGCCTGCACACTCTGCTTTATGATGTCATAGTTTTAGAGAGACTTCGGAGATAACTACAAGTTACCTCTCTAACAGTCGGCAATGTGTTGTAATGGAATAATAACGAAAGGCAGAAGCACCACATGGGCTCTGTTCTAGGGCCTGTTCTGCTCAGCATATACATTTCAATGATATCCCATCTATCCTTAAATATTCCGAAACTGTGACGTACGCTGATGATACAGCAATTATTTTCGAACGTGGCGCACTGGATGAACTATACACTGCTAAAATTTGAGGTAATTCAGGTTCAAAGATGGTTCAAAGAGCAATCAGCTCACCATTAATGAAAACACAACAAAGTACGCAGTTTTTCTTTATATGAAACAAAAATAGCAGATTATGACAATGTCCGAGTAAGCCTGAAGAATACCCATTTAAATCAAGTGAAGCTAGGCGTCTCTTGAATCTAATACGAATTGGGGTACTCACATGAAGGATAACTGAGATAAAGCGGCATATTGGGGCACTACTTTATAAAGGGCACGCGAATTCCTTCCTACGTATTATTTCGCGCTCGCTACATTATGATGCTTTTTTTTCACACACATCCGTCTATTGTATTGAATACTAGGGAGCCCCATATTTTAGCTATGTAAAACCGCTTAGCCAATACAAAAGCGCGAAATACGAGTTATAACGTTCTCTATGTCAACGAAACATAGTACATCATCATCATCAGCCTGGTTACGCCCACTGCAGGGCAAAGGCCTCTCCCATACTTCTCCAACAACCCCGGTCATGTACTAATTGTGGCCATGCCGTCCCTGCAAACTTCTTTATCTCATCCGCCCACCTAACTTTCTGCCGCCCCCTGCTACGCTTCCCTTCCCTTGGGATCCAGTCCGTAACCCTTAATGACCATCGGTTATCCTCCCTCCTCATTACATGTCCTGCCCATGCCCATTTCTTTTTCTTGATTTCAACTAAGATGTCATTAACTCGCGTTTGTTCCCTCACCCAATCTGCTCTTTTCTTAACCCTTAACGTTACACGTATCATTCTTCGTTCCATAGCTCGTTGCGTCGTCCTCAATTTGAGTAGAACCCTTTTCGTAAGCCTCCAGGTTTCTGCCCCGTAGGTGAGTACTGGTAAGACACAGCTATTATAAACATAGTACACCTCTCTTTAAATCACATCGTATATTTCCACTCAACATTGTGCACATGTAGAAGGTCACCCAAGTCAGTCATCAAGCGTTAGATAGGAACAAACCATTTCCATTAAGCATATTTACATTACCTACGCGGAATACGAGAGCCTGCAATAATAATCAGTTTAACCTTCCAGCTTGTAAAATTGTTTCTGGAAAAAAATACTCGAATTTAATGGGGCCCTAATGTGGAATTCTATCCTGAATAATGTTAAAACTAAGTTTTACCAATGCTGAAGCAGTCTTTATTAAATATGTGAGTAACTATTGTTGTGAATGGTTAGACTCTTGTGTATTTTTTTAATATTTATAGAATTTGTGCGCGCCATCTGTTCTGCGGCTGCAAATGAACAATATGCATTTTGTTAAATGGCCCGCCACTAGCCGCGATGGCTATAACAGTGCAACAATGTTTTGTGCATGCGTAGCGAATTTTTTGTCCAAACTGAATAAACAAATGGAATTAAAATGGTTAGCAGGGTCGACATTTCTATTATCCCGGCGTGACAAAAGCGGCGACATAAAGATAACCGCGGCTTACTCAGCAGCATTCTCATTAAGATTTTATGGCAGTCGGTCCTACGTCATAAATCATGAGTGCCACGCCGAAAGGCCTTGTACTATCTAGATGGCTTTGTGTAGCCATAACGGACGTCCGTATTGTTATAAGCTCCTTGCCTTTACTTGTTTTCTCTTCCAATCTCTCTCCCCACCTACCATACTGTTGTCTGCGGCTTATGGTTGCTCATTAGGTGCCGTAGCGTTGCGCCGAGCTCGCATGAATTTTATTTCCATATTGGGCCTCGGCATGGAGAGTGTGAGCACCAATTTTAGTTCTATACTATCCAGAGAGAACAGCTGTAACTTCAGCATCAGTAGCGCGCAGTAATATTACCACGAGCATAACAGTTGGCTGTGTAGTGGGCTTGCCGCTTCTGCGGAAGCTGAGGTCGACGACGACGAAGACGCAATCTCAAGGAAGGTGTCGGATGGGAAGAACTGTGTACTTCCATTAGATTGATGTAAATGATTTTTGCCATATGTATAGTACAGTGACTATTTAGTCGAGACACTCATCAAAAACTTATAATAGTTTCCATGTGAGTTTAAATCTGTAAAAAAATGTCAATTGTGAAGTAGGCTCTCAAAGTCAAGAATTGATAGGAAGATGGAGGCTTTAGACTTGTCCGAAGAAAATGAGACAGGCGGCGGCGGAGACCCTAATTACGCTATACCACGACATTATTCCCGGACAGGCCATGGACAGCCCATAAATTTGAACGGTTTATCTGCCATAGAGGCTTACTCGTACGCGCGATAAGAAAAAGAAGAAAATGTAAAGCTAATCGCTGTCACAATAGGTCAGTGTCCCAATTACCGGGGCTCATATTTTGCCCGCTCTCCGTATATATATATATATATATATATATATATATATATACGACCGGAAGACGACCAGGACAGGCAGCGCTAGCAGACCCATTCATTACGTAGGCACTGCCCACGCGGCAGTACGAAGAACAGGGATGATAACGGCTATATGCAAATGAGAATGACGAAGTACGTTAAATGTGCTTATAATATATATATATATATATATATATATATATATATATATATATATATATATATATATATATATATATATATATCGTTTCGCCGTACTGACAGTTCGATGCCAGCAGTAACTTGATCAATGCCGAAGATTTCCATAGCACGAAATGAATGTGTGAGCAACTTGCCGCATCAGTGCCACTACAGGATCGGCCGCTTATACTCGCACGTGCAATTACTGCTTATTTACGGAAGCGAAGAACGTTTATTCCACGCCTTTTTTTTGCGAGAATGCTCAAATCTGTCAGCGAATTAGGTAATTTTTGCGACGTTGCTAGCGACATGAACTTTTGGACGCGCTTCCGGGCTGAAGCGCGTTCAAAACGTAGAACCAGAAGTCTGTTTTCAAAAATTGCGTAAGCACGTGAACCTGGAACACACATCTAAATGATTTCAGGGTGATTCCTTAAGGAACTTGTGCGGCGAAAATTGATTGTTAATGCTAACTGACCTCTTAGTCTTAGTGGTAATGACTTAGTGACAAAGGCCAAAGGCTTAGTGGTAACTTCGTGTATGCATCGTTAAACAGGACTATACGCATGTCACACTAACCATAAGTGCAGGTGGTGTCGTAAAAGACAAGGATGAGGGAGGGACACAGTTACATACGGGAGCTTTGTGAACTACGTTGAGGTATTTTAGCGCATCCACTGCAGATTAAGAATTACCGACTCGTGCAATAAGCAGCACTCTTAAAGGTAACGTCTGATTATATTGATGTTTATATTCCCAGAAATTGCTAAACAGAGTATTTGGCTCTCGCCGAATGCAATGAAGTTCTTCGTTATTGCTAAACAATTAGTTACAGTACTGGGTAGATGACGCTAAATTGTCTGCCGTCGCGGTTGATGACACACAAACGTCAACGTGGCTACCCCTCAGCATAAAGTCACACTATGCTTGCCAAGCCTTTTTCGAACGAAGAGGGACGTTGTCTGTTTTTGAGAAGCTTTCGTTTACAAAATTAGCATACCTCAATATTCCTCTTTAGCGTCTCTTTAATATGAGTGTTTACCGATGGGGAAAAAAAGTGCACTAAATCATGCAGAGCCACGCTGCTGATTGTGTCCATCAATGGCGTACTAATCCACCTCCGTGAGCCAAAGAACGGTGAAACAAAGAAACGAAGCTATCTATCTTGCAACAGAAACGGGCAAACATGCAAACGACTTCGATTACGCGACGCGACCATTCTTTATGCCTTGTGCGCGTTCCGCTGATGGAAATCGGTGGGTCTTTTCTATTTGCACGGTTTGCTGCCCTCTCGCAGTCAGCTTATTCTTTACTACCTCTATTCAGGCTTGATGAATGGGTCTGCTACCTCGAACACGATCATCATTCTTGCTGCTGACCGCGCCGAGGCCGAGGTTTCATTATGACCGTGCAATTAGCGTTCCATTAGCAGCCTAGTTTGCCTGGTGCGGTCTCTTTTTGTACACGGTGAGAGGGATCGTTCGTGGCATTTACTTTAGCCTTGTAACGCTAGGCCATGGTAATATAACGAGACAAGAATGGAATTCTCGTGAAGTGCATGAGATGCAGCGAGATATCTGAACTGCTCTAACTCGACATAAAGAAAAAAAGAAAAGCCAGCCTTTCGATATCCAATGAATGGCGTCGGTGAGTAACTGCTTGCGCAAAAGTGCTTCGATGGGTGGCTCCGAAGAAACAGAAAAAGAAACTAGAAGAAACAGGTGAAATGATGTTTTCTATTAAAGCGGCCATGGACCACTTCTCGGGATTGCTGAAAAACACGTTCTAGCTGAGCCAAAATTTGCAGACGTGCGCGGCGCGTGCAGTTCGCAAGCAGCGCACAAAGGTATATTTTTCTCAAACAGCCTCTTTCCAAGCAGAGGCCGTCTCCTCTCCCTTCTCGAAGCTGCCGGAGACTTTCACACACGTGCGGAAAGTTTTCATTATACCGGGTGGGCGGGAAGGGTGGGGGGTGGGGGCTACTTGCTTTCCGGACTGCACCGATATATATATATATATATATATATATATATATATATATATATATATATATATATATATATATATATATATATATATATATATATAATATGTGTGCGTGTGTGTGTGAGTGTGTGAACAAGGAAAAAGAAAACCGAGGGCCCGATTTTTATTCGTAATATCATGAGAATTTATGGAAAGGAAACTGGATGAAGAAACAGCTGGCTGTAGTCGGGGTCTTCACTTACCCACTTCTTCACTTACGCATGCGATGCTGTTCTTGATGTCTCTCTTTGTTGGCTTCTTATGATATGACTATATTGCTACGGGGTAGTATTCCCAATGAAGAGCCGAGCAGGAAGAAGAAGAAGACGAAGATTGGAAGCTAGCGCGGGCTGTTGCCTCTTGGTCAACTGCGGCGTATAGCCTTGTAAATATACTTGTAAATAGCTTTTCGTCGGTGTCTTCCTACGTAACATATTTGGTGGAGGTGGACGTTCCCCGTACCTCGTCACGGAGCTTCGCAGTGGACGGTACGTCGAGCCTACCTTCATGGCTCCCGGCGACGCCAACCCGACACCACCGGCTCCGACACCTGCTGCCACTTAGACGACCTACATCACCCTCTCCGCTCCCCGTGATCCTGGCGTATTCTCGGCAAAAGATGGGGAAGACGTCGAGGACTGGATCAGCCTTTACGAACACGTCAGCCGCAATAACCGGTGGGACCCAACTATCATGCTCGCCAACGTCGTCTTTTACCTCGGTGGCACACCTCGAGTTTGGTATCGGACGCACGAAGATGAGCTGATCAGTTGGGATTCGCTTAAGCAAAAGCTTCGAGACTTGTTCGGCAACCCCTACGGTCACCAACTTGCCGCGCAGAAGGCGCTTTCCGGTCGTGTGCAGACGTCAACGGAGCCCTACGTCACGTACATTCAGGACGTCTTGGCTCTATGCCGCAAAGTTGACGCACACATGACTGAGTCCGACAAGGTCTCCCACATCCTCAAAGGCATTGCCGATGACGCCTTCAACTTGCTCGTATTTAACAACGTCGCGACGGTGGATGCAGTTATAAAAGAGTGCCGCCGCCTGGAATTTGCTAAAAGCCGACGTATCGACCAACAGTTTGCCCGTCTGCCCAACACCCCAGCGACATCTTCCTGTGCCGACGCTCCTCGTCCCAACAACACTGGCGATGTTACCAGGATTGTCCGGCGTGAGCTCGAGGCCGCCTATCCGGCTGCGTTCGACTCCAGCCCCTCCAATGCACCTGCAGTCACTGTTTCCCTGATCCAGGCAGTTGTCCGCCAGGAGTTCGCCAACATGGGTATTCACACCATCTGCTCGGCCCATCGCCCTGATCCCCACCCGGCATCTTCGATTCCACCCCGTCCCGCACCTTCTTACCCACCACGTTTCCGCAACCCCTCTGACTGGCGCACTGCAGACGACAAGCCGATTTGTTTTCACTGCCATCGAATTGGGCACATTTCTCGGCACTGCCGCAGTCGCTGGAGTTCCCTGAACCAGTCTACATATACTGCCTACTCTCGCCCCCCAGATGGCCTTTCTCGTCGCTATGCTGCCCGCTCAGATAATGCCACCACCGATTCTCCTGCGCCGAACCGCCCCTATTCTCGTTCACCTTCGCCCCAACGACGACAATCTCGCTCTCCCCAGCCCCGTCGTTCCTATTCGCCGACTCCCTTCGGACGCCGCTCCCAGCCGGAAAACTAGACGATGCAGCGCCTCGAGGTGACGCTGCATTGCTCCCTACGCCGCCAAATCCTCTCCTGACGTTGCCCACTCATCTGAACCTTCTTTCCGTGCAAGTCGACGGTGTTCCTGTATCAGCTCTCATAGACACTGGGGCGCATTTGTCGGTAATGAGCGCGGATCTTCGTACCCGGCTGAGGAAAATAATCACGCCCGCCACGACGCCTGTTGTCCGTGTCGCCAATGGCGGAACAGCCCCCGTAATTGGTATGTGTGCCGCCCGCGTCTCCTTCGCCGATCGCTCCACTACCGTGCTATTCACAGTCATCGCTCACTGTCCCCACGACATCATCCTCGGCCTCGACTTCCTCTCCGCACATTCTGCTCTCATCGATTGCTCCGCCAGTACTCTCCGCCTCGACCTGCCTGTTCTGGATCCCGCTGAACAACACCTTCCTCGCCTCAGTTCCGTCGACTTCGTTCGTTTGCCACCTTCGGCACTGACTTACGTTGACTTCGTGTCATCCCCACCAGTGCCCGACGGTCACTACATCGCGGCTCCTATGCAAGACGTCCTCCTTACACACGGGATCACACTACCTCATACTATTTTATCTATTACGGCGAATTGCGTCTGCCTGCCAGTGGTCAATTTTGCCTTGACGACACAAGTGCTGCCACGCGGGATGTCTCTGGCCCAACTTTGCTCATTCGAGGATCACTCTGTAGCATCGATTTCAGTAGACGACAATTCAACCGATCCTCCTCTACCATCGCAGTCGGCAACTTGTGCCATCGCCAACTTACAGAAAATGATTGCACCCGACATGCCGTCCGAGCACGCTCGTGCGCTCTACCGCGTTCTGATGTCCTACCAAGATATTTTTGACTTTAACGATCGTCCTTTGGCCCAAACAACAGCTGTTAAACATCGCATTAATACCGGAGATGCCCCTCCTATTCATCGCCGCCCGTATCGAGTATCATCGGCTGAGCGTCAAGTGATTCACACCGAAGTTCGCAAAATGCTTGCCAAGAACATTATTGAACCGTCATGTAGTCCATGGGCGTCACCGGTTGTGCTGGTAAAAAAGAAGGATGGCTCATGGCGCTTTTGCGTGGATTATCGGCACCTTAACAGGGTTACCAAAAAGGACGTGTATCCCCTACCTCGGATTGATGACGCCCTTGACTGCCTCCACGGTGCTCGCTATTTCTCCTCTATTGACCTTCGCTCCGGCTATTGGCAGATTGCCGTGGACGATCTCGACCGCGAGAAGACTGCCTTTGTGACACCCGACGGTCTTTATCAATTCAAGGTGATGCCGTTCGGCCTATGTAATGCTCCTGCCACTTTTGAACGCATGATGGACTCCCTTCTTCACGGTTTCAAATGGTCCACATGCCTGTGCTACTTGGACGACGTTATAGTATTCTCCCCAACATTCGCTACGCACCTCGAGCGCCTCTCAGCAGTCCTGGACGTTTTTCGGCGAGCCGGTCTGCAACTCAACGCATCGAAGTGCCAATTCGGCCGTCGCCAGATTACTGTCCTTGGACATCTCGTTGACGCGAACGGAGTGGAACCGGACCCAGGCAAGATCCATGCTGTTACGCACTTCCCTGTTCCGAAGTGTGTCAAGGATGTGCGCAGCTTCATCGGCCTTTGCTCGTACTTCCGCCGTTTCGTCAAAAATTTCGCGGCCATAGCACGACCACTAACCGAGCTTTTGAAAAAAGACGCCCCTTTCCAGTGGGGCGATAACGAGGCATCTGCATTCTCGCTTCTCATCGATCTTCTCACAACGCCTCCCGTTCTGGCCCATTTCGATCCTTCTGCGCCTACCGAAGTCCGTACTGATGCCAGCGGTCACGGTATTGGCGCAGTACTGGCACAACGCCAGCGTGGCCACGACCGTGTTATCGCTTACGCCAGCAGGCTCCTCTCACCCGCGGAGCGCAACTATTCCATCACTGAGCGTGAGTGTCTGGCCCTAGTTTGGGCGGTTGCGAAGTTCCGCCCATACTTATATGGCCGACACTTTTCCGTCATCACAGACCATCACGCGCTTTGTTGGTTATGCTCATTGAAAGACCCTTCAGGAAGACTTGGTCGCTGGGCCTTACGCCTCCAAGAATATTCGTTCTCTGTCACCTACAAATCTGGCCGACTACACAAGGACGCTGACTGCCTGTCTCGCTACCCGGTAGACGAGCCTGACGACGCCGACAGTAGTACCGCCGACGGCATTTTCTCTGTGTCTGCCTTCGCTCACATCGCCGATGAGCAGTACCGAGACCCATCGCTGCGAGTACTCATCGAGCGTCTGCGCTCTACACCTACCGACGCATCCGTTCGCCGATATGTCCTCCAGGGTGGCATTCTGTACCGAAGGAGCTTCCTCCCTGATGGCCCTGATCTTCTTCTTGTCGTGCCAAAACATCTACGACAGACTGTGCTCTTTCAGATGCATGACGCACCCACTGCAGGACATCTTGGCGTAACCCGCACGTACGACCGCGTCCGCCGCCGCTTCTATTGGCCTGGTCTTGCTCGCTCCGTCCGACGCTATGTTGCTGCCTGTGATCCCTGCCAGCGTCGGAAAACGCCTCAGGTGCTACCTTCCGGTCATCTCCAGCCGATCCCCATCCCTGTGGAACCGTTTTTTCGTGTTGGATTAGACCTCCTCGGTCCCTTTCCCACGTCATCCTCTGAGAACAAATGGGTAGCCGTCGCAACTGATTACGCCACCCGATACGCTATCACGCGGGCTCTTCCTACCAGTTGCCCACTGACGTCGCGGACTTTCTCTTGCGTGACATTATCTTAGTGCATGGCGCCCCGCGACAGCTGCTTACTGACCGTGGTCGTAACTTCCTCTCGAAAGTTATCGCCGACATTGTGCATTCCTGCTCTATTCAACACAAGCTGACTACCTCATACCATCCTCAAACCAATGGCCTGACAGAGCGCTTAAACCGTACTCTTACCGACATGCTGTCCAAGTACGTTTCGAAGGACCACCACGACTGGGACGTTGCCCTTCCTTACGTCACCTTTGCTTACAATTCTTCCCGGCACGACACCGCCGGATTTTCTCCATTTTATCTACTCTACGGTCGCGAACCGACCTTGCCCCTTGACACGGTACTTCCTCCTGCTGCGACCTCAACAACCGAGTATGCGCGCGACGCCATCGCCCTCGCCGATCATGCACGCCAGCTTGCCCGTGCTCGACTGACGGACTCGCAAACCACGCAGCAGCGTCAGTACAACGCCCGCCACCGTGACGTACAGTTTTCGCCTGGTGCACTCGTGCTCCTGTGGTCGCCCTGTCGTCACGTTGGACTTTCCGAAAAGCTCCTTTCGCAATACACAGGGCCCTACCGCGTGCTGCGCCAGGTGACGCCTGTGACTTATGAAATTGCTCCTGTGAGCTCAACCTCGTCATCTACTCTGGCGTCTAGTGATGTCGTGCACGTCAGTAGGCTCAAGAGCTACTACACTGCTTCAGAGTCCAGCCTTTAGTCGCTCCGGGACGGCGCTTTTGCCGCCGGGGGTAGTGCTACGGGGTAGTATTCCCAATGAAGAGCCGAGCAGGAAGAAGAAGACGACGATTGGAAGCTAGCGCGGGCTGTTGCCTCTTGGTCAACTGCGGCGTATAGCCTTGTAAATATACTTGTAAATAGCTTTTCGTCGGTGTCTTCCTACGTAACAATATATATATATATATATATATATATATATATATATATATATATATATATATATATATATATATATATATATATATATATATATATATATATATATATATATATATATATATATATATATATATATATATATATATATATATATATATAATACCTTTAATAATAGCAAAGTATCCGACAATCACACAAAGGGAGATTACACCACCGAGAGAGATGCCAATCGCTTGGTGGTGCGGGGACACTCGGGCAGCAAAATTGTACTGGCTCCTACTATGAGAACTTGCAGATACTAATGTAAGGCTGTCCCTTCAGTGAACAATTCGTCGAGGTCACACGAAATTTGTTCAAGTGCAACTGTTACTAACACTGCTTCGCCATTCCGGCGCGATTGCAGCCTTCGTTTTTGACAGCGAAGCTGTTAACCGCTCATTCGTTGGGATTTTGTTGCGATAGGAATTATATGAATACTCCAAGTTAATTTCTGCCGTCGGGATCGCCGTCGCCGTGTGGTTCTGTATGAAGTACAAGGGCGAGAACACCATCGCCGCGCACCCTACGTTGTATTTGCAAGTGAAAGTGTGCGAGGGGAGACGGCGATCACGGCTCAATCTCGCCTGTGCGGAAGGGAGGCAATGGCGGGAGGAAGCGCGCCGTCTTCCGCGGCGCGCGAGGCACCGAGGAGAGGGGGGAGAGGGAGAGAGGGGGGCGGCATTCTACTCCGGCTGCAACGGTGCATGTGGCTGCTGCGCGCGGTCGCACGGCCGTACGAGCCGTATCTGGAGAGCAGTGTGCGTTAGGGGCAGAGTAGGCCGGCGGCTCGTAGCTCTATGAGTGCTGTGTGTTCTCGGCGCTCACTTTGCATTGAAGCGATAGACAGCACGAAGATCACTTCACTCGCTGCTGCTGCCGCGTTTCCTCAGGCCAGCGTTTTAACAGCGAGTATCTGCGGTCATCGAGTATGATGTGTTCATGTCTGCTGTGCACACTGACACCATGCTTGTTAATTTAGTTAGCAAGCGAATGTTTACAAGTTAATGCGGCCGATAAAAGTGCCATCTTCATATGTCCATCCGCCGTGGTTGCTGAGTAGCTGTGGCTTTGGACAGCTAAGCACGAGGTCGTGGAATCGAACCGTGGCCATGCAGGCTGCATTTCGATGGGGGCGAAATGTGAAAACGCCCGTGTAAGGTAAATATACCTGGTAGCGAAGCTTCCATAGAAGCCCATTTGTTCCAAACATGGCGGTTTATCAGGGCTCATGGGGCTTAGTGCCATGTGCATGAGGAGGGAACACTTCCGGCTGAAGAAAGAACAATACGACGCCATATCCGTTAAAACAGAAGCGACGTCATTTTGTTCTCAAAGGCGCGAAATTTGTTTTGGTGGCTTGCCATTAGAGCTACATATTCAAATTCCCCGCCATTCGACTTGATGGGCGTTTCGAGCTTTCAGCGTGTAAAGCGGTACCATAAAAGGTCAGCCGTACGGTTGTCGAAATCACACCCATGAACAGAACATACTTTCTTTGGAGGTCGATGAAAGCTTCAGGTGTAGAGTGCTGGTTCTGTCGTCGGGCGCCAAACCCGTTGGCCTGCGTAGTCGCACGAAAACAACTAACGAAGCAACTATCTAGCGGTTCGTAATTCATTGCTTTTGATTGAGCAGGTTGAGAAACGATGAAGCTACCCGCGTCACCAAATTCAGACAAACGTCGACAAGCAAAACAGCACAACGTGTGAGGAGGGAATACATGTAACAAATGAACTTAGCGAGCGTGCCTTTAGGCACACTTCCAGAGCTGCATTGCTTTGCAAGCGATAGCGGTGTCAATGCCAACACCGACATTGAAACACATAACATTCCAGTGTGCGTTACGTCCGGCGGCAGCCACCTCGCCGCTGTTAGACAACACTCTCCATAACTGGTCGTGGGAGGCGCGACTCGCGGAAGTGGAATTGGGAAGCCAACTGGCGACCCTTGCTTGACCAGGCTCAGTGAGCCGCTGTAAGCAGTGGGGCCCTGGAGCAGGGACTCCACCCACCATAACCAAACAACCTATACTACAATAAACGTTTACTCTCTCTCTCTCTTAAGCGGGGGTTTCAGCCTCCTCTTATGATGGGCGGTGAAAAAAAAACGTATTTATTGATAATGATTAAATAAAATTGAGTTGCCTTTTCGTTATTCGTCACGCACATATAAAAGTGATTATGAATTTTATTAGCGTTGAATGAATCTGTGTCTCACTCATTATTATTATTATCATCATTATTATTATTATTATTATTATTATTATTATTATTATTATTATTATTATTATTTCACTGTGAGTCCGCGTATAAGCACTACTGAGCATGACTGCTATTCATCATGATTTTGAGTGAGTCCGTTTTGGCCTTATTTCGATTAGTGAATGAATTATACATAATTATAACCTCTGCATGCAAGTGGACATGTTCCTATGCCTAATAAATGTAAAATATAAGAAGACTATTTCCTTTTTCCTGAGTCGTTAGCATTGCCTACTGGAAGGAGAAGTAATACTGAGACACGTAACATTCACGGGAATTTCACACGCCGTTGATGAGACTCTGCCGGAGGGCTCACTGAAGTCTGCAGGTTTTTTTCAGGGTCAACAAAGCACGCAAAGAAATTTGTAGCGAGGTGAACATACAGCAACATATTCATTCGCTCGGCATACCTTATCCATAGAATTAGAAATAATTGTTAGTTGGCTAGCTCCTTCTCCTTAAAAAATATAATAAACTTTGTCTTTTGTATACAGGGTGTCCCAACTATCATGCAGCAAGATTTAAACATATGCAAATGCAGGTAAAACCAAGGTAATGTTTGCCGTCGCTTGAAGATACCCAGATTATTTTTTGCATCCTGCTTAATTATATACGTAGTCTTAATTAAGTAATGCTCGATTAGTTGCCTTGCAACCGCTCTAGGTCGCAGACGCACGGAATCACTAAAGCTTTTGCATTGCAAGTAAAACTCTTGCTTGGGCTAGTTGGTTCATGCTTGAATTAGTAAAGGCAAGGCGCAGAAGACCAGGACTCAAGAAGAACACAAACGACAGGACCCGTGCCTCGTCAGGAGGCGCCGGTCCTGTCGTTTGTGTTCTTCATCTTGAGTCCTGGTCATCTGCGCCTTGCCTTTACTACTTTTGCATTGCATTGTTAACTTTTTTTGCCGGATCTCGTCAGATAATTACCTAACTCCTGCTAAAACATCTAATACTAGAAGTCACCATCACCTAAACATCGCGCCTTATTTTGCCCATACCGAGAGTTTTAAATACAGTTTCTTTCCGGGCGTAATTAAATATTGGAATTGTTTGTCTGGTCCCCCCCCCAACTCGTTCTCTTCCTTTAAACTTATTTTTAGCGACTGTTGAATAGGTAGTTAGTATTTTCATTTGTTTTGTATTGTTAATATTGCCTCTATTATTTGTCATTGTTCTGCTTTTCACGCCCACTCTTGCAATAGCTCAATAGGGCTGCAGAATGTACAAATATCAAAAGAATAAATCAACTTTTCGGATAATATAATATAGATGAAAAGTGTCAGTGACAAAATTGTAGAGCAACATGAAAAACTCCCGATATAGCTTCATGTTGCTCAGAACGTGCTAATTAAAAGTGTTTTTCCGAGCGTGAAAGCAGACAGCGAATACACGCAAAATTGCCGCGCGAATGGCCGCTCGAGGCACTTTGCGTGTATTCGCGGGTTTCTTTCACGCTCGAAAAAAGAAAAATTATGCAGCACGTTTTGAGTAACAGAAAACTCTATCGGGTGTTTTTCACGTTGCTCTGCAGTTCTCTATTGACATTTTTCATCTAATTATATTTCAAAAGATTATTAACTTATTAAGACTAATTATTTAATTAGGCGAAGTGAAAAAAAATTTTAGTGTCTCTAAGTGACGGCAAACAACGTTACCTTAATTACCGTCTATTTTCTTGGTTCTTCCGAGCTACGTGGTATTTGCATATCTTTAAATCTTGGCGCATAATAGTTGGGACACCATGCATATTTACATATACTGTGTCTGTACATAGTTCTCACAGTTGAAATTTGAAAAAAGGAATGTTGAAGAGAAAAAATACGGATGAGGTGGCTGCCTCAGGTGGTTTAATGCACTTGTCCTCCTATTTCCAGTATTTGCAGAAATGAAGCGAAAGCATGAAATAACAGCCGTGCACGTCCGCTCCAACAATGATGCAGTAAGAAGTTTTTAGCCGCAATAAAGTTTTAAGTGGAAAGGTAGAGGCAACTCAAAAGAAACCTCAAATGATGCGGATAAGAGAACACTTTGGTAATGACACATTCGGGAGGGGGGAGGGGGAGGGTAGGCTTCGGCACACACGCACGCACACACGCACGCACACACACACAAACAAAGTTTAGTAATTTCTGCTGATGAAGTTTGAGTGCTACCTTTGTTTGAGCACGAAGTTTCAAATTCTCGAAACGGGCTGTAGTCCATTTGCTTCTGCGGCGTGCTCGGAACTGTGTGGTTTATTCATACCTGTTACCTGTTAAACTAAGAACGTTCACATACTGTTGACAGTAGCATGCCACTGCCAGTACACCTCGCCCTGTTCCCACTTTCGTGCCGCCGCCTTTGTCGGAGTAGATGTTGTTGATGTGCTCTCAAAAGGCAGCACATACTCACCAGGGATGAGTTGTGACGCAGAAACAGTCAAGAAATCTTGCATGTCACACCCCCAAAACGGCAATTTTATTGAAGCTGCACATTTTCCCATTTTTATTGGAAAGTGGCGCGGCTCACCATAAATAACGTCATGTACCTCGCGGGCTTGGGTATTTTGGTTATATTTTGTTGGGTCTCAAGGCTGAATTATTGGCATTAGAATTTCCAGGTTCTGTGTACATCAAACTTCAGTCCCAGACGTCTTGTTATATACATGATGTTAGACGACTCTTGTCTCTTCAGTCTTGCACCAGTTTATGGAGCTAAAACAGACCTGACCTGGCACTTTACACTCGGCAGGTCGTCGAATGACTAACTGGAATGGCGAGTGTATAGACTTTCGTCTGCTTTCTTGTTCCTAAGTTGTCCAGAACTGCATCTGCAACTCAATAAGGCTGAGTACGTCTATGAAGCCTTTGTAAGTTTTTATTTCTCGACTTTCTCAACTTTTGGCTGAGTAAAAGTAAACATAAGAGAACGTTCATACGACTTTCCGCATGTGGATATAAAAAAAGATGTTCTATGTTTTGATCGAGCACGCCTCGCGGTGTATAAATTACAAGTGCTGAAGAGGGGCAACACGGCATTGATAGCTGTAAGAAGTTTGCCTTTTGAAGTGCAAATAGAGGTTCATAGGCCTACGACTTCGAAGCGTGAGCACATCCATGCACTGGCGCTTATGTTTTCTTCCGCGCACAACGGTGCCTCGTAGCCGAAGGGACCAGTCATGTGCAAATCAACTCGATTCAGTTTATTAAGCGTGTTACACCATGCGAACACGTAGGGCAAATTATGTTAAATTCAAAGGATTGGGCTCTCTCACAACCACGTATTGTGCTGGGCATGTGAAGAATACGTGTCTCGTGGTACAGCCGCATCGCCAACGCGCGGCTCGGCTCGGCTCGCGCTGCTGATTGCTGGCGTCCTTTTGGACGGTGCTTCGTGCTGCCTCGCCGTTCCCGGTCGCTGTGCCTTTACATAAGGAGCTGCAAATAAACCTATGCTCAATTGTTGGAGGTACTGGGCTTCGAACCCCGTCGCTTGAAACCCTGGAGCAGCGATCAAGAACGCTACCGCCTGCCATGACCGACAGCTCATCCGAAACGGCGCCGACGCCACAGTCCGTCACCTGCACCGGCGTTCCACGACAACGGGACCCCAAGATCTTCAGCGGGGCAAACGATGAAGACTTGGAAGACTGGCTTACGTCATACGAACGGGTGAGCACGCACACGTGAGATGACCAAGCCAAGTTAACCCACGTCATCTTTTACCTGGCTGGCGTTGCCAAACTCTCGTTTCACAACCACGAATGTGACGTACCCACCTGGTGAGTATTCAAGACAACTTTTACGAAAGTGTTCGGCCGACCTGCTGTTCGCAAGCTGCGCGCTGAACAACGCTTGCGCGCCCGAGCACAGCAGACGGCAGAAACGTTCACGAGCCACATTGAACACATCGTGGACCTTTGTGACCGAGTCAACGCCTCTATGCCCGAAACTGAGAGAATTCACCACATACTGAGAGGCATTGATGACGGTGCATTCCAGATGCTCCTAGCCAGAAATCCGCGCACCTTTTCCGAAGTCGTCAGCCTATGCCAAATTTATGATGAGTTAAGGGAGGAACGCGCTTCAACTCCACGTCCTCCGCGAAGCGACGACTCGTTGGCGAGCCTTGACAGCATGTACGACCAATCCTCATTCTTTCAGCAGGCCAAGGATTTCATGCGCGAGGAAGTTGCCCGCCAACTTTCTTAAGTCCCCTTCGCTCAGGAGCCCACCTCCAGTCTTCTAAACACGCTCCGTGCCCTCATTTCCGAAGAGGTCGCTCACGTTGTGCCTTCTGCACACCACCAGCCGCACGCAGCCGCGAATCCCAACTCTGCGCTGGCAGTCCAGCCTTTCGCCACGCCTCTCACCTATGCGCTGCCAGTCCTGCCTGTGGCCGCGCCTCTAACCTGTGCGCAGGGAATTTGCAGGCCTCCGCCGGCGCTTTTGTCGACCCAGCCCCAACCGGTGCCACCGGAAGCCCATGCTGCATCTTGGAACACACCGAGAGCTAATCCTTGGAGGACGCCTGGCAATCGTCCCATCAGTTATTGCTGCTGCGCTACCGGACACGTCACCCGATATTGCCGCCGCCGCCCTCAGGCGTCCGGCGACGCCTCTCAGCCGTCCCAGTACGGCAGCCAGCCCTTCCGACAATACGCCGCTCTTTCCACCCACCCGTATTCCAGTGCTGACCTCCCAGAATTTCCGTCGCATCGCTCGCCATCCCCTTGCCGACGCTCGCTCTCCTAAGTGCGTCCGCGAGCCGCATCATCCGACCAGGAAAACTGATCGTAACAGTTCAAGAGGCAAGAACTGCGCCCCGTTCGAAGTGTCTAAGTCCTCGTGCATACCCTGCTAACGCGGTCGAATATTCTCTACAAGGTGTTCCTCCATTCGCTCTTGTGGCTGTGCCGTTCACTGCGCAAGGTGATCGCGTCACTTTCTGGACTGTCACTTCGTACGGCTAGGGCGCAGCACGTCACTCCACACGCAGCCTTGTACTGACCTGTGCTTATTCACGGCATTTGCTTATATCGTCGAGTGTATTGTTCTTGCCGCCTGCTCGCATGACGTCATCTTCGAGTAGGACTTCTTATCATGCCATAAAGCCGTAATCGACTACGCACGCGCCGAAGTTGAATTTTCTGCTCTATGTTAGGCACCAGTGCACGTAGATCGGGATCGCCCTCCTGAACTTACCGTGTGCGAGAACACAGATATTCCGCCTGGCACCTTCGCCCTCGTACTCGTATCCTGCGATATCACTGATGCACACGTTTCATCACTGGTCGCCCCGTCCGACGTCTTCATGAGCCGTAAAGATCTCCCATTACCCTTCGCAACGCTTGACATCACCGGCAGCTGCAGCAATATATACTTCTACAATCCCCTCTGTGCGCCTATAAAGTTGCTCGTTGGTGAATGCCTTGGATACGTGGAATACCTCGACTTTTCATCTTTGGTTGACGGTCCCAGAGACTCTTTTGATGTCGACTCCGGTCAACCACAAATAAGGAGTCGCAAATAAACCTCTTCTGAGGTATATTATACTGCAGCATTACGATTCAAAACGGTCGAGGTGGCAGAGTGAGTACGTGGAAGCAACCGAATGATGAAAGCTGCAAGATCTGTTGATACTCATGGCCACACATAGGTGAAAATTCGATTTTCAGTGGGAGCGCGGTTGAGTGGATACTTTAAACCATGACAGCATGTAGGGCGCTGTGCTGGAAAATTCCGGGAGGCTTTGGTTCTACTGAGATGAGGCAAAGGCAGTGTATCAAAGGGGGGGGGGGATCCTATGAAACCTCCATCGCGAATCAAAGGGAAATGAGCGCCATAATGTGAGAGGGTCACTGAATGCCATGATGGGCAAGGAAGCTTTATTGGCGCTGGCAGCTTAGACCGAAATGTAATGCTAAGTTCTATGTATGCGATGGCTACACGTACTACGAAAGCAGAACAGAAACTGCAGTTAGTCCCACATGAGTTCGAGAAACACCAAAGACCTTTCTCTGTTAAACTATGCCACCCGATTTTGATGTCCGAGACTGGTTGTTCACGCTTCCGTCCACATACGTAGCGTCTCATGGCGCCAGCTTCAATCCTCGGCTCTTCGTCCTGATGATGAGCTGTTTTGATTCTCAATTCGTTTGATGTGACGTTCTTTTCTTGCCTCAGTAGCCACAAGAAGGAGAGAAAGAGACAACCGGCACAGACTCGTTCGCGCTATCACGCGCCACAGTGGCTATGGCATTGCGCTGCAGAGCACGGGGTTGCAGATTTCACACTCAGCCTCTGCGACTGCATTCCAATGGGGGTCAGAACACTCGCGTGCGACGCTTTGGGCGCGCGTTAATAACCTCAAATAGTCAAAACTAATCCGGTTTCCTCCATTACGGCGCCCCTTAGAGTCCACTGTGAAGGTTCGGAATACGTTAAACCCCACAATCAAATTTGAATCGATACGTGGCTGAAACAACAGATTATTTATTATTGCGGTATCAATTATATGTACGCTCTAAGCGAGCTCGCGCCGTCGCTGTTGACGACGTTCTGCTGCTGCATTATTACCGTGCATTCGCGCACCGTGGGTGTGTTGTTCTAGAGAGACTCCAGAGGCGCCCAGTGCGTCTAGCCGCAAAAGCGACGAAGTGAACTCACCATCACGTTTCTCTCAATCAGCTCCGCCGGAGCCAAGACAGCGTTCTAGCTTTCGCTGCTGGCACGGCCGTTGTACGCCCGTGCACTAGCACTCCGGCCAAGCAGCTGCATGCGTACCACGCCGTGGTGTATACACTGTCCTGAACGCAGCGGACCGTAAGAGTCAAGTTAGGGGTCAACCTAAATCTATTCCATTGGACGCCGAAAAACGTCGATGGTTTTCTTTCGATATCACCTCATGCACCATAGAGACACGACGCCTGCAACCACGTTGCCGGCGCTCCACATCACGAAACCGTTTTTGAGACGCCTTCAGCTCGGCGCTAAGCCTTACTATGGCTTTCAATACTGGGCTAACTTTACGCTGCCCCTCCACGTCGGTCCGCGCTCAAAGCAAAACGACAGGGGAACACTTGACTAAGGGCGCCTAGCCAATCAAGCAAATGGTTAAATACTATATCTGTCCCCCCCCCCTCCCCCTTCCTCTCTATCTCTCCATCGAAACTTCCAATTTTTACTTCAACAATACGGGCCATCCACGCGACGTTCATAGCTGTTCGGAACTTGAAAAAACGTGGATGTCATTCTCTTCTGTAAGAACTCGCTCAAAGCTGTGAAGCTGTTGAATCAAGCTTAAAAAAAACCATCAATTGCTCTTTCAGTAGAGGTAGCTTCACTGCTTATGGACCCATGACGAAGCAGAGCTAGATATACAAGCTTCGATTCGTCGTTGGTTATCGTCGTAGTAATTAGTGTAGCAGTACAAGTAGTAACAGCAAGGGTAGTATTGATACTAGTAGTAATTCGTTGTAGTGGCTGCAAAACTTTTAAGCAGCCAGGGCAGCCCAGTGGGTATGGCGTTGCGCAGTATATTTTGAGGGTGCGCGTTTAATCCCAACCGCGGCGGCCACATTTTGATCGTGGCGGAGTGCGAAAGATTCGGTAGAACCCATCTTGTGATGGCTGTGAACAGTACTGCGTTTAGCATTGAACTGCTATAGCAGCATAACGTATTACCATCGTCGAAACGAATTATGTATGAGGGGTGCACTGCAGTGGGAGTCCTCTTTCACGTTTCTATAAGAACACTTAGCGCCATCTGGCGGCGCTGACGCGACGCCTGCGTGTGGTCTCCGAAATGCAGGGCGCGCCAGTGCGTGCGAACGTTGAGAAGCGCGTCATGCGTCAGTCGGGATCCCGTGCTACTATGAGGACACGCTGCGCTATGAAGTCCACGCGTGGCCTCCGAGAGTAGAAGCATGGGGCACTGGTGCCTGCGAACACTGATAATTGTTCCCTCGCTTACGCGCATACTCAACGACCCAAGTTCGCGGGAGGTTCATTGAAGAGCGTTGGAGATTAGAGGTTCACCGAACAATACTTCACTCTATGCGAGCTGCCACGAGCGAGAGTGCAAGGCTGCTATATATTCGCTCGTTTCGTGACTGCGTCAGTTTTACTATACCCATTGCATAAGTAAGCCCCCACTTTTTGCCTCCTGTACACCAGTCTATCTATATTTTCTCAGGAATGTGGCATGTTAGTACAGAAGTAAGCGCTGCTGCTTCTGCGATGCTTCAGCTGTGGGCTTCCGAATAATTACCGCATTCTAGAGTGTATTGGGATGACGTCCAGGGAGCACCAGAGGGCGTTGTGGCAACGTGATGGAAACGTCCAAAACGAGTTTCTCACGTCGCCTTTCCTTTTTGCCGAGCTCCTGCTGTACAAACACTTCGAACCCCCCTCTGACGCGGCGTACCAGACAGCAGCAGCAGCCGCAGTGAAAAAGTTGAAGGAAGAGGCAAGGAGAGCTTCGTTTTAAAATCTTCGCGTAAAAAAAAAGAGCGTTGTGCTCACGCACATAAGCACGTTAACATTTTTGCTGAGCTGATACATGCATGTTCTGGTCTGAGTACTAAATTTCAAGCATTCGTTGGAGAGTTTTAGAATAGGGCCCCCCAACCATTGGGGCCCCAAAAAAACAGCGTCGAAGCCGCTGCGCATGCGCGAGATGCAAAGTGCGTTTGGGTTTTGCGTCGGGCATGCTATTTCACTGATTTAGCTGGAGCCACAAAAGCTGCACCAAAAGCTTGGCGTCAACAAACAAGGCGACACGAATCGAAACGGTGGCTCTAACCTAGCACCAACTTGGGCTCGATTCGTGGTAACGCATGAAGTTCGCAAGCTAGGAGAGGTGACTTCGGTTATCGTTTCCTCTCAACTAGCGTGTGTTAGGAAGATTGCTTCATTAGGGGCCGCTAATTCCGAATTCGATTGCCGATTTCATGGCTCGTAGGCCTAACACGGCTTAACTTGGCTGGTGAAGGCACGTAAAGTTGGTTACTCAAAACTAAGGTCAACTAATAGCTTGCTGCTAATAGAATAACCTCTAAATTGTAATTAGACGCGGGACTACGCATGTCAAATTACTCTTCTTATCACAAAATGGTACATTTTATTTAATTATTTATATTAGCTTTTCTTTGACGCCGTAGTGGCGCTGCAAGCGCAAGACGCTATGCGCAAACGCAAAGTCCTATTCTAAAACTCCTCACTCCTGCGTGCCCCAACGCTAACACCTGCAAAGCTATGTGGGGCGCCAACCACTTGGGGCCCCTATCCTAAAGCTCTCTCTATTATCTAATATTTTATCTAATATTATCTAATAATATATTATCTAATTTTACCTCATCTCGTGCACCATCCAGGCGTGACGCCTGCGATCGCCACTGGCGGCGCGCTCATCGCGCCAGCTTTGTGAGATACCTGGCAGCTGCCAGGGAATTCTTTCTGCCTAGCAGGAGTTACGTCACGTCAACAAGTCGCATGGGCGTGTAGTTAGAACCATGCTTAGAACACAGTTCAAGGAGTACAAGTGCAACGCTCTGCTTTGCTAGTCAATGCTTCGCCCTTCAGGAGAAAGTGCTATTTATTTTAAACGTTACAGAGGCGCTTTGTAAACCTCAACTGAATATTTCGTGACAACTTTAATATCACGCGCTAGCGTTTACAGGAGCCCTGTGATAAAGAAAACAAGAAAGTGATCATTAGGCATGCCAGGAACACTGCACTGCACTTGAGAGAATGCATCATTTTTGCGTTCGACCCCCTTAACCGTATTCGGTAGTGACCATGGAACTCCATTGAATTGTTCTAAAAATGCTCAGATGCTAGCCGTTTGCACAAATCGTCATGCTATTATGTTCCTTTTAGACTCCCATCACAAAACATTTGGCAGAGATGATTTGAGTTTGTTCACCTGACTGGGACCACATATATTAAAAGTTTGAGCCAATGTCTAGATAGATTTTGTTGGGAGCGCCAACCGTCGAAAATAAGTCCTGTTTACGGCTTTCCGCCCGTACTTGTGCGCTCCAGAATGTCCGTCAGAGCAGAAGGCAGTCATACTGCTCTAAAGGATAGGCTAAAGGTCAGAGAACGGGCACCACTCTTATTTGAACGATGCCGTGTCTGCGTTACATCACAATTTGCCAGAATGGGCTTTTGGTCGCTCACAGCACCGTGGTACGATAAAAAATTTACGATTTGGGTGTGTACTATATTTGGGGGAATCAACGCCGTGTATGATTCAGTGGGCATCGCTATGTGAGCTGCAAGAACGCCACGACGCATGTCAGCCATATCGCGACGTTGACCTTTGATATCTTTGTATGACGAGCCGTCGGACACTATCTGCTTAATCGCTTGTAGAGAGCAGTGCTTCACATGGAGGCAAGTGGCTTTCAGTCCGCGAATCACTGTCTGCCAAAAAATGGAAGCCTGCGAATGTCTCTCCACCAAATCTTAATATGCTGCAGTGCGACGCCATTTGCAATTGCTCCGTACGAGGCACTGAACATCATCGGACACGTGTTTGGAGAACAGAAGCTCAGATTTGCAATTCAAGTGGCAGCAAGAAGAAAACAAAAGGCGAGGGAAAAATCGGAATCCTCCCCTGCGTAAAAGGGATTGCCGCGCTTGGAGAACTTTATTGGGCTCGCTTCCCGCCCACCATAATTCCGTTTTACGGCTTTTCGCTGGCGCTAGCGCGTTCCGAGACGTGCTCCTAGATGTACTGAAGGCAGGGATGCAGCTCTTGCATGATTGAGTGAGTCGCCGTGTGTGCGAATGGGTATTGTACCAAACCCTGCAGACGAGAAGGAGAAAAAACAAACAAACAAGGCCGAGTTGCGTCGTAAAACCCAGGAGCGCCGTTTGCAGAAGGGAAAAACGCTCGTTCATTCCTGAGCTCGTGTCTCATATAGGTGTCTGCTGGATTTTTCTCGGCACTGGATTGCAACTGACAGGGTGTGCTTTCTTGCGGTCTGTAAGCCGTGTTAAGAGTAACTTTATGACTATGCAGCCATCACCCTTCCCGTGTCGCATATTTTATCAAGCGAACGCTTTGGCGGATGGTCGACCGGCGAGACGCAAAGATGATTGCGTGTTGTGTCTGTTGTGATTGCGTGTTCGTTGGACTGTCGTGGCAATACAGAGAAGGGTTAAAGAAAAGATACACACTGTCCTTTCATTAGCTTTTTGCATGGAGAAATGGAGCTTATCGTGGCGTGGTGAGCGTTAATGTATGGTGAGAATTTCGGTTCGATGGCGGGATAATTTGACGCAGCTATATTCTTGACAAATCGCTAGCAAGCAGTTAATATGGATTGTGTGTTCGCACAACTTCTAGTTTCTTCGCAGAGTACCACAAGAGTCTGTCTTAGGAACAAGTTTGTTTTCAGTATACGTAAACAATTTTCTTAAGCGTTTGCATGAAGGACAAGCCACAGAATATACAGACGGTACTGTGATACTCCTTTCCGGAAAAGAAATCCTACACCTAGAAAGAAATGCTATTGAAAAGTTGAACATGTAGAAAAATGGTTTGTAGAATAGAAGTTTCCAATTAATGTTAGTAAGAAAAATCACATGTTTTCTACGATTACTGTAAATCATACGACGTATTGAGATAAACATATATGGTGAAACAATAACAAGAATTGACATCCATAAGTACCTACCGCTTACTGTGTACATATTACATATTAAAGAACATATAATAAACATGTGTTTAACGGCGTCACGCTTTCTTCACGCTGTATCAGGCGGGAAATTATTTTCCCCTACCTAGACTGAGAAATATTTATTTCAGCATATTAACGTAATCGTTTACCTTATTGCTCAGAATCGCGGGGCTACATGTATCCATCTTTTATTTATCTATTTTACTTATTAACATATACGTCATCCATATTTTAGGGCTATAGCAGGAGTTGGAAACCTAACGCAATATCTGTAGATGAAAATAAAGCAATTACAAAGAAACAATGAAACGAAGTGTCATTGAAGAGCAAACACACAAAAAGAACAATAATGCAAATGAAGCAATCTACACGTTAGGAAACCATTCGCCAGTGGCTAAGGAACGAATGTTACCCAGTAGATGATTCCAAAACCCTAATATGCGTGAAAAAAAGATGTAATATTTCACTTGTGCGAATACGCGCAAAAAAAAAAAGAGCTATGGGTATAACTTTCTTTTAGAAATGTGATCTAGCTACATGTCACAAAGGCCAGAGGTGGAGTTAATTATTGCATATAAAGATTTAACGGCTTTGATGTGATAACGAAAAAGCGGTGGTTCCATGTTCAGTGATTGTAGAGTCTGTGTTGGCGAGAAGCTGCGGCTATAATTTTGTCAAATGAAACAAATGTATTTTCTTCTAACCTTTTCGAGTGAGGTTATTTCACAGTGTTTGTAGGGATACAAAACCACGGACGCACAAGAACGGAGCGTATTAGCGTTTAATATAAAGAAGTTTTGTGTCACGATGGGTGTTAGAGTGCGGGGCGAATGGCCTAGTTTTTCTAGTGCTTTACCGTTCACATATAAGATGTCGTGAGACGAAAAAAATATTTTGTGTAGAATAATGCCTGAATGTTTATATTCGGACACTCTTTTAAGCTCAGCGCCATTCAGAGAATAGTAAACTACAATGAATAGAAACTTCAACAGACCGGGTTATTAGTGATAGTGTCGTTAAGCTTGAAAGAAGTACTGCATGTTCTACTAGGTAAAACTGAAGTCACCCGCCATGGTTGGTCAGTGGCTAAGGTGTTGGGCTGCTGAGCACGAGGTCGCGGGATCGTTTCCTGGCCACGGCCGCATTTAGATGGGGGCGAAATGCGAAAACACCCGTGTACCTAGATTTAGGTGCACGTTAAAGAACCCCACATGGTCGAAATTTCCGGAGTCCTCCACTACGGCGTGCCTCATAATCAGAAAGTGGTTTTGGCACGTAAAAACCCATAAATTTTTTTCAACCTGAAGTACAGAATCTGAGAGGGTTTGATTTAGGAATTATAGGAAGTTGCACCGATAAAAAACATCTCCAGTATTTATTAGTCCGACAGTTTCTTCAAACTCCTAATACGCGACTAGAAAAGAGCACTCCACATCATGAAATTTTCAGTTTCTACAGCAAATAGAGAACCACAGTTCATATCACTCGATATAATGCCATTTCAGATTGCTAACTATTGTAAGACTGCTTGTCTAATGCAAAATATGTTATCCAGTAGTAATCCCTACAGTTCATTATCTTCATAACGCCTTACAAAAACTCTCGTAGCAAAGCACAAGATATTTTCAACATTCCCCCCAATACGTCATAACCTTTACGAGAAATATACTATAGAGTATGTAGGAACTAATACATGGAATAGGAATGCCACTTGCGATAGAAAGTTTAGATTTGTAACGTCTTCTTGCAATAAATAAACGTAACAGTTGATCATGTCCCTTGAAAAATTCGATAAAATATAGAATTATTTCTCAATCGCATGATGCATGCTTGTAGCTCATATCTTTTTTACCACAAAAATCGCAATTATACGTAATTATATTCTAAAGCGCTAATATTGCATTGTTCTACGTGTTATACCTACTTTGTACTTTAATGTTTCAGGATGTATGTACCTTCATATGGAAACAATTGTTCTAATTTTATTTTCTTTTTCCTTTCTTTCTTTATCAAACGTAGACCTCTTCTACAAAAGTGTGCTTGAGTTATACACCAACTGAATGAACCCATGACTAGCAGTAATGCTGAGGACACAGATGAATTGTTTTATTTCACCGCACATGTATTTCATCTGAATTAAGCAGTAATTCACTCACATTTAGAATAGCAGCATAAAAGAAAAGTGAAAGAAAGCAAGAAAGACCGAAACAGAAAATATAAAGGACGCTATTTTCATAGATGTAGCACTTTGTTGGGGAGTTGATTTGAAGTTTTATGTAGTTGATGTTTCATGACAATGACATATCAAATCATTGGATGCGTCAACGGTAATAGGGCTGAAATACTGGTCGTACACAAAACATGTGTACGGACATCACGCCCTCAAAGATACGCTAAACGATGTAAGAAAAGAAAAGAAAGCAAAACGCAACACAAACCTGCTATGTTGGGTTAGGCCTTGTGCGCCTACGTCATGCGAAATGTATTTGCCATTTTGTATTCTCACTATATGAAGCCTGTAGCATTTATATTGCTACGATGTGCGATGTGTGAGGAGCGAACGATGATTAGAGGATTGACTAATGGCAGGTTCACACTGAGGAATCCGGCGTCTACAGCTAATGGAATTGTCCTGCCACCGAAAATGGAGTCATTCATACTGCTTGCGCATCGCGCCGCCGGAACGACATACAGCGCCATCTGCCTCATAAAGTGCAAACCTCCAAGCAAGCGCAGGATATCCTAGATGTTCGCGCTGCTCGAAATTGTGCAGGTGTCTACGCTCGGGTCGAGTTCGTGCTTTAATTTTGCGCGTCTCCACCATTGCTTGGAAAGGCAATGGTGAACCCTGAGCAAGAAGAGGCAGTACTGCTAGCCCTGTTGGCGAGCACCTTTATGGCGATGCGTGACATGCAGGAGCATTCGCCGAAGAGATGACGCCACCGGCGCTGGTGGGTTAGTCCTGCTTTGCAGGAGCGTGCGTAGCTTGGTCACGCCACCTTGTCAGGTCGCTTATACATTATGCTTCGCGGGGTACATGTCGAAAAGGACGGGGCGGTTACGCACCAATTCGATGAGCATTTATGATGTCGCGATGCGTTCGAAGACTGCGATAGCGCGTCGAGCTTGGCCGCCAACTTTCGAATTGCTCAGACGCGCTCCGATTGGTTCGCGGTGAGAGAATCCGGCGGCAGCTGCCGCAAAAATCGGTCCTGGAGCGATCGGCGCGGATGGGGCTATTCCGGCGGATCTCGCCGCCGCCGAACTGGGTTCCGCCGAAATGGGCGCCGCTCCAGACGCCGAATGCCTCAGTGTGAACGCGCCATAAGGCGACGAACGGCGAGTCTTGTGCACGGGTTCCATCTTGTATTCCTGTCTTCTGTCGGTTGTATATCTTTTGTAAATATATTGTCAAGCGCCTTTTCTCCCCGTAAAAATATCTTGACGTCGTGATCATTCCTTAAAAGTGCACATACCACACATTCAGACCACCAAAACGTTATAGTAATTCATTTTTCATAAAAATAAGCAATGATTAGAACAGGCTGCATTTTTGTACCAGTAAATCGGACCTTGATCTCTTCAAGGTAGTAAGTAAATCATCATCATCATGTATTTACTCTTAAAAGATGCTAGCAGTGCATTACTTAAAAGTGGCAGGGGGCTAAATCATTAGTAATGAAGAAATTTCATTTAGACAATAAAATGTCAGGACAACAACAAATAACACGAATATAAGAAAGTAACATTTAATTCAGGCAACAAAACTAGGCTCATTACACAGCAGTATCGCGCGGCAGAAATATGGTGAGTAAAAGGGATGACAGCTGGTAGCGTACGGCTTACTGCATAGCTACTTAGACTATGCTTCACGGAGAAGGGTTACGTTGATTGAGAATTCAGTTATACAATATATTCCACTCATCATTACCAACTGGAAGTAATGATAGTTCTTGCATCATTATCACCATCACCGTCATCATCATTCTTTATGTCCACTGCAGGACGAAACGATGAACAATTATCCCTGTCTTGCGCTACCTTATTCCAACTTCGCCTGCAAATTTAGTACTAGCATCATGCCGCCTAATTTTGCTGCCGTCCTCGACTGCGCTTCCCTTCCCTCAGTACGACGGTTGGTTTCGAACCTGGTTGCCTCAGCCCTGATCTATTACATGGTCGTGGTCATTACATTTCATAGTGATGGTCTAATGACCCTTTAGACCATGACCTACCCAGTGCCCCTTGTCGGCGTGAAACGGGTGGATGGACGGATGGACAGACAGACACATCGCAAAAGGGGGAAGTTTCCAAAATAATGGTAATAAATAAATAAATAAATAAATAAATAAATAAACGAATGAACGAATGAATGAATGAATGAATAAATGAATGAATGAATAAACTTGTATCGGTTGCACCCATAGTCTCTCCTACAAAGAGAAAAGCGTAAGCGCAGGTAGAATTATTACACGCAACATCCTTTATCATAGCAAGAAGTTAAACAAAACTCGCACGAAGTCAGTTACATTGCTTTGTCCTTGCAGGCACATTGCGCTAATGCGCTCGAATGTTGTTTTCCGTGCATTCTATTTTGTCATTATTACGGATTAACACGACATTTTGTATGACTCTCGATGCTACTGTTTACAGTAATTGTTCTGTCCCCCAGTTGTTTGTTTATTAGGAGGTTCCCTCTGCAGTTCTTATACTTCAGGACCTCCGATTGCATATTTCAAGTCTGTTTGGGTTTTCTGCATCGTACTAACGAAAATATATTAAACGAATATGTAAAACACATTGTTTGTAACTTATTAGACCACTCACTGCCGCTGTCTTGTCAACTTGTTATATTTATCAACTTCATACTAAGTAATTAGTTCTAAGGGCCTCCGTGAGCCTCACCGGCATCTGTTTTTGGTCGCAGCCTGACCCGCATGCAATATGAAGTCGCCGTTACACAGCGATAAGCTGTCATGGCCTTTTTTGAGCAGGTGATAACCGTGGTTGGGAACCATTGAGAGTGACGTGCATGAGTGACGTGCATTGAGTGTGAGACACGTAAGCCAAAGAGAAGACGTTGTCGGACCGTTTCGAGGAATGCGAAAGATGCGGATCCGGTAAACAAGTACATTTTACACATCGTGCGAGCACCTTTGTACGATGGATGCAGAACACGTAAGCTGTGAAAAGGACATGACCGGTTTACTTGCTTTTTGTGTGACACACGGTTTATATACAGGTACGCTGCTCAAGTATGTCAAAAGCTAGACGTGTGGTTCTGCTTCTTATTAATGACCAGCCTACCTTTAAACTGAGAGCAAGCAGACACGATTAAGGTAACAGTATAAAAAAAAGAAAAGAAAGGAAATTAAAGCTCATTTTTTTGCCACATCGTGTAACGAATGGGTTAGTGGCTGCCGTATTGTTGTATTTTGGCAATGTTCGCTAATGATTATTACTGTACCGCGTAGGTATTCGACGCTTCACCGTTAGATGTAACAGTGAGCGGCAGCAGAAATGTGCAAGTCTATGTTAAACAGTACTTCCTATTTAGTAGAAACTTGTGCGCCGTTTAGCGTTTTCTTCACAGAACCATGCAGTTCTTAATTGTCGGACAAGTACGCTGAAAAATAAACGCACTGGCCTTCGCTGCTTTTTTTCTTGCCGATGAAACTATTGGTTTCGGGTTGTCCTTGGAGTACCGTCCAGGGGCAGGCGCAGTCTATAGCACTGTGATCATGAAATCAATAAATATTGTGCCTCAAAATCAGCGAACAATAGTTTCACTGGTGATGACAAGCAGCAAGATATTAGATAATACGAGTGCGGATTGATGACTGAGTGTTCGTATACATCAGCGTGATTATACCTAAGGCACCACTTCCAGAAGCTGCGTAACTGGAATTTCTGCTCATCTAGAAACCAGCTCGCAGGCGTTTGACCCCTACTACTCGCATGGAATGGATTATAGTTGCAAACGGAAAGCATCATTTTCCTTCACCTTGCTCGTGGGTTGGAGATATTTAGTGTAACAAGCCCACACATATTAAACAGAGCCCTCTTGATGTCGCCATTTCTAACTTCTTCTTTGCTCTCCTCCGCCCTTAGCCCCCTTACGGCGGGTTATGTTTTGTCTTCCACTTCAACTGCCTTAGCCCGCTTCGTTTCTTCCTGCCTTGTTTTCATTCCTCCTGGGATGTTATTTAAACATGTTTGATATAGGGGTTGATTCAACGGTGCCATTGGGGTATAGCTACCAAGCAATTTTTATGATCTCCTGCGGTTTGCCGTTTTGGCAACAGAGAGTGGCCCTCATGGCCTTCTGTGATTTGAGCCTGAGTTCGACAGCCCTTTTCTCACTAGCACCAAGTCTCTAACCTCAATTCTTGGAATCGCTATGTTTTTTTTTAAAAATCAAAGTTTATTTTCATTCTTTCATGGTACTCTACTTCGCTCTATAGCTTTTCTTCTCTCTTCAGTCAGTACTTATTGTGTCACTGTCCTCAATTTCAAGCACAAGGACAATCTTTGTCCAACGCATTGAGGAAATTAGATGATAGTCCTCTAATGAACAGACAGTACTAGAGCACCGTCCCTAACGATCATCGGCTCAGAAGGCAGTGAAGGCACTTTTGTGCTTTGTCAGAACGTCTGGTTTGCACGAGCGGCTTTCACTCAAGTACTGTGCGTGAACATCTCTATAACCTTCATCTCTCCCGTCTCTCTCTTCCCCTTCTGCCTTCCCCCAGCGTAGGGTAGCCAACCAGATTCTTGACTGGTTAACATCCCAGCCTTCCTTATCTCTCTCTCTCTCTTTCTCGGTCAGTTGCAGCATTGCTTGAACTCGTAGAGACGTGCCGATTGGTAAATAGGCTGGGTTTCCAGCAGCAGCAAAGAACGGTGTGCATCCCAGAGCTGTTGCATAGGAACAGTTATGATTACTTGCCGCCGTTTCAAGGCAGTACTTTCATACACCTGGGAAGTCTGGATACATACTTATGTACTGTTTGATGTCATGAATAGCTCGCTCAGCTAGCCTGTTAGCTTCTGGGTGATATGGTGCAGTGAACCTGAGCGCAACTGCACATCACTCGGCCCATTCCTTAAGTCGACGGCTCCGAAAGGCAGCTTCATTGTGTGACACTAATGCTTTCACGTTGTCAAATATCTTGCGGCTTAAAAAGGAGATTACACTGTTGACGTCCTCCTTTCCCGGTTTTGCTGCTACCATCCTGTTGAACTCATCCACACACATCAGGAATGCTTGCGTTTTCTTCACACCTTCAGATTTTTTCAGAGTTCAGCGAAGTCCATGTGACTAATTTCAAATGGTCCGCTTGATTGCTTCGGTAATATCATCTGTGGAGTCGGTTGTTTAAACTAGACTTTATTCGCCTGGCATTTGTGACATGACTGTAGGTATCTTTTCGTGTCTTCTTTCATGCAGGTCGATGCGAACTTTGGGTTAGTTTCATGTAGGTCCGCAAAAAACCTTCACGACTACCTGAATGGGGACTATTGTGGTAAATGTATGGACTTTTCCGAACCAGTGTGGGAGGCACTGCAAATTTTCCTTGTCTGTTTATGCTATAAGGGTTCAGATCCTTTCCATATTCTGGTGGTACCCATTGTTTCGTGTTGCACATCAAGAAATATTACCCCGCCCCCCAATCTGAACATTGCGTCGGCATCTTTCATAGCAGCTCCTGGAAGGTGATTCACTTCAAAGTCGAAGTGCTGAAGCTCGCTGACCCACCGTGCGACTTTTCCTTTCGGCTACGGCATTTTGCAAAGGTGTGTGTGTGCCTCATGATCTGTGTACAACTTGAATCTCGTATCTGCCAGGTAGGAACCGAAATACCGAATTGTCTTTAAGACTACTAGAGCTTCCTTAATTAAAATGTGTTGAAGGACTAGTAGGTTCGTCTTATTGGCTGATTGCTAAATGCGCAAAATTGCGAAAGAGGACGTAACACAGGAAGATAGACGCAGAAAGATCGGGCGCCGACAACCATATAGTTTATTGCAGCGTTGGGCGTTGCAAAATATAGCATTACAAGACAGCCCAAATGCTCAGGCGCATACAGATAGAAAGATAGATGGATAAGCTTCCCTGCATCCTCACAGAACTTTCTAATGAGTTTGATCAATAAAAAAAATATTAAAGCACCGAACAGCGATATAGAAGCGTCACTAACACAGGCGCTACTTCTTCTTCTGATAAAAAACGCTTCCAACATCTCTCGGGCAAATGCGTTCTTACTCCTTACTATTATCTTGGTAAGATGCAATTGCTCCTCACAGGGGCAAGACACGCAGTGAGGGGCAATATGGCAGTTTCATTATTTTTGATAGTCAGCTTTGCGAATTTAGCAGTAATTCATTAGAGCTTCCTTCTTTGTCCTTGCGTGTAGCTTTAGATAGCAATTTTGCGCATTTAGCAATCAGTAATTAAAGATTCCTTCGTTGTGGTCCTGCAGTTCACTTCCGCTTTGGTAAATGTGAAGCTATGGTAGTCAATTACGCTTAGTTGGCAATTATTCGGCTGACTTGCGTCTCGCTGGTGTAGTATTGCTCCCTTTCGGTACTGCGAGACATCTGTATTGAGCTAAAATGGTAAACATAGTCCGGAAGACTGAGGACTAGATCAGGCGAGATAACTTGCACAATATCTTTGTAGGCCACGTCGCAGTCACCTGTCCAACAAAATGGTACACCTTTCTGTGCTAATATAGTTAGACACCTAGTTTTGAGAGCGTAGTATTGAATAAATGCCCTGAAATGTCCTGCCAACACAACAACACGTGGTGTGAAACTCGTGAAATCGTCAAATGATTTCACGAGTTATACAATGCGAACCACCGAGTCTTCTTCTGTGTTATTCGTAGTGCCATCTAGATTTGTCCAAGAATGTTACCTTGTTTTTTAAGAATTCACTGTTCTTAAAATTTAACTTTGGGTTGGCTTCTGACAAAGCTGCGAGGACATGTGCCATGTGTTGTTCAAGGATACCCTCGCTTTTGGACAATGTTATACGCAATAATATCCTCTATGCAGACATTGCAGAATCAGCCATTGAACCAATCCAGAACCATATTTATCATTTTCTGAAGCCATCCGAAGGGGAGGCGGTTGCATTCGGAGATGTCAAACGCAGTTATGAATGCCTTATACTGCTTTGTATCCTCTAGAAGTGATACTTGCCGAAAGCCTTTAAAAGGTGGATCCTAGAAAAACAAGTACATCCATCTGTGTTCTCGATAATTCCATCTATCCTATGCATATGCAACGGAATGAGCTGTATCTGGTTGTTAATTGCCCTGTAGTCTGTGCAGAATGCGAGGCTTCCATATTCCTTGAGTGTTATTGTTATCGGCCATGCATATGGTGATACGGACGGACGGATAATACCCATCGTTCAACATTTTCGCGAGATTTTCTTTCAACCGTGATTTCTTTTCTGTGGGGTGGTTTTGTAAGGTTTCTTCTGTGCTACAGTTGTGTCAAGTAGTTTAAACAGAACTTTAAACTTCGTAGTACCTGAAGGATAGCCTCCGGAACAGTATAATTCGGGATATATTATAGGAATGCAATCTTCTTTCTTCGAAATGCGAATTTCTTGCTCCTTTCCCACAGGTTGCAGCTCATGCACGTCTTGGCTCACCGACATAGTGTCGTCCCAGTGTATGTTTAGCTTCAGCAGCTTCATGTCTGGACGGGTGAGTAGAAAGTAATACTCAATGCCTTCCGTAACCAGAGCCAGCTAGTATATCTGCACTTCGTCGATGTTACTTAAGAGGAAGCTTTAGGTGGGGTGCTCCTTTCTAAATACACGTAAACGCAGAATTCGTTTTGCTCGGCAATCACTTCTCCAATCTTGACGAAGTTTGTTGCACTTAAAAGAAATATGAAAAGCTAGTGAGTGTTGGTTTTGAATTTTTGATTTAGGTTGTCAACTGTTTATTAAAAATTGGCGAAAATTATGAATTTTCAAAAAAGACGAAACTACCAAGTTTACAACTCTGTAACTTACCAACGAAAAACGATAATGCTATACTGTGAATTGCATCTGATAGTACATCTAAAGCGGACAAAATTGATATGTCACACATGAATCTCAAAAAATTTAGTAATATGGAAATACAGCTTTTGCAGAACCCTTCTAAACAACGTAACAAGTTCACGTAAGATATAAAATGACATATTTGTCTACTTTAAATGATCTAATGGATGCCGTTTGCGGAACCGCGATATCTATTCTTAACGCAGAGCTATTAATTTGTAAACGTCGTGCTTCTGTGTTTTTCGAAGTTTCCAATTTTTGAAATATTTTTAAACAAAATTCAAGCCCTAAAGCTAAACTCCGTGACCAACAGTCACTAGAATTTACTTTTATCTTTCAATTGCAACAAACTTCATTAAAATCGGTCCAGGAGTTCTCTCAGAAAAAATTTTGCGTTATACATGTATTTGAATAGGCCGCGTCGGAGTTGGGCCCGAGCTAAAGCTTCCTCTTAGCAGCAGAGGCTTGATGTGGGCGAGTTGGTTTTGCATTCTTGATGAAAAGAGCGCTACGAAGACGCGGACTAAAAGAACAACATGTTGTCCGTCGTACATGTTGTTCTTTTAGTCCGCGTCTTCGTAGCGCTCTTTCCTCTTAGCTTTTGGCGCATTCATTCGTGGTGTTTCTTCTCACGCCAATCGTAGCATAACACAACGTCCGTTTTTCCTGTAAATATGGTCTCTGCTTTGGCTCTGCTTCTTTTTATAATTGGAACCGAAGGTGGGCTGTCTACAAGAGCGCGCATTGTCTCACTTCGAGTTGTATATGCAATAAACTTGATGACACAAGTTGGACGGTCTCATTCGCTGTAGAAGACGTGTTCAGAATTTGCCTCTGCTTGTTTCTACTCTTCAGCTTTTGACTCTGTGGGTTTCTGTACAGGAGCTATAAGTCTTGCGACGATCACGCCAAATTCATATCTGGCACCTTCCTACACTGCGGACAGTTCTCGTCCAAGTGATTATCGTCCCTCTAAAGCCTGTCAATTCTTGTAATTTCGCTCAGCGCAGGAATGCGCGAATAGTTTTAGTAGCTCCAAGAGGGCTTCGAGCATTTCTGAACCTTTTTTTCTTACTAAAACCTGTCGTTCCAGATCTCTAAGTTAGCCGTGCATGATGAGCGTAAGAAACGATGGCAGCGACAATCCAGGTTCAGTGAGATGTAGTCGCTCTTTCTTCAGAAAATACTCGAGTGGCGTGCTAGACTTGAAAGAGTAAAATAGTGCCTCATGCCGCCGTTCAACCAAATTCTCGATGAAAGTCAGAAAGAAGCTCTCCTACCCTTCAAACCTAGGTTCAGGCTCTTGTTGCGAAAGTCGCCACGCATGCCACTTTCTTGCTATCCCGCTAAGGAATGACCGCATGTTTATCACTAGGTCTCCATCAGACAGCCATTCATTATTCTTCGCAGCTTGCTCATAGAAAGTTATGCACTTTCTGTACTGTTGGATGAGCGGTCAAATGTTTCAGGACGTACTATTTATGATCAATGGTTTGCCCGCTTTGTTAAAGCAAAAGTGAGAGTCGCAATAATATAGCTTTGCAGCGAAATCGGCTGCTGTTGAATTGACAGGGCTTGAAGAACTGTTGGTAGCTCGTCAGGTGGAGCTTGCCGGAGCATGAAAGTTCTTTCTAGCGGTGTCAACACAAGCTTGTTGAACAGACGCAGCAGAATATTTACTTTCACGAAATCTCGCTTCAAAAGTCACTGAGGCTTCACCCAGAACGAGATTCAGAAGCTCACCTCTGGTGACGTATTCGGGAAGGTCAATGGGAGCTTCATTCTCGGCTTGATATTTCTTGAATACCACAAGGTTGCTGCGGTTTTCCACAAAGAAAGTCACCCACATACAGGTTCTCATCGCCGGTTGCGCCAAATTATGTAACAAGCCCGTACATAATAAACGGAGTACTCTACATGTCGCCGGATTACTTCTCCCTCAACTGCCTTGCCATGCTTCATTAAACATGTGCGCTGCGTGTTACCATTGGTGTGCATCTCATCAGTTTTTTCGCACTCATTTATGATCACTGCGAAACACTTAAAGAAACTCGTAAACTCTGCGTGTCCGACAAATACTTTCCATTTTGTAGTAATCTTCCCTGACCCCGTTGTTGGGAAGGCTGTCTGTTGTAAATGCTAACTCAATAATTCAGTTGACATTACGCCATGATTCACTGGCTGCCCAAGACCCTTCCAGATTCATTTTGTTGACGTTGGAATTTTCTACATACACTAGCAGCCATCATCGATCAAGATAAGCGCTTGAAAATGGTTAGCTTTCGTCTCTCTTTTTGGGAAGCTTACGCGAGGGGCAATTCAGGCCACAAGGTCGTTTGTCATTGACTGATAAGCGAGGTTTACATGCAAAAAGCCAGTTCCGCGCCATATTGATCCAATACGACAGAACTAACAAAACCTCGTCCGTCACTGTCGAATAGTGGCAGGTCGTATTCTGTCTCTTGGCACACTGAAAAAAAAAAGAAAAGAAAAAAAACCACCACGTTCCAGGAAGTGGCCTTATCGCATTTCACTTCAACCCCGTTTTAGCCTCTTTTTGGCTGCTTCAGCAAGGATTTCGCACATCCCAACTGCAAAGAAAATTGAGCACAAGAGATGCTTCGTACTGCTTCTTACCATTCGCGTTCATTCCCGCTTGATAATACGAGCCTTTAAGTAACACAGCGAAAGTTCTCCAGATGGACCCAACGATCTTTCTTATCTGCAAGAGTTAAAAACTGTTATAATAAAGATTTTCTTTTGAATTAGAAGTGTTTTTGCTGACGACTCCTCCTTGGGTAATTGGCAGTAACTACGCACTCGTGTCCCCGTAATAAAAAATTGTACGGCCGATATTGCGGCTCGCTGAACATCATATTCAATTTTTCCTAACTTGCAGTGTCAAGCATGAATCTGCAAATGCGTTACAATTGCTCAATATGTTGCCTCTTTTTTTTGCGTTGTAAGTTAGGCACCCTTCATTTATTTGGATTCTGGAAAGAAAAACAGCAGTGGAGGATGTACCCGCCAGTTAAATACCTGGTGGGCCGCCCCCAGGTTCAGGCATTGTGAGGAAAACTTCGAAATTTCACCATTCTGTCTGCTTTCAGGGGTACGCAAGATCATTGAAATCCACTTGGGCTGTTAGTTGTGGGAAAAAATTACCTTTCCCTTTCTTTTTGTAAATAAACGTCGATAAAATAAACCTGTTGAAAAAATGGGGTAGAGCAACGATTATATTATAGCCAATAGTCTTTTTACGTGCCGCTGAAGCCGTAATGAAGCTACTACGGAGTGGAGCGCCGTAGTTCAGCTACTAACTCTTCAACCTGGGTCACATATACTTTCAACCGGCCGTAGTGGAGAAGCGCTGCACACTTATTTGGATACGTCACATTCATGTGCCTGTATAACCTTACTCTATCAACCTTCGGGGTAGCTGAGTACCTAAAGTGCTAGCATACTCAGCTCGAAATTGCGGGCTAATCCTCGGCACCGGAGATTGCAGTTTGAATGGAGGCAAACTGAAAAGACGCCCGTGTGCATAGTAGCGTATGTTAAAGATCCCCAGTTGGGCACAATTCTTCGTAGACCTCCACTACAGCGTCCGCGGGACGCAAAAGTACTTTTGGCTATAAAATTATCCTTACTCTACACCATCTTTTCCTACAAAATTCTTTTCTCGAGGTTCAGTTACAAAAAAAGGCCTATTTTTTCCACAGCGATCAGCCTATGTGGCTAACAATGATCTTGTGTACCAGTGAGAGCAGACGGAATGGTGAAATTATCATGGTTGCATTAACGCCTTTCTTTTTTTATAATAGACTACTTGACTGATTTCCTTCCGATTTCACTACATTGAAGTGTGGCTCATACCTAGCGATCCAAGTTGGGGTTAACAAGGTTTATTGAATAGGGCAACATACCTCGTGGCCCATATCCAGTGACCCAAATTCTCGTCATGGAAGTTCATTGCAGCTTGGCACACACCTCGTTTCGTATACCCAGTTATGCAAGTTTAAATGAGCTAGGTAGGTTGAAGAGAAGCAGATACCAGTGGCACCTATGCAGTGACCGAAATTCACCCCAAAGACGTGTCGCCGATAAAAGTAAGTTGTTCGGTTTGGCACATTTATTACAGCCGTCGTCGCAGCGTTGTTCGTCGTATCCAATTGAACTCGAAGTGCCGTTTATTACGGCAATAAGAAAAACTTATTCTCTGAAAAGATAACCTCTGGAGGTGTGTCCGCTTGGAATATTGCTTTTTTTTACTATACGTCCATCCTGGCACCGATTAAATTGCAAGCTGCGCTCGTGTCGGCATAGGCGTGTTCTGTTAGAATTGTGTTTTGGTTTGAAAAGTGTGCTGCGAATGTGGTGTACTTTGAGGAAAACGTTAGCTTATATACGAGCTCCTGCTTTGGGAACTCCTGCTTTCTCCGTGTGCATTGCCTCTTGTCGCGGGGCCCTATACGGTGAATGCTGCAGTGCCGTGATGATTGCTGCTGCGACAAACCCTTCTAAAGACCGTACACCCCTTGCGCATGTAGTCGTGTCACGTTCGTGTTACGAGAACGGGGTGACCTGTAACGTTTTGCGGTTAACGTTTATTTATTTCTTTATTATGCTGCCACTTGGAACATAGTGTTTGGTTCTTTTGGCTGGAGCAACCGTCGTGTTACCTCCCTGAAGGTGCGCGCGCTGTAACTGTAAAGCCCAGCTAATCGCAATTTCCGCGCATGACAGATAGCGTTTCCTTTTTTGTCAGAGCTACCAGTTACAAGGACACAACGAAGTAAAAAGGAAAAGAAAGCAAGCAAACACAGACCAGGCGGAACGGATGAAAGGTCGCGAATAAAAGTAAATTGTTCGGTCTGGCACATTTATTACAGCCGTCATTGCAGCGTTGTGCGCCGTACCCAATTGAACTCGAAGCGCCGTTTATTACTGCAATAAGGAAAATTTATTCTCCGAAAAGACGACCTCTGGGGGTGTGTCCGCTTTGAAAATTGATTTTTTTTACGCGTCCGGCCTGACAGAGATTAAATTGCAAGCTGCGCTGTTGTCGGCATAGACGTGCCTGATTTTATAGTATAGGCACTTTACATTCAGGCCGATTGAAAAATGCGAAAGTAGAAATAGAGCCTACCTTTTCTTGCCGATGGAACAAGGCAAAGTGCTGCATAGGCTGTAGCGTTTCGCCTATCTGAGTGTTCCTTTGCTAGAGGCAGATCGTGTAACACTTTCGACACTGATGCGTGTTCCCTATACGGGTGGGTGCATCGCAACGTTGACATTGATTCCTACGGCGAGTTCGCGTTCATCTGCGGCGCTGTCCAGTTCTCCTGTCAGAGGTCTTGGTAGATTTTCACGATCGTATTAAATAAATACTGCACCAGCTAGACAATATGCAACCCTCTTTCTGTGCTGCGAAGTTACGTGATCGTGTCTCACAGGCCAATTGTGCCTGGCACAGTCATGAACGACTGCGCTTTATCTCGTACTGAATAGCATTAGGAGATAATTTCCTTTTTTTGCGTGCTGTTTAAAGAAGCCCTTGAATGAAACGTCGACACCAGCACCTATGCTCTTCCCGTAATGTGGTTGGAAGCCCTCCATCACCGTTCTGTATTGAAAACTTCATTTTTCCCCGTTGCTGGAACATTAACGTGTTTCGTAACAGAATTTTTAAGCAGTGTTTCTTGAAAGTGGTGCTAAGCACAGGTAAATGATTGGTAAATGAATATTGCACCATTGCTGCTCGGCGTCAGTTACGTAATTGGTCCATGGACGTAATGTAAGAAGATACAAACATAAGCACTGAAATTTTGGTAATTAGCTAACTTCACGGTGCAATTAGTCCTGTTTGTGGTGTCCGCCTCCTCAAGGTAATCACACTGATGCGACAGAATGGCGACATCTTCCACATGAGATCCTCAATAAGCATGCTTCCGTTAATATGGACAACCCGGTATATTTTCTCTTGGGTGTGTGTGCGAGCAATAAAATTCAATCGTGAGGGCACGTCTGTTGGTGTTCGTTCTCCTTCTTTATGTACAGTTCACGGAAAAAAAATAAACAACATGAAGTGGGACTGTCATCTTCCTAACTTTCATTACGTGAAGCCGCTCCGTTGAAAAGAATGCGCAATTGCAGTAGCACAACTACTATTTTCTAGACCGTTGCACAAAATATTGTTAAAATACAATTACAAAGCCGCTCACTCCAACAATCGTGCGCGCAGACGTTATACAACTGAATTGTACTCCATGACCTAGATCTGCAATAAGGCGATCGTCAGTCCGCTGTTATTTTTAGAGCCAGTTCTAGTCTCCCCGCGCTCATATCACCATCGATTGGCCACCGAATGTCGCCTGTGTCATTATTTTGTGTGATGCTTGGAATGTAGAATTTGGGTCCAAAAATGAACCGCGCTAAAAGCGTAAGAGCTACGAATTGGGGATGTTTAGGTTTACAGATGGGAAAAAGAGCGAGAGAGAGTGAGACAGGACAGGAAGGACAGGACAGGAAGGACAGGAACAAAAGGACAGGACAGGAAGGTTAAACAGATGGCAATAACCGGTTTCCTACCCTGCACTGGGAGAGGGAAAGAAGCGGGAGGATAAAATAGAAAGGAAAGAAGGCGGTATACAACCGCTATACGATAAGCGCAACACAACACCAAAACCTTCTGGCACAGAAGATGCAAGAGCGGCCTTACCGATTGACAGACCCGCCGTGGTTGCTCAGTGGCTATGGTGTTGGGCTGCTGAGCACGAGGTCGCAGGATTGAATCCCGGGCACGGCGGCCGCATTTCGATGGGGGCGCAGTGCGTAAACACCCTTGTGCTTAGATTTCGGTGCACGTTAAAGAATTCCAGGTGGTCGAAATTTCTGGAGTCCTCCACTACGGCGTGCCTCATAATCAGAAAGTGGTTTTGGCACGTAAAACCCCACAATTTAATTTTTTTTAGTTTAACCGATTGACAGCGCATAAAATGATACGCTTCCTTCAACCAACTGCGAGCGCCTAGGCCCATCAGAGTGTTTTTCTGGTTGTGAAGATTTCCGGGTAGTAACGGAGGAGGCAAACAAGGCGAGATATTCAGAATTTTATGAAATGTTGGGTAAGTTTTCAAGCAAGGTACACTTAATGACAGCGCTCTTACATCCCTGTCTATGTGTAGCGGTAAATGTATAACTGTAGTTATATAAGTAATATATGTACTTTTTGCCCTTGTAGCATGCCAGTTCATATTCAGCAGACTGGGCAATTGGAATTGGTGGAGAGGAAGGAGTGGAATGGTATTATCAGTGGCCCTCCGTCGACGCGTGTAAGAAAAAGGAACTGGACAGCTAGCTGCTTCTTCCCGGGAGTGTTTTTTCTGCTTGCACCTGCAAAACGCGATTATTCTTCAGATAGTCTTGAAATAGGAAATTGATCCCAGTGCCCAGCACAGCAGGAAACAAAGAGAAAGACATCACATGAGCTGTCAAAAATTGTCATGGTTTCGCCTCTGTTCTGCTGACTGCGCGCTCAAGGAATGCTTACATACGTGGAATTTTATCATATTCTCTTCATAACCTTCCAGCGTTGTTCAATGCAGTTTGTTTACTTGACTTCCACGGGACACCGATGACACGTGGTGCGTGTGCTGTCTGATTTCGCAAACTTTGTTGTGCTTCCACAAGCGATCGGGATGTTCTTGAAGGTCAGTTCACCATGTTTTTAAATCTTCTTTACGGGGTGGGGGAAGGGGGGTTCCTTTCCGGGTGATAGTGCGGCGTTTCTACGCCGTATTCTCGTGTTTATCTTAGTCGTTGTTGAGCCGACAAGTACCCGTGCTCGTCTGTCTAAAATCAGGCTATAGCAGTCTTCTTTTGCTTGCGCAGCAATTTTCTAATCCTAATTCAATCGGCACGTCCTCCCTTCAACAACAACAACAACAACAACAGCAACAACAAAACCTTCGAGTGGCGAAAGTTGTTTACATATCAAGTTACTGCTCAGCTTTCTGCTGCTTAAAATGTGCAACCCTTTTATTAACTTATTGGGTAGCAACGCTTGAGTATTTTATGTTAGGGCGCCTTCTTTAGAAGTTTAGGCATCTGGTAAGATTTCTTGACCGATGTTGTTGTAAGTCGCTGCTCAGTCACAAAGAAACACACGTTTATTCAGTGTTTACTTCGTCAGCACAAGATGTCAAATAAATTTATGAAGCTAAAACACATAAATACTTCTAGCGGGAGATAGAACGAGGCACCACGATCCAGGAAGGGAAGGAGTAGATTGGCAGATTACAGTGCATGTCTTAGTCTTTAAGGTCGTCTAACTTATGTGCCAGTAGCCCAACCTGGAGACTTGTCCTTCTTAGAAATATCTTATGGGGATATTTAAGCCTCCTTTGATTGGGGCATTCACCACAAATAGAAACTGCTGCTAGCCTGAAACCAAAGTTCACCGTTTAAGTGCAGTGGCAAAATAATTTCTATGAGAAGAACTACACAGAATTATCTTAGAGGCCGCCGGTGTCCCTCTTACCCATCGCAGAATCAAATGACATCGTCAGTGCCTCTCGTTCGTTAAGAAGTGCAGCTCGCGGAATCATGCTGCCATTAAAGACTACGTTATCATCTACTAGACAAACTATGGCTGTGGAGGAAAGGTGTCTTGGCTACTCATTTTCCCTTCGAATTCATGCACTGTTCTGTACCTGAAGTTAGACTTGAAATGTTGCAGATTCGGAGCACCAACATCTCCTTCATATCATACTGATATTACAAAACTCAGCCTACTCTTACATGGCGCAGTTGTCAGCACTTCTATAACATTCACTTAGAAAATTGCAGTCTCCTAACCTCTGAACATAACTAGACCAACAGCAAGTGGTTGAAACTTTGCAGTAAATCAGAAGGGAAACTCTACACAAGGGCATTCCAAAGTATATTCAAGCTAAAAGCAAGTCATCACCCAAAAACTCTTAGAGACCCACACATCCTCGTTGTATTTCAGCCATAGTACGTGTTCGGTACAAAGCAAGGACGTCTGTAGCTACGGAGAAGGTAAAGCAGTTATAAACTAAAACTATCTTCCAATCCATTGAATCTGAGCTAGAGATCGCAATATGTCGCGACCACATTCTGGAAAATGATTAGTGGTGCTCACACTAAACTCCATTCGACTGGAATAAATTTGAGTTACCCAATAGTTTGCGATCGTGCAACAATTTTTTTGTCTGAGAACAGTGGTTCTCTCCGTTCAACCGAAAGCTTTGCTTAGTATCAGTGAACCGCGCGCTCGTCGTGTGCAGAAGAAACTTAATCATCTCCGCCATACGGCAGTCGAAGTTGATATTGCCTTTCTTTTTCTGAAGTGAAGCACAAGCCATACAGCTCAGTATTGGGCCAGCTTGTACACGGATCGCTTAGTACTCCGCATACAGCTAGTGTCCCCCCGCTTTACGCTAGCTTTCCTGTCAAATGCAACTCTCAGTAATGTGTAAGCCCGCCTAGCTACCCTGTCAGATGCAACTCCCGGTGAAATGTGGGCTCGGTGATTTATTTCGTCTTTCCAAAGAAGTACAGTGCGTACGAAGTTTAGTTAGTGCGCACGTTGTTAGTCCCGCTAAATTAAAATGCATCGTCCTTTACGTTTTAGTTTCTGTCAGTCTATCGGAGTGTGTTTGCTATAGACGTTTCTAGCAATAACTCTCTGGAAGTCGCCATAATGCCCTTGGAACTTTTCACCCGCCGTGGTTGCTCAGTGGCTATGGTGTTGGGCTGCTGAGCACGAGGTCGCGGGATCGAATCCCGGCCACGGCGGCCGCATTTCGATGGGGGCGAAATGCGAAAACACCCGTGTGCTTAGATTTAGGTGCACGTTAAAGAACCCCAGGTGGTCAAAATTTCCGGAGTCCTCCACTACGGCGTGCCTCATAATCAGAAAGTGGTTTTGGCACGTAAAACCCCAAATATTATTATTATTATTGGAACTTTTCAAATACGCGGCTCACGCTCCAGCTCGGCCTCCACCTTACAAAGTTTGTCGAGGCACCACATACATGAATAACAACTGCATTGCCATTGCCAAAGATGCTGCAAACGAATTCTTGAACACTACGCACTGTCCAGACATATAGAATGCTTTTTTTTGTCACATAAGAATATACTCGTATGTCTAAATAATTGTGCCAAAAATAACTGATATCAATGCTTCCATGTCCTCTATTTCATAAGTAAAGAAAATATCACACGGACTTTAGAATTATATCAGTTTGAAACCAGCAACGCAGTGCATGCCGCTGAAATGAAAAATTTAAAGGCCATGAAATGAACAAGTTGAGGATAAATAGTTTAACGAAACATTGTTATTCAAGAACCTTGTTACATTTTTGTACATATGCAACGGCCAGGAAAAAATCTGTGACGCTGTCCTTTGTCAAATTTATTGTCACCAATACTGTCACCGGTCGGGTATTGTAATTGCACCGAAGTTGTATTCGCAACAGAGAGCACTTATAGAAAGTCGTTCTCCAAAGTATACGAGGGCGAGTCAAATGAAAGTGAGCCAATTCGAATATATGACAAACTGGGTACTTTATTTAAAAGTCGTCTCCATGAGAATTTAGTCGTTTGTCTCACTGACCAACGAGTCGCGTGATCCCGTCTTATAAAACTCCTTGGGTCGCTGCTTCAAAAAGTCTGTAACTGACTCTTTCACGTCATCGTCCGACAGGAATCTGTTCCCTTGAGCTGTCTTTCTTAGTTCACCCAAAATGTTTAAGCCTCAAGACGACAGATCTGGGCTCTATGGCGGATGTTGCAGCGTTTACCACTTGAACTTTGCCAGTTTTGTATTAACCACGTCAGCGAGGTGGGGACGGGCATTGTTGTGGAGCAAGATGACCCCATTCCTCAATTTTCCACGTCGTTTGTTTTTGATTGCGACGCGCAGTCTCTCCAGGTTTAGCAAATTCTATCAATAATGGCCACTGATGATCGAAAAGGAAAAGTCAGCAAAGTCTTTCCGGTAGAAATGATGGCCTTTGCTTTCTTTAGGGCTCGTGAATTCAAACGTTTTACTGTAAGCTTTGCCATCGCATTTCAGGCTCGTAGTAGTGGCATCATGATTCGTCCCCGCTCACAATTGCAGACAAAATGTCGTCATCCTCATTGTATTGCCGCATTAAATCAGCCAAGCCAGTGCCGAACCTCTCCGTCTCCTGGCGGTAGTTCAAAATCCTGAGCATTCATTGAGCACAAAAGAGCCGATTACCGAGATGTTCATGAATTATGGTGTGACCCGAACCATGACTGACGTTCACATGCCCTTATCGATGCTTATTCTCCGTTCTTGTCTAATCAGCTCATCAGCCTTTGCAAGTGTGCAGGGGGTGATTGATGGTGGCTTTGGCCCAATCTTGGATTGTCTTTGCAACTTTCACGTCCTTATTTGAACCGTTTGCTCAATTGCTTCACAGTGGCCAATGAAATGCAAAGTTCAACGTACACGGCAGCCATACGGTGACTAATCCCGTTTTGGGAAACACCTTCAGCTGTCAAAAACCTGACGACACCACGCTGTTCAACTTTGGAAGCATCCATTATGTCACGCAACCATGTTCGATCCAGTGTATGCGAGCATTCAAGAACATCTATTCTCACACCTGCGTGTCACTTGTAAATGAGAGATGCCTGAGATGCCTCACAGATAACCAATAGAACCATTATTGTGCGGGATCGGTTGGCACACTTTCATTTGACTAGCCCTCGTAAATTCGAAATGCGAAGATACAATGGAATATACAAATCGAAAATACAGCCTGATAAAGGGCAAAAATGTGTCACTGGAAAGAAAGCTCACTGCACGTATACACAAATTCGCACTAAGATATTTATATGTATGTATAAGCCTCCAATAAATCTACGTATCTAAAAAAATTCACTGTATATAATGCGCCAAACAAGGCAAATAAACATGTTACGCAACCACATATTCGCAGAGCACATCCCCCTTTCCTCCACTCCCCCTGATGTAAAGCGCGCGACAGGAGGCGGTGCGCTTCCTCCCCGCTTTTCTCCCTTGAGCACCCAATATTGAGCCACCATCGTCGGCTCACCCATGCCACCCCCACCCCTCTACGCTTTCCCTCGCACATACACAGCACGCGTCGCGTGGTCATGATGTTATCACCCTTAAACTTTATACGAAACATGAGGGCGACGACGATGACAGTAATGCGCCTGTATGTCCATGTAATTGGTACCATAATAGTATATTAAGAGTATCCGGCAACGGAAACGTTCCATGGCCCATTGCTTTCCACAAAAGGAAAAGTAGTAACAAAATCCAGCTTTCACCATGCGACAATTTGCTGTCCCGCGACAATGTCTTTCTTTGTTTACTTCTGGGGCCGAGTCACGGAAATGAGAAGAAGCAAAGGAAAGCATGTTGGCCACAATCGAATGCCTAATTTGGGTACCTAATGTGGCTACCGAAGGAATACCGAAGAAAATGTGTGACGCTTGGTCCATAAAGAAATATACGCATACTGCTCGGTATCGTACACCGGCGAGACAACGCGTTCTCAGGACAACGCGTTGCGATCCGTGGAGTCCCCGCAGTAGGGTTACCAGGTCTTCGGAAGAAAAAGTCGCCGAGAGAGAGAGAGATAGCACTTTATTTACACCCGTCAGAGAGTATGGGTGATCGGGTGAGACGCAGCTCTCCCTATCACCGTCTACCTCCCCCCTAGACGTCGGCCGGAATCAGTTGACTTCCGGCGGCGGCCTGGGCTTGACGGATGGCCTGTTTTTGGGCTTGCTCTTCCTGGCTATGGAGGGAGGATTCCCATGACTCTCTGTTTCCATGTAGGCCGTTTAGGGCTGGGCAAGCCCAAAGCATGTGATTTAGCGTTGCTATGCCTTCACAGTTTTTACATTTTGGAGAGTGCACCTCAGGATGCCATTTGTGCAGAATATACGGGTTTGGGAAGGTACCTGTCTGCAGTTTTCGCCATATTACCTCTTCCTGCTTTGTGAGAGATCTATGGGGGGGAGGCAGAGTTCTCCTCCCCATTCTGTAGTGTTCTAGAACTTCTCTGTATGTGGTTAACTCTCGCTTTTTGGACAGGAAGTAATCTGCCTGCGCTGGGGCCCGGTGTGTGAGTCCTCGGGCGACCTCATTGGCGATCTCGTTCCCTGTGAGTCCACTATGAGCGGGTGCCCATATTATCCTAATTAGGTCGTTAGGTACGTTCTCCTTGCCTGCTTGCTGAAAAATTCCGAAAAGTAACCAAGAAAGTCGCCAACTGCGGCAAAAGCTTTAATTGGTGAATAATCTAGCCACGATACGAGAAACGAACGTTTGCTCATTTTTAACGCGAAAGTAAAGAAACACAGGCGAGAAAGACCTGTAGTTTCCTGCTGCGCTGATGAAAAACAAAAATAAGAGAACAGAACTGTAGCTATCACATAATATTGTATCATAATTTACCATTACATATGACCAACTGATGTTCTCTGATAATTTCTGCCACACACTTGAGTGCTTTCTCATAGCCGAAGTGGAATCGCCAGTTTCAGTAGAATAAACTTGCTGAACGCGCTCCTTCCGCATATTGTTATATTAACTCTATGCCACTATGACTTCATTTTAAACGTTCCCGTGTGAACTCTATGACGTCACACACGTTTTCCGTTCCCTGGTACGCAGTCGCATATAGTGACGTAGACATTGCCACCTGTAATGTCATGGCTGTCATGACGTGTTTTTGTTTTCGCAGTCGTTTCTGACGCGAAGAACCATGGTCTTCAAGATTCTCTATAGAGGTAACCGTCGCTGGGGTGATATTAGGACATCAGCTATTGCTTCCGTCCTTCGAAGGACGCAAAAGGATTGCCTATAAGATTGTTCAATTCGTGTTGCTCGGATGGAGCTGCTTGGGACTGTTCAATTATCTGTCAATGACAGTCCCGAAGTGCCCGAGGCGTTGATTTCAGCCAATGAGCGTTGCATATGAAGCATTTCGGGCAGTCCTGAAGAGCCCGGGGTGAAAAGTCGAAGAGGCCCACTGAGCATGTGGTGGCTATCATATTTTGAGCTCGTCAATTTGCTTCCGGAGCTTGCAAGACACAAAAGCGTGACCTCGAAGATCTGATGTTTGGGTTTGTTGCTTCGAGGGGGCCGTCAGTGCGATTCGGCCACTATATATACCAATTACCTCCTACAAAAGCAGCCATCAAGTAGCCAAGTCACCAAACACGATTTTCGGTCGTCAGGAGCTTCTAAAGGTAACCAATTTGGCGAGAAATCGCCAAATCTGTCAACCCTGCCCCGCAGTGATGGCTGTGAGCGACCATGCATAGTTTCTTTTTCTCGTGTGCTAGTCAGAAAGCGTCCAAAACTTTGTCAAGCGAAAATTCACTCGGCCGAGAAAAACGAACGCGCATCGAAGTGCGCCGCGCGATGGTCGGGGCAACACGAAGAAAACGCATGCGCTCTGGTGGGCTCCGGGAGCCTGCCAGAGGCTCAATGTGTCCTCACGAATAAAAGTCAAAGCAGAAAAATAAATAAGAACATAGTTACCTGTGCTGGCTTTAGTGTTTTGATATGGTTGCTTTGGCGTAGGTGAAAAAAATGTTGATATTATTTTCTGTGACATGACGGCAAAAACGAACCACCACAAAACTTTTTCTTATCGGACCTCGCTTCATGCTTTGTCAACTTGTTGTTGATTTGGCTTGTCTCGTTGTATGGTCCGATGTACGACTTTAGAAAAGTCAATTCACGTTTGACATCAAACGTTTAAAACAACATTAAACCCACAATGTTCAGGAATCGAAAATCTAAAGCACGACTTTGGAAATGTCAGTGCACCTTTCGCACGAAAAGTTTATGAGAACTTTATAGCCATAAAGTTTCAGAATTGAAATCCATGAGCTCTGTAGATTCCGCGGCCTACGCGAGATGCCGCGACGAGCCGGCTCGCCATCAAAACGCCCTTGAAACTTTGCGCCCGGATGAGACTCCTTGAGTTATGTGACTCCCCTTGCGTGGGCGTCGCCGCGAAATCCAGTCTGATTTCGCAATGTTTGCAATGAAATGTCTTTTCGAGCGTGAAATGGACATTCTAGACAAAATCCAGAATTGGGGGGGGAGGAGGGGGGGGGGGATTGAAGCCCCATAAGCCTCCCTCCTGGCTACGCCCCTGCCCGCAGCGCTGTCTAGCAGTGAGCAATGCTGGCAAGAAAAACAGAGGCAAGCGAAGAGAAAAATATCTGGTAGGCTGTAAGACGTCACCGAGAACCCAGTTATATTTATGCACGCATTAACCCTTTACTGCACCTTGTTGCATTTACGCAACATTCTGATGAACGGCGTTAAAAACCGCAGCAAAGTCAGTTTCGAGCTTCCTGTACATGTTGTTGCATATCCGCAACATTGGTCTGTAAAACGCGGCACCTTGTGCTGCAATCTGTGCTAATTCTTTGCATCTTCTACCAAAACAAACGTGGCGGAGGCTGCGCGCGCCCAGGAGCAGTGATATAGGTAAGTTTTACAAATTGTAAATGTATTTCTCCATAAGACAAAGCGCAAAAAAAAATTGTTACGCTATGCTCCACATCCTTCTGACTCTGTAGGTTCAAAAAAGTATTGTAATTTCGGAATAGTTTGTTCCTAGCGACAGAACATTGCTATGTTGCACAAATGCAACAACGTGTACATGGTTTATTTTCTTCGGAATAATGAAATGGCTTCAAAACGCTGGTATGGCCTAGAAATTCCTCCTGATAGTGAAGGCAGTGACTATTCAATTAGTCACGACAGCCACGAGTGTAAGTCCGTTTCGATTCAATATGTGGACAAGATCCTCTCTGGTCGAATTTCCTTTTTCCTTTTCAAATGTACGCTGTGCCTCCGCACGTTGCCGTGTCACGTCGTCACGGGCACAGCTTTACGTCTGTGCTTCGATGTTCTACATTTTGTCAATAACCCGAAAACACTGCATTGTTTCCTGGCTGGACGGGAATCTGCATGACGTACTGCACGAAGTGTGGGAACCACCTGTGCTGCACAAACATGTAAAAGTGCTTCTTTTTTGTTACACACTAAATCATAGGTGCACCAATGATTGTCTTGTGCAAATAAGCATCTGAGTATGAATCGCACTAAATCTATCTTTTACTTTCAACTTCTTCTTTATTTGCACATTGTTGCAAATATGCAACATACCCTTTTTCTGCAAATTGAAACCACAGACATTCGCTAAAGTAAGTTTCCATGGGAGTACAGGTACTCTTATGCTTCCCTACAACGCCATGAATAATATTTTGAGGAAACAAAAAATTGTGCAGTAAAGGGTTAAAGAAAAAGCTTTATTGCCTAACATATCTTACGGCTGGTGGGGGGCTTTACGGTTCAATTTTACAATTGTGTTTTTTCGTAGTCCCAGTGGGTCAGTTTGCTTTACGGAGGGTGTTTGGGCACTAGTGTAAAGAAATGAACGTCCTAGTGGTGGAATACGAGACTGACCTGCACCGCTAGAGCGTGGCTCGCCCATAGGTGGTTATGGCTCCTCAACTTGCCTCAATCACCTGCGCTTGCCATCCCTATGAAGAAGGACACATCCCGCCTTAGTGAAATGGGTTGTGTCTTGCTGTCCGAGCCCCTTCACGTCATTTCTGGACCGTGCGTGTGGACCTCAGAGAAGCCATAGCCGAGCAAGCGTAATATTTCTGCAATAGATTGCGCACTTGAAGGCCTTACAACTCCTGATGAGCGCCAGTGCGAGTTTGGTGAGCTCTAGATCTAGTATTATGGTATAATAGCTCTCTCAAACAAGATCGTGTCTGTTGAGATGGACAAACGCACTACCGACCTAGGCATTCCTGAACGCCATATTCTAGGCCTAATTTAGCTCCGATAGTGTCATGCGTGGCACGACAACGGTACCATCTGCACAAGCGATGCACGCACGATAGAGTAATGTAATGCCTTCTTTCCTCTACACGATGATGCCAAAGTAAGGCTTGTGGATTGAATGGTTGTAAAGATGTAAGCAATAATATTTCAACGCGTTTTCGTTACGTGCTACGGGTTTAGCAAGCGACTTCCTCTGACCAAACTGAAAGACCTAGAAGTCAAAAAACAGAAAGAAGTAGTCGGTGTGAAAGAAACGCAGGCATTTGTGACCTTGTGCATAAAAGGTAACATCCCAGAATCTTTACCTCTCAGAGCAGTCTCTTATCCATGTCGCTGAGTATCGCTGAGCGTCGAAGGTTCGGCAGTGGCACTTGTCAGACCCTCAAAATTTGAATGCGGCGCTCATGGCTCTTCCGACGAGTAATGATAGAGAGAAATTGTACTGACAGGAAAGGCAGAGAGCTCCCAACGAGGATCGAGTGAGCATTCGTAAAATGCGACACCCAACAGCAAGCTACACAAGGAAGTTGTTTCGCGATGGGAGAGTTCACGTGGGGGGCAAAGTCGCAAGCATTGCCGCTGGATAACAAAAAAAAAAGTGCGGCCTGCCGCATGCAACGAAAACGCTGTGATCCGCCCCGGCGCCACCAGTCGGGGACTGTTCTCGTGGTTCGGCATAGAAAATGCGTGAGGAACGCGCTACGAACGCCCTCCGGTCGTGGAGAGAGAGAGAGAGAGGGAGAGAGAGAGAGAGAGAGAGAGAGAGAGAGAGAGAGAGAGAGAAACAACTTTACTTCCATTATGAAATGAAACGCGTTAAGCGTCTGATGGGGTGGCTCCCTCTTCGCGGGCTCCATATGCTTCCAGGGCCGCCTGGCCCCTGTGGATCAGTCGGAGCTGGTCTTCCAGGGCGGGGGTGGACAGCATGATCTCCCATCGCTCGTAAAGGGTGGGGATAGCAGGGGGGTTAGTTATGGGTATAGGTGGGGGGTGGTCTATGGAAAAAATTGCACTCTCCTATGACGTGCGGAAACTAACGCGTCCCGTCCCCGAGAGCTAGCGCTCTTCAGCCCGGCCGAGAATTCAACTACGGCTGAGACATTCGCTCCCATCGCAGCCCACCCGACTTGGCAGGCCGTACCTTTTTTTTTTTTTGATGCAGCGGCCGTGGTCGCAAGTAAGGATAACCCGCCGTGGTTGCTCAGTGGCTATATGGTGGTGGGCTGCTGAGCACGAGGTCGCGGGATCTAATCCCGGCCACGGCGGCCGCATTTAGATTGGGGGCGAAATACGAAAACACCCGTGCACTTAGATTTAGGCGCACGTTAGAGAACCCCAGGTGGTCAAAATTTCCGTAGTCCCCCACTACGGCGTTCCTCAAAATCAGAAAGTGATTTTGGCACGTAGAACCCCATAATTTAATTTTGTAGTGTAAGAATACTAGCGGAAGTTGAGGGAAACCAATAATTTCCGCTGTCGAAATGTGAAGAGAGAGGATCAAGTGCAATGAACGTAGGCTATCCACAAACACATCAGGCACATTCTTCAAGCGCATCAGATGGGTTCATGAACCTTCGCTTTCTTGACTTGTTGCCAGGCTGAGTTGCATCGAAGCTCCGCACACCTCTGTTCGCATTTCTGCCTGTGCTGACTGTACGAAGCCTGACTTGCATTCGTGATACATATTGCAATGCCTCGTTTGCTTACGTGGTGCTGAGGTTGCTGAGTTGGCGCAGAATATGGGCAGTCAGGGAGTGAGGATGAGTTCGCTCAAAGAAGTGTTTAATTTCATGCATTCTCTTTTTGTTTTGCGCTATTTGTTTTCCGAAGGACTGAACTAAAACGCGCGATGCGAGAGGGCTGCGTTGGTCCTCAAGCACGGTGGTACTACATCAGAGACATTACTAGGGATAACTTCAGCAGGAAAGGAAGCGTAGTTCAGACTCAACCAGATCCAGCGGCAACAGAGAAGCTGGAGATATAAAAATTTAGCATATAAACTTTGTTGGAAGAGAACAGAAGAAAATGTCCCTAATAACACGACCCCATGACCCAACCAAATTGCAGTGCAGTAACTCAAAAATCTCGGTCCAAATATCAAGGCACTGCTGACTAATGCCATGAAGCGAGTGATGAGAACGAAAATTATTTCGGTTGGATGGCATTAAATCACAATGAACTTTATCTACAAAGGCAAAGGGGATGATTATAAGACGAGCTCGTACAGGCGAGTTATGGTAGTTTCGGTGACATATACAATGGAAATTCAAGCCATAAAATTAGAACTGTCGAAGTGGGTGAGAAAAAACAATATGTACTGGGGTTACTACAGAATGGGTTCAGACCAGGCAGACGCTAAGTGGATGACACGTTTGTACTAAGTGCATAGAGATTTCAGTAGCTCAGAATAGACCGTTATGGATAGCACTTCTAGATATTGAAGGAGCCTACGACAACGTACACATGGAATTGTTATGGGATATTTTCAAGCAAGGAGGTATAGATAACAGTTTTATGGAGCTGCTGAGGGATATATAGAGACAACTGAGTAGAAATTGTATGAGAAGGCCGGAAATGTAATGTAGTTCACCAAGGACTGAAGCAACGATCTCCTCTGTCTTCATTGTTCACGCTTTATGTTAAGGGCATAGAAAGATGAGCGGAAAACAGTGAATTAGAGTTTGATTTACCCTGCGTGCGTAATGGGCAACTGAATCAACGGAAAGTCCCCGGACTGATATATGCCGACGCCATAGTGTTTCTAGCGGACAATGCAAGCGATTCACATACACTTTCAAATATCTCTGGCAACGTAGTGACAAATATAGGCTTTAAGTTTAGCTCAGAGAAATCGGAAAATATGATCTTTAATCAAGAGACGAGTAATTATGGTGTGTAAGTTCAACAATAAGTATAAGTATAAGGCCAAGAAATATTGATACCTCGGCGTATACATAAACGAAGGAAAGACTTACTCAAGCTCCCACCAAGTTAATCTGAAAAAAAAGGAAGAGTAGCGCATTGCAGCAATAATGAAACATAGAACAGTTTGGCTATAATAAATTTGAGGTGATGCGTGGAATCTGGAAAGGAGTAATGATGCCAGCGCTAACATTCGCAAATGCGATTCTGTGCTTTAAATTGGAAATCTTGTTGGGGTTGGAAGTTAACCAAACACCAGTAGGCCGGTTGGCTTTGGGAGCCCACGGTAAAACCAGAAATGAGGCAGCGCAGAATAACATAGGTTGGACCTCTCTTTAAGTCAAAGAGGCGAAGAGAAAAATTCGTTTTGAAGAAAGACTCAGGGACATGCATGAAAGTAAATGGGTGGGTAAAGTGAACAAGTATCTGTACCTGAAAAGCAGGGACATGGGATGGAAGAAGAGGTCAAGAAAGGTGGCGACAAAGTACAGGGTAAATGAAGCCGTAAATAGACAACCAAAAGTCATCTGAACAAAAGTGAGAGAAAATGACAGTGAATTGGACGCAAAGAATGTAAACAAAAAGGACCATGGAGATTTAAAAAAATGAGAAGAGAGAAATTAACAGGGAAATTCTGTATGATAACGCAAAAGGCAGTGCCTTGCTATTTGAGGCTTCGAGACGGTTGCCTAAGGACGAAAACCAACCGGAGCAAATATTGACAACAAAACGAGCCATGTGCATGCAACAGGAAAAAATCCGGAGACCACTCAACGCATCCTAATGAAATACGAAGGGATGCACCGAGTGAGACCCGTAGGTGACGTACACCTTCCAGAAGCGCTTGTATTTAAAGTGGACGGAAGCATCAACCGGTTAGCAGTCTAGGTAACTAAGAGAGGTTTAGAGTATTGGTGGAAGGAATGAAGGGAGAAATTGATAAGACTGAATGTGTTCCAGCCGTAAGTAGACAGAGAACTTTTCTAAAAAAAAAAGAAAAATGGAGATTTATACAAGAATGGTAGAATGAACAACATGCGCAGTATAGCTGATTAACTCAAGCAGTCTAGGTGACTATACGTCCCCTTTTCAAGGGAGATTCCAATAAATCATCATCATCATCATCATCATCATCATCATCATCATCATCATCATCATCATCATCATCATGATCATCATGATCATCATCATCACCATCAGCTGCTGCAGCAGCATGGGAGATCATAGCGACATAGATGTTTTTGAGCTGTTTGTTTGTCGAGCGCGCTTGCGCTACCGTTAAAAAAGAAAGATAACGTGATGTCAAACTACTCCCGATGATGTTCCCATCTTAGGTACTGTGCTGGGAGGTAGAAAAATATATTCACCAAGGTCCAGCGCCATGCGGCTTATTGCTGATGTTTACGAATTAAACTTCACTTGCAATTAACCGGAGAATTTTTCCCAGAATTAGAGAGAGAGAGAGAGAGAGAGAGAGAGAGAGAGAGAGAGGCTTCTACAAAAATCCAGGGCGAACCCAGATGTATAGTGCTGGTTGGCTACCCTGCACAGGTATACCGGTATACCATGCAATCAAACTCAAGATTCTTTTGTGTGTATATCCTTGAAAGGCACAGTACAGTTTATGCGGTATTTTGACCTCCACCAGACATGTTACGTAAGAAGACGCAGATGAAATGCTATGTACAAGTATATTTACAACGTAATACGCCGCACATGGCCAAGAGGCAACAGCCCGAGCCAGCCTCCAATCGTCGTCGTCGTCGTCGACTTCTTACTGCTCGCTTCTTCATCATCGGTAATACTAATCCGTAGCACTAGCATAAGTATATGCACGCAGAAAATGGTTGTATCAGAAAATGATGTGACTGGTTTGTATGATGGAAAGCCTGACGACCGCGGAAGTGAATAATGAGACGTTTCCAGATTAGCTATGATATGAGGGGAAAAGGAGGTTGATTGAAAGCCATTTTGAGAGTAAAACTGCATGATGTTTAATTTTTTTCAGCTTGAAGGGATCATTCATAACTTCGCCAACGCGATTTGCACAGAATATTGAAAATCGCAGCAGAAATTGGAAAATAATTCTCGCTGCTGACGTATCTTCCTGCACTTGCAGTTAGAATAAATTTTCGTACACAGTGTGAGTAATTGTAGAGAGAGAAAGAACTCATTGGTAGCCTGGTTCTACTCGAAAGTACTTACAAATAATATATAACGAGGGCGCACACTAAGGATATCAAAGCGGTCTGAATGAAGTTACACAAAGACACACAACGGTGGCACTTTCATGCTGGCATGAGCTCTGTTCAAGACGAGAGCTGAAAATAATGAAGGTCAGCTTCCTTTCAAACCATATTTGACAAAGTGCTCGCAGAACGACTGTCGGCTGACTGCGATAGAAAACCACGGTGGAATTAAATTTCACCAGGAGCAAAGGCGGGAGCTTTCTCTGCGTATTATGGTGTCCATATTGTCCCGCTTTTAATATCCCCGACATAAAGGCTCCCTCGGCTGAATGAGCAGCACACCAATCCTCGGTGCAGCGATTCAAACGACGGGGCGGCAGAGCAAAGACAAACTTGATCACGAATGGATATGCAGAGAGCTGCTCTGTGGCCGGTCGGTGAGTGGCCCACGCGTAATAGGAAAATCACTTTCCGAATTCCTTCAACTTCAATCAGCAAAAGTATGCGCGTTATTGCTGGCTCCCTCAGCGCTTCACGTTTCTGTACCGTCATTGCCATTTCATCTCGGAAAACGTATTGTAATGTGTAGAATGCTGCTGGTCCACTTATCAACTATCTTTCTATTTTTCTTTTTTTTTTCTGGGGTTGCAGATGAACGAAGCAAAGGCAATGGCACTAAGCGAGGGTGTGTATTCTTGTGGTGGAATCGGGCCGCTATGTCCCTTTGAAGTTAGGATACCATTCCTCCCTCCTTCAATCATACCTTCTCTTTCCGATTGCAGGCGGCAATAAAACGACACCAAAAAATTCAAACCGACGGAAATGCATAATCTGTATGAGTGCCTGGTAGCTTTGATCAAAGGTTTTGAGCATGATCGGAATTCAAGGGGTGCATCTGCAAAATGCGCTATTATATTTCTTGTTGCATCATGCTCAGTGTCACTCATATTTTATTCTGCGCATTACAGCTTTTCACCATGGGTCTCGGGTCTAAATTCCAGTTCACCCGCAGTGGTACGTATAGGAAAAAAATCATGATGCATATTTGTGCGGGTGGGCTTGGGGATCCATTAAGAAGGCTATTGCTATCGAGCTTCTGTTTCATTTTTTGTGAGGTTTATATTTATTTATTTGTTTTATTTATTTGAATACATTTGGGGCCCATAAGGCGTTATAGAAGGAAGTGGTAACAATAAAAAAAGCACACAAAGCAAATATTAGGTAACATATTCAAGAGCATTTTTAGTCACTGCGGTCCGTAATAGATACAATGAAGGTGGGCAAGCGGTTCCAATCATCACAAGTTTGAGGAACGAAAGAATGAAAGAGTTGGCTAGTGTGACAACGAGGAACAAACACTTTATAACGACGGCCAATACGAGATGATATGAATGAAGGGTAGGGAAGTAATTCTTGCTTAAGACGAGGCTTATGGTAGCAAATTTTATGAAGTAAGGAGAGACGTGCTACATTCCTGAGCAAAGAAAGGGACGGAAGCTGTAACGCTGTTTTCATAGATGAAACACTGGAAAGACGGGAGTAGGAAAATATGAAGCGTGCGCTACGAGAGAGAGAGAGAGAAGGGAAGACGGAAAGGCAGGGAGGTTAACTAGACTGAGTCCAGTTTGCTACCCTACGCGTGGGGAGGGGAATGGGGAGTGAAAGAGGAAGAGAGAGAACTTAAGTGTAGGATGTCTATAGTCGGGCACTCAAGTCCGTTGCCTTCAGGTAGCGAAAAAGCGCTCTAACTGCTTTCTGGGCCAATGAACTGTGAGGCCAGGCTCCCAAGATCTTCGCTTCCGTGAATGGCCTGTCATCCAGTCTATTTAAGGCACACTGGAGAGTCTCACGTTGAATATCGAAGCGAGAACAGTGGCACAGAAGGTGACTGATGGTCTCTTCACACTTGCACTTAGCGCACATTGGTGAATCCGCCATTCCAATGCGGTAGCTGTAGGAGTTGGTGAATGCTACTCCTACCCACAGCCGACACAGCAGTGTTGCGTCACGTCGTGGAAGGTTCGCTGGTAATGTAAGTTTTAGTGATGGGTCGAGGCTGTGTAAACGACACTTGGAGTTCTGTGGTGTATGCCAGCAACCTAACGTGATTGCACGAGCAAGACTGCGAAGCTCTCTTGCAGCGTCGACTCTGGATAAAGGTATAAGGAGTGTCGGTGAGCCAGCCTGGGCACGTCGGGCAGCGTCATCGGCGAGGTGATTACCAACGATGCCACAGTGTCCCGGCCGCCACTGAAATATGATATCATGTCCTCGTTCAGATGCGCAATGGCAGGTTTCGTTGATTTGTGACACCAGCTGTTCATAATTGCCACGTCGTAAACTTCGCAAGCTCTGGAGGGCAGCTTTCGAGTCACAAAATATTGCCCATTTGTTGGGCGGTTCTTTTTCAATGTATTCGACAGCAGCGCGAAGAGCGGCCAGTTCAGAACCTGTAGATGTCGTTACGTGCGAAGTTTTGAACTTGATGACGACTGATTGACATGGTAGAACAACGGCGCCTGTAGAATTTTCCGAGACGGAACCATCCGTGTAAACATGAATTCGGTTAGCATATGAGAAATGCAGAAGTTCCAATGTGATCTGCTTGAGAGCCGCGGTGGTCAGGCTAGCTTTCTTCACTATTCCTGGAACAGCAAGGTACACAGGAGGCTTCTTCAAGCACCACATAGGGGATGGCGTTCTTGTTGCGGGCGAGTGCCTCAAAGACAAAGAGTGCCGGTTAGCCGCAATCGATCTGGAGAACGCTGCCTTGGGTCTTTTCTCAGGCAACTGAGCGAGATGGTGGGCAGGGACTCTGGATATATGGCGAACATGCGCCCGGAGTGTGTCGATATCTATATAGGTCCTTATTAGGTTGTCTCTCGCGATGGCAATTGTTGCCACGGTTGAAGCATTTCGAGGTAGCCCCAGACATGTTCGAAGGGCTTGGCCTTGAATGCTCTGTAGGACATGGATGCTAGTTTTGTTAGCATTGGACAGCACTGGTGTGCTGTATCGCAAGTATCCTAGGAAGAGCGTCCTGTATAGTTGAAGCATAGATGCCACGGATGTGCCCCACGTTTTACCGGCAAGAAACCTTAGTATATGGGAGATAGAAGTAAGCCTCTTCAAGTATGAGATGTGGGGGCTACATGAAAGGTCTCTGTCTATAATAACGCCTAGGAATCGGTGAGTCTTTGCGTAGGAAATTGGTTGGTGGTCAATAGAAACGGGGTACCAGGTCATGGGCTTGTGGGTAAAGGCGACTAAGGCGCACTTCTCGGTCGAAATGCTTAGGCCTTGCGCACGCAGGTACGATAATGTTAGGGTCACTGCTTTTTGAAGCCGTGCACGCACCTGGAGACGTGTAACTGCCGAGGCCCATATGCATACGTCGTCAGCATATATTGAAAGGTTTACTGTATGCGGTAGAACGTCGGCAAGGCCAAGGATTGCAAGGTTGAACAAAGTGGGGCTAAGAACCCCACCCTGAGGGACGCCACGATAAGTGTAATGGTCAGTAGTTCGGCCATCTGCACAGTGCACAAAGAAGGATCTTTTGAATAGATAGCTCCGAATCCACCGAAACATGCGTCCACCAATTCCATTATTTTCCAGGGCATCAAGGATAGCTTCATGCGTTACATTGTCGTAGGCGCTTTTCACGTCGAGGAATAGTGCAACCGGTATACGCTTGTGGTGTTTTTCTTGTTGTACAGACGTGACTAGGTCGATGACGTTGTCAATAGAGGAACGGCCTCTTCTAAAACCAGCCATGGCATCGGGGTATACGTTGTGGCGCTCAAAATACCATTCTAGGCGGGTGAGAATCATTCTTTCCATGACCTTCCCAACACAGCTGGACAGCGCAATGGGTCGGTAGGACGCTAGGTCAAGTGGCGACTTTCCAGGCTTCAGGAGTGGTATCAAGCGGCTGGACTTCCACCGCTCAGGAACGACGCCATCATTCCATGACTGGTTATAACATTCCAGAAGTCTGCTTCGGCCATCTTCACCTAGGTGGCATAAAGCAACGTAGGTGATGCCGTCTGGTCCTGGCGACGATGAGCGCCTGCATGAGGCCAGAGCAGCGTCCAATTCCTCAAGTGAGAAGGACACATTCAATTCTGGGAAGCGTGTCGCAGGAACCTCACCCAGAATTTCGCTACTGATGGTGACCACACTGCCCGCAGTCTTCACACAGAAGTCTTCGGCTATATCGACCTGTGAGCGGCCTTGATAGAGGGCTAGGGATGAGAATGGGTGTCGTTGCTGTGGAGACGAGCCAAGGCCGCGCACCGTCCTCCATATGATAGACAGTGGCTTGCGGGGGTCAAGTGATTCGCAGAACGTCTTCCACCGTTGTTCCTCCAGCCTGTCCATACGACGTTGGATTTTCTTCTGTATACGTCGAGCGACTCTAAGGTCATGAATTGACTTCGTGCGCCTGTATCGCCTCTCGGCTCTTCTGCGAATCGTTCGAAGTCGCTCAAGCTCCATGTCAAAATCCGTACGTTTTTTAGCGGATGTAAATGTGTACTTAGACGATTCCAGTACACTTGTAATAAGATTCTCAATGGTGCCGGTAAATCCTTCTTTGCATGCTTCTTCCACCTTTGTCTTATACGTTGACCACCTTATATATACTTGTCGGGAAGTACAAGAGGAGAAGCTTCCGAATCCAGTGATACTTAAGTAGGTGGGAATATGGTCACTACCATGAGTCTCGATGTCAGAGAACCATCGAACATTTTGATCAAGTTGCCGTGACACCAAGGTCAAGTCTAAGCAACTGCTGTAGTTCGAACCACGCAAGTACGTCGGACTGCCATCGTTCATAATGCTAAGTTCATGGTCGGAAGCAAATTCCACAAGTTTCCGGCCCCTGGAATCTATTCTGGAGCTTCCCCAAGCCAAGTGATGAGCATTAAAGTCTCCCGTGATAATCCAGGGTCCAGTAGTCGCCGTCAGGATGTCTCGCAATCGGTCACCGTCGAACCGACTATATGGGGATATGTAGGCGCCGATAAGGGTGAAGGCCACTTTATTCTTTGTAATGCGGAGACACACGTATTGGTTTCCATCATGAGGCTGCACCGAGTGGGGAATGTAAGTCAGTTCTGTACGGATGTAAACAATTACTTTGCTGGATTGCCCGCACGTCGACGCCATAAAGGCTTCGTATCCAGAGAGTCTTAGCGCTTCGGACACGTTCGGTTCACATATTACCACTACAGGGTAATATGTGCGCTACGATTCTGTACAGGCTCAAGGTGACTAATATGTTTACATGATTAATAATAATACAAGCATTTGGAGAAAATGCGGGTCACGTTATGGGCGACCTCTACCGAAAGTTTGAAGGGTGCACATGAATCAAGTCATCATCATCATCATCATCATCATCATCCTGGTTACGCCCACTGTAGGGATACGGCCTTTCCTATACTTGAGCGTAATTACTGAATGCCCGCTTTTCTATAATTTCATGCGTCTTATATAAGAACCACGTAGTTACTTCTCCACGTCTCCTCGCCGAACTAAACAAGTCACATTGTTTATATTTAGTTGAATTAGAAAACACGTTGTGTGATTTGTAATAAATAGTTTAAATTATATAGGTTAATTAGATCCGTTATGTAAGATTACTTATGAAAACGTTCCAGAGATTTACAAGCGTACTTTATGAACCGCGTAGGAAGTTTTGAAAATGTGCTAAAATAAATAAATGTGGTACAAAGATCATATTTCTAAATAATATTGAGATTTTAATGAGTGATGCGTGGGCAAAGTTTTAACAGCGTCAGTTTATTATAAGTATTGCGAAAAATTTCTTACACCGGCGCTCGAAAGCGTTATACGGCCATTATCCCCAATGTTTGCCTAAGTCGTATGAGAACTACACGTGACACTGAGTGCACATTTTGTTTAAATAGGCGCCATGCTAGGGGTGATAAGTGCAGAAAGTTAAAATTTCAAGAACAAATATGAACTTCGCAAATAAACATGCAATACTCGTTTTCTACCTATTTTCACACATTCCACTAGGCACACAGTTCTCCAAGAGGACTCTATCTTACACCCCATTCACATTTAATGAAAATCGGGGCTATGTTAAGGGTGATGCTTAGACAAAGTGTAACGTCGTTAGCTCAATTATGAGCTTCGAAATTATGACTTAGGTCCGGTTTTCAATTATTTTTGTACGTTATACGAAGCGGTGAGCAGAAGGTGCACTTGTATTTGTAGCACTTGATATGGTAGTCTGCGCTCAACCCATCTATACCACTCATAACCGGATCAGCCGTCGAGCAGTGGAAGACCCTGCTGACGAGCTCGCACCTTGAAGACCGGCATCATTTGGTGACCAGGGCCAAGGCCGTACCTCAGGGCCGCGGCATTCTGCACTAGGGACTCCACCTACCTATGAATATTCTACCGCTAGCTCGCTTTTACAAATGAAGTTTATTCCTCTATACGAGTTGCCTACGATGTCCTTAGTGAATTAGACGTGTCACCTTGTTCGTATTGCACGAAAGTAGGTGAGCAGGTTATGGGTGATGTGTAGGCAAAGTTCAAAGCGTGTAGGCTAATCAGGGTCTTAACAGTAAAATACTTATCCAAGAACTTTGAAGCCTTATAAGTGCGTTTTAATAAACGATGTAGAATTTAGCTATGGCTGTATTCTAAAACTACAACATCCATGGAAATCACATTTGGCGGATATGGGGCAATGTAATGACTGTTCTCCACGTGAAGTTAAAGTTGTTTGGGTGAAGTAGGCCTTTGCTTAATTTTTCTTATACAAGTGTTATAAAGGATTATATCTGGGCAACGTCTTTAAGGGGGACTTAATTGCAGGCAAAAATGTGCGGCCGCATAGAGATGTGGGCGAATTGCCAAAACACCCGTGTACTTAGATATAGGTGCACGTCAAAGAACCTCAGGTGGTCCAAATTTCCAGAGTCCCCCACTACGGCGTGCCTCATAATTAGATAGTGGTTTCGGCCCGTAAAACAACATAATATTTTTAACAGGCAGACCGCAACTGCTTACAATAAAAAAAATAAAAAGAACTCAGCATTTCTGGAAATTGAGCTCCGATCCTGCAAGGTCGCATAAGTACGGTGTCATTTTTGCCCTTTTTCATTTTGACCAGCGAAACATATGCAGGTTGTACCAACTACAATGCACCAAGACTTAAAAACTTGCAAATGCTACGTAGAATGAGAATACCAAGGTAATGTTATTTTGCCGTCGCTTGGAGATAAATTATTTTTTTCGCATTCCTCCAAATTAGATAATTAGTCTTAATCAATTATTCAACTTCCTAAATATTAAAATTAGTTGAAAAGCGTCAATGAGAACTTTGTAGTGGAACATGAGAAACTCCTGATACAGCTTTTTGTTGCTCAATACGTGCCACAGAAAAGCGTTTTTCCGAGCGTGAAAGAAGACCGCGAATACACGCAAAAGTGGAGTTGACTCAGCTCCGCGAATGGTAATTACCGGGCCAACTCAGCGCGAACTATTCCTGAGGGAAGGTTAGGCAACTTCAATCTTCTGGTGTCTTGCAGCGCGTGCTCAAGAGACCAGCATCTGCGAGGTTGTGCTTGCATGAGCACAGACAGAGAACTGGGGAGAACAGTGCGTTGACGACAAAGCGCGTTGGCGGTTCGCCCTAATTACGGGTTTTGCCTCCTTCGTTTGCGTACAGGGAAGTGACGATGCATGCCTCCGCGAGTAGATGGCACTTGCTTTTCTCCAGGTTACGCTCTCATTTTCTGTTTATCTCGTGCTCTGAAACTTTGCGCAATGGTGGCCGTGATGGGGAGGTTGCTAGATTCAGGTTTGGCTTGACAGATTTGGCTCTCTGTTGCTTTGCCTGAGTGTTTCTTTCCGTCTAACCACGAATAGATCAGTTGAGTCTATCACCGACATGCGAGTAGCATGCGTGACGCCTCCTGCACCATTCCCGATCCATCCGGAAAAACAGTTTTGAACGCTCGTGAGGAAATCCTCTTGTACTGCTGTTCAGAAGCGCTTATAAGTCTGGATAAAGAGATCTATATCTCCTACATGGGCGCATTCATTTGCAACGTGCATATGCAGCAGTGCCAATCTTAATCCTTAGTACAGGAGTGCATGCCTGTTCTTACTCTACATATCAGAGTCGATTCTGTGCTGCTTAGTCCTTTAAGACTCGTTTGTGTCTATAAATGAACACAGGTTTAGCCTTGTCTGAACAATGCCCTCTCATACGCGTAGTGTTGTGAAAGCGTTCTGTGTAGCATAGAGGGTTGTGCTATTTAGGTTCAAAGTGCGTTGATGTCATGCCTGCTTTCACAGATATTTTCCTAGGTAGACAGAGATGCTGTCGTTAACGAAAAACTGGAGATCTTAGCCTGGCTGATTGTCCGGCATGTTGAAGATAGTCTTCTTTCTTAAACATGCCGTACATGGCGTTCTGGGGACAATTGTAGGACAGAGAAGAAGTTGCTGTTTTAAAGCTTTTTACCGCAGATGGCTTCTTCCCCCAGGCTGCAAGGATAAGTGTAGACATGAACTGCCCGATTCCTTCGAAGGCATGAGCTAATAAGCGCTTCAAGCTTTTACGCGGACATTCACAACATCTACAAAACGCGCGCCTTTCTACCAAGAATTGTAGAGGTTTCAGGCTATCAGCATGTGGGCCGAAAGGCGGTATACGCACACAAATACGATTTATGACTTCACGGTAGCCAGACGCATACAAAAGTTAGTGACAGATGAACAAAGACCAACGATGGAAGAGCTTCTGCTGCGAATCGTTGGACCCTCGCAAGCCATTATATACCGTGTAGAGAACTCTTCAGAATCTTCGCTCACTTCCACAATAATGTCGCCCCTTTGATGTAGGGTCAGCCCTACATCGAAGTCGTCCAGAACTTCAGGTCTCTGGTGACCTATGTTCAAGGGTTAGTGGCGGCGCTCTTCTACTCGCCGACCTCTCGCTACATGACGTTCCTGTCGCGCGAGATCAAAGTGTGGAAGCGCCTTTCACCATCGAAGAACTTCAAGCGGCTTTGGATGCATGCAGACGGTCGTCATAATTAGGTCCTGACGGGGTGGCTTATGCTGCTTTGGGGCGCCTAGGTCCGACAGCGCAGTGCTGTCTTCTGAATATCTTCAAATATTCTAGGCCTGACGGATCTAGGCCTGAATTCAGAGCTATCGAAAGAGAACCAGGCAGCACTGCGCGAGCTCTTGCTCGAATTTAGGGCACGTTTCGCAAGTTCGTCTAAGGTACGCCAGACTTCAGTCGCAAGGCACAGGATCATCACATGCGACGACGCACGCCCGGTACGCCAGCAGCCCTACCGCGTGTCGGTGAAAGAACGCGAAGCGATTTATAAGCAAGTAAAATAGATGCTTGACGATGGAGTTATCCAACCTTCCAACAGCTCATGGTCGTCTCCCGTCATTCTTGTCAAAAAGAAAGACGGCACGCTACGCTTTTGCGTCGACTACCGGAAGCACAACATCGTAACTAAAAAGGACGTGTGCCCACTGCTACGTATCGACGATTCATTATGTAGGCTGGGGCGCGCCCAGTATTTTTCGTCGCTCGATTTGAGAAGCATGTATTGGCAGATCGAAGTAGACAAACGAGACTGCGAGAAAACTGGCTTTGTGACTCCCGATGGCCTCTACGAATTTTGAGTGCTCCCTTTCGGCTTGGGTTCAGATACAGCGACCTTCCAGCTAATGATGGATATTGTCCTGGCTGGACTGAAGTGGCAGACTTGTCTCGTGTATCTTGATGACGTAGTAGTCTTTTCTGAAACATTTGAACAACAACTTCATCGCCTGCGGAATGTGCTAGAAGCGATCCAATCGGCTGATCTCACGCTTAAAAAAGAAAAGTGCTATTTTGGCTAATAAGAGCTGAAGTTTCTCGGACATGTCGTAAGCGCCAGAGGAGTCGGACTCGATCCGGACAAGCTTGCCGCGATAGCAGCATTTCCTCCTCCGGCTGACAAGAAGGCCGTGCGGCGTTTCCTAGGCTTGTGTGCGTATTGTCGCCGTTTAATTGAAAACTTCTCGCAGATAGAGGAACCCATGACTCGCCTTACAAGGGATGACACACCATTTGGCTCGACGAATGAGCAATAGCCGGCCTTCGCTGACCTACAACTCATGCAGTGAGCACCCATCCTGGCACATTTTGACGATGACGCTGACACCTAAGTATACGTACACGTGCCAGTAATATCGGTCTTGCCGCAGTACTCGTCCAACGTGAAGACGGCAATGAAAGACTATGCTAGCCGCTCACTGTCCCGTGCCGAGGTGAACTACTCTACCAGAGAAAGAGTGTCTCGCGGTTCTGTGGGTGACAACGAAGTTTCGACCTTATCTCTATGGCTGTCATTTCAAAGTAGTGAGAGACCACCATGCCCTATGTTGGTTGGCAGACATACGCGATCATTCAGGACGACTGGCAAGGTGAAGCTTACGGCTCCAGGGATTTGACGTGACTATCATTTACATGTCTGGCCGCAAGCACGAAGACGCTGACACACTGTCGCACGCACCCACCAAATCTGTTAATCGAGAGTCGGAGGACGATGACGGCTTCCTGGGTGCCATTACTGCATCAGACTTGATAAGATGGCATCGTGACGACGTTGTAATTCGATCTATCATGGACCCGTTAGAAGGCCGGCCAACAACCGTTCCGCGCCATTTATGTCGCGCATTGGCGCCATTCTGTTTACGAGACAATGCGCTTTACAAGAAAAACGCCAGTTCAAATGGCCGAGCCTACCTCCTGGTGGTTCCAAACGACTTGCGGGACGACATTCGTATCGCTTGCCATGACGAGCCCACATCTGGCCAATTAGGCGCCTCACAAACGCTTGCCAGAGTACGCGACATGTATTACTGGAGCGGGCTTTCGGCAAGTGTCAAACAGTACGTTAAAGGCTGCCGCGAATGTGAGCGGTGAAAGTCACCGCCCAGGAAGCCAGCCGCGTTATTGCAACCCATCGAACCACCTCATAAGCCATTCGACCAAGTCGGCTTGGACATTCTTGGGCCTTTTCGGCTGTCAACCAACAGCAACAAGTGGGTGAGTTTCGCGACTGGCTACTTAACCTGCTATGCCGAGGCAGAGGCGCTCCCAAGAGCCACCGCTTCGAGATACTACAGTTATTCACGTGTCACATTGCATTGCCTCATGCTGCCCCATCCAGTGTAATCACAGACAGAGGGACAGCGTTCACAGACCAGCTCATAGACGAAAATTTTCGACTGAGCGACGCTAGGCATTGAAAGGCGAGTGCTTACCATCCGCTGTCCATTGGTCTTACGGAGCACTTAAACAAGACCATCATGGACATGATCTTCATGTACATTGACGTCCAGCACAAAACATGGGATCATACCTTGCCTTACGTGACCTTCGCGTATAATAGCGACGTACAAGAACCGACGCGCTTTACACCATTTCGTCTACTTTACGGCCTCGAAGTTCAGACGATGCTGGACGCTATGCTGCCGTGTGACGACGACGAGCGTTTGACTACTGATGCCGAAGAATTTGCTCAGCGCGCTGAGGAAGCCCGCCAGCTTGCGCGGCTGCACATCGGCCAGCAGCAGCATGTAGATGCAGGGCATTATAACATCTACCACCGACAAGTATGCTACAACTCCGGCGACCAAGTAAAGTGGTGGGCTACTGTTCGCCGCCGTAGCCTTAGTGCAAGGTTGCTCAGCCGGTATTTTGGCCCATACAAAGTGCTACGCCGCATTAGTGACGTGATCTACGAAGTCGTGCCAGAGGGTGCTGCTCAAACATGGCTTAGACAGCAACCTAGCTCTGACCTCGTTCACGTCATAGGCTTGAAACCATATGTTGCACCTTCGTGATTATTTTTTCTTCATTTATTAATTTTTTAAAAATTTGCACTCATATGTGCTGCTAATGTGGTTACCTCTCGGTTTCTTTAAGACTTTGCACGTCACGCTTTACGTTTCATGTACTTGTCTTTCCTGTAGCGGTCACTGTGTTTTTTGCGCGAGCATCTGCCTTGACCACGCTTTTGTTTCCCTTTTCTTTTTCACTTACGCCGCTTCTTAACCAACGAGCCGATTCTCTTTTCGAGGAAGGGGGGAAATGACACTTCCAGTAGTGGGGGCAATTCAAAAGAAGAGAAGAGGCAGTAAGGACAAGAAGGAAGAAATGCGCCTGCTACCTTCGCCCGCTCGATATCCCCTTCCGACCGCCGTTACTTTTCAAGAGCCAGCTGTCCTTATTAAACGTCACCAGTATTCTTTGAAGACACGTGACAGTATAGTTCTCGACGATTGGACGTGTAGCCACCTGGTGCTTTTATTAAAATTTTGGAAGTGTCTGATGGACCTCACATCTGAACTGCCTTGCACTTGACAGTAGCGTCACTGATCTTGTGGCCTCCGTACATCAGCAAAAGTCTTTGAAGCATTTCTCTATGGCATTTTTTTAGACGCAAAACGTGCCTACGACACCGTAACCTTATGAGGCCATTCTCGAAGCTGTTGAGGCTGCAGAAATTGGAAGCTCCTTCTTTTGATGGGTTAGGAGCTACCCCTCAAGAATATATGTGTTCGTTTTTACGGAATATAGTCCAGCAAGTAGGCGTTGCTCTAGACGCAGTGTCGCGCAAGGAGGAGTTTTAAGCCCGACTCTATTCGATCTCGTTGCAGTGGCACTCGCCAAGATGCTACCACATCTGGGCGTTAGGCGTGGCACGGCCACCAGTGCGCGTAAGAATACGGAAGCTGGCAATCCAGACATCTGCATACCTTCACCAACAAAGTTTGACGATATCTACAGAAAAGTATACACTGTCACCGCTAGCACTGCATCAATTCTCTCTGCTTCTACCAGACGAGTCCTATTTTGGCCTCACACACATTTAAGCGGACGGCTCCACTTATTGTGACTGCTATGCTGCAGCTGTACGCCGTCTCTTTGCAGTTTCAGTTTTCTCACAATATGACGTCGAGAGCAGCAGAACTTGCGGCTCTTAAAGGTGCAATCAAATACGTGCTCGGGCAATCGTTCGGCCATTTTCTGCGATTCGAAAACACTCTTGCAAACTTTGCAGTTTGCACTGGGTCATGGCTTACACGAGCAGCTATTGTAGAAAATAACGCACGCTCATCACCAAGCGCCCCAGAAAGGACACATTTTATTTCTCTTATCGCCAAGCGACGGTGGAATTGTCGGCAACGACAGTGCCGGTGAAGCAGCACGCTAGGTTCATCAACATCAGTGGCTGCCTGTACCATTACCGAGAACGGATGCTGCACGGCAACTTCAGTCGCATGTTCACGACATCACACTTCTACGATAGAATTCACCGGGTTTGACCAACTCCCACTTGTACTCTCTCGACCCTAACTTGAGACTTCGCCTTCCAGTTGGACTCTCCCATCACGAAACAACTTTGCTGCGTCTCATGTAGTTGGGCGTCACATTTACTGATGCCTGTTCATTCTTCATAGGAATGGCCGACAGTGCGGCGTGCATTTTTGCGAGCGTGATGAGACAATAGAGCACCTTCCATACCACTGCCCATCTTTCGAGGCTCAATGATGCAAGTTAGCTAGACTGCTAGCTAGTTTCAGCCGCTTGGCTGACATAAAGCCTCTCAACCCATGTGCCGCTGCCGCTTTTGCTAAGTAGGGCCCACCTTTGATGTGAGCCGCTGCTCCCGAATTCTTCACTCACACCAACTCTGGTTCCGCAATTACCGCTGCTGGGGTTTCCGTTTCCCACAGTTCTACTTCCAGAACTTCCGGTTCCTGAATTTTCGCTTGTAGCACGCTCACTTCTCTAGTTCTAGCCGGCGTTTATAGATACTTAAAAAAAGTATCTTTAAACGTTGATTCTAGCCACCCTAACACCACGGAGCAGTAGCAGATGGCAGTCACGTCGCTTCCGCTCGGAACTAGAAGCTGGGACTACGTAGGTTTCTTTGAGGTCGGATGCTGATGGAATGAGTAAGGGATGAGCATGGAGCATCGGGCGGATCAACTGCCGGCACCTTTTTCAAGGCTAGGTCTGCCTGCAGCAAGCGATACTCGTTCTCCCCCTTAGCAAAGCAACCTGATAGCGGAGCTCTATTTCACTTGTAGCTGCAACCGCACGAGAAAGCATATTACCGATAATCATTCAGAAACTTGCTCGCGCACCTTAACCTGGAGTAACAGAAGAACAAAGGCAACTCAAAGCAACGCACAAGAATGATATGCTATAGAAGTTCCTAAGATTGAGCCGCGACAAGTTAGTTCCCCGCACACTCACGCTTTCTGGGCTGTTTCATTGTTCCACGGAGAGCTCACGGAGGCGCGGCGCGCCACGCCTTGTTTCCTCGCATCTGCTCGTAGATTTGCGGATGTCACGTAGTCAGCATTTGACGCACCCGTAATTGCTTCACTTAAAAAAAAAGAAATAAAACGACGCCCTAGTGTTTTCGTTGCACGCCCTCACACTTCACAAAACTCAGTAAAATGGCTTTAGCTCGGGCCCAACTCCGACGCGGCCTATTCACATACATGTAAAACGTAAAAACGTTTCTTTGAGATAACCTTTGGACCGATTTTAATGAAAGTCGTCGCATTTGAGAGAGGATGTTAAATTCTAGTGACTGTTGGAAGCGGAATTTCGATTTAGGGCTTGAATATTGTTGCAAATATTTTCGAAAATTCGAAAGTTTGAAATAAATAGAAGCAGGAAGTTTACAAATAATAACTCTGCATCAAGAACATATATCCCGGTTCTATAAACGGCACCCATTAGATCATTCAAAGCGGACGAATTCAGTATGACATTTTTCAGTATGTCATTTGTTACGTTGTGTAGAAGAGTTCTGCTAAAGCTGTATTTGCATATATTATATGCACTATTAGATGGAATTCACAGAATTGTGATATCATTTTTCATTCCTGAGTTAGAATTGTAAAGATGTTAGTTTTCTTTTCTAAAAATTTTCAATTTTTGCCAATGTTTAGTAAAAATTGACAACCTGAATGAAAACTTTGAAGCCAGGGGTAACTAGATTTTAAGTCTACCTTTTAAATGCAACAAAGCTCGTGAAATTTTGTGCAGTGGTTGCTGAGAAAAAACGAATTTTCCTTGTACATGTATTTAGATAGGAGCACCCAAGTTAAAGCTTCCTCCTAAGGGCAATGCTTCACTCTTACAAGAAACCACAAATGAGAAAAGCACTGGCGATGGAGGGGAAAAATAAAGCCTGTTCCTAGACTCCAGCGCACACACTTGCTCCCACCAGCATTGTTGTTATTAGTCTTGTTTATTGCCATTGCTAGCCAAGAGGGGAAAAAGATAACGGCGTATATATATAATATAACGCTAGAGCAGAGCCCTTTGCGCGGACGTCGTTATGGGACTCCTTGAGGTTGCAAAGAAACCAGAAGCAAAAGAGGCGCCTAGCTTTTGTGATCGTACTCCAGCGGTAATTTTTTCTATTTTTTTGTGCTACTTGTGGTCGTAGTAGCACGGCGTCCCTATTTGTCACTATCTAGGGAGAAGTAGTGAGAGAAATGTAAAGCAAAACAAAGGCGTTCAAGCAGTACCCGGATGAGGGCTTCTAACGGAGAAAAAGCGACCATTTGCGCCCCCATACGCCATAGGCTTAACGAGGCTAGGAAACTATAGGAAAGCAACCAACGGGATAACGAAGCGGATGCCTAAAACTTCATGCACAATAATCACGACTTCGTCATTAAGGAAAGCGTCTTGACAAAGCAATGTGCAGGCGTAATGTAAAGCTCTACAGCGTCCTGTGCTCACTGCAAATCTGTTCTTCCCACTATTCTTTGGTTTTCACAACGTCTTTTGCAGGCAATAGTCTATCGTGAGAGGTTAGGGGAAAAATCCGAGACCAACAACAAGAACCCATTTTCTAAAAAGCGTCCTCTCAGTTTGATATGTCACCTAGTATAACCACCACCTGCCGTTATTTTTCTTTCATTGCTTTAGTTTTGAAGGAGAAAGTTGGCATCCGCGTGATCGTTTCATAAATCGACGGAAGAACATGCTGGTTCCTAAAAAAGTACCCCGGTTCCTTTCATGAGCCTTGATGTCGGGTTGGTGTAACGTAGTGATTCTTTTCTGCTTTATTTATTGCATACTGCTTATTTTGCGCCTTGACCGATTCTAGTTAAAACGCAGGCGGGACAGCACTCGACACAAACCGAAGCACGAAAAGGAATAGAATTTGAATGGAATCTTTATAATATTCTGGTCCTGAGGCCCCATGACGTAAAGCTATTCCAGCCTGTTTTTATTGTAATCTCCTGACGTCGGATTTACTTAACCACCTACGCAATCATCGGGTGGTGACAAGCACCGTCGTTTGAACAGACAAACTAAACGCTATCCTCGTTTATAGGGGGTAAATTTTGTTTATTTTCAAAACGAATTGCGTTGCCTGTCTTGACAAGTTTTTCTTATGTAACTGGCTGGTGGTGATAAACTTTATTGAAAGGGGGAAGGGTAAAGAGGGACGTGGCTGAGGGTTAGGGCTCAAGTAAGGCCCTGGGCCTGCTTGGCCTTTTCCGCCCAGTCCACCAGTTCAAGTTGTCGGTCGACGTCCCCGGAACTGAGCCAGGCTGTCCAGTCAGTCTCGCTGCTGACGGGGGGATGAGAGAATGGGAGCGAGGTGCATTCCCACATTATATGTGTGAGTGTTCCTTTTTCTGAACAGAGCCTACATTTGTCGCTTTCCCTGCCCCCTGTGATTTTGTTAATGTATTTTGGGTGTGGGTATGTATTTGTCTGAAGTCGCCGAAACGCGACCGCTTGCGTTTTGTCGAGTTGCTTGGTCGGTGGTGGGAGCGCGCGACGTCTCAAGCGATACCGATGGGCTATTTCATAATTAGTCTCGCAGGGTTCCTCGTGTGTCTCCTCATTCACGCCGTCCGCATCCGCGGACGAGACTCGGCGCGCGATATCGCGAGCCAAACTGTGAGCCGACGCGTTGCCGGGCACAGCCGCGTGCGCGGGGGTCCACACGAGGGTTTTCAAGCCGCTTAGGGGGCGCCGTGTGAGGACATGGTACGCCTGTTTGGAAATTATACCATGGACGGAATTGCCGATGACCTGCTTCCTGTCGCTGATGACGGTATTCGCTTCCGCATGCACGGCCATGGCAATCGCGGTGGAAGTGGATAACCTGCCGAAAGGGAGGGGGGGGGGGGAGATGCCGGCGTCTGAGGTTGGTCCACTTCCTCTAACTTAGTTTGCGGTGGCTGGTGGAGAATCGCGACGGCGTTCAACAGAAGGGTAAAAATTCCGCTAAAACTGATCCTCGGCTAAGAGTTAGCAGAGCAGTAGCGTAAAGGTGCCGTAAGGGCTCGAAAACCTTATACTGCAACGCGAACAAAGATGTTTATTATAAGCAAATAAATTCATGCTTCCCGGCAGCTCCGAGTGGGCAGACATCTTCTATTTTTTTCTCGGAAGGGGCTGTATCTGTCTGTTCCGAAAAGAGTTCAGGTTCATTCGACATATTGATGGCATCTTTAATGCGTACACGTCACTTTCACGCGGTGTGTTTTAGCAGTTCTGTGGCGTCGCGTGACAGACAGTCGAAGTGGGTGAAGCACGAAAGTTTTTGAGCAATAGTGGAGGGATAATGACAAAAAGGTATAGAATAAAAAATAAATTTTTTGTTTGGCTTAGTCTAATCATACATAATCAGTGTGTAAACGTCATATCAGATGGAGAGCTCTTGCAGTTTTGGTGACGTGTGACAGACATGCAAGTGGGAGTGGCCCGAGACATGTTTTGACCAGTCGTTGAGGCCAGATTGCAGATATCCGATAGAAACGTTAGGAATAAATTTGCGTTATAGCACCCCTGGAGTTGAAGTAGTGCCTCTATGTTAAAGTTCTTCAGCAGAATTTAAAAAAAAGAACTTTTATTGTGTGCAGTAGCAGACCGCCTCTTTAATACTAGACTATAGGGGAGGTAACTTCACGAATACCTGAAACCATAGAAATGCCAGTTACAAAGTTCAGCTAATTAAGTGCGAAAATACTGCTTATGTCATCTTTGGTCCTTGGCGAACATACTCATTGCAAAGGCGAGCGTTACTGTCTCTTCAAAGATTTCTAGAAGCCAGCAACATACTCGGAAATTATTTAGTATAGTATTTAAATGTGATAAGTGCGTTCTATGATTTTTCTTTTGAACCGACTTCGGCGACAATAATGCCTGGTTTTATGTACTTTCATATGAATGTAATCCTTGCTTTCTTATGTGCCCTGATTTTAGTATAATTATGGGACCAAATTGTGTGTTGAATTTAGTGTCCATATTTGACTGGACATTGTGTTGCTGTGTTTCTGAGTTCACTTTCAGTTTGAGTGTGGTATTAGTGTAGTTACGTGACTGGACTTTGTGTTCTTGTGATTTGGAGTTGACTTTCAGTTACAATAACAGGAATAATGTGGTTTTAGTGCACCTATGTGACTGGAATTTGTGTTATGATTTCAATATCCTTATTATGATTCATTCTTTACTTTAAATTCTTAAGTGAAAAGGATTTCCTAAATACCACGTAACAAAAAAAATCGGATTACTGAGTTTCGCGTCTGAATATCGAAGTTTATTGCAGGCTGAAGTGCTTTTAAAGGTCTCTTTCGCACTATCATGTATTTTAGGTAACAGATAAGTTTTACTCTTAGGTCCTTCTTTTACTATCTTGGTAACCCATCTTGATACCCCAGCATTATTCCCTTCCGCCAGAGGATGATACAGTCCAGGGCGGGAATATTCGTTGAAAAAGCACAATTAGGAATTTTCATGCAATCAAACAAACCTGAAAAGTTCACGCTAGCCACGCAAATGCATGGAAAACAAGTCTCAGGTGATCGCCGATATATAACTGCCGCGCTTCAGTCCAGGGGCTGAAAATATCTAAAACATGGCATTGAAAGAGAAAATGCGTGTTAGCGTTCGCTTATTGATGGCGCTAGTAATAAGCGCATTCTGGGCCGTCCTAACTCCGTCCTAACTCCGTCCTAACAGGGCAGGAATGTTCGGGCTTTGTTGCCTCTCCTTTGGCGCTAACACGCATGAAAAGTAATGTTTGGTAACAACTCGGTAATTGGTGAGAACAAAGCGCTGCGAATTTCGCTCCTGGGGCCAACCACGTGCCATTTTTTTTTTCTGACGCATGTACGCCTACCAGCAGAACGTAAGCCATTGTTTGCCGCGTTTTTCTTCGCGTTTGTGTACGAGCGCCAACCATGTCATTTCCTCTTCCTAGTGCCTCCGAGGTAAATGTGCCTACACACTGACACCTCAGTCAAGCAAGAAAAAGTCTTCCATCCAGGCACGCGCAAGGACCACCAGGAGAAACCGCCAAGCTTTGGCCATGCTGGGCAAGAGTTGGAAGACTAAATAGATTCTCTCTTTATGTACGTGTGTGTTTGTGTGTGTTATTGTGTGTGTGACTGTTTGTATGTGTGTGCGTGCGTACGTGCGGGTGTGCGTGTGTGTGTGTATGTGTGTCTGTTAGATCACGCAGGAACGTTGGTGCATGAATGCGTGCACGCCTGCAGCGTTGGATTCTGGCATCGTGACGTGTAACAGAAAGAGATGGCGAAAAGAAGATTTTGGAACGGAAAAACACAACGACATAAGATACGACAGTGTGTCCTGCTGGCCTCATAACACGCGAAATGCACTGTGAGTTTCTAGGGTCATACTGCATCGCTGTGAAAAAAAAAGTATGTCAACCTGACTTTTCGTTGGACTGCAGCTGTTTGAACTGGAGGCAGAAGGAACAACAGTGGATATGGAAATAACTTTGCCGGGGTGGTGAACAATGCAACAGGTTGACATTCCGGTAAGAAGTGCTGTTGCGAAGCTGTAATATTGCTCAGTTAACGAGTAAGAGGATGTGTCAGGCAAAAGGAAAACGTGTGCAAGTTTGTAGACAAGTCCTTGTTTTGCAAATTACCCATAAAAAAAAAAGCAAAAAGAAAACTTCTGTTGGTGACTGCTTTTTTTCTTGCGCTGTTCTCTTGTGTTAACCACTAGCAAAACCAACTACTTCCACACAACACAAACATTATACTTGCCTCCTTACTTCCCACGAGATGGCAAAAAAATGTAAACAGGGTTTATGAAATCTGGAGATGAAGAACGCATATAGCTTTGCTGTCGAGGGAGTCGTAGCGTTGTCGTTCTGGTCGTAGAAAACCTGTATGAGTAACTTGATCCTGTCGGCTTCACGTGCTAAATAGTAAATTTCTGCGCGTATGTGAAGCATTGCAGCGCTAAGCTTTCTTGCGTTAGTCCTATGAAGCGTATTCTTTGTCACGAACAGGCCACAGCCATTAAAAAAATTAAAAAAAATGCAAAGCCTTGTTGTCTCGACTTACTCGCCAGAGAAATCAGCTGCCTTGAATGTCGAAAACGTGAAACGTGAATTTTATTTAATTTAATAGGTATATGAAGAAATCAAAGACTATGTTGGAGTGAAGGAATTTCACAATATACTTCGGTTTCTTATATTTAAGCACATTGTGAAACATATGGGCGTGAATTCTGACTGCGCGCGTATTCAACCACGGACTACTCAGTGACCGAGGTGGGCGGAAAAAGGGATATATAGAAGCATACGTGTAGAGATAGATAACGTGTACAAATAGGAAAGTGCATGAAGTACTCTAATAATGCTAACGCAATAAAAACCGGTGTGTGTCCAGTGGCACAGTTATTCGAATTGAGTGTCTCCCGCGTACGAGGCGTACGCTCTACCATTTTCACCACCTCTGAGGGCGCAGGCTCTTTTCCCAAGCGCATCAGCCACGAAGAAAGCCGAGCGCCAGGCTACGCTTGTACCCATTTGAACAAGTGGGAGCTCCGGGGCAGTGGGCATCGAACCCACGATCTCACGCAGTCGAGGTGGGTACTCTACCTCTAGGCGGTGGCTGCGGTTTGTATGATAAAAGCAGCACAGAAGTTAGTATACTGCGAGGTATTCTCACTGAGATGTAGCATGAATTCCCGCAAATTTTTGAGGTACATATTTGCGCTATGTCTATATAGTGTGTACAGGTTATGGTGCGTTCGGTAACAAGGCTGATTGCAGGCTGTGTAAGGTAACCCCTTATGTACGAGCAGAGTAGCCTGCACACACACACACACACACACACACACACACACACACACACACACACACACACACACACACGCACACACACACACACACACACACACACACACGCACACACACACACACACACACACACACACACACACACACGCACACGCACACGCACACACATATATATATATATATATATATATATATATATATATATATATATATATATATATATATATATATATATATATATATATATACACAATGTCTTTAGAAAGGTTGTACGTCCAACTGATTCGAGCAGGTACATCGTTTTGCTGTTTCGTAGATGTTCACTTGTACTGGCTTCACCACTGATTCGATGTTCCAGTAACAGTGGCCTGCGCTAACCGCACTATTTTGGAATCGAAATCTTGACACTTGGCATTGACTGGAGCACTTAGTGAAGCACCGAGTGCAAGCCCAGAATTAAGTGCAAGGGAACATTCCCCAGTGCTCCAATACGTGTCATTTTTCAAGTTGTGTGTTCTAAAAGAGCCCGGTTAAACATCTGACTTCGGCGCTGAGCAATTCGGTTCCACTATGGCTGCCCCGTTTTTATTAATACATCACACAGATATTGCCGTCTATTTCTTCACGGACGGCTGTCGTCTGATATTGTGCCTCGACCTTTGAAGTACGTCAAACGAAATACCTATATATGAGCGATAGAAGCCCAGGATTCCAGTTCAAGCGCCTCGCGGAGCTATCTTCCCGCTGTTCACTGCACGACCACATAAGCTACGTTCACATTCTTATGCGAAGGCTGTTTCTCGGCCCATGCATGCAAATTTTATACTTTAACTTCAATACAGCGACCTCAAAGGGCGTGCTTATATTGCACGATGAAGCGTATATGAGCAGCCTCTCAAGCATGCACAGCTTCAATATGAGCACTTATTGATGCTGGTGCTCTGGTGTGGAATGTCAAACTTATGTCGGGGTTTTATAGCGTAGTCGCTACACGGTTCATCGTGAATACATTCACTCATAATGTTGCGAAAAGAAAATGCTCGACGGTAGAAAAATAAATTGGCATAAGTTGACATTACGCAGTTATAGCCCAGGGTTCGACGGAACACCGTCTGTCGAGGGGTGTACATTTTCTTCTTGACAGCAAACAACCACTCGACAATGTTTCAACAAAAACAGTTTATGACGTTTCGAGTCCCGTACGGGTCTCTAGTTCACATAAAAGCGAGACAAGTTGGGTGATGCCTTATATACGTACTAGATGGCGTGGCAATCTGGCGTATATTTCAGATAAATTTCCACGTGTCCGATTAAATGTAAGAGGCGTCGACGGGATTATTAATGATTCCAAAGAAGGCGGGAAGATAGTGATTTTTTCGTGCAGATGACAGTCGCAGAATTCCAGTCAATGTTGTGACCATTGTTAAGTTGATTTTCACCTAGCGCGTTGGCGGCGGTGTGTCCCTTAGCTCATAATTTTGGTGTTGCTTGATACGTCGTCTGAAGTTGCCCGTTTATCCGATGTACGATGCACGGTAGTGTTGACAAGGTATCTTGTTTATCACTCCAAGGTGACGTTCACGTCCCAATGGGTCTTTGACGTGGACTAGTTGGCTTCTTAATTTTTGTGATAGAGCGTGTGTGACTTCTATGCCATAAGTCTTTAAGATTCTTGCCAGCGTTTCGCTTATTCCGGGAGCATAATGAATTTGTGCAGTTTTCATACGATGAGTCGGTTTGGTTCTGGGAGGCTCTGTGGAGCGGTGTTCCTGCTGACGTAGCAGTTGGTGAGGGTAGCCGTTACCTGCGAGATCATTTTTACTTTTTTGGATTACCGCCTTCGTGCGGAGTCGTCGGAGCAAAGACGCTTGATGAAAGAAGCCGCCACAGAGAACTTTTTTCCCATGGGATGCATCGAGAAAAATCTGAGGTACTTGCCAGAACGTGCGGGCTTCCTATATACTCAGTTGTAGAGCAGCCTTCAGAAGAGCATTGAACAAGAACTTCAAGGAACGCAATTCATCCGTTGCTTTCTTCTTCAATCGTGAATTCGATAGACCGTTCAGAAAAGTTTAGGTGGCCCAGAAACTGTTGTTGTGACCTGTGCATCACACAGAAACTGTAGTCCACGCAATGAAGGAAAGTTTGTTGGAGGCCGCACAAAGGTAGCTAAAGCTTTCTTCTCGATGACTTCCAAGGCAAGGTTTGCACTTGTTACAGAAACGTAGGCACACGCGGCTGTGCCAAAAACTTGTCTGTAGTAGTTCCCATAAAACACGAAGTAAGTGCTGCAAGGCAGAAGGCAGAAGGCGACAGAGATCTTCAAACGCGAACAGGGTTTTTGAGAGTAGAGACAAATCCTTGCTGAGCACATGCTTGCAGCTTTTTACTGCGAAATCTATTGGTACTGATGTGAACATTGATTTCATGTAAAAAAAAAAAGCGACCGGTGCTCGTCGTTCAAGTGAATTTTCTTCAGAATGTCGACAAAATGTGCCGAGTCTTTAACATTAGAGGATGTGTTTCCGACAAATGATTGCAGCAGATGATGCAGATGGTTTGATAACTTGTGAAGCGGAGACCGTGTAAAGTCAGCAATTTGGCGCTAAGATATGTCGGGTTTCTGTATCTTCGGCACACCGTATACTGCTGGAGTAGAACCGTTGTAGCACAACAGGTGAAAATAGTTTCTTCTATTTGTGTGTGTGTGGGGGGGGGATACAACGTAGTATATCCTGAAATACTACTTTGTATTTCAGGAAAGCTTACTGTGCTACAACGGTAAGAATACGAAAAAATGACGTGAAATCCGGGACGTCGCACTGACGTACTGCCACTGAGGTTCAGAATAAAATTCAGCAATAAAACTTTAAACTTCATTTTCATGTTTGTTAATGACTCATTACTGCGAAATTAACGAAATGGTGTGTTGAAACAGAAAGTTATTAGCGCTTTACTGTGCCCATTGGAAGTGAAAAAGGACGTTACCGAAAAGCCGTGTACCCCAACAACATCAATACGCCGTAAATCTAAGCCTAAATAATAATTACATTAATAAAATTAATTCGGAACTAGAATAATTCAGAAGCATCTCGCATGCAATTTCAACCTCACGCTACGTTTTCTTGAACGCCTGTTTCGCGTTCAGAAAGGGATACTCTTGTTTTTGACGGACCTCGATCTTTGAGCTCGATCTGCACTATTACTTTGCTGAATTAAAAGAAATAACCACATATTATCTCAGACAGATCAATTCCATCATGTGTTTCTAACATTGAGGTGTACATAAGATTGCCTAACGAACGAAGAACCATATGCTCATACTTCTTCCTCTGTCGCTTTTTCCCTTTAGGGGATAATTTTTATTATTATTTCGCTAAAGGAAAGGTACAAAAGTCAGAAACAAAAGCAAGTATACCAAAAAAAAACAAGAAAAGAAAAATGGTCGTATGCAGACTGGCAGATAATGTCAAGTAGCAGATCATGTGATTCACAATAAGCTTTCCTGACGAGCACGCAGAAAGTGAAAATATTCTTCGTTGTCGAGTTTAATGAAAGAATGCAGTGGAACGTGTCAAGGAGTCCTCGGCGCACTTCGCTGCCGCTTTTGGGGCACAAAGGAATTGCTGGATCTTCGCACATGCGGGAAAAGTTGGGCTTCCCGCCGGGTCATTCAGAGGCCGCAATAAAGGCGCGGCATCCGTATTCCCCCATAAAAGAGCATTGAAATGCTTTTAGAGTTCGTTCCACTCATCCCATCTCGTTTTACGAGTTCGCCTTTCATATATAGCGAGATATGTTGTTATCGGGGCATTGGAGCTTCGTTCGCAAGGTTTCTGTATGTCGTCACCGTAAAAAGCTTCGACAGTGAAGGAAAAAAAACATTGACTGAGCTGAGCTATGACACCCTATATAACAGTTGAGTTGGTGCTTACGATTCCCATGAACTTTATGGGGCGTAATTTCTCTAAAACGCTGAGCAATGATTTCTGGTGAAGAAAGCACGGTTAGTGAAATGGGTCTGGCGCTGTGTTCATGCCTCTCGGAGATACTCTTTGGCTACCCAATTGACGAAAGGTTGTATTCGTAAGTTCTCCATGGTAATGGCCGGTCGCCTTAGTTATAATGTGTCTTACATGGCCATTGACTGACCCGTACTGTTGCAAACAGCTAGAGTGTACGAACGCTTGTGTGAATGCGCGCTTTGTTGAAGTTTAATGCGCTAACTGCCACAGACAACACACCAAAATCTTGGACGTTCAGTGTATTGCGTGTACAATTATTTTTTTCCTAACGGAAGCGCTGAAAGTGATGCCGTAAATGTTGGGTTACCTTATTTTGTAACTGGTCAATTACTTTCCTCGGTATGTATTGAACAACGAAATAAATTGCATTTTAGAAATACTTAAGTAATGCTACGTGTAAGAGGTCACGTCTTCCTCAGCGGCAATCAAGTGTCATGACGTTGCCTGAGGAAAAGTACTAAGACGCCTTCCTACAGCGTGAGGATGGTAGTAGGAGGCGCACTCGCGGTGTTGAACAAACGCAAAACCTTTCGAGTGTGCCAGCCTCAGGCCAAGCACCTACCGAATAACGACAGTAGTTACGCCGAATTCACTATGACCCAAGCGACCAGAGAGGTGCTGGACCAATGGGGTTGATCGTTTACTAACCAACATATATTCCCGAAAGTGCTTTCTCTGTGTGCAGTTTTGTTGCTATAACCACGATCAACTTCCCACCTCAGGATAAAAAAAAAACAAAAAAACTACTGGCATGAATACGGAAAAACGGGTTAGGAATTAAAGGCAGAAAGATGTGGAAAAAGCGACATAAATAAATAATTCCTGACCAGGAAGCGGGCCGTTCCAGTCATAAGCACATATAAACCAAACCATTTTTTACAGCGCGTCGCCATTGCTTAGCTTGCGTAATAAGATGACTTTTTATGTCAGCGACTACGAAAGAAGTAAAGAAAGTTGTCACCCTAATGTAGCTCAAAACTGTGCCCCTGAAGTTTGGCACCAAGCATCTTGGTAAATACATTTTACGTTGCTTATCGGTTGACTTCATCTCGCGCTCTTTTTCTCAAGAGATGACGCGCCAGTCAAGCATGAAAAAAAGGACCGCTTATTTTTGACAGGTTTTCTGGGTATTTCTCTTGCGTTGGCTCAGACGTTCTGTTCCCTTCAATATGTGACCTTTTTATTGCTTAGCTGCTACTGTATCACATGAAATAAGAGAACGTATTGCCGAGCGATTTACTTCTCATAGCCCAACACATGGCTATTTTCATGTTTATGCAGGTTAAGCACTTGAGAAATACCCAACGCCGTTATCGTATTGCGAGAAAGTCGTAAGGAGCCGCTGGATGTGAACGCGCGTTACCCAAAGTAATTTTGACGATGGCCGTGCTGCCATCTAACAAGTAAATCGAGGAATGAAAGTTATACCACTGTTGAGGCCGGTTGCATGAAAAAGCGTGCTCTGAAGGTCTCAAAACTAGGTTTGTTGAAGAAGTTCATTGAGGATATCAAAAATGTCATCATTCACTCATTTCTAGACTGATTTGTGCCGATGGCGAGATCGGGGGGATAGGTAAACAACAATTTGACTATTACACTGGTGACTTCGAGGATGCCAGTGAAGCGTTTGCGAGTTTATATTGCAGGAGCTTCTTTCCGAGAGATAAAATATACAATCATTGCTTCAGGAAACGCTTATTACAGAGAACAGCTGTAAATACCGCATTCCAGGCCAAAGCTCGTGGGCTGTAGTGTCCTGTACTCAACAAGGAATAATCGTTATATCCTCATATCAATAACAAAATGAACGTAAAAGTTGAAAGCAATGACGGAACCACAACTAGCATCGAATATGCAACCATACTCTGTGAAAGTGCACGCCTCGGATAAGTCCGTCGCGAGGAACTGAATAAAAATTTGCATGACACTGAGAACATGGTAGAGCGCCATATCAGAGCGGAACGTTCAGTATGTGGCGGCCAGGGTATTAGGTCCATTGTTAGCCCGCACCGTTAGGAAACAGTGCATGCACCGACTCACAGTCGCTACTTGCGCGGGCTGCTGTAGCACCTCATGAATACCGTACATGAAAAGAGGAAAAAAATTCCTGACACTAAACCTGCAGGTTAGAAAACTGTGTTAGGTAACCGTTGGTCCAAAGACATGACGGTGGCTATTACAAAGAAGTCACTAGCCTCACTACTACAGTGACGGCGATGTCAAGCGGATACTGCAAGAAAATGCCTGTGAGACCGATGGATTCAGAGGTAGATATCGAAATAATTTTAAATCACCTGCTCCGTAGACTTCTTCTTCCAGATTTTTTTTTATTGTAATATTGGTATATTGCCGCTAACTCGCTCTTCTTCGTATCTGTGAGTGTTGTTGAGGGGTTGAAATTGCGTCCCATAGCATTTATTGGAAACGTGCCACCCTAAACAATCTTTTGCCGACTCTGGTCTTCCCGAAGTCCTGGCAACAAGCCAACGCGAAATGCGGCTGCTGCGCATTTCCTCAACTGCGTTTGAATTGATCAATAAAGACAAGACCAGTAAAGAGGGGGAAAAATAGCGCAATAAGCTCTGCCGACGAACCTCTTCTGTATTTCCGGAGAGTAGATCAGCGGTAAAGTGCTGCACTTGGTGGGAATAGAGAAGAATAAAACAAACAACGTGATGAGGACGAACACTCAGCGAAAGCTATCGAGGCCTTCAAATGGTCGGCATGACTTCAATATTGCTGTGCCCAGGACATGGCTGTTTACTCTGCTGAATTGCAATTTCGTAGTTTGCGCTGCTCCCGGAGATCGCTGGGATGTAAAGAATGGTTGCCGCTTTAATATTTTGCCGGCGCGTCAAAGACATAGGCAGGAGTACTTTAAGTGCAACGTCCTCGAAGGATGACAGGGCAGATAGTAGTACGAGCAGCTCGGGGCAACAGTGTTGTTCAAAAATGTTAAACGCGATATTTCAGCAAATATATTTTGTGGAAATGTTGATCAAATGTAATACGTTTGTATGGCACAACCTTACGGCTATATTTCGCCTAATTTGTTTTACCCGCACGGTGTGATTCATTAAGAGTTGAGTTCTAATAATTTTGACCCAATGAGCCTATTCAGCTTTATTTTGCTGACCTATGACAGTTGCAGTCATCATCAAGAAACTTTCAAAAAATTGCTCTCCAGCATTGAATCCAACAAGCCTGCTCACAAGCCTCAACCACACGAGCGCTGTATTGCCACAGATTAGGAGATTTAGAAGAAAACCCGAAAGAAAGGAACATGAAATAACTTTACACTGATAACGAAAGTTGAGTTTTATTACAATACATTCATTTCGCGGTAGGGGGTTCATTACTAGGAGGGAAAATGAAAGTAAAACTTCTAGTTTACTGGTTTACTGTGAAAGCAATAAAGCACTCGAAGATAGGTTTTAATTGTCTTTCGACCCGTCCTTTCCGTTATGCTGACAACGACCATTGCCATCCACGAAACTATTCTGTCACCGTTAGGCCGACTCCACACCGCCAGCCTCATTATCGCACTTCGACGAAGAAAACGTTATCTACCTTGTACGCACTCGAGGCTATCCAAGCCCCAGTCAACCATCTTATACAGAACGGCCTTTTAGCCCACAAGTGTTCCCAGTGAGCGTCTGTCTTTTCTGCCTAATTAAACAATACATCACGACATAATACCTGCAAGCTTATAGCATGTTCCTTCGTATCTCTAAAGCACACGGCCCTGCAATATAACAGCACGTGATATTCTGCGGTATCATAATAGAGATGGAAAACCTAAGTTGTTCCAGGGTCCTTCCGTCAATACTTTACAAAAAGTACAATGAAATTTTCGCGCAGCGCCATGGAAGAGGTTGACTTGCTGCCTGAAGCAGCCACATCGCGGCGCTGGCGCTCATTCATTATTTTTAAAGATAGAGAGGACATTAGGCCAAATAAGAAAAGAGCTTGGTGGCAAAACCCGCCGCCCCTTTTCAAAGGGGATGCTGATAGCGTCCATCCATCCGTCCGTTCATTCATTCATTCATTCATTCATTCATTCATTCATTCATTCATTCATTCATTCATTCATTCATTCATTCATTCATTCATTCATTCATTCATTGGTGGATGCGCTAACCTATCACAAATGCAGTTATGTGCTAAAAATAAGAAATATTGTAGAGACTGGAGATAAACCAGATGGCGGTGGATCGACTGTGTTTTTTGGGGTCCACGGTAAAACTACAAATAAGGCAGTGCGAGGTGACATGGCTTGGGGCTTCGTTCGAAGGGAGAGAAGTGCCGAGTAAGACTAAGGAACACGGATAAAAATAAATGGTGCTCTAAAGTACACAAATATCTATCTAAAAAGCGCGGACACGGATTGGAGAAAGAGGCCAAAAAAGTTGGCAACCAAATATAGGGTGATTGCAAGTGTGAATAGACAGTAAGGATTCATAAAAAGAAATTGAGAGAAACATAGAAGGCAAATTGCATGGAAAGGATGGAATAGAATAAAAGACCACGGAGAAGGCTTAAAAACACGGCAAGAAAAATATCGGAGGGGAAAACCTGTATGAAAAGCAAAAGGAGTGCGCTGCCATTTCAGGCCACGCGCTGCCTGCGTGAGGAGACAGACTTACCGTATCAACTATACACTGCAGGATGAGGCGTGTGCGCGCGATGCACAGGAAGTGTCTGCCTTGCAGAGGTATGAGGATTCAGAGAAGATAAAATTATTTACTGGTCAGCAGTCGAGATAAATAAGAGAGGATAAGACTATTGGCGGAAATAAAGAAGAAAAAGCAGGAAATAAACTGACAGAACTGTGGTCATTGCAAGGGTAGGTACGGGTAATATATAGTCAGACAGTTTTAAACAGTAAAGTTAAGATCGAAATTATATAAGCAAAAGGCTACATGGTGGTAGAGGTAGTAAATTCTGTTTAATTCAAGCAGGTTAGGTGACTATTTGTACCCGCCCCGTTTCAACGGCGATGCAGTTAAACATTGTCTCTGCGACTTAGCCGGTCAAGTGCCACTGTAGCTAACGTAACGGCAGTCGCCATTCGAGCTGTTTTTGCGCTTGTGAGCCTTCGTAATCATATAAGTGGTTTAATTAGTGCGCCACGGGGCACTAAAGAGCACAGTCGATGCCCGAAACATGCTGTGTGACCAGCTGTTTCTGGATACAGTGGCAACACACGAGGTCTCAGTGTTATATTTTCCGCCGGATCCCAAACAGCAGCTATACTCCGCAGAAAAGTTGGCGCTTCCCGTTAACTGCTCACTCCTGTGTGCGAGAAGCGCCTCGACGCCGCAGATATCGTTCGTCTTCAGCTGCACATTGGAAGCGGAAAAGCTTTACCGCCGCAACGCCATCTCCCGGAACTGTCTGTTGAAGCTGTTCTGGGAGACTAACAGTGGCTGGGCATAATCCTTCCGACTAAGGCCCTGACCTCTTTGGAGAAGCGTAAGTAGCAGTTATCATGTAAAGAAAATATCATATATAACACTCAGTATACACATCTGATAAAAACATGCGTAATTAGTCCCATTGGGAAATAGATCATGTCATACCACGTTGGTAATGTCGCAAATGACAACGAACGAGAACGCAATAACAAAGGCGGCGCGGCCACCCGTTTTTCACTTTTGCGAGTTTTCAGCTTACCATGCTTCCCCTAACGGTAAAAATTGCTGCTTTTTTGTATTGTACAGTTTACTAATACTAACACAGGAGTGGGGGTCAGACAATCATATAGAACTTGTCACTACACTGGTAGTTGTAAACGGCACGCGTCTGTGATTTAAGGCGGTCGGTTGATTGGTCAGTAGGTCGGTTGGTCAGCGCGAGAACATCCGACAATAAAGGGGGCTGGGATAGGTGAAAGAAAGGCTGGAGGTATAGTTAAAGGCACTTGAATTTCTAGCACTTCGTGGTTTGCATAATTACTAGTGTAAATTAATTAATTATTTAATTTATAACGTACTGCAGTCCCCAGTAAGAGCCCAAGCAGGAGGAGGGTAGGTAGAATACAAAAAAAATGAAGGATATATAATTACGAAGGCAAATGTACAATAATATAGAACAATAATACAACTCGATAAGATGTAAAACACAGCGCGAAATAAGCAAATAAAACTTACAAGAAAGAGCAACAAAACGCATACTCAGCAATAATAAAGACGTATATAATTTACTGGTATATTTACCTGCTATATCATATACAAAAGGCACCAAAAGAACAAAACACATTTAACATCCTATTTGTTCAATAGCATCAATGCTGAATAGATATCTGGAATATATATCATAGCTGTATCATTTCCAATGCATCAGTGTTTGTTTTGGTGAAATTATCCCATCCAATGCATGCATATTCAAGTTCCGGATGGATGAGTGAATAGCAAACTGCTAATCAAGTGTTAGAGGGAGCTTGTTTCTATTTGTCCCAGAAAGCAAAGTTTACGAAAAGCCGACTTACAGATGTTGGAAACATGCGTGTTTTAGCATAAGGTGTTAGTTAGTGTGACACCTAGATATCTATACTGATTAAGTTGTGTGAGAGGCTTTGAAGCGATGCGGTAGGGAAATGATAAATTGTTAATTTTCCTTGTAATTTTCATGAAAACTGATTTGTTAGCATTTAGTTCCATATTGCACTTACAACACCAGCACACTGCGTTTTGAAGGTTAGAATTAAGGGCAATTCGGTCCTCACTGCAAATTCTTTAATTAAAGGGAACGCAGCCATCCGCGAACAGTCTGATTTGCACAGGCGCTGTAAGTATGTTAACGATGTCGTAAGATATATTACGAATGTGGGTCCAAAAACGTTGCCTTGTGGCACACCTGAAGTTACAGGAAGCTCATCTGAAAAGTTATTGTGAATGTCAACGAACTGCTTACGGTTAGTTATGTACGCAGGTATCCAGTTAATTAGGTATGTTGGCAGGTTAATCAGTTCGAGTTGTTTCGAAAGCTGTGAGTGTAAAACAAGATCAAATGCTTTCCTCGAATCCTACAAAATCACATCAACTTGCCCAGACTTGTCAAGAACATTTTCGAAGTTGTGAGCCATGGTAGTTAATCGGGTAATAGTAGAAAAGCCTTTAGCAAATGCGTGCTGACAGGAGATTTCTATCAGTAAGGAATTTGTTCATCTCTGTAGCTATAATATGTTCTAGCAGTTAGCAGCAAGAATACGTTAGGGATACCGGACGATAATTTGTTCTAAGTGCAGCATCACCCTTCTTTGGTACAGGTACGACACGTGCCTTTAACCAGTCGCTAGAAAGGAGCGCAAAGAACACAATCAAGCATGACAAATAAAAAAAAATAAAAAGTGGGATTATTTTCCTGCGTATCTGTGCAAGAAAATATTTGGTATACACTCCGGTCCAAGTGAGTGTTTAGTTTTCATATTAAGCAGCATGGAAAGTAACCCTGGTTGCGAAACCATATCGGGCGGTACAATATGTGGCGTATAATTTAAATATGGATGATCAAAAGAACTAGAAAAAAAAACACAGGGAAAATACTTGATGAAATGCTCTGCAATGCATTGCTTATTAACGACCAGGCATCCTTCGTGCATAATTTGCTGAATTGACCTAAATGTCTCCTACGAAAACATCCAAAACATTTCCGGTGCAGTTCGGATGAAATTTGACAGTGGGTGCAGAAAATACTTTTCTTTTGCATTTATTATTATCTGGTTTAATTTAGGTTGAATATGTTAAATAAATGAATATATGATCAAATTAATAAATTAATAACTTATTGATGTTGTGCTTGCAGCAGAAATGTTAGCATTATTGTAAGAACACATTCGAAACCAACTTCTTTTTTCTTTCGGAGCGCTCTACTGCTCTCCTTGCTTTTAAAAAAAAGTCCGCAATACACTAAAAAGCACGGCACAGCTTCTCGCACGTGGGCAAATGTAATTGTGCTGTCAAACACGCTGCACAGGAACAAAAGGCACTAAATACCTAACCCGGCAGTGACATCACTTTGTGAGGACGTTTATTTTGGTGTGGCTTTGAAATTGAAATTTTGGTGTGGCTTGAAATTGGTGTGGCTTTGATATTGCTGCGATATTTAAGTCTGAGAGCACGACTTCGTCTGACAGCGGTAAAGAGACTACCGAAGCAAGGTTATCAAAAAACGCAGCGCACGTATTATTGATTTGCCGCGTGAGAATAAATCAAACGTGGGCATAAATTTAGTAGCCACCTCGAAGCAAGCCAACACGTGTTTTATGACTACAACTGTTCATTGCACGAACGGAATTAGCTCTTTCGCTGCGTGTTTGAGAACAGCACCTTTGCGATGCGCAAATGGTACGCCACAGGTCGGCTGTTATATATTTAGTGGGCTTTCTTTTGAAATCGGAAAAAGACTCACGTGAACGATATCTCTGTGAAAACAAGTGAAATTGATATTTACGAATGCGTTCGAAGACTTATTGCCCTAAATATAGTAATTAAAACGTTAAATAATTATTCAATCCGAAAAACTGATTAAGGCCCTCTCAGACGCTTCTGGCGGCTGCTAACAACACATACTTTGTTTTTACATACACAGAAAACATCGCCTCTTTTAAGAAATTGCTGCATAATCGATGGAAAACCCTCTATATGCATCCTTACTGCACATTCTACCATCTCACTGCCTGCCAAGGCTCCATTTCTGTCGTCTTCTTCTTGGCCGCGCCACTTGTGGCCATTGAAGTTGTTGCGTGCTTACATGCATGTGTACATTCGTGCACACCCTTCCTAATGTGGGTGTCTTCTCATGCCGGCTGCCCGGGTAACAAAGCAGCTAACCTAGCAGCCCCAGCAGTAGATAATCGGGAGGTGGGATCGCTCGACCTGGATCGCCGGCTTGAACCTATCTACCTATCACGAACTCGCGCAATTCGCAATTCACAGAAAGTATCCGTTCCCGAGCACGATGCTTTCCCGGGAGCAGGAGAGCACTCTAAAAACGGGTGCAGACTCGACCTTCCTAAGTCCCAAAAGGTTGGCTGAAATTCGCAAGCAAGAGTTCAAACCTCTGCAGGCACTGCGAAGCACTAACCGCGGACCAAGATCACATACTTTGGGTGTGCCCATTAAAGCCCCCGTAAGCCCCAACGCTCGAGGCCTGGAAGTATGCGATCAAGACGGACCACTCAGAAAGTCAAGTCACGCTGCCAATGTGGGCTAACCACGTCGCGGCCACATGGCATCCAAGCTGTCTTCTCTTCCGGGGTCTCAACTACTAATTTACGCCTCCAATAAAGTTTACTTCTCCCTTCCTTTGCTAGGAAGCATGCTGAAAGCTTGCTTTGCCACAGGATAATGTATTGTGAGGAGAAGCCGAACCCATCGGCTTTTGCTCTCGCATCAGGTATGTTTGAAATGGGGAAACTCTCGCTGTTTTTGTAATGAAATCCGCTGTTCGGTGCCATTCTTGAACGCCTACCGGCACTAGCGAGTACGAGAACGAATATCCCTATGAGAACAAGGTCGAAAGAGAGACACAGAGCGACAACTTTTTAATAAAACGCAGATTCGTGCCGTCGCGTTTATAGTGGCCTACGTGCTACTCTACATGCAGGAGGCGGTGTGAGGGGGTGATTGAAAGGCCAGAAAAGAGAGAGAGGAAAAGAGAGAGAGGGAGGAGCAAAAGAAAAATGTGTAAGAAAGGCGTACTTGGTATTTACGTGTTCAATGTTATTCGGTATGTTACATTCAAAATGATGATGTGAAAAGTGAGTTTGGTCATATTAATGTGTATGTATAACGTTTCGGAAAGTTTTTCAAACAAGTCGATATCTCGAAAATAAGAAAACCAGAAGCTTGAAGCCTATCATTGCCCAGAAAGAGAAGACGTAGGACCTAATGGGCTTCTCAGCGTCAGTGGTGGCTTACCAGGTTTGTGCATTTGGTTTTTATAAAATGTTCGTTCATTTCAACAGGCTGGACATTCTAAAAGAATGCAGTCTACCGCTTCTTTGGCATGACAGGATGTTATGTTGCCTTCTCATGAAAAAAAGAAAAATCACAAGGGGTCCATTACGCTGGCCTTCTTTAGTTTTACACCAAAAAATGGTTGGCATGATTTTTTTATAATGCATAGCGGTCGTTTTTTCAGATACTATACTCGCTGAGCGTTCTAGTTTAATGGCACACTTGACTGTCTTCTTGAACTACCACTCGATTTGCAGCAACGCGGAGCACTCTTGACATTGCAGCCAGGGGAAACCTGCCCGATCTGAACGCGGAGCACCTCCAGGAGAAATGGGAGGCACCACGCGATCGGAATTTCGAATGCGTCTTCTTTAGTGAGATAACTCCCATTTGCCTTTTTTTTTAAATGAAGAGAAATTACGTACCGGGTATCGGGGTTTCTAGTCATTTTTCTTTTTTGGAGGGGAGGCACAGATCCCGAAGGTACAGCAATCTAAAGGTGTGGAGGTTGTGCAGTATAAGAATTTTGGCAGTTGCCGTGGGTGTGTGAACTTTAAGTATGGGGTCGATCCTGGAGATTGTACAGTTGAAATATTTAAGCAGTCCAACTTTCTTCCTGCTCCTTTCACGTAGGTGTTGACGGGATAGCGTGTCGTGCTTGATGACTCCGCCACATTCTCCCCCCCCCCTCCCCCAACTCGCTAAGCAGGACTTCTTTCTTTTGATTTAAACCAAAGGTTGAATGAACCTTGGTTGGTGAACCTTGGTCGTGCTCGCAACCTGAAGGGTGAACGTCTCTGAGCGCTTGGAGCTGGTGTGCGGTGCTCTGATTGAGCCAGTCGAATGTATTCTGGGCGCATGATTTTGAGAGGAAGAAATTAAAGCACAAAGCGAGAGCACTTTGAACGCCCCGAAGCGACCATTCCAATGTACCATCAGTCCGCAATAAAGTACACTGCATATTCCAGAAATTATGTAAAGTGAAGTCAGTGGATCTATGCACTCACCGCCGGCATTGCTGGTAGTTATAGTAGTTACAGACCTTTGGAGAAAGAGTGAGCGACATATATGAACTTTAACGGAAGAAAGGTAGATAGGCTGGTATGAGGGACATTCCTGCCACTCTACGCTAAGGAAAGGGTTTGAGGGAGCGTCCGAGAAAGGGTATAAAGAAGAAAGAAGGTAAAATAATTTAACAGCTGCGCGGTAGAATGTTTCTGTTCAACGCGTAAGTGCACGTTTCACAGTATATGCATCTTCGCGGGCAAGGGTTGAGCATATGGCAGCGCAAGCCAGCAGGTCGTCTGTTGTGTGCGTTATTTTCGCAGCTGTTCGTGCCACATGCATATTTAAACGAGACTGTGGGAGTTCGAGGGTGTCGGCTATTTGCCGCAGCGTGACCTTGATGGCAGAGTCTGATGGGGATGTCTCGGTGAACTGTCATTGTTCGTGCTGACATTTCGGGGACTGTGTCTTCGGCTGCAAGCGTGGCCGTTCATTTGAGTCCGCAATTTCATTGCTTGCTTGATGCAATGTCTCGGGAAGATCAACCAATGGACCGATGAACGGATTAGCCGATGAAGTGATGGGCAAAAATAACACCTCGAAGCATGAAGTGCGAATTTCTCCCGAGTGTGAAAGATGAACGCGCTGTATGAAAGTAGCCACATATTTCCTGCACGATGCGCTGCAGAAGAACACCTCAAGCGTAGGCGGTTTGGCCAGGCTGAGCAGTAAATTTGCAGCCACTTCCTCCAAAGTGTTATCCTGCCTTGACGCGATCATTTTTCTTGACACAGCTTTCTGCATTTCAATAACGACTGGGAACGCACAATTTCCACCCAAGAGAACCGATGCTAGCCTCAGCACCAAATCGGCACATCTGTTTACGAATATAGCAATTGCTCATCGCTCACTTCAAATATATAGGAAACAAAGCAGCGCTGGCGTCAAATAACGTCAGAACATTCGAAAGCATAAGTTCTATCTCATCACTCTGAGAAAAGAGCGCATGAGCTGCCGGGCGCCTCCGAGAATGATGTCCAGGGAACGCATACAGGACGACTGTTACGGCTGTTTGGCTATATAGCCGGTTCTAGCTTTATGTGCCCTACGCGATACGCGGGGATTCCGCGTTCGATAAAGCACTGTCAGAGGACCCACTGCATGGCGTGATCGTTATTTAGGGAGTGCGTAATTTTATTTGCGTATTGAAGTCAGTCACCCGGATAGTTTTCAAACGCGTAAAAGTGGATTCTGGTATCATTTTTTCTTTACTACTCGGTCAACGATGTCTGTGTCTTCCGAAAAATCACACAAGATAAACTTCTACAATTTGAACTTTATGTCAGTGTTCCTTTAAGTGTCGCACGTTCTCCAAAGTTGTGTCATACGCCACGCGCACTTTCAAACAAGGTAATGCTTGTCCTCCTGATTACTATAACGCGCCTAATGAAAGAAGCTTCAGATCGAATAAAAGGTATATATGCGTTCTACACAACTTGTAGCCGTGAGTGCGCCCTAATACTGTAATCAATCAAGCGGGGCTTTGTAGTATCTTCGGGCGCTTGTGTAATTACGCGGAACCAAGCACTCCTGTTTCACACGCAAGGTTCCATTGAGTCCCGTTTCACTTGACACTGACAGATTACTGGTCGCTGCACTTCGTGGTACAGGGCTGTCGAAAGTTTACTCTAGGTGCTTTCAGTGTATCCAGTAATTATGTCGCAATATTTTGTTAGTAGCTCGTCGTCTTTTGTTCCAGCTGCTATTTATTTCTTGATGGTACGATGTAAGCGACGAAAATTTAGCTTTTTTTTTGCTGCTTGAGCGAGCCTGCTAAAGAATATAGTCCTGACCAAGCCACAAGATGCTCCTTCAGGGAACAATATAGTGCGAAGTGCATGAAACCGCGATAAACCACGATACCTTCGGAACACCGCCCGAAAATGGGTGATCGGGCGGAGCGTCATTGTTGCAGAAGGGCTTTGTTTCTCTTGAGTCGTACTACAACCACAAACATAAGCGTGAACATCTGGATATGAATGAGAACACGCTAACCGCGTGATTACAAGATTGTTTCATGTATATAGCATGGCGAGCACCGCCCGCTCATGCTGAAGGTTGAAAGTGCAGTGCACCTGAGTAAACACCCAAATGTTGTTCTCTAAGGACGTCTCAAATATACGAGAACACTTTGTGGGACAAAGTTTAATGCTAGTTTCCTACATTTTCCGGACACTATGTACGCAACGTGCGTACTATATACATAACCATACTTTTGCAGAGATGTGCTAAAAGGGCTTTTATTGGAACAATATTTTTGGCCAAAAGAAACTGTTAGTGCATAGCGCGACACCCGTAAAAAAGAAGAAAAAAAATTAAGGCCACGTAATACAAATAGCCAATATTTGTCCATTCGACAAATCGAGCGTTCCAGTTCACAGTAAAGCGCATATAGTAACTTAATTGGTAACTATATACGAACAGTAATAACGGGTTTGATAAAGTTTGATAAAGTGACCCCCATTATCATAACGAGACGAAAGGGGGTTAACTGAGGGTCCCGATTTCAATTAATCATATCATGAGAAGCCAAGAAACAAAGACACCAAGGAAAACATAGGGGAACTTACTTGTACTTACCAACTAAATTAAAGAAATGCAAAAATAATAAGAATGAAAGTGGATGAAGAAACAACTTGCCGCAGGTGGGGAACGATCCCACGTCTTCGCATTACGCGTGCGATGCTCCTTATTGGCCACATTGTCATGGTATTTAGCTTGAACAGAAAATTAGATTAAACAAGATATTTTTGAGCTCCCGTCATTGGCGATGGCACTTCGTTCAGGCAATTGTTTCTGAAGGTGGACTGACACAGAAGGATAGGAGACATAAGTTCCGTTTTCATTGGCGTACTTGCAGACCACCCAAGTCTTTGAATAAAAACGGTCTGTATGCTCGTGCTAGACTTTCGTGACGATCATACCGACAGTGCTGCGTGTGACGTCTGTGGCACCGAAGAAAACATTGAACATTTATTGTGCCACTATTGTTGATTTCAGTCGGAATGACAAACGCTATGTATCGAATTGTGACGACTGGACGATCGGCCGTTGTCCATGCAGGCAATAACTGAAGACGGTCCCCATCACTCGAATGGAAAACGACCGATCGTCCGGTCGTCGCAGTGCGATAGATAGTGTTCGGTCGCCGGCTCACAAAGATGTGAAGCCACTTTTGTCTTTCTTGAGGGCGACTGGCCTGTGAGAACGCCTTTTATTTTGTGACGCCCTCTGCGCGCATACGCGACCTCACCGCGTCTTTCCCCTCTCTCGCTCGCTCCCTCCGCACTCATCTGTCTATCTCATCTTTCTAATCTCACTTTCCGATCCCGTAGTGTATGGTAGCCAACTAAACGCATTTCTGGTCAACATCCCTGCTTTCTTTCTTTCCTCCGCCTCCTCTTTCATGACACTCGTGAAAGCCGCTTAAGCATTCGTGTAGCACAGTGTCTTGCAACTACTTTGCCTCTTCTTTATGGAGTGTTTTTAACTACCTTCTAAGACGCATGCAGTTACAACATCATGCATAATACTTCAAGTGACGCTAGCGGGGCTGCTTCATTACCCTGTATTTTTTGGTGAGCAGGTTTGTGGCTCTGGAATAATCTTACCGCAACTCGATTAAAAGAAATCGCAAACGTGAGTTGTACCTAAAATAATGAAAAGGCGATCGTATATTTTTGAGCGAGTGAGAGAGATATAGCTGTGTCTTACCAGTACTCACCTACGGGGCACAAACCTGGAGGCTTACGAAAAGGGTTCTACTCAAATTGAGGACGACACAACGAGCTATGGAAAGAAGAATGATAGGTGTAACGTTAAGGGATAAGAAAAGAGCAGATTGGGTGAGGGAACAAACGCGAGTTAATGACATCTTAGTTGAAATCAAGAAAAAGAAATGGGCATGGGCAGGACATGTAATGAGGAGGGAAGATAACCGATGGTCATTAAGGGTTACGGACTGGATTTCAAGGGAAGGGAAGCGTAGCAGGGGACGGCAGAAAGTTAGGTGGGCGGATGAGATTAAGAAGTTAGCAGGGACGGCATGGCCGCAATTAGTACATGACCGGGGTTGTTGGAGAAATATGGGAGAGGCCTTTGCTCTGCAGTGGGCGTAACCAGGCTGATGATGATGATGATGATGATGATGAGAGAGAGATATCACATGGAAAAAGCAGGGAGGTTAACCAGGCTGATCCCGGTAGGCTATCCTGCACTGGAGAATGAGGAAAGAAGGTTGAAAGACGAGGAAGAACAGATAAACGTATATTTTTGAAGGTTTCAGAGACGAAATCGGGAACAAAACCTTCTACTGCCTATTAACTACATACATATTGGCCAAGATAACAATGAAATTCTGGAGTTTGTGCATGCCAATTCGATTATTAGGCATGCTGTAGCAGGGAACGGTGGTTTATTTTCGCCATCAAAAATTCCTTGACGTTTACACAACTAATTGTAAAAGAGCATTTTCAGCATTCCACCCCCATTGAAATGCGGTCACCGCAGCAGGAATCAAGCCCGACCACGAGCTCAGGGGCGCAACGCCACATCGACTGAGTTAACGCGGTGAGGTTGGCCAATATGAGTGGTTGAATGCGCTGCCGAGACTTGAGGAATGTAGTTACCGAATATGCTCGTAATCAAAACTGAGCACAACAATGAAGACGTTTGCATGCGAGGAATTTAACACCGATGATGAAAGGCTTGTGTAGCTTAAAAACACGTACGGCTTAACAACGCAATGGTTTTGTTGCGGTATGTTTGTTCCGATCCGTGCGTTAAACGCAGGAGGGTAAAGTACACAAAGAAAAGCACGATAAGTATTCTGAAGGAAAGAGGTGCCAATATGCCGGTCGAGTTGGTGTAATATTCACACCGGCTATTTATTCGTCTCAATTACGCGCAATATTACACGGCATTTCTCAATCAAGCAAAACTTCTTAGGCAAGTTCCTGAGTTCGCGAGCTCCTACGGTTTCCCATCTCAATTCCTCTAACGGAAGTAATGACTCGATGTTTCAAGAAACAAGAACAAAGGCCTTAAACATAATCAACTTCGAAAAACCGCTGGCAGATAACAGGACAGAAAAAAACATAATTCTTATTCTTTGTGAAGCTCATAGGCTTCAGTGCCAGTGCTATATTTTCTCACTATAAAAATAAATGAATTCTTTTCATCTGTAGGATCGCGACAACCGAAACGGAAGCCCGAATTTTACGTTGATACCGACGCGTGCTCACTCAGGTTTGCTTTACCTTGAACGAGCCGCTAGCTCCGCAATGGCGACCTGGCTTCCTCTTCCGCATAGACATCCGATGCCCACACACAGCTATCCGCATATTTGCAACTTCTTGTCGCCTCGAGCCTTTCTTTGCATCCTCTGAGCAGGCATTAGTCTATTTTTTTTTCTTGCGGCGTAACTTTATTCATATATGGAGTTCGTTGTTCTTTGGTCCTAGCTCTTCTTTTGTTTCGGAGCGGCCGGCGACGACTGGCCGAATGCCAATAACGACGCTCTCCCGGAACTGGCAAGTCTACCTTGGGATTCAATATCCTTCCGTGGCGTGAAGTGCTTCTAGAGGACCTCTTTAGGGACGTTTCTTTCTTTTTTCTTTTTTCGTTCTGTTTTGTTACGTGCCTTCGCGCCATTTGGCTTGTGTTTTGGAGGGCTCATACTGTTTGTATATTGCGTGTGGTAGCGTCATAATAGCGTCCAGCGTCGTTTGTAGCAGGAAGCCAACTGTGCAGGCTTCCCAAAGAGGCCGCCGCCTACGCCGTCGCTAGATGGGGGCCTTCGTGCACATGCTCAAGCAGGGCGTAGGCATGCGTAGGAAGGCTTCCGAAGTTACTATGTACGGGAAGCCAATCAACATTCTCTACAATGAAATCTTGGTGAGGGCTAGTTTGCTCATCTTTAATATAAGCTGAAGCAACCCGACTGAAACGAGGAAAAACACGCTCCACAGGCCAAGCACGAGTTGGCGGTGAGCCAAAGTTGGCAGCCAGCGCTTGTCCTGTGGTGCGTGTTTTTCGGTGTGTCCTTGTTTCAGTCACCTTGTTTCAGCTAATATTGACTGCAACTGTCAACCCAACCAGAAGAAGTTCACCAGTTGCGTACGCAAGTGTGAAATAAATAAATTAATAGATAAACAGTCATGCGAGGACTGATAAGCAGAAACTGCATTGGGACTTGCAGCCTCAATAATTTCTTAGAATATGCACCACCTTTGGCTCTTCACGACTTGGTCTTGTACTGTATTTCTTAAAGGATAACATCAAAATGTGAGGAACTGCGGATTTTGATAGCGTACTTGTGGGATCTTACAGCGAAGCTGCATATGGCTGGGGTTTCATGTATTTTTCATGTGCGTGCGAGAATATTAAGAAATGTGAGCGTGCGCCGATACCGCAGATAGTGGAATACCGGGTCAACCCGCGGTAAGGGTGAAGCAGGTGTCAAGCACTCCGCCCTTATTAGTAATCATAGTTAATAATTATAGCCCATGAAATAAATAATGAAGGTCTCCATGCATTTTTTGTGTTTGTGCGTCAATAATATAAAAGGTGAGCGAGGACCGATCCAGAAGATAATGGAATACTGGGCCTACCCACGACGGAGGTGAATCAAGTTTCAAACACTCTGCCCCCAATAATAATAATTTTTAGTAATAAATTGAATAAATAAATCAAGATGCATTGTTTCAAGTCGATTGGCTTACTGAAATCGTTTGTGAACAGCTCATAAACTCACGCGTGCGCGTGCGAAGGCTGTTGCTAAAGGCCGCGTTTTCGTCATTGTTGCATATCCTTCGGCATTCCCATAAGATATGCTCCAGAGTGGCTCTGGATTCACATCTGTTGCATTTGTCCGTTTCACATACATCCGGAGCGAGAGCGCAGGATTCGGATGCGTCGCAGTTTGTAGCTGCCGCATTGCGACAGACTGCTTTTTTGTGAATTTTGGGTGAGGACGCGGGAATATGCCCCTCCGTAAGCTATAGTGTTCTGTGATATGATTATATCTGGTAATTCCGTCCTCCCACTCCCACTCATCAACTTCGCCGTCACGTCTGGAGGGTATCCGAGGCGTCACTAGCGACCGCGGCTCGGACCGTAGGCCCTCGAGCCGCGTCATGTGACGCCTCGTTGTTGCCGTCCTCCGCGAGGGCGTGAGCGGTGTTCATATCATGTATATCTTTCTTTTGCAATCTTGACCTCCTGCAAGAAGAATGCGTAGTGCCTCCAGGGAGATTCGGCCGTTGGCAAAGTTTCTTACTGCCGCCTTAGAGTCGCTGACTAACGGCTGCGTTAGTCTGAGCTACTGCGATCGCTATGGCTACTTCTTCCGCTGTCTCGTTACTTGTGGTGCGTATCGTCGCGCACGTCTTGCACTGTTTCTCGCTATCGATTACGGCTGCCGTAAAACACCGCTTACGATTATATCGAGCCGCGTCTACGAAGTCTGCCGAATTTGTTCTGTGTCTGCTTCGCCCTGTTCTCTTCTTCGTCCTTATTGTGTTCTGGGTGCATGTTCTTTGGTATAAGTGGTATTACCATTATTTCCTTCGTCTCTCTGGGGATGTCCACCTTGACACCATGATGTGTGTTGTAACCTATGCCTAGCCTCTCAAGGATGTGTATGCGTGCTTTAGTCTTAGAGAGGCGTTTGTATTGTGCCGTACATTACGCTTCAATGAGCTCATCTATCATGTTGTGTAGGCCTAATTGTAGCAACTTGTCCGTGCTGGCGCAGACCTGTAGCCCTATGACTAGTTTGTATATCTTCCGAATAAGGCATTCTAGTTTCCGTGACCTGCCATTTCGAGTACGGCGCTACGTATACTATTATACTTATGAAGAATTCCTGCATTAACCTGATCGTGTTTTCCTCTCTCACCCCGCTGTGTTTGTTCGCTATATTTTTGAGTAGCCTCGTGATTAGGGTTTCTCCGTTGCTGTCTTTGGCTTCGATAAGGAGCCCCAATACCCTGATCCTGTCGACTTTGGGTATGGGTTTCCCGCCGGTCGTCTTTAACCGTATCTCCTCTCTATGAGATCTTCCCTGTAGTTTCCTGGTTTGCGACCTCTGCGAGTTGACCTGTACAGCAACAGCTCCGATTTCTCTGCCGAGTAGGTTAGACTTGTCCCCTCTAGATATCTTTTTACTGTTTCGACCACTGTTTGAAGCATTTGTTCTATTTGCCTGTCACTTCCGTTTCTCACCCACAGGCTGATATCGTCTGCGTATAAGGTATGATTGAGTCCATCGATTTCTTGTAGCTTGGCTGGCAGCTCGATTAGCACCAGATTGAAGAGCATTGGTGATAATACCGAGCCCTGTGGCGTACCTGCGCTGCCCATCTCGATCACTCCGAAACTTCGCCCGCTATCGTTATCTTGGCTTTCTGCCCGTTAGTAAATTGCATACGTAATCGTACGTCCGTTTTGCAAGTCCTAGTCCTCCTACTCTACCTAGTATCATTGCAGGTGTTATGCTTTCGAAGGCCTTCTTTAGGTCCAACGCGAGAATCGCCTTTGTCGATCTGCCCGCATCTTCTATGATCTGATGTTTTAGTTGTAACATAGCGTCCTGCGCTGAGAGGCTTCTCCTGAATCCTATCATCGTGGGTGGGAGCGCGTCCTAAATAACTCCTAAATTTTTTGTACTGGTCTATTCTTGGTGTCATGAATTAGAAACTTAGTTGGGTAAACTGAGTGGGTCGGTTGGTGTTCATGTTTAATTTTTGAGCAAAAGTAACACAGGTATGAAAGGCAGCCCGTACGACACGAATGCTGTCGTGTGGTCTGTATGGCCGTGCCATGCGGTTTCCCTTCCGTCACTGTGTTATTCTCGCGCTGAAAAGTTAAACATGGAAACTAAGAGCTGCACAGTGAATGGGATGCGTCGTCAGTGGAAATCCTACTTCAGGGTAATAAAAATGTTCAATAGCTGCTCAGACAAAAACAGCGGAGTTGGCCGCCAAAGTTGTCATCATCATTTACGGCATAGACTTCTTGGTAGTTCGTAGTTCTGCTCGTAATTATCGCTTTTGGTGCTGGAGAAAATAGTGATGCCTGACAGGTCATCCTACATATCCTGAGCTTAATGACTTAAGTGGTACTATCAGCGTCAAATGAAACTTGAACAGCGGAGTGCGTGGCCTAAGCGTAAGTGAAGATATAGTGCGCGCCGTGCAGTCATCACCATTGAGAGGCGCGCACATCCGGTTTGGCCGAACTGCGCGATCCCCCTTTAGTGAGATGATTGCGCTTCTGTTCTGGTTCTTACACTTGAACGGAAGAAAATGAAACATGAAAATGAAGCTAAAATACTGCAGTTTACGGCGACTCTTGTCGCACAGATCGCCGAAACCACAAGTGCTGTCGGCGCGAACAGCGGTGCGCGCGGTGCAATTTGCACCGTCGTCGCAAGATAGATGCGCCCGCGCGGACACAAAAAGAAATTGTGGCACTTACGGAGTCTGGCTGAGAAATAACAAGTCATGCCTGTTACCAAATGCGTATGAAAAATGATGTAATGTGGTATTGTTCAGATACTGACTTGTTCACGAAGGCTATGCGAAGCTAGCAGAATGCCACTAGCATGAAGTAACGCACACCGCTTCGCAAGAAAGTGAGAAACCGTTGACCGGTGCCGGTAAAGATCTGCAGCCGTATGAATTTTTGGTGTCTCTTGCACCTCTTGAAGCTGCACTTTATGGTCTTCAGGAACGTTCGGGAGACGTCATCGCATTGCGAGCAAGCAAGCAAGCGTGAGAGAGAAAAGGAAGGAAAGACAGGGAAGTTAGCCCGTGTAAATACCGGCTGGCTACCCTGTTCTAGCGAAAGAGGTAAAGCGACTAAAAGGCGAAAAAAATGAACAAAAAATTAGAAAAAATAACACAATAACGCAATGCTATATGCCAGAATTTTCAAAGTCGGTCACACAATTCACAAGCCCTTAAGAAATTGAGCAGAGCCCTTAAGGCCTTGAGTGCCGAAATCCGTCTGGACCAGTGTCCTAGTACTTTCTCCGCCGTGAAGGGGTGATCGTCCAGTTTTTCGAGCGTGGTCGTGAGCCCTTTTCTCCACACATTGTAACGTGGACAGTCACAGAGGAGCTGCTTGATTGTCGCCTCGCAGCCACAATTGTCGCAAGCACGGCTGCCGGTCATTCCAATGCGAAAAGATTAGGCGTTCACGAATGCCGTGCCGAGCCTCAGGTGGCACAGAAGTGTTGCTTTTGTTCGTGGTAACCATGGTGGAAAACAGTTTGAGGCGTCGATACAATCTGTGGAGACGGGCGTTGTTGAACTCAATGGTGTTCCTGAGAATCTGTGTAAGCTCGCGTGTGAGGGAGCGAAGCCATGTGATTGCATCTGTTCTCAAAAGTGGTATTGGTATAATGTGGGCACCATTGTGGGCCAATCGGGCAGCGTCATCCGCACTGTAATTTTCCAAAATTCCGCATTGGCCATGTATCAACTTGTACGTTATGTTGTACCCTTTGTCGATTGCATGATGGTGAAGTAGTCGAATTTCTACAACTACTGTCCGTACAGCAAACACTGGGGAGCTGCCTTCCAGTCACAAGATGGACCACAATTCTGATGATTTGCGACCCATCAACTCCAGAGTAGCACTGACAGCTGCGAGTTCTCCAGCCGTCAATGATGCAATGTGAGACGTCTTGAATTGGATGGTGACAGATTTCGCGGGAATTACCACTGCTCCAGCTGAACTTTTGGAGGATACAGAACCATCCGTGTAAACGTGGATGCGTTCTCCGCGCTTCTCAAGCCGAAACAAAAGCATGGTTTGTTTGAGGGCGAAAGATGACATTTTCGTTTCTTTTTGATGCTGGGAATGATAAGAAGGGCTTGGAGTAGATGCAGGCACCACCGCGGTAGAGATGACCATGCTGTAGGCTGAGAGTTTGACGGTGAAGTTCTATGGTTGGCAGCAATAATCCTGTTAAACGCTGAATGAGGTCGAGTGGCAGGAAGGGAGGTGAGATGATACGATGGGAAGTCGGGCGAAGTGCTTGATGTGCATCCTTAAAGTGTCTACTTGAATGCTCGTATGGATGAGGTGGTCATGCACGATGGGTATTCTTGCTGCCGTGGATGCACACCTGGGGAAGGCCAAGACATATTCGCAGTGCTTGGGCTTGCACAGACTGGAGTGCGCGGAGGTTGGTCTTACCAGTCGAACCCAGTATAGGTTACCTATAACGTAGGAGACCCAGGAACAGTGCGTATAGAATTGGGGCATCGCCCTCACAGATGCACCCCATGACTTTATTGCAAGAAATATGAGCACATTGGTTGTGTCCCGATCTATTATCACTTCTAGAAAGCGGTACTTCTTCTAGTAGATTATAGGCTGTCCATTAATTCTGACAACGTACGGTCTTATTGCTTTGCGCGCGAAAGCCATAATAGAGCCCTTCTCGGAGAACACCTCCAGACTTCGTGTTCGAAGATAAGCTGCTGTTAGTGTGGGCTCTTTTTGGAGCCTGGCACGCACCTGGGGACGCGTCACTGCTGATGACCAAATGCTTATATCACCTGCGTACATGGACGCATGAACGGGCACGCGAGCACAATCGAAATGTGCAGGGAGGTACTTGTCTATTTAAACATCCTTTTTTTATTTGCGTGTTATAATATAGATGGCGTGGTGCCAGTGCGGCAGCTATTCTTTTGTTCTTAATAATGAATGAAGTATGACCGATTGCGCGCCTACTAATATTCATTCATTCACACCGTTCATGGGAGGAAACAAACATACTCCAGTAACCCGTACACAATGATTGTGAAACATGCAGCACGCACTCAGTCGTATCGTTTCTTAACTCTTTTTGTTGTCTTCTCCCCACGCTCACACTGAAGATTCGGCCACCAACCTGCATATGTTGCTTGTTTGTTTGTTTGTTTCTTGGCACTGTCATCGAGACGAAGTGTCATGTTGCTATTCAACATTGCAGTGTTGCTTTGGGCCCGTCGCGCTGCGGTGACATAAAAAGGCGAACATAAAAAGGACAGCTTTTCGCCTTCGTTACGAACTTCATCTGCCAGCACTCTCCTTGTTTGCGTGTGTGTGTGTGTGTGGCCTACAACGTTTCCATTTCAGATGGTTTGTTTCTCTTTCTTAGCTGGTCTCCTTGCTGCTTTTTAGTTGTGCTAGCTTCTCGGGTGTTCGGTTGCAACATGTTTTGAGCGCCTTGTTACTATAGGCAAGGCAAAGTGCTAGGATCTGTGTGGTTCAGCTGGCCGTCAGATAGCGGAGGTTGTTATCTAGTTGCCCCTTTAACTAGAGCAAGATCAAAACGGTGAAGAAACGGCCCTTGTGGCTGGCAGGAGGTAAGCATAGAGTCATGCTATTGAAGAAAACGCATATCTTCTTTCATACTAATAGTACTTGCTATTAGTCCTGAATTGGCATGGAGAACGCAATGTTTAAACAGGTAGGTCTTCGGAAATGCCTCGTCAAACATCTTTATTTCGATACACGACTTTGATCAGCAGGAAATCATTGCAACATTTTTTGTACTACGCCGCTGATGACGCCTGTAGCTCTGCGAACCAAAGTTTCCGAAACGTAGTACCCTGTAGTATCTTTTCCCGACGTATAAACCAGAGATCCTGCACTTCCTAGAACCAATGAAGGCTTCCATGCATGAAATCTAGCACGTTTGAGGTTGCAAATTTATTGTGAACGGAATTAAACAGTCGATGTACACTTAGACACTTTCCTGGCCCTAGCAGTAACCTAACAGTAACAGCAGTAGGTTAACAGTAGTAGTAACCTAACCTAATGTTACATACCTAACAGTATGTAAACATTTCAGTAGAGAATAGGTGAAAAAGGATGTCCTTTTAAAATAAATATCTATACAGATAAGACTATGAATATGCTTCAATATCTACAAGTGAGACAGTAGGTAACCAATGATGTTTGAAGATAACTCTCACATATAATGTACTAACTATGATCTAACCCTTCTATACTCGCGTAAACAAATAGTTACTGAGTGATATCGGCATCAGAAGCAAACATGTAACAAAGAAATTGAAGCTCGCTATATAAGCTGTCACGTTGCAGAAAACTCTACATTTGTGGTTCCCTTTATGCTGCACTCTTGCTGCACATTCCCGGAAGGAACCACGTTTCTCCACAAAGTCCCGCGGCATTCATTTGCTAGCACTCAGGTTGCTGTTATCCGTCATCAAGAAGCACAGTTCTTAGGCACAGGGAAAGTGGAACTGAAACTTTTTGTTTAAATTGAAATACATTGTGGGTTTGACGTGTTAAAATCACGATATGATTATGAAGTACGCCGTTGGGAGGGATTCCGCATACGTTTTAGCCCCCTAGGGTTTAACGTGCGCCAAAATCTAAGTACTCGGACTTTCTAGCATTTCGCAAACACTTTTCAAGCCATCACACTTGCAAGCATATTTGCGACTACCTTCGTAGTTCCTATAGCACTGAGCGGGGGAAGCTTGGGGACTAACTTATTTTGCTGGAGAAATTGAATAGCCGTTAATATTAAAAAAAAATTATCGTGCTTAGGAGCTTGAAACATCGCTTGAGCAACTAGCTGGAGTGGTATGTTACTGCTGCTGTTTCAATGCTTTATATGGCCAAAAAAAGCCAAGCCAGTGGAACTTTATATATATATATATATATATATATATATATATATATATATATATATATATATATATATATATATATATATATATATATATATATATATATATAGAGAGAGAGAGAGAGAGAGAGAGAGAGAGAGAGAGAGAGAGAGAGACATGATAAAGAAAAGGCTTGGAGGTCAACTATAGGCTGAGCCCATTTGGCTATACCCTGCACTACGGAAGCCGAAAAGTGGGTTGAACGATCAGAAGAAGCAATGTTGATCATGCACTTAACTATGCACCAAATTAACGATAAGAAGCTTTATTGTCGATCATGCATCGTGTATCATCGAGATCAGCGGAATATAAAATATAGGGGTGTGCGAATACCATATAGCAGATTTCGAATCAAGAGAGAAAAAGCGGAAAATTGAGTCGAACGCCGAATATCAGAAAATTTAACACAAACCTTTATGCTTGCAAATTTAGTGCAAGAAACACTGCTGCACATACTCAGGAGGCTCATCACATCACTTAACAGGAATCAAGCTAGCCACATCAGTAGCTTAGGTACCTATGAATCGAGATGCATATATATAGTGAGATCTACTATTATTAAAGGAAACAGTAAATTAGCATGTCAGCACTCAGTTCGAATACGGAGGTCCGGAAAATATTTCTTTATTGATTAAATTTTTTTAAATAGAATTAAAGGTTTTTTTTCTTCTTAAGCTGAATGAATAGCGAATTTCTCCTAAATACCCATATGGTTTTCAGTTTAATAGTGGACCATGCTCGGTTTAATGACAGTCTTCTATTGCTTATAAAGTATTGCTTTCCAGTTTTCTTCGAGAAAAGAGGAGGGTTCTTCCATTTTTATAGTAGGTGATTATTGTGGGTTATCGTCAGCACGCTATAAGGCCAATCTGCGCGACAGACGAAAGCGGAGAATATGCATCACGTCACTTGGCAACACACCGTGTTGTCATCGGCACCCACGGTAAGTTCCCAAATGGGGAGGCCAACGGCAAGTTCAAGCGACGTGCCCTCCCCCCCTCTCTATCTCTCTCTCTCTCTCACACACGCACACGCGCACACACACACACACACACACACACACACACACACACACACACACACACACACACACGCACGCACGCACGCACACGCACACGCACTCATCTACCTACCTGCCGTCTGTGTAAATATCTACAGCGCCAGTGCGCTGTCACATTGTATTTTCGAGCCCTCCATGTGAATCCAACGATAGTCTTGAGACGGGTCACTCGAAGCTACGAAAAGAGAGTGCTGTGAGTCTGTGAACAGCGTTCATTATATACGAGGGGCCACCGTAAGGTATGTGACAATAATGGCGGCCGTGAACATCCAACGACCATGCCATGCGCTCGCTTTCGCAGGCGAGGCGCCCGTGTGACCTTTGCTGGCTGCCGGTTTGTTAACGGGCCGCAAACCGCCGTGGATGGCTTGTCGCTGGTACGTTCCTACGGCTGGGTTATCAGCGATTGGTCGCAAAGTTGCGCATACGGGTTAGATTGGCGGTCCGCGGTCCATCCGCCGCAACTACCTCGAGCACGCGTGCCAAGTTCGGCGGTGTGCTCGCATGTGGGCAGAGAGCTCAACACGGCGCGAATCTGCGTGCGACAACACTTAGCTCGCGCATCCGATGCGATCAGCGTGCCTTCTGGTGGCTAGTCAGTCCGGTCTTCACACGTGCTCTCGTGCTTTCCACACGCGCTGATGTTGTAGTTCCCCCTGTCCGCTTCGCGTTATCAGTTTCCATTGGGATTGTTTACCTGTGGATGAAACTTGTACTAAAAGGGATATCGCGCCTTGGGAACGCTGCGCGCGCCAGGGTAACGACCTCTGCCGGGTCATTTACCGAAAGTACCGCTATTCATAAAATGGAATATTCGTAAAATCAACTGTTCGAGAAACGGAATATTCACTATTCAATTAGCGATTCACATTATTCGAACGTTACCTGTTCGATTCGTAATCGTATATTCCAGCATTCGCGCACCTCAAATAAAATATGTCTAAAGTTTCATTTTAAGTTCTAACCAGATGAATGAATAAAGTAGTGTATAGATACAGATACCGTGGGTGCTAATTAAGGAGCGTCCGGCCCCCCCTGCTCTATCTTTTGTTTCATATGAGTTTCCACTATGGTACTTAAGTTCGCAAAAACACGCTGAGATGCAGCATAGCGACTGAATTATTACACGGTAGAGTCAAATAGGTCACTCATGCAGTTTGCGGAGCACGGACCGTACGTGCGGCGAATACGTAGAGCACGTCATAGACTCTACTGCTTCGCCATTTGCAACTGAAAACGGCAAGCGAAGAAAACACCAGTTCACTATGACCGTTTACTTTTTCTTTACGATTTCCACTTCTGGAGCCGTTTTACAGCTCTTCTTTCCTTTCGCCGCATGACATCAACGCACTGCAGAAAGTGCGTGGTCATGAAAGGTGGGCTGTGTGGGTGTGGCTGCCCCAGTTTCGTATTCGTTGCGTCTTTGACAAATACTACGGGCAGCGGGTACTGCCAGCGATGCGTGACAGCAAGATGAAACGAAAGAACAACAGCATGACAGAATGAGCCGAGTGTTAAGACGAAGAGATGGAACCTACAGAAGGACGAATGAAATATTTCGCCCACGCGAGTTTTTGAGCCAACGCGGCAGGCATGATACCCGAATGTGCCGAGCAGGTCCCATGGGCAGCACCTCCTGAATTTGAATTGTTATGGAGGAATATATAAAGCCTTTAATGCAATGTCAATGTTTTACGCTTTGTTCCCTGTAAGAAAATTGGCCTCGAGGATCAGGTTTAGCACCAGTTTTGCCCCGCGCTTATGCATCTGACAAAGGGGCGAGAGGGCGCACGTTCTCTACAAGTTGTGATTGAGATTTTTACTTGCAGCTTTGTCGTATAACATTTGTTGTCATGTAACCGGGTGGTGTAGAGTGCGTAGATATAGCCGCGTGGAAGAGCGGATGGCCTCCTTACATTTTTACGCATATCTCGGGACCGTAGGACATGTTTTGTTCTCGATGGCCGCAGTGCTTCACACGAAATTAATAATAATAATAATAATAATAATAATAATAATAATAATAATAATAATAATAATAATAATAATAATAATAATAATAATAATAATAATAATAATAATAATAATAATAATAATAATAATAATAATAATAATAATAATAATAATAATAATCAGCCTAGTTACGCCCACTGCAGGGCAAAGGCCTCTCCAATACATCTCCAACCACCCCGGTCATGTACTAATTGTGGCCATGTTGTCCCTGCAAACGTCTTAATGTCATCCGCCCACCTAACTTTCTGCCGCCCCCTGCTACGCTTCCCTTCCTTTGGAATCCAGTCCGTAACCCTTAATGACCATCGGTTATCTTCCCTCCTCATTACATGTCCGGCCCATGCCCATTTCTTTTTCTTTATTTCAACTAAGATGTCATTTACCCGCGTTTGTTGCCTCACCCAATCTGCTCTTTTCTTATCCCTTAACGTTACACCGATCATTCTTCTTTCCATAGCTCGTTGCGTCGTCCTCAATTTCAGCAGAACCCTTTTAAATTAGTGCTCGATTAAAAAGCTACAGCGACGCAAACGCAGTAGGGGTGGACACCAAAGCGCTGTCGAGTCTTCTGTGCTCTGTGGCTGAAACCTTTCCACCAACGAGGCATTCGTCGACCCTGTTGATTTCGAAATTTATTTAACCACCCTTTAGAGAAAAGAGTATTCGCATTTCTGTTCGACGCAGAAGCAAGCGCTAGTGACACATGGTTAATGCACAGAGTGACTAAATTTATTTCGAAACAGTCTGTCTTAAATAGTGAAACGCGCAAGAAGGCGCGCACTCCCCTAACATACTGGCTTGAATGCATATATCTACGCTCATGGAAATGTTGTAAATATGAAAAGTAGTCAAAAGTAAAAGAAGCAACGTCGTGCAAGGGCATATCCAGTTGAATATTATGTTGGTCAGTCTTGTCGCACGTTGAGTTTTGAAGTATCCGGTAACGTATTTGCGGAATTTGCGCAGAAGTAAACAGAAAACTCCGTGCCCTTCCACTCTGTGAAGAAGGATGACCAGCGAAGCTATATATGTGGGCACCTGAATGGCGATCTCCACCTTCGCCGCGGGTCGGTCCGGCATTGCACTACCTTCGGGATCGGCCCACGTATGGGTAGTTTTGTGTCTACACACGGACGCGATCCTGGGGGAACTTGCCCTTAACCGCTTTGCTGTAAAATTGGGCATGTCCTTGGCGTTTCTTAATGAATTAATGAATTAATTAATTTCATCGAAGGTTAGCGCGGGAGCGCTGGCACGAGCGGGTTGTCGCGACAGCGCCGAGTGGCGCCAACGAGCCACTTGTGGAAGACGACGACGACGCTGGAGTCAATCGTGATGATGGTGATGATGGTGATGATGATGATTATGAATTTTTGTTAACACAGGGACACGATCTTGGGGAAAGTAGCCCTTAACAGCATCGCTGTAAAAAAAATGGGGAAGCAGAGACCCGTTGCATTGTTTGCAGGAATCGTACGCATTGCTCGGTGGGCGGATCAGAGAAGCCTGTGTTCCAAGACCGAAAACTGCTTCACTTGTTCTTGATGCATTCGCCCGCGGTCATTCGATACCCTGTGCTCCTCTGTCTTGCACTATCCTTTTCTCCCTTTTTCCCTGTGGGAACGCAGAGTTTGTTGGCCTAACGAGCGTAAAGAGATGCTCGAAACAACATCTGAAGCGGAAGGCTCCACCATAACGCAGAAGCATGACCACCTTGCAGGGAGGAGTATAGTATCAATAAAAGTGAGCAGAAAATATTTTATTTGAACGACAAAAATAAAGAGAACCAATTGTCCAAACAAAACAAATCAAACAAAAGGAAAGCTTAGATAGTGATCTTAACTTCTATGTTAGAAAAAATTAGGGCAGAAGCTCCGCACAGGGGAATTGTCGTATAGTGCTTAGCATTCTTTGCAATCACTACTCATGAAGCCTATACTGCTATATTTTAAGAGATAAGCAACTACAATGAATACCATGCGCACTATATATGTCGATCTCCACAGTAAACTCGTTTTTTTACTAGAAATACTGAGTTCAGGAGATGAAAGAAATGTTGCTGTAGTGCTTTCCTTCTAGCATAATTTTGATCGCCATCACGATCACGTTCTTTCCCGTGCATCCTCTTCAGAAGATTCTGCCTGTTGTTGCGGAAGCAATTCTCTGGTTTCTTGCACTATCCGCGCGTTCCTTCTCCGCGCTATCTCTCGCCTGTGTTATAACTGCGCCTCGGGGAGGCCAAATCGAAACGCACCAAACGTCTAAACACGCTCACTTGCCCGCGAGAAATTCATAAGGGTTTTATGAATTGCTCGCGTCAGGAATGCGTCAGTAATGCGAGTGGCAGAGTTCGCAGAGTGGGCCACGAACGCGCGAAGAAATTCTGCTTTACATGGCTTGGCTGTCGCCTGACCAAAGCGAGATTCACCCGTCGACGTTGTGGCCTTTCTCCGCCGCTTAGTGCAGCATCTTTCTTAGTTAGTGCCATCGCAAACGAATCAGTAGGTGGCGTGCAAACACTGCTGATGCATGTTGAAGCTGCACTCCGTAGGTGATGAGGCTTCACACGCTAATCGGGTGCGAAAGAAACTATGTCCAGAAACTGCGTCGTCACCTCAGCAGAAGGCCTACGCCACCTACACAAGGCTACACCGCGCTGAAGCTTCCGCTGCTCTGAGGATATATATATACCTAAGCGCTCACTTTCGGAGCTCGTCAATGTCAGGATGCAGTGTTTGGCTTCATTGCTCCTAAGCGGCGCACCATCCATGTCAAGAGAGAGCACATTTAACGCGTGCGCGGGAACGTAGCCTCCGTTACAAGAAGTTGATGGTGAACCAGGCATAAGACACTTTCGTATTAAAAACGTAAAATGGTGTTACAACCATCAGTTCGCGGTCTGCCCTTTTGTTTTGATGTTGCATTGTAAAATTGGCTCTCAATTACTCAATGTCTCTCATTTTTATTTTTTCCCCCTTTTGATAAACAAGCAGCAGTATGCCTCCACACGACGTAGACCTGTATCACTCATCTAATTTTCTAGGAGCTATGTTTTACGATACAAATAATTGAACTTCAAGAGAAATTAGCGTTACCTACAGTTACCGAAAGTGTTCATGATCAAAACTAAGCACAAGATGTGTTTTTCAAGGAGGAATTTAACACCGAGAATGAAAGTGTCATGCAACTTAAGAAAAACATATGGCCAAACAACGCAATGCTTTTTTTTCCTGATGTTCTATTTTTCTCATCCGCGCACTGAACGCAGAATTCTGTCGAACGAAATAAACTCGAAGGGTATGCCGGAGAGAGAGAGAGAGAGAAAAAATGATAAAAGAAAGGCAGGGAGGTTAACCAGGACTGAGCCCGGTTGGCTACCCTACACTGGGGAAAGGGAAAGGGGGACGGAAAGATGAAAAGAAGAGAAAGTCCACTGGAGATATCAGTCGGTCACTCAGTCCAAATCACAGGCGCTCACTCAATCCGGTCGCTTTCAAATATCGCAGCAGCGCTTTTGTGGCCTTTTGTAGCTGCGATATGCGAGGCCATGGTCCCAGGATCTTCTTCAAGGTGAACGGCTTCCCATCTAGCTGATTGAGAGCTGTGCAGAGGTCTTGCCTTTCGTTTTCATAAGATGGGCAGTAGCACAGTAGATGTTCTATGGTTTCCTCGACACCACAGGCATTGCACTCGGCGCTATCAGCCATTCCAATCAGAAATGCATAAGCATTTGTGAATGCGACTCCCAAACGTAAGCGGCACAGCACTGTTTCCTCATTTCGCCGAAGACCTGGTAACAGCCGCAGTTGCATAGAGGGATCGAGGGAATGCAAGCGATGGTGAGTGAATTCAGATGTGTGCCACTTCTCCAATGTCAAAGAGTGCGCTAACTTGCCTAAGTGTTGGGCTGCGTCGGTCCGCGATAAAGGTATCGAAACAAGGGTTGCTCCCTCGTGTGCTTTTCTAGCAGCTTCGTCAGCGAGGTCGTTGCCGGAGATACCGCAATGACCAGGCAGCCACTGAAACACGACGTCGTGTCCTTTCGCGATCATGACATGGTGCATTTCTCGTATCTCCGACACGAGTTGTTCACATGACCCGCGACGAAGAGATGCCAGAAGACATTGTAAGGCCGCCTTGGAATCGCAGAATATAGCCCACCGATTAGCCGGTTGGTTATTAATATAATCAACGGCACCTCGGAGGGCAACAAGCTCCGAACCAGTCGACGTTGTCAAATGAGAAATCTTGTATCGGATGCTTAGTGATCGTGATGGTATAACCACTGCACTGGTGGAGCTGGTCTGAGTGCAAGAGCCATCCGTATATACGAGGGTCGTTTTTTTTTCAACCTCCGATCGCTCCGTGCAGGCGCTACGCGGGCAGCAGAAAGAGGACATGCGCTGTAGGCAACTGCGCAGTTCTCGCACTACACACTCCGCCATTGTTGACATTCAGGCGTCAGTCGGCATTGTGCTACAGCCACGTAAACATGGCTGCCATCATTGTTGCTCCCGCCAAGTGTGAATTGCGAAGTGTTATTCGTTTTCTACAGGCTGAAGGCCATGGTGCTGCAGAAATCCATCGGGGAATGAGTCGAGTGTATGGGGAAAACTTCATGAGTGATGGTGTTGTGCGTGAATGGTGTCGAAATTTTAAAGATGGACATAATGGTGTTCATGATGAAGGAGGCCAAGGACGCAAATCTGTCGTTTCAGATGACCTGGTTCATGGAGTTGACAGAATGGTTAAAGAAAACCGCAGATCCACCATTACTGCTTTATCTACGGAATTTCCAGAAGTTTCAAGGTCTGTTTTGTACTCTATTGTTACTGAACGGTTACGCTACAAAAAACTTTGTGCACGTTGGGTCCCAAAAATGCTGACGGACGGCCACAAAGCTCGACGAATGGCGTCAGCTTTGGAGTTCCTTGAGCGTTATCAGGATGAAGGAGACAACCTTTTGAAATCAATCGTGACTGGGGATGAAACCTGGATTCAATACGACACACCGGAAACAAAACGACAATCACAACAATGGATGCATTCAAATTCACCAAACAAACCAAAGAAATTCAAAAAAACCTTCAACAACAGAAAGACCATGGCTACTGTGTTTTGGGATCAACAAGGTGTGTTGCTTGGGGAGTTTATGGAGCCCGGAACCACAATCACTGCAGCTGTTTATTGTGAAACTTTACGACGTTTGCGTAGAGCCATTCAGAACAAACGAAGAGGAAAGCTGACCGCTGGATTTGTTCTGATCCATGACAATGCCCGTCCACACACTGCTGGAGCAATTCAACGGCTTCTCGAACAATTTGGATGGGACATTTTCGATCATCCGCCATACGGTCCAGACTTAGCGCCCTGTGACTTTCATCTTTTTCCTGGACTGAAGATGTGGCTTGGTGGGAAGCGCTTTCAAACCAATGGCGACCTTCAAACCAACGTCAAGGACTACTTGAATTCACTGGCGGCAACTTTTTTTGAAGAGGGTATTGCAAAGCTTGTCCACAGATATGACAAATGCCTCAATCTCTTCGGTGATTATGTCGAAAAGTAACCATAACTGTACTAATCTTTTGGTAATAAAATTATTGTTTTACATGAACTTGTCTTTTATTTATAGCCTATCGGAGGTTGAAAAAAAAACGGCCCTCGTATATGTATTCGATCAAAGTAGAAAGTCTGCAAACAATCCAGAGTTGCTTGCTTCAAGGCCAAGGTAGGCAGGTCGGTCTTCTTTCTTATTCCTGGAACCGTAAGACGCACTTGAGGTTGTTTTAAACACCACAAAGCTGAGGTTGAACCTGCAGAGGGTGTGAAACCCGATGGTAAGGAGGCACGATGGATGCTGACCTTGTTGGAGAAGGACGCCTGTGGTCGTCGTTCCGGCAGGCACGCAAGAGAGCTTGACTGCATCCGTGAAACATGACGAACATGGGCTCTAAGCGTTTCGGTACTAATGTAAATCGTGATCGGATGGTCTTGAGCCATTACAATGGTTCCAGCTGTTGAGGCGGTGCGCGGAAGGCCTAGGCAAACACGTAGTGCCTGCGCCTGCAGGCTCTGAAGTTCTCGAAGATTTGACTTGCATGTTTTAGCAAGCACGGGAGAACTGTAACGTAGGAATCCGATGAACAGCGCTCGATATAACTGTAGCATGGAGCCCACTGATGATCCCCATGTTTTGCCGGCGATGAACTTGAAGACGTGAACAATAGATGTGAGCTTCTTCTTTAAGTGGGCAACATGAGGGCTCCAAGTGAGGTCTCGGTCTACAATGACGCCCAAAAACCGGTGATTTCTCTTGTAGGAGATAGGCTGACCATTGATGCATACCGGATAAGGAGTCATCGCTTTTCGCGTAAAAGCGACTAACGCACATTTTTCTGTTGAGATGGTAAGGCCTTGTGCGTGAAGGTAGTCAGATGCCTGTGTTGCTGCTTTCTGTAGCCGTGCGCGAACCTGCACGCGAGTGACCGCTGATGTCCAGATGCAGATGTCGTCGGCGTAGATGGAAACACTCACTGTTTCCGGTAGGGATTCGGCCAGCCCAAGAAGCGCGAGGTTGAAAAGAATAGGGCTTAGAACACCGCCTTGGGGAACGCCTGGGCAGGTGTAGTGGTCGGTAGTCGGACCATCTTCCGTTCGTACGAACAAGGACCTTTGTGTCAAGTAGTTACTGACCCATCGATATACTCGTCCTCCTAGTTCAATTGTCAAAAGTGCGTCTAGAATGGGTTGATGGAAAACGTTGTCGTAAGCGCCTTTCACGTCAAGAAAGAGTGCTACTGATAATCGCTTCCGATATTTTTGTTGTTCCACAGATGTTACTAGATCGATGACATTGTCAATCGATGAACGACCCCGTCGAAATCCCGCCATAGAGTCAGCGTAAATCTTGTGTTGTTCAAGGTACCATTCGAGACGCATGAGGATCATACGTTCCATGAGTTTCCCGACGCAGCTGGCAAGAGCTATAGGCCGATAGGATGCCAGTTCGAGCGGTGATTTTCCTGCTTTTAGAAGCGGTACCAGGCGGCTGCGTTTCCATTCCTGTTGGACGACACCATCTTGCCATGAACTATTAAAAACGCTGAGGAGTTCTCTTCGTGCTTCTCTGCCTAGGTGGCGCAAAGCAGTATATGTTATGCCATCGGGCCCTGGTGAAGACGAACACTTACAGAGTGCCATAGCAGCTTCTAGCTCTTCCATAGAGAATGGAGCATCCATACTTGCATCTCGTGGGCCGCGGATGTTGCCTAGAGCCATGTCAGGGACTAAAACTGTGCCGCCGGCGACGTTCGCACAAAATTCCTCTGCGACGTCTATCTCACAGCGGTTTTGATATAGAGCAAGGGCGTTGAATGGGTGTCGTTGCTGGGGACTTGAGCAAAGACCCCGTAGGGTACGCCACACACGGGACAATGGCTTGCGGGGGTCTAATGAGTCGCAAAAACATTTCCATCTTTGATCCGCTAGCTTATCCATGCGGCGTTTGATCTTTTGCATGCGCCGAGCTTCTCTGAGGTCAAGAATTGACTTCGTGCGCCTGTACCTCCTTTCAGCTCGGCGACGTAGTGCACGAAGCCTTTCCAATTCAATGTCATTCTAATAATAATAATATATGGGGTTTTACGTGCCAAAACCACTTTCTGATTATGAGGCACGCCGTAGTGGGAGACTCCGGAAATTTCGACCACCTGGGGTTCTTTAACGTGCACCTAAATCTAAGTACACGGGTGTTTTCGCATTTCGCCCCCATCGAAATGCGGCCGCCGTGGCCGGGATTCGATCCCGCGACCTCGTGCTCAGCAGCCTAACACCATAGCCACTGAGCAACCGCGGCGGGTTAATGTCATTCTCTGTATGCTTTGATGGATGTGTGATGCAGCGTGTACAATCTTGCATAGCGTCCGCAATTGTGTCTTCTAATCTGCGTGCAATATGTGTCTTGCATGTGTCTTCTACGCGATCTTGAAAGACTGACCAGTCGATTTGGCGAGAAACAACCGGTAATGTGGCGTCTAGTCCATCAATTCTCACATAGGTCGGGATATGATCACTTCCATGGGTTTCAATATCAGTGAACCACTGCACGCTCAAAGTCAGGCAACGTGACACCAAAGTCAAGTCAAGGCAGCTACTGTACGTAGTTCCTCGGAGAAAAGTCGGGCTTCCATCATTTAGAAGACACAGGTTGTGGCCTGATGCAAAGGATACTAGTGACCTGCCCCTCGAATTTATCCTGGAGCTTCCCCATATATGGTGGTGAGCGCTGAAGTCCCCTGTTATTATCCAAGGACCGGGAGTAGCAGCCATAATATATTCCAGTCTTTTTCTATCAAACTGGCTTGTTGGGGAAAGGTAGACGCCAATAAGAGTAAAAGACAGCTTCTTCTTTTTCACAGTAACACAGACGTATTGGTTACCGTCGTGTGGCGCTACTTGTTGTGAAAAGTACGTAAGGTCCTTGCGAATGTAGACCAGAACCTTACTGCTACGGACACACGTGTTGGAAACAAAAGATTCATATCCCGATAGTCTTATGGAGGCTGATAAGTTCGGTTCACAGATGACCAGTATAGGAAAATGGTTTGCAAATACGAACTGTCGAAAATCCGAAATACGAGACCTCAGGCCTCTCGCATTCCATTGGAATATGGAGGCACTTCTCACATCATCCCGGAACGATCGTTGTTGTTGTCGATGAGCCATGTTTCTGCTGTAGATGTTCTCAAGCACTGGACTTCTGAAGGCTCGCCAGAACCGGACTGATGGCATCCAGCACTTGCAATGCACTTCGAGCTGTTGGTGTATGTAGCTTGTCCAGAAGAACACGAATAGCACTGACCAGAGAGCTGATCATAACAACAATTTGTTGATCTTGGTCCGCCAATTTATCAGGAACAGACGAAGTGTCCCCTGCTGTAGAAGTATATCACTTCGTTCAGTAGGGGCATGTAGCTTCGGGAGTGCAGGCCACGTGTCAGCAGCCGTGCTGTTCGATGCACCCTTGTCCTTTGAGCTGACGGCGTTTGGCCTGGGCGGAAGAGTGGGTGGTGATATACGTGTGTGGCGTTCTGCAGAGGCTTTGGAGGCTCCTGATCGACGTCGGCGACGTGATCGTCGTCGCTTAATAGATGCTGCTGCTTCTCGGTGAGACGAGTGGTCTCTAACCATTTTCTTCAGTATTTGCATTTCCTTTCGAATCAAAGGGCATTCCTTCGAAGATGCATCGTGAGGGCCGCTGCAGTTTGTACACTTCAGCACACTGGCCTCGCACGTGTTTGTGGTGTGGGGCCCAGTGCAGCGAGAACAGACGGTAGTGTTATTGCACACACTACTGACATGGCCAAGCTTCATGCACTTCCAGCACTGCAGTGGTTTTGGTATAAAGGGGCGAACTGCGTGTCGGAAGTGGCCCACTTTTACATGCGATGGGAGGGATTCGCCCTTAAATATGACCTTCACACACCGTGACGTGCCGAGACGGAACGCGTTTGTGATGATGGTGTTCTCTGTAGCTGGCTTGATTAAGATTGACAGATCGGAGTCGACAATGGTCTCGTCAACATCGTAAATTACGCCAGTACGGACTTGTTTTCCCAGCGGAATATAAGGGCGGACTTTCATCCCGCCAAGTTCCGTGATCTTGCGCAAGGAATCCAACGCAGCCGCGTGTTCTACGTCAATCGCTAGCACGTTCTTACGGGTGTTCACTCTGATGTCTTTGATTTCGTTTGGAACCAGCGCCTCTAGATGAGAAGACACGGCTTGCCTGTTGAGGCGTCTCAGGTTGTCAGTGGCGAGAACTGGCGAGAACAGGATGGTGAGCTCCTCGGTATTGCGCGAAGATCTCACGGTGGACTCACTCGAATTCGATGATGCGCTGAGAAATCTTCGCTTTGCTTTACGACTCCGCACCAGCTCGAAGGTGTCGTCACAAGAATCTTCACCGCTGATATAGTACTGCATGGTGTCGTCGCTGTCCGTGTCGCTCTCGGTGCCGTTGCGCTTCCTGGAGGCAGCCGCCGCGGGCACTGCCGAGTCCGGCGGACGCGCTCCATCTCCATCGCAGTTAAGGAGGAAATAGCAGTCCACTGGCAAAGTCTAGGAAATTCACAAAATGAGTAGAGCTGGAAGAGCCGACGTTCTGCCTGAAAGACACTTCGTCTTTCAGACGTGGCAATGTACCGGCAGAGTTGGTGTTCACCCCGGTAATTATTCGTCTCAAATGCGCACAATCTTTCGCGGCATATCTCAATTCCTGTGGCAGAAGTAGAAACTAATCTTGTTGAGGAACAAGACTAAAAGGCTTAAACATAATCAACCTGGAAATCAGCTAGAAGATGACAGACAAAACTCTTAACTCAATTGTGGGGTTTTACGTGCCAAAACCACTTTCTGATTATGAGGCACGCCGTAGTGGGGGACTCCGGAAATTTCAACCACCTGGGGTTCTTTAACGTGCACCTAAATTTAAGTACACGGGTGTTTTCGCATTTCGCCCTCATCGAAATGCGGCCGCCGTGGCCGGGATTCGATCCCGCGACCTCGTGCTCAGCAGCCAAACACCATAGCCACTGAGCAACCACGGCGGGTGCAAAAATAATGATAATAATAATCAGCTACATTCCTTGCTCACCGACTTCAGTGCCGCACTATATTTTCTCACTCGAAAAGTAATAAATTCTGTTCATATATAGGATCGCGATGACAGAAACGGAGGTCCGAATTTTGCGTTGATACCGCCGTGTGCTCACGCCGGTTTGCTTTCCGCTCAACGAGGCGCTAGCTCCGCAGTGGCGACCTGGCTTCCTCTTCCGCATAGACATCCGATACCCACACACAGCTGTTCTCATCTTAGCAACTTCTGGTCGCCTCGAGCCTTTCTTTGCATCCTCTGAGAAGGCGTTAGTCTGTTTTTGCAGACTTGCAACGTAACGTCCTTCATATCTGGAGTTCGTTGTTCTTTGGTCTTAGCTCTTGTTTTGTTTCGGAACGGCAGGCGTCGACTGGCCGAATGCCAATAACGACGCTGTCCCGGAGCTGGCAAATCTACCTCGGGATTCAATATCCTTCCGTGGCGCGAAGTGCTTCTAGAGGACCCCTTTGGGGACGTTTCCTTCTCTTCGTTTTTTGTGTGTTCTGTATTGTTACGTGTCTCCGCGCCATTTGGCTTGTGTTTTGGAGGGCTCATACTGTTTGTATATTGCGTGTCGTGGCGTCGTAATAGCGTCCAGCGTCGTTTCGAGCAGGAAGCCGCTCGTGCAGGCTTCCCAAAGAGGCCGCCAGCATGCGCCGTCGCTTCACAGACGCGCTCTAGCAGGGTGTAGGCGTGCGTATTAAGGCTCCCTGAGTTACCGTGCACGGGAGGCCAACCCCAGTGGACTGCAGTACAAAATTCCGCGGGAATAATAACATACTGGGGAGGGCTAGATAGTTCATCTTCTATACAGGCTGAAACAGCGTGATTAAAACAAGGAAAAAACACGCACCGCAGGACAAGCACGAGCTAGCGGTTAGTCACAGTAGGCAGTGAGGGCTTGTCCTGTGGTGTGTGGTTTTCTTTGTGTCCTAGTTTCAGGTCACCTTTTTTGCAGCTAATATTAACTGCAGCTTTCAACTCAGCCACCAGTTGCGTACTCAAGTGTGATATAAATAAATAACTAAATAGATGAGTAGTTGTACTTGAAGTGAAAGTAAGTTGAAACTGCTTTGGGACTCAATGTTGTGTCAGTCATTTCTTAGATGATTCGTCTTGATTGACTCTTCAACACATAGTATTGTATCTCTGTTTCTTTAGCGGATAACGTCACAAAGATAGCAACTATAAGCTTTGAAAGCGTATTTGTGTAATTTTTGTAAAACGGCTGTTCGCGGTGTCGGGAATCGGGAACTGAGTAGGGTATACAGGGTGCCCGAATGATCATGCAACAAGATTTTTTTTTAATATTGAAAATGCCACGTAGCTCCACAAAACCAAAGTAAAGTGGCTTGCTGTCGCTTGGAGATACTCAGATAATTTTTTGCATTCCGCCATATTACATAATTTGCCTAAATAATTAATCAACTTCTCGAATATTATAACAGACGAAAAGTGTCAATGAAAAAACTGTCGAGCAACATATATATTGAAGCTTTCTCTTGATAAATACGTGGTACATAAAAGTGGTTTTCCGAACGAGAAAGAAGCCCGCGAATGTACGATGGTGCGCAACTGGCGGCTCGAAGCACTTGGCGTATTTTCACTCAAAACATGGATACCGGCCCACCACCAATCTCTCCGAGATATAGAGAAATAAAGTTTTTCCATTCTATTCCATTCCATTCCATTCACTGCATACCATTATTTTCAATGACTACAGGCTCACAATCACTTCTCAGAACTGCAAGGAGCTGGAATAAATTACCCGCTTCCATAACGAACATAACAGATACAACTGCTTTTATAAATGCGCTATCCATTCTGCTGTGAAAATACTGTATGACTGTTTATTGTTTGTTTGCTCTTTTTACATTAAATGTGTAAGCAATTCCACATTGTATCATTTTATCTGTTAGTGATCCTGTTTTGATTTGCTATGCATGCTCCTTTCCTCTGTAATGTATTGACACCCTGAAAACAAACAAACAAACAAACAAACAAACAAACAAACAAACAAATAAATAAATAAATAAATAAATAAAACTCCGAACCCACTCCAGTGCCTCGAGGTAATCCGAGCTTTCTCTCGACCGCACTGGACAGCGCGACAACTCTCCACAGAGGCCTTTTCACACGCAATGCTCTCGGTATACACTATTCAGTGCCTCGCCTAGCCACTACCGCATGGTTGCTAATTGGTGCGGACAGGTTAATGTCCTCGCTAGCTGATGCGTCTGTGCCTGGAAAAACAGGCCCAGAAAGCCGATTGCCGCCAAATATGCTTCCGACTGTTTGTGGTAGGTTACAAGAAGTTAAGTTGACGTAGTCTTGCTTTGTTCGACGGTACTTTTTTCAAACAGCTCGTGTCAACCGGATGGCGGCTTAAACTCTCCTAACAAGCACGGTGTGGACATCAGTTTGTCCAACTGAATGTTAGTATTGTTCTCGACAAGTGGGTTAAGTTTCAGTTTGTCTCTCAACCATTGTCCCTACACAATGTGGAACATTGTGTAGTCGAAACGCCGGCTTGGGATCCCTCAGGCAAGCCTCAGTCGATGGTGTATTTCAGGCCCTGTGCCTCTCCCTCCAATCTCTTCTATTGTCGCTGTGGTATACTCCCCGTAATCTTCCTGCTCGGCGGCCCTATGCCCAATCGAAAACTCGAAATTTGGCTGTTGTCTTTGCGTTTGCCAGATGATACCCGTGCGGCTGGCCTTTCTCTTGTGTACAGCCCTGTTAAACTCCAAACTTAATTTTGCCATTATGTCTTGGATTTTTTTGGTTTTCTGTGTGTGCTCTTGTCTAGCTTCTGTGGAATCTGCATTTATCACTCCCACCTCCCCCCCCCCCCCCCCCTGCAAATCACTTCGCATCACACTTCATTCAGCGCTGCAGGCAGCCGGACTTTTCTATAACTCCATGGCTATTGGATGGATGGATGGATGGATGGATGGATGGATGGATGGATGGATGGATGGATGGATGGATGGATGGATGGATGGATGGATGGATGGATGGATGGATGGATGGATGGATGGACGGAGGTGGTGGTGGTGGAAAAACTTTATTAATTATTGAGAGGGAAGAGGGGAGTAAGGAAAAGGGTAGGGTGGGAGGGAAGCGGTTGGGTGGGTCCCTATTCCAGGACACCAGTGATCCTGGCTACTCTCTCCGCCTGGTCCAAGAGGCCCCTTTGGGCCCCCAGCCCCGGCCGGGCGAGGAGGATCTCCCACGGCTCCCTATTGTAGGCAAGCATCTCAGGCGAGTTCGCTTCTCGTGGTCTTTCTGTACATTCCCACGTCACATGTGGCAGCGAAGGCCATGCACCGCACCATGGACAAGCGCTGGCATGTAGTGTGGGATTTATGTGGTGTGCTCTTCCCAAGTGGGGATAGGTGTGCGTCTGTATTCGTCTGTATGCGCGGGCTTCTTGTACCCCCAGTTGCCGATGCGGGGGGGCAAGGCGCTCTCTCGTGCGACGTTGGTGTTCGAGGATGTCTCGGGCTGTAAGTGGACAGTCTTGGAAAGGGCTGTGGTTCCCCGCTCGGTTTGTGAGTTCTCGAGCTAGGGAGTGTGCCCTCTCATTGCCTGGGATGCCCTCGTGTCCTGGACACCATATGATTGAATGCTCTTCGTGGAGCGCGTCGCCTAAAATTCTCAGCGCGATTCGTGGCAATCTGCCTTGCACGTACATTCTGCATGCTGCTTGAGAGTCGGAGATAACCAGTGCCGAGTGCCCGGTGCTGTCGCTGTGTTTGATTGCCATCGCGATTGCTGAAGCTTCAGCAGTGGCTGTGCATGTTGTATTTATTGAGGCCGTTATTTCGGCTCTTTTCCGCTGGGTGTTGCGAACTGCTACAATGACGTGTCCTCTAGCAGTCCGAGCGGCGTCCGTGTATTGCACTTCTTGATTATTCCCAAAGCTTTTGATGAGTTGCTTGGCTCTGGCTTGTCTTCGGCCTTTGTGGTATTCGGGATTCATGTTCTTTGGTATCGGTGTGGCTTGTATTTGCTTCCTGATGGGGCCTGGTATCTGATGGATTTGGTCACTGCAATATTGCGGTTTCACCGAATATCTTAGTTCAGTCAGTAGTTGTTGTCCGGCTTGTGTGAGACACAGGCGCTCTGTCTGATTTATCATAACCGCTGCCTTGAGCTCTTCAAAGGTGTTGTAAACTCCTGTGTCGTGTAGTCTTTCATTTGCGGTGTTCACCGGTAATCCTAGCGCCACCTTGTACGCGCACCGTATGATCTGGTCCACCATCTTGATTTCTGTGCGATTTAAGTTTTGATAGGGAAGAGCATATGTTATCCGGCTGATGACAAAAGCTTGAACGAGTCGTATCGTTTCGTTTTCGTATAGGCCTCTCCCTTTCTTTGTGATTCGTCCTATTAGTCTTGCTATTTGCTTCGTTGCCGCTTTCAGGGTCGCGATAGTGTGATCCGCTCGCCTGTTGCTTTGGATCCAGAGGCCCAACACACGAACCTTGGTCTTTTCTGGAAGCATTCGGTTCTCTAGTTGGAGGTGTAGGTTTGGCCTGTTACGGTAATTTCGTCCATGGACTCTGACCCATTCCGACTTTTCTGGTGCACAGGCCATGCCGTGTTCTGCCACGAAGTTTTGAACGGTGTTGATGGCTTCTTGTAGGGTGCTTTCTTTGTGGCCTAACGATCCCTTGTGCATCCATAAGGTGATATCATCCGCATAGAGCGCGAATTTGAGATCTTGGATTTGATGCAACCTTCTTGCCAAATTGTTCATGCCAATGTTAAACAATAATGGTGAGAGTATAGCTCCCTGTGGAGTTCCTTTGTTGGGGAGATTGAGCTTGGGTGATCGCATATCTTCTAAACCTATCGTGGCAGTCCTACCAGTTAAGAAGGATTTGACGTAGTCAAAAATTCTCTTGCCGCATCCCATTTTTTCTAGTTCCTCCATGATGAGCTTATGCGACATAGTGTCGAATGCGCTCTTTAGGTCCAACGCCACCACTATGTTTTCTTCACCAGTCGCCACGTTGTTTATTACTTCGTCTCTTAGCCTAAGGAAAACATCCTGTGTTGACAGATGTTTGCGGAAACCATACATGTACACCGATAGGAGGTTGTGACTTTCGATATAATCAGTTAACCTGGTGAGTATCACTTTTTCAAACAGCTTCCCGAGACATGACGTTAGTGAGATTGGTCTCAAGTTCTGAATAGTTTTCTGTTTTCCCGGTTTAGGGATTAGGACTATGGTGGCTTCCTTCCACTGCTGTGGAATGGTACCAGTTTCCCATATGCCCTTGTTGAAGTAGTCGACTAGTCGTCCGAGTTGCTCATTGCTGAGGTTGCGCAGCATTGCATTGGTGATGCCGTCCGCTCCGGGTGCTGTGTTTCGTCTGATGTCCTGCGCCGCTGCATACAATTCGGCAACCGTAACGGGCTCATCTAGAGGTTTGTTTGCCAGCCCTTTGTAGCTGAGAGATTCGACACTATCGCCCCCTGTGTTAATGTATTTCTCCCTGAGCGCTTGGATCAGTTTATCGGTGTCACCTTTGTATTCACCTACTAGGGTGCGTATCGTTCTCGCTGTTGCCGTCTTTGTAGAGTCCGGGTCTATCATGCTACGTAAGATAGCCCATGTCTTAGCGGTGGATAGCGTCCCTCTCAGTGAATCACAAAATTGGAGCCAATTTTCCGCTTGCAGCTCTCTGGCATACTCATTTGCTTGTTCTGTTAGCGTTGCTATTCTTGCCCTAAGTTTTCTGTTCAGTCTTTGAGTTTTCCAGCGCTTGGTTAAGCTACGCCGGCCCTCCCACAGGTGCAGCAGATGTGGGTCTACTGCAGGTGTTTTCGCGTTAATGGATATGTTTCGTGTTGTGGCTTCGTGCGCGACTTTGAGTTCCTTTGCCCAGTCCTCAGCTGTGTTGGGGGGTGTTGTGGACATTGGATATTTTCTGTATGCCGTCCAGTTTGTGATTCTAGCCTGCTTTGGTGGAAGTTTGAGCCGGGGTGTGGTCATTGAATAACTAATAATATAGTGGTCACTTCCCAGATTTTCGTCTAAATTTCTCCATTGCCCATCCGCTATGTTTAGCGTGAAGGTTAGGTCGGGGTAGGTGTCCCCGCACACGCTATTTCCTAATCTAGTGGGTGTTAGTGGGAGAGTTACTAGTTCTAGATCATATTTCTCTGTAATTTCTACCAGGCTTCTGCCTTTGGGGGTATCTCGTCGGTATCCCCAATGGGTGTGGGGAGCGTTGAAGTCGCCTAGGAGTACAAATTTGTCTTTTCCTTTCAGGTGGCCTAATGCGTATTCTATAATTGCCGCAAAGTCCGGTCGACGTTCTTTGGGAGGACTGTATACGTTACAAATAAAGGTCTTTGCTCTCCCTTTCTTCGATGTGTGTATTTGAATGATTTGGTGCTCGGTTGCGCATTGAGCGACATAGTGTGAGCTCACCGCTATTCCTTTATGCACTAATGTAGCAACCCGCGGGTACTGCTGATTCGTAACTGTGTAGTAATCCCTTAGCTTGACTGTACCCTTTCCTACTTCTTGGAGGCATATAATATCAGGTTTGCTGATGGCCGAATCGATGAAAGTCTGTAGCGCTGCCGCTCTTCTTTGGAAAGAGCGGCAGTTCCAATGCCATATCTCAGCGGTGTCTACGATTCTGGGTGTTTTACTGGCCATTGTTGATCACGCTTTCGACGTCCGTCGAGTCCGAGATTATGCCATTCTTGGCTTTTCTAGCCGACGGTGCGCTGGGGTTGCTATTCGCTCTTTTACGCAGTGGTCTTTGTCGGGCTAGCGTTTCTTCCACGTATCCTTTAAGTCCCTGTAAATCAGCGTATAGTTGTTCTTGGAAGTTTTGGATGCTTTGCATCTGCTGCACTAGGAGTTGTAGTGTTTTGTCCTTAGTGGGTGTCACTTTCGTGTGTTCTTGTTGTGCCACATGTGTGGGTTTTGCTTGTTCCGCCTTAGCTGTGAGTTGGCTTTTAAGTGCGGCGATCTCCAGCCTCAGTTCTTCTAAGCTTCGCTTGAGTTGCCTATTTTCTAATACAATTTTTTGGTATTCTGGGTTTGATGTTATGGGAGCCGTGGTACGAACCATCCCCGCCCAGCTCACCTTGTTGTCGGTGGGTTCCTTCTTCCTTGTTGGAGTGGGAGATCTTTGCCTGGACCCTGTAAGAATGGGCTGGCGGTGGGAAGTGGGGTGGTCTGAAGAGTCAGAGTCCTTATGTCGCCTTCGTCGCTCTCTTGATCGGGATCGCTGTCGTCTTGGCGACGCCGCTGGTAGGTCTTCTTGTCGCTTTAATGGTGGCCATCCGTCGTCGTCCGTTTCATCTGTGTCGTACCACCGTGGCCTTGGTACAGACTCCTTGATCGGAGTTTTGAGTAGTCTGGAGGAAGACTTCCTATGCGTTTTGTTGTTCTGCCGTGGCTGTTTGTACCGTTTCTTGCAGTCCTTCGAACCGGCAAGATGCTCCTCTCCACAAGTAGAGCAGGTGGGTTTACATTCGTGCTCTGGCTGTGGCTCCTTAGTGCCACATTTGCTGCATACTGAGGTATGGGGCTGAGGGCACACGTCCGTTCTGTGGCCTGTTTGCATGCAGGCGTTGCAGAATTGTACGGTGTTCTTGAATGGGTAACAGGGTATTTCTCCTCCCATGTAGTAGACAAAACGTGGTATCATGGGGCCATAGAAAGTAATGACCGCTGTCTTTGTTTCCCCAAGCATGCGCGCTCGTAGTATCTCCACTCCTTGCGTTCTGATGCGCAGGTTGGCTTGGAGTGTTTCCGGACTCGTGTGCGGTGCAAATCCGTGCACTACACCTTTCTTTGTGTCTTCTCCGGCCGTCACGTAAGCGTTCACTGCGTGTTGTTTGCCGTTGATAACGAGCGTCGTTATCTTCCTGACTACATCTGCTACCTCTTGTTTGGGGGTAGATATGATAAAGATGTTTGATCCTGGCTTTAGCCGTAAAAGGAAGTGTTCCCCTCTCACCTTCCTTTGTGTGGCCATGATGACCGCTTCGGAAATCTGCGGAGCCGTCAAGTCTTTAATTGGTAGCCCTTGATGTGGTCGGACTATTATTTTGAAGTCTTCCTTTGGTAACGGAGGTAGTCTGTTGACTCGTGGCTTTTTCTTCATCGGCGGCTTCTTGGCTGGTCCGAGGTGCTGGCTCGACGAGTCGTGGGCAGCCCCTGCTCCCATGGTTTTTCTTCCAACTCTAGCGAGAGCCTTCTTCTGGCGAACAGTTAACACCGTTTGCCAGTCTCCTCTGTCCTCCTCCTGCCCGACGCGTGTGACGGGCATATCGGTGTCTTGTAGGATGATACTATCGCCTTCGTCGGTGTCTTGGTACTCCATTTGTTCCCGGTCCTGGTCCGAGAGCGTCGCTCGTACTTTTAGTGGTTCGTGCGAGCTTGAAGCTTCAATGTAGTTTGGTTCAGGCGTGCTCGTCGTAGCGTTCGTCGCCCCCGTGGGCGTCGCAGCTGCGGACGCAGCCGGCGTCTCCATCTGTTGCGGCAGCGCGCGCGGCGTCTCCCGCGCAGCAGCCACCGCCGCCGTAGTCGGCGTTAGTGTTAGCAGTCTGCACACGTGTGGCGGGCACGTCCTGGCCCTTGTTTACGAAAATACGAAGGGCTCACCGCTAACGCTGGTGTGTGCAGAGTCCTTCGATGTTCCCGAATCACGTATTGCACACGAAATTCAGCACATCGTAGGAAAAACTGGTCAAAAGATAGAAAATCACGGAGCTCCATGCAGAGCCAACCACTCCGCTCGGCTCCACCTCGGCGTTCCCCCTGGATGGACGGATGGACGGATGGACGGATGGACGGACGGACGGACGGACGGACGGACGGACGGACGGACGGACGGACGGACGTATATTTGTTTGTATATACGGTGTTCAGCGAACACTTTCAATATTTTGTAAATGTTGCCTGTGTCAGACGTCACAATTCTAATTTGTGAGCCGGTCTACTCGAAGCGGCGGACACTACTTGCACAATAGATGAAATGCAAAATCGACTAGTTATCAATAATTCACCAATAAATTTTTGAGATAATCATCTTATGACCCATATTGAAATTTACAAATTCTAGCAGTGGACTTCGCAAGTCGGATCCACTTGAAACGAATTCTCAGGACGACACCAGTTTCGAGATATAAATTCCCGAACTTTGCGGAGAAATGCATTGGCGTTCCAGTTACATGTGTGCTTCAGTACACGAAACGACGTTTTGTTAACAAATTAACTGGAACGCCAATGCATTTCTTCTTAAGATGAACAATCTTTGTACTATAAGCTACCTTCCCTTCTGAATCTATTAGACCGTGGAGATTTACATCCTTCGTGTAATCAAAATTCTCTCATTAAACGTTTCGCCCAGTCTATTTATTTTCTGGAATAGTACATCCTTTTGAATTTTTTTCCCCTCTACTTGTCGATCGCTGTTTTTCATGTTCATGCCAATTCAAGCCTATGCAATTTGGTTGTGTTGTTCTTGCGCTTTGTTACAAAACTTTTTTTGTTGCTCGATGTTATGTAATATTCGTTGATTCATTCGAACTCTTTGTGCATGACTGACAGTCATCCTGCTGTTTTGCCAACTGTAAAAGGTTTTGCCAACTGTAAAGTCCCGTACTCCTTCTATTCCAAGGGAAATAAAGTTGATTCATTGATTGATTGATTTCTCCGCAAAGTTTGGGAATCTATATCTCGAAACCGGTGTCATCTTGAAAATTCATTCCAAGTGGATCCGCCTTGCAAACTCCACGGCTAGATTTTGTATATTGGAATAATGGCCATAATGTGATTAGTTAGAAACTTAATTAGAGAATTTTTATTAATTAGTCGACTTTGCATCACAATTTTGGGGGGCAAGTATTGTCCACCGCTTCGAGTAAACCAGCTCATGAACTAGAATGCTGATATCCGCCACAGGCAACCCTGAAAGAGTTTTGAAAGTGTTCGCTGTAGCACCCTCTATATACATATATGTATATATATGCAGGTTGTCTCAACTATCATAGACCAAGATTGAAAAATATGCAAATACCAGGTAGCTGGACAGAACCAATGGAATCTTGTTTGCCGTCGCTCAGAGCAGATTATTTTTTGCATTCCACCGAATTACGTAATTATTAATTGATTAATCAACTTCTCGAACATTGTACTTAGATGATCAGTTTGAATCAGAAAATTGTCGAGCAATATGAAGAACTCCCGATACAGCTTTCTGTTGCTCAATACGGGCTACATAAAAGCGTCTTTACGAGCGTGAAAGAAGCCCACGAATACACGCCAAGTGCCTTGAGCGGCCAGTCATGCAGCGCACCCTGTGTGTGTGCATATATATATATATATATATATATATATATATATATATATATATATATATATATATATATATATATATATATAATATGTATAGTTGCCATTAGCGGCGAAATCTAGCTTAACGTATATGTAGATGTAACATAACAAAATACTGTCGGCGAGTGGAAAATCATACACAACAGGCGTCACAAAAAGCCGGATCTCCTCATACAGCGTCACTTGGACTAGCGGTCAACGTAAAAGGCAAGAAAACACAAAGAGTGATGTGATAAGCAGGACTTGGTTTTAACGCTGTGAAATAGAAATCAGTATGACGTGTCGCGGTGATTTAATGCTTATGCTGCTCTGCACACTGCCGCGGGTAAGCTTGGTATGTAAAATAATAGCCGGTGTGTATCTCCGGGACATTAAGCACCATGGACCACCACGTTTTCATAATAGTAGGAATGATGATGTTAAAAAGCAATAAAAACGTAGGGCTAGAACTCTGAAGTTGCACCACGTCATTTGTCTTTCTAGAAAAACTCGCATTGAAGCTGTCAGCACGAATAATGTTTTAATGCTCTAGTTGGAACACCACGTACAGCTCAGAAACTTGGGCGTCTGGACTGCAATATAACTCATTGCTTGAATGGGCTTGGCATTGCGCCGTTCCAAATTTTAAGCTTCTTAGGCTACACGTACGGCGGCAAGTATACTATCAGGACGGGCGACCACAGGCACTCGTTGCCTTCTATAGGACTGACATTGCTTTACTTGGCTTGCAGCGAAACTGTACTAATTCGCTTTGGTATGAAGTTAAGACAGGGCATACACTTGTCAGCTGCTTCAAGGCCCTACCACAAATAGCACGGGATAGGCGTCTCGGTAAGCGTATACGCGAGCGTGCGCGCTTCCGATGCCGTACGCGTTTGACGAAGGGAAGGGAGAGCAGCCACACGATAAGCGCCCAAGTGAGCACTTCATTGCGAGTAGTAGTGCTGCTAGATCACATTCGAGGGAAACGTTCGTGATTGAGTCTAAGGAATCCCTATTCTTAACTGGCGCAAAAGAGCTAGGCAGTCGCAATGGGGAAATCCGATCCCGATCGAGCTGGCTTGCGATTGAAAGTACCCCGTGCGACAACCGTTAATTGCAAGATTAATGGTTGTCGTATACGGGGCACTTTCAATCGCAATCGAATCAGCTGGCGCAATACAGGGTTATTTAGATGGGTGGGATAGGCCTTCGTCTTGCAGTGGACTTAAAATGATGATGATGATGATGATGATGATGATGATTACTACCGTATAAAATTGTGAGAACTTTCTTGTTGCGGCAGCGTTGGGCATCACATTGCTCGCCCCCTCGGCCTGCAAGTACCTCGTGACGTCCTTATTCTTAGGGTGCGTCTGCTTCGCCGGCGAATCTGCAGGCCTTGCGTCAACGCAGGCGGCCAGCGATACATTATTCATAGCGTTCATAATCTTTTCGCGACACAGAGCCAGTAATGACTCTCGTCATCTCAACAAGATCCAGAATCAATCAATCAATCAATCAATCAATCAATCAATCAATCAATCAATCAATCAATCAATCAATCAATCAATCAATCAATCAATCAATCAATCAATCAATCAAATCTTATTGTTTGTGGTGCCTATAATGACACGCTGTAGTGAATAACGACGTAAAAAATAAATAAATACAAATGTTACAGTAGCTTTTTTGCAAATGCCCGCTAAGCATTTTTTTTCGTTAACATGGTCACTATTGTAAGTTAACGTGAACGCGAACAAGTTGCTTATATAAACTAGTGGCGTGAAGCAACCTGTTTTAAAACCTGCACCGCAAGTTCACATGATGGCCACGTGATTCCGGCGAACAAGCAGCCTCTTCCATCGCGTACACACAAAATCGAGCACTGCCTATACGCGTGGGCCGTACGCGCGTTTTGCCTCTCGCTCATCACCACGCAGACGCATGTATGCGAGATCAGGCGCGTACGATCAGGCCTATGTGGTTGTGCGTTTAACTGGCATGCAGCAGAAATCAGGTTTGCGGGATCACTACCGATACTTCGCAAATTAAATTACCTAGTTCACAACATGCCAGTGGAAAATACAAGGCCCTGTTAGACTTCCCGAAATAGCGGCTATGACCTTGAAAACTGCTACTTCCCTATAGAAAAAAGCCCACGTGCCCCGGTACCCCCGTATCCAATAATCTCACATCAAAGACCATGAAATTTCGACCTACGACTAGGTTGCAAAAGCTCGTATTTTGATCTGCATATTTTAATTTTTACGTTCCTCATTGCACTTATTTCCGCAGTGATTTTTCTTCAGCTGACTCATTGCTATATCTTCGTCCGACTCAATTTAGTAGGTATTTTTCTCGTCTCTATTCTACAGTGGAGCTTCTGAAAAAGAACGATAAAGAAAGATTAAGTAAGTAGTGCCTACAGTACAAGAGAGGGGAGCGCAGATATAGAATACGAGCGGACGATTTCACGCTTAAATGGGGAGCCTGTAGACGACTGAGAGAAAGGCCTATCTCTCTACAGCAGGCGCTCGAGACAGTGCCAGAGCAGATGCATTCAAAGGGAGCCAGTCACTTTTATAGCTTTATGTGGCCGTTGAAAGAAGAAAATGTTTGTTCTTTCAGCTCTGTCACGCCTATTTATGTTTTCTTTTTTGTGCCGGTCACAGAAAGTTACCTGCTGCTTTCATTATGTGTTTGGGAATTGGAGCAAAATTTGTATTTTCGGCAGCCTATCTTCCATGTCTGTCGTTAAAGCGCTGGTTCCTTTTTCCTTTATAACCTTGTCATATTCATACACGCAAACGTGCCGGACGGAACAAAGGTCACACTTGAGAGCCGAAGTAGCAGAAATATCACTTTTTACCCATGCCGCTTAGTTTTACGCAGCGCTTCGAAATGAATAAAATCCTGCTCGCCATTTTTTATGATTTGCAGCTTGCGTAGGAGACACACGGTTTTTCTTGAAGATAAATGAAGACGACTAGCGAGTGTATTCGCAACATTACTAGTGCTGACTTTATGCGTCCTTTCGCCACGGCTTGACAAGCAGATGCTTAGAGCATTCACCATCGCTTGCGAGTGAGGTAACCAGAAGGGGTCGGGTCCCCTTACTTCTTTAGTCTCTTAGTCCAGAAATACGCAGGCGATCGCTGTTTTCCGTGCCTGGTTAACCAGCTTGCGCTGATATTCAGGTATGAGGCTACCGGTGAAACCACCAACGCTTCATCATTGCCCTCTTCTGTCTTCATTTTTTTCTGTGCCGTCTTCTTGGTTGGTGGTTCCGTAGCGGAGAATTTGGAATAGCGCTTCAGTAGCGGAATATGTTGGGCTGTGAAGTTTTCTTTCCAAGGAGCCCAGAAGAATTTTGGTTTAACTGATGTAACAAATTATGGTAATTACAACTACGGCCGACTTCCGAGGTCTTATTTATACAACAATTAAACAGCTTCAAGCTAGCTTTAATGTGCCCATCCATCGTGTCGTGTCATGTCGCATAGAGTTGTGTAGTCGTTAGGTCACCTTCTCATTTTTATTTCATTTATTTATTTATTTCGAAATACTGCGGGTAGCTACTGCTGCCCAAGCAGGAAGGAATAACAGTGCATGAGTAACAACTCTTCAAAATTTTTCACACCTGAGCATTCAGCAATACAGGGAGCCAGAGTTCCACTGTTTAAGTGTACGAGGAAAAATTATTTCAGAAAAAGTGTGGTCCTTGCAAAGCAAAGCCTTATTACTGCGGAATGGTTGAGCCTCGCGGACCTAGGTGGTGGTGGAAAAATATATTTATCACGTAGAATAAATAAAGTAACTTTAGTCTGGCGATCTGTCGCCGCACATGCAAGGGCTCTAGTTTAAGCTTGTTTAAGAGGATGGTGACGGAAGGGGACACCCGATAATAATAAATGAATCTTGCAGTGAGGCGCTGAACGCGCTCCACCTTGGCAATGTCTTGTGCGAAATAAGAATTCAACACAATGGATCCATACTCTAGAACTGGGCGAACAAGTGAGAGTTCTGCTTCCATCTTTGCAGCTGACGGGGCTCTCTTTAGTTTCCTGCGCAAGAAACAAAGTTTAGCAAATGTTCTAGCAGTAATGTTATTAATGTGATCATCCAAACTAAGGCTATATCCAGTTGTTAAGCCTAAGTACTTTGCAGATGAGACTGAATGAATGTGCTGATTTGCAATGTGATAGGAGTAGGACAAGGCAACGGATTTTTTTTCCCGTGTGATTGAGACAGAAACCGTTTTGTGAAAGTTGATATGCATCCCGTGGCGCTCGCACCAGCCTCAAGTTTACACAGGTTCTCATTGAATAATTTCTCACATTTCGTACCTTTATTAACACTGTATATGAGACAGTCGTCAACAAATACTCTAACGACAAAACAGGCATCCATACTTTAGCAATGTCATTCCCATAAATAAAAAACAAGGCTCCAAGCACAGATCCCTGCGATACAACAGATAATACACGCAGCTCATCAGAATTGACACATTCCATGAAAATGCTCGCGCGCCCTTTCTCCAGAGGTGGCCCCATTTCCTTACAGTCAGAGAGTCAAGGTCACACGCACAAATGCATCTGGGTAAGACGCATTGCATGGAGTGTCACCGGCTACGGCATGTAGGGTAAATTATTCATTGCAGAACGCTCAACACCGCCATCGGAAGCGCGTCACGCTGCAAAAATTGTAGAGAGAGACAAATAAAAGAGGAGGGCGGGGCTCGTAACGTAGACCTGACGCGGTCCCTCGGCTCCGGTATGGTAGAGGGCAGGGAAAAAGTGCCGCTTGCGGCCAAGGAGTATCGAGAGTGCCTACATTGGCAGTGAAGCTCGCCTCCTGGCATGAAACAAGGCGACGTTTGAGTATCTCCTATCTCCTCTAATAATAAACCTAGATATTAAAAAAAAACACACACACACATATCTTGTTTAAGGCGCCACATAGACGGCGCCTTCCAGCTTCCAACGTATAGCCAAAATTTTCAACGGCATGGGATGAAGTGCCCTAAATTGGCTAGCTGCTTGCTTCAAGTGTTCTCACAGTTAGAGCCATCGTTCTTGCTGCTCGTAAGACTTGCCACGTGGACAGTGCAATGGTGCGTGCTTTCAGAACAAGATGGCGGTTATAGGGGGTCGATAAGACGTGACTGTCTAAGTACCGAAGCGTATTCCAAAATGGCACAGCGTAACATTTTAACTGATTTAGCGCTAAAACCAAGCAAACACAAAGGGAGAGATCACGCCACTAGCGCTTTTCCTTGATGGAAGCGTTCCCTGCGTGCTCATGTTTCCGAAATAAACTTTCGGTTGATAAAGCGCAAATGTCGTGTTCTCTATCTTCTTGTTTGTCTAGTTTAAGCGCTAAATTTTCGACATGAATCAATACCAGCTTGCTTAGTTCACCCTCTTTAGTAACGCGTTTGAGGAGAACACTGTTTTAGACTTACAATAACACGAGGCACGTAGGGCTACCGTCGTACATATGTAGCCCCGCTACATATGTAGCCGCGTATGGTTACAAGTGCGGCACGCCTGAAAAAAGGCAGCACATTGAAGCCTGACACGTATATTGTTTCTAAGCTCACGGCAGAAAAGACATTCCGGAAGCCTGAAAGTCCCGTACCAACTCCTTGCGTCCTGCTATAAGTTCGTTGCGTGCCTTGCTTTGCCTTTACTACGCAAAGCCGACTGCATCCGAACAGAAATTGCCTTTTTGACGCAGGGATTGCGAATCCTATATGCGCTATAGCGAAAAGAGGTAAAAGTGTAGGAAAAGGAAGTGAAGTCTTGCGAGAGAAGAGACTAGTATATTCTCAAGAAGCACTTGCGTTTTCTTATTTCGTCGAGCCTTCATCTCGTATAGCGCTGGATAAAAGCTACGTTCCTTTTTTCATTTCTTCCGTCCGTCTTGGAACTGCTGTGATGGCTACTGTTGAAATTCTGCGAATATTTGAGACTTTTTCATCGGCGTGCATCAGTAACCAATTTGACCATTGTCCTCGAAGTGGACCAGAATAGGAGCGCTAGCGTGCATCGAACGTATTGATTCTGGCAAATTCTTCTTGTGCGTCGGTGGGCTGTGGCCGGATTGTAATCGTCACTGAATGATATTACCTGATTGAGAGCCATATTAGGCGCTCCTTCGGTGTGAGTAGTGAAACGCAACGACGTAATCCAATAGCCGCGAAGACCCGTACACCGTAATATCTTTTGTGCTTGTCGACAATCGCTCACATATGGAGAGAATTTGCGGGGAAATTTAGTTAAAAAGAAAGGTTTATGCCACTCGCCCAGGATGAATGCCTTTTTTAGGCCGGAAATCCACTGAAAAGTTGAGTATCCGAGAGTCTAACGAAACCACATCTGGTCAGGTAAAACCATTTTGAGGAGAAAAGGAAGAGCACTCACTGACGAATTCAACATAAATGTTTTGTTGAAGCTTTGAGCTCCTTACGGAATTGCTGCAGCATATATTATTGCGACCGCGTGCCCTTCGCCTTGTGTTTACGACTATGCTAGAACATATTTAGTGAGCCTGAGAGAGAGAGCGAGAGAGAGAGATTGAGAGAGAGAGAGATAGGGAGAGAGGGAAGTCATAAGGGAAAGGCAGAGAGGTTAGCTAGGCTTAGCCCGGTGTAGCGAGCCTGAAAGAATCGGAGAATATACAGGACGAGAAAAACACGCAAGAGAGCTCCAAGAGTGGCACGGTAGGATGTCTTACAACCTATGAGGCACGCTTGTTGTTAGGCCCCTTAACAACACTTCATCCCCTTAACATAAAACAAGAAAAAAGAAAGAAAGAAATAATTCCGAGTTTTCGATTTTCCTTGTTATTCTCGCTTGTTGTTATGTCAGAGATACATGAACGCTTGACTTGCCAACCAACGGCTACTCTTTCAGCCACTCGCTCTCATCGCTTCACTAATGCTGGCCTAACAGTCCCGCGAAGTGCTGTCACGCTAGTAAAAAGCACAATCTTGCTTGCTTTAATGCTTCAGAGCATAGAGTTGTCTTAAGGAATTTTTTTGTTTTTAGATGTGGGGGTGGTATAAAGTAACACTTTGTTCGAGGGATACAAGGACGACGGCACGACAGTAATGACGGCGTGGGGAAACCGCTGCTAGCATGACGATGGTGGCACGATGGAAGTTCCAGCGATGACCACGCGACCACCCCGAAACGACGACGCCGAGAACAACGACAATGGCTTTGCATGCCACGTACACGTGACCAAATCATGCTAAGCGGCGGCGCTGCGCCGTGGTGTTGCCCTGTCTAGCGGCGCGTCTCCACCGACACACTGCGACACGAGGCGGCCGCAGATGAACAGACACACTCCGTGAGAATTAACAGCTGTTTCCTGCAGAATAGTTCTGTCCATTCTGAAATAAGCAGCGATAGGCGGGTTCCCCAGCGAGGGACGCCCTCGTTTCCTCCAGCGCACTCCAGCAGTCACAAGGGAACAAAACAAAAGAGGAAGAACAGGAAGTGTACATTCCAACTGCACAGTGCCCGAACAAATGGCAGAGACGTGTAGAAGCGACATCTCTGCCCTATTGCAGTGTCGAACGCGCCTCACGTTCAAAGCGGTGGTTCCGTGGAGTCGAGTCACGTGCTGGGCGGCTGCTAAAACGTCTCTACCCGGCCGAAGCGAGACGGTACATAAGGGGAAAAAAAGCAAATATCAAGGGCTGGCCTGTACAAAAGTGCCATAGTGCCGAGTTCACTGCGTCAATTTTTGCTCTAGCCACGCCTCCTTTATCACTGCAGGTATATCAAAGTCTTGCCATCCTTGTGCTCTTTGTCCTCACTGTTCTGCGGGCGTGTACAACATAAGCACGTAGGCACGTTTCGCGGACGGGTCATGACGCCTAGCCGTCGCAGCCTCGCATGTGGGAGGACATCGCTTCCTATTTGTTCTCCTCTTTTTTGCGATTCTCGCTGTCCCCTTCTTTTGGCCTCAGCACCGAGTTCGACGCCCCCCAACGACCCTGCCCACTGAATCACCGTGGATGTCGGTGTCTGACCTACTTGACGCTCGCAAGCATCTGGACAAGACAATACAAGCAGTAGTTACTCGTGTGCAAGTACGCTGGTGTAAGCAGGAAGAAGTTGGTACGCTCTGATACAAAGCGGGAGAGTCCGTGTTGGGCTCTGCGGAAAGAACAGCGACGTTTTCCGGCCATATCCCGTCTCGGAGGAAATGTGTTTCATCAGAAGCACGTTTGAGTTTTCTCGGTATACTGCATTCCTGAGGTTTCCTTTCTCCTGCTTTGAGTGGCGATGGAATGGTTACACAGAAGGGTACATTAAATGACAGAGTATAATGAACACTGTGATGAAGTATAATGAAGTGCACAAGTGCACAAAACTGAAATAAGAGAGATGCGGCGCACGGTTTGTGACTGGGCATGCTTATATCCTGTCCTACAGCTAAGAAAAAGAAAACATGACAATTGTGCGTATGGTAAGGGCATTTATTTTGTATCGATTTCCTATGCCAAGGTATTTAAGAAAGCAAAATTTATATCCTCAATGAGCTTTGCTCAATTACTGAAAGTGTGTGCTTAATAAGGCTGCAGTAACCTAATGAAACCGCCCAATGAAAAGATGACCGCTTTAGCGATACCTTCATCTTAGTAACATTTAAACATCAGCCGTATGGACGAGGGACAAAATATAAAAGGGAAGCGATCTGTAAAGCATGTATCACAAGTAGATCCTTTTTTTCCAGAATAAATAAAACCGTCAAGCGTACCTGTACATCCCATGCTGGTACTTCTTTGTGAAAGCATATTGGGCGAGATTTAGACATCTGACCTAAGGTCTAGTCAAGTTAAATCAGGCGGCTTGTTACTAAGGTCCTTCCAGGTAACCAGCATAAAAGCATCATGAAGTGTAGTTAATATTTATGCATTGCTGCGGCATAACGTAAACACTTCATAAAATTTCAGCCAGAAGAAGCGAGGAATACTTAATCACACCGACAGTAATTTCTTCTCCACTGCGCATAGTACACGCCCAGAAATCCAATGAAAGTACACAACAATCAAGTTAAAACATTTCTTGTTTGGAAGACACTGTGGATAGGTTCCATAGATTCCAATGTTAGGAATGTTCTTTGAAGTCGTTCCATCAGACTAACAGGATCAAATAGAACGCCTGGACGTCATTTTCATAAAAACCACTTGTTCCAACTAACGGCGCTATAAGAACGCTGCCGTTAGTTCGATTTGGCGCTGGTGTTTTGTTGCCGCTATCTTGCACCAAATTTTTGTGATTCAAGTTGCCAGCACGAAAGGTGATAGAAAGAAAGACGAAGCGACGTAACAAGTGCTGAACACTGGAAAGCATTCATGAACTGGAAATTAACTGCAGCAAAATATCCAGTACGGCCAAAAAAAGCTCCATCAAAATGTTGTCTCCAGCGCTAACAACGTCACACAGAAATACTAACTATCTCTTTTTCTTCCTCTGTCTGTGTTCCCTGCTTAAACCACAAAACGTGTGCTCATGTTCAACGTGTTCTTTGTCGAAAATATGCGTTGAACACACAAAGACGAACCGACTAGGCGAGCTCAACACTTTTTGTAGCAAATTCTATCAACAACCGTAACAAAACTTCTGTGATCGCGGCACACAGTGGTAGGACGGCTTAAATAAAAACTGGTTACGATACTACGATGCTCAAAAGGGTGCACAAATGTCCGAGAAAGAAAGTGCCATGATTTAGAGGAAAAGAACTCGCATTATAGCTTTAGTGTAACAGCACCGCATGCATGTCTTGCGGACGTTGCGGGTTTGGAACCCACATGCAGCGAGCTGCATTTATCTTCCATTTCCATTCATCTTTCATTTGTCGGTACGATGTACATAAAGGCAGGTTATCTTCTTTCTCTCTGTCTTCTTCGCTAGTTGCTTGTTAGCCTAAATAATACCGCCCCCCCCCAAAAAAAAAAACGTAAGAAGAGAAAAAAAGAACGTAACAATAACTTCATGCAAACGCTACGCTATTGACGGAAATGTTGGTACAAAATGACGTGAACCTTTTGCACGTGTAGCTGACTTCAATTTTCTCTTTCCGGCTTCTTCACTTCATTGTAGCTGAACGCTTGTCTCTCAACGCATATAAATTTAGTTTCAGCCTATAAGCTTGTTGTAGGTTTCTTTTTCCTTCACTTCAGGTTTCGGATGCTACTGTGTGAACTTGTTTCACTTGCATCCAGCAAGCTAGATTGAACTTCAATATTAAAGCGCTGTGGTTGGACAAGGAGGGACTGTCGAATGAGTCGGTGAGGGCTTATCTTGAAGAGAAGCGCGAGACAAGGACGAGAGGTCTTCTGCACCTTTGTCATCCTTGCCTTATCCCTGTTTCTTCTTTATCTTGTGCTGTAGATGGAGATGAGGCTAAGGTAGTCAGTATTGACTGCAAAGAGCGTCGGTTCTTCAATGAACAATGCAAGCCTACCATTGTCAGTGGTCCACACATCACACTACAGCTTCCCGCGCGCCGAGATTGCTATGTGCCAACTTTTCTGTTGCCACCAAGGGATACGAAAGCAAGATGTTACAATAAAGCAAAAAAGTGATATAAAAGACACTGCAGAAAAGTCGGCTGCTCCTTTTCCTGTGTTCTGAAAAACGGCGGTAAACAAAGCAAACTGGTGACTATACTGTCGTTGCCGTCTATCCTAGTTTTTTTCTTTTCATGTACGCTGTCCGTGGAGATAACCGAAGTTTCACTTGAACAAAAAGAATCGAATGGAGGAGAGGATGCCGCATTGATGTATTTCTGTTGCTTCAATATACACAATGCTATCGAACAATAATAAGGATGAGAATAAACAAACAAATAAATAAATAAATAAATAAATAAATAAATAAATAAATAAATAAATAAATAAATAAATAAATAAATAAATAAATAAATAAATAAATCGGAAACAGCTTGAAACGCGAAACAGTTTTGAAGGAATCACGTTCACCCTTGCCCCTATAGACATGAGGAAAAGTTTATATGCTCCCCAGGAAAAAAAGATCGGAATAAAAAAATAAAACAAAAGATGATATTGTGTACCCTTGCCACACACAAAAAAAAATCTACAAGACAGGCACGCAGATAAGCCCTCAGCACAGATGCTTTTTTTTTGTACAGCGATCGCGGTATGTCGAGCGATACCCCAAATGGAATTCACTTTGACGGCGCGAATCTCGCAAAGCTGCCCTGGTGGCAACAAGAACGAAGCAACCAAGCGATAACTCTGTCGCTCCCAATATCGTGTTCTGCTCTTGTCCCTTTGATCTCGAGAATATTTGGTTATAAAGATCTTTTTTCTCTATTTTCCCGTAACAACAAGTTCCGTTGTGTCTTCATTTACTTTGTGATGTCAGGCGACACACCACTATATCTGCGATTTATGTACGGTTCACTTTTTGTTCAGTCTAGGCTTGCTCATTGTTGAAAGACTTGCTTCAACTCACCGCTGGTTCACCTTCAGTGCGCTAGCGCTAGGGCTTCCTATCCGGCAAAAAGCCGTTGTGTGTCAGCCCGTGCGCTGCGCGACTAGTGTCCCTGTATATGATCCCGCAGAAAGCGGGGTTGCGCATAGGTCCAGTTTAGGATCCAGCTCCGCAGTGGAGCCACTCCGCGCGCGCAGGAGGCAAATGCCGCGCGGTGTTCCATTTGCTTTGTTGTCTGCTGGCTGGGAGCTACATGCCGTAACTGTACGCAAGCGCTGTGCAAGATGACAAGTTTCAATTCAGGCTAAGCTCGAACGATTGGCGTAGCCGGAGAGCTGGCAACCCTCCGAAATTTTTTGTTTGTGCGTAAATATATACACGCACATATACAAACACAAGCACGAATATACATATAAAAATAGGACCCCCCTCGACCCCTCGAAATAAAATCCTGATTACGCCCGTGGCTCGAACAACTCACAAGCTCGTGTGCAAACGCGCACCACCTTACAACAAAAAGTGGTGCAATGTTTTTCAGCATGCATATGAAGTTTTCTAGCGGAGGCGGAAAGGAAGAAATGTTTTAAAGGATGTTTAAAGAAAACTTAACACACGTGTGGTAGACAATTATGTGAGCACATTTTGGCTGCCGAAACGAGACGACTAATGAACGTCGCCAGCAGAACTATCGTGCCAGCAATTATGTCAGTGACCGTTGACCGTCATTGATTACTAAACATCGTTCACAGCAGCTGCACTTTTTGGATATATGTGGTGCAGACACGCAAATTTAAGTGCATTTCAAATGTTCACATGCGCACATCTTATGCAAAGCTTATTCTTATGATTCATACCGCAAACTTACCAGCTGCTTCGTAGCAGCAAATCTGCAAGTGGAAAAACATTCAAGATGCACTAGCTTCTACATTAAATTTATTTCGTACAAGGGCATGAATGAGCAATGGCTGGTGGCAGCAGGGGATGAGTGCTGGTTCTTTAAGCCTTGGGGGACAGAATTCAAAGCCACGGCAAAGGCAACAAGTTATTAAGAGTAATAACAGGTTATTTTTATTGGACTAATCACATAAGATGACAAACTGGAAAAGTAATTATGCAGACTGTAATATGACAGCACATTTTTTCTTTATGTCTTCATACTAGTCAGGTTCATTTACTGTAGCACAGCGCTTATTAAACGTACAAAAATAATTTCACATTCATTACGTCGACTAAGGCTGATCGAACAAGCAATATATTGCGGGTGGTAAATGCTCTAGCTATCGCAGCTGTTTCATAAGCGGGAGCGCACGGCGTTTTCGCTTACTACAAAACAATGAACACCATCACATCAATCGACTTTACATAAAGAATCAGAACGCCTATAAAAAAAACGGAGCAGAGAAAAGCCAGGTTGCAGGGCAAATTGTACCTGCTAGTATTTACTCTGTTCTGAGCACACTTTTCTGGAGCCGCATAGTCAGAACAATTGTACAAGCAACAAAGCGAATTGAGCGAGTTGGTAAGTTATGGTAGCATTCTTGGCGTATATGTGCAGCGCGACACAGACATCTCGTCCTTTCTTTGTATCGCGTCTGTGTCGCACTGCGCATATACACCAAAAATTGCAGAAGTGAACAACCTCTCATGCTAGGCGTATGCATTCCAGAGTGTACTGGAGTGTTACTCGAGATAAATGCCGCTTTAATGTAAACAAGCTGAACTCATCTCTGTAAACAAGACGAATGGACCGCGCATATCCTTGTCCGTTTTGGAGCCGGTCGGTCTCGTCCGTCCGCAAGGCACCGCGTAAAAAGCTTTGCCACCTTCCGTGCGATTTGCGCAATTTGATGCGCTGTAACCCGTTATACAAAAATACAAGTGTCAAAATGATCTGCTTCGTAGCACTTCACCAAAGTCATTAACTTAATATGCTCAAATACAGTACCTGCAACCCGGGGCCGATCGTTACTAGGCACGCTCGACGGTCCGCTGATTGCAATTTCGATGGCACCTACAGAAACGAGTCGGCGCCGTTTTCGTAAAGTTGGCTTCGGAGCGCGCAGTTGGTCATTTGACGTCACTTTGCACCACGTGATCGCGCTCGGCGAGTTGCGATGCGAGCGGCGCTGAAAAAGTTATGCGCAACTCTGCTCCCTGCGGGAGCATATACAGGAGTGCTATGCGCGACCACGAAGAGCCAAGAGAAGCCCCTCGCGGTTCATGGCGACGAGGCAAGGAATAGGTACGTCAGGCGCAGGAGGTGCGTAACCACCTGCAGCCAACTATGCCTTCCCCCCTCGTGCAGCGCAGCCACTCAAAGCGCGCGCCCCACGACAGCTGCGGCCAATAGGAAGCCGCGCTCTGCCTCAGTGGCGGCCGGTGGGGAAAAGCGCCGCACGCGGTTCTCCAAATCTCACAGATAGTTAAGCAGCAAGTCTATAAACAAGTCACTTCGTGTTTCTTCAGAGATGGATCATGGATGAAGTGGCGGGTCCATCTGGGTTGGTTGGCTCGGAGCGCCGGACTCAGCGGAACGCACAACTACCGCTGAAACGACAACTTGAGCGCGCGTCTACTGATGGTGGCGTCGTATGTCATTTCGACGCAGATGCCGAGGCCACGAGAAACGCGCGGGTAACGAAACTACCGAACCGCGACAACGCCGCATAGACGCCAACGTTCAAGCTATGAGGTCTCGACGGGCGAAGGAGACTGCCGAAGAGTATGCCGCGGGTTTGGTGAAATGCCTTCATTGAAGAGCGGTACAACTACTGGTGCATGCCCAATAACCCAAGTTGTCATCAAAAAGATTTATTAGAGCCGAGTGCCACATACCCAAGATAAGCCAAGACAAACTAGGCAAAACTAGGGTTGACGGTACTAGCGCACAATAATTCGTGCTTAGCCAGAACTAAACAGTCAGTAAATTTGTTTATCCAAGGTGGTGGAGGAGGCTGCCTTAGCACTGGCAATAGCCTACACTGAGGCTAAGATCGTAGTAAGCGACTCCAAGGTAGCCGTCAAGAATTATATGCAAAAGGAAGAATCTCGCCTGAACCGCTGAAAATTTCAAACAACTTTCGTGAAGATAGAGACATTCGCATTTTATGGGCACCCGCACACTCCTCCCTTCCCACGCACAACCTGGTTCGAGAACTGACGGGCCGAGCAGGTGACACGCAGCAAATTCTGGGTAGGAGAGAGACCGAATGATCAGCTTTAACGAGATCACCAAACACTATAAATTGGGAGGGGCCCATTTCCCCTCGGCACACTCCACGCTGAGTATACGGCAAGTAATGGCATGACCCCTCTTAAAAACAGATAGGTATCCGAACCCGGTGGCCTACCACTGCTACTACCCGGTCCTTTACACGGATAGATGTAGATTCTGTCAAGAAAGGGTGTACCTGCAACGTATGGTTTAGGCTTCTCCTCGGACACCCAAACAGAATAATATAAGCAAGACCCGAGAGCAGTGGGAGACCACGTTACTCAGCTGTGCACTGAAGATCAACTCAAGGCAATACAGCAGGCCGAAGATGCCGCCAGGGCCCAAGGGTTCGATGCCGTCATCTAGGTAGAGAGGCCTACAGGTCTCAATGCCGTTGTCCACAAATAAAGTTTATTCCTCCTCCGAGTGCACTCTACTGTTGTGCGTAAAAAATCGTGATATGTGATGCAAACATCGCACGTTGATCTATGCGTATTCATTTGAGCCTCAGGAAACATGTGTAGGGATCCACCAAAGAGCAACAATCGTACAGGTTCTTTAAATTTCGTGGGCACGGAAATACACCTTGCAGTGGTGTATTACCAGTGCCTGTAGGCCTATGCACGTGGCGAAGGAGTTGTGGTGGCTCCACTACGTTCTTTTTCACGCACAGAGGAGTATTCGGCAGTTATTTGCTGCTTTTTTCTCCGTTCGGTTATACAGGATGTCCCAGCTAACTTTACCAAAGCTCAAAAATATGGGATTGCGACGTAGCTGGACAGAACCAAGGTAATGTTGTTTTGCCGAGGATTGGAGATACTCGGACTACTTTTTCATTCTCTCTAATTACGTAGGTAATCCTAATAAAAGAATCAACTTCTGAAATAATATAATTAGATGAAAAGTGTCAATGAGAAAATTATAGAGCGACATGGAAAACTCCCGATAAAGCTGTCTGTTGCTCAATACGTGCTACATAAAAGTGCCTTCGAGCGTGAAAGTAGCCCGCAAATGCACGCAAAATTGCCGCTCGACCTGTCGCTCGAGGCACTTTGCGTGTATTGCGGGTTCCTTTCACGCTCGGAAAAACCCTCATCATGCTATATATATATATATTCTTGCTGTGCTTTTGTAAATTCTGAATCACTCCGCTAACAACTTCATCCATCTTCGTTCAGTCGGGAAAGTGTATTTGATATTAAATGCCTACTATATATGTGGACAAGGTAATGAAACAGAGCTTCCGGTAGAAAACCTGCACGGTTCGAATTTTATACGTCATCGATGTATTTTTGGATGCTCTAACTGGGCTGTCATCTTGGAAGCCTTTTATCCATAGGCGCCTCCAACTAAAGATACATTTTGTTCTCGCACTCAATTTTATTGAGTGACTCCGAGGCCAAACTTCATGTTTTTCGGCCACAAATCACTGTCCCTTCTCCTCCCTCTCTCACTTTTGCTATTACCTCACGGGATTTCTCTGCGCAAATTCCGCGCATGGTTGCATGCTGCTGCAATAAAGCTTAGGTTTGTCTGCTTTGTCCAGTCTATGTAGTTAGGGTTGTATTGCAATGAGCGTATTATTTACACTAGTACAGCAATCTTCTTTTTACCAGTTATTGTAGGGCGGAATACATTTCGTTAGAACAAGTGCGGCCGCTGTGGAAACATATATTAGAGATCCTGCGGAGCATTATGGGACACAAAGTAGTTGTTTCCCCGGCTTTATTCCCTAAATGCTTCTGGCGTTACTTTGCTTCCTGGCCTGTTTACGTATTAAATCATCTGTTTTCAACAAGTAAACGCTGTCAGACTGTGTATGCATGCTTTAGAAGAATATTTTTGAGCATAAATCAGTTTGAGACGCTCATTCATCGTCTGGGGCTTGGTACCGCGTGCACAGTATACTTTCTACATGAAATTTCAAGAGCTGATAGTCCGAAATGCCGTTGTGGCCGCGTGGATCAAGGTGTACAGCAGCTTCTGGTAGAACGTCCGCGATACGACACACGCATACAAAGCTTAGCACGTGATTTATTGCCATTAGATCATATGCCCTTCACCCTCAGGAAGACCTTGGGTCCTTGGCCAACGCAAAGACGAGCGTTACTGGACCTTCAAAGATTTCTAGGAGCGAGCTATATTGTCAGAAACTATTGAGTAGAATGTCTATATTTGATGAGTGCATTCTATTGTTTTTTTTCTTTATTTTTTACCCGACCTTGGCCAATTAAATGCCTGGTTTTAGTACCGTGATATGAATGTAATCCATGCTTTCTTATGTGCCCTGATTTTAGTCTAGCTATGTGACCAGACATCGTGTTTACTTTAGTGCACATATGAGGTTGCACTTTGTGTTGCTGGGTTTCTGAGTTGACTTTCAGGTGTAGCGTGGCATTAACGTACTTATCTGGCTGGTCTACGGGCTTTTATGATGTGGTGTTGAGTTTCAGTTATATTGTAACATTAGTGTAGTTACGTGACTGGAATTTGTGTTACTGTGATTTCATTATTTTTTTATTATGGTTTATTCTTTTTTTAAATATCTCTCTGAAAAGGAGTAGCCGCCGCCAATTAAAGGCGACAAGGTGTCCCAAATACCATATAATATAAAGCATAAGTTGTGGCGGGCTCTCCGGCACAGCGTCAGCGAAAGGAAAGCAATGCAATTAGTTACATTTGCTCACGCAACGTTCGATGAATTGAAGTGGGCGGCCAACATTCCGTTGTGCAAATGAGGCAATTGAAAATTCCACTCTCGATTTGTCCATGTTTAATGAAGCTGTCTCTAACCAGGTGCGAAACGTGCGCACTGCAAGTTGGCGGGCTAGTTGGTTTGAATCCATGAGAGAATGTGTAAGCGCGACAGAACAAGGACGTAGAAAGAAGCACACGAAGACAGCGCTGTCTCTGTGTGTCTGTTTCTCTCGACGTCCTCGTTCAGTCACGGTTACACATTCGATCATGGGTGCGCACTGCGTCCTGAATTTATATGTATATATTAGATAAATACGCTCGTTCCAAAATATTGCGTTGTGCACGTATGATTCTTGATCGCATAGCTTGCAGAGAATATGTTCAAGGAATAACTGGTATTTTTTTGCGGTACTGGCTTTCTCCACCACTAAACTCCCGCAGTAGCCTTATATGTTAGTTGTAAATTGCTTGTGAATTTCTTTTCATTTACTCGGTGTTACGCATTGTGCAGGAATAGTTTGCCTGAGCTGTCGGCGTCAGATGTGCTATCAACGTAGGCTTCGTAAGCATCCAAATGAAGAAAAAGAAAACTGCAAGGGGTTTTTGCACAATGCAACGCTCTAATTTCTGCGTCAGCCATAACAATGAATCTGTACTGCGATTTGCCCAGTTAGCGATTACGTCACCGCTTTATGGAGGGAAACAATTCTAAACGGGGCCGCGCGGTTTATCTCTCGTTCAACAAATATAATTGAACCGTAACGCAAATAAAGCATGGTCTGTCGCTACAACCATTATACACGCCTCTCAACATCTCTACCATATTACCTGAATATGTCCATGATAGGAAGCCTTCACCTTCGTGTCTTGATGTCCCCCTTTCTGCGTCTAGTAGACTACGTAGCTGTCTCAGTCTCACTCGTTTCTATGGCGGGACAGTTTCATTTAGCTGCTCGGCTCGTCCACGAGCCATACGGATTTGGAATAACCTTTCTGACATGTCCGTTTCGGGGACCGACCATGATACTTTTCGACGTTTTCTGGACACACGTATTATTTCTGATAACACCACGTGGTGTTGTGTAATGATCTCGCATAGCGATGTCGCGTAACAGCCACTGAGCAAAATCTAACGGCGCTTTTTATTGTCTTTTTGATAATTTCTGTGTACAAGTTTGTTTGTTTGCGCTAGTTTTCTTACTTGTATTGATTGTCGTTTGTAGTATTTTTTTGAATGTTTGTGGTATACCCAATGCTATTCTTGCAACTAGGGTAACATTAATAATGTTTTTTTTTGTCTAAAAATTTTACATTCACCTGTAACACTTTATAATAATAGTTGTGCTTGTTTGTTATTAATTGACGCTTGTTTACTACTGATATTTCGATTTTATTTCCCTCCAAGTCCTTTCTGTAGTGTTTGCATAATTGTTGTTTAACTTGGTATATAAGGCGTGAGTTTGAACTATCACAATTCGTTTATTTTCCTTTTATGCAATGCGCTTCTGGGCCTGTAAGATGTATTGAAACAAATAAATAAGTAAATAAATAAATAAATAAATAAATAAATAAATAAATAAATAAATAAATAAATAAATGCAATTTAATCCGTATATTCTTGTCTATACTTAGATATATGTGCACCTTAGAGAAACCGGGTGGTCAAAGTAAACCTGAAGTTCCGTCCTTCGGCATGCGTCATAATCGTATTTAGGTTTTGGCATGTGAAATCTCAGAATTCAAGTTTTTTAACATTGCCAAATGTTTATCTGCGACGTCAATCATCCACTCATCCACTAATACAATCAACCAATCATCCACTAACATACATCTGTGTCTATTACCACTGCAGCTTTTATTACCCACGCAAACACGTAATTTAGGGATCAGTTCCTCATGTAACATCTTCACATGTCAGTTTTATTTCTCTAGCCGCTCACTAATACAAGCCCAAAAAGCCAGCCTCCTTGTTATCATTAACCAGGCTTCCAATTAGTTGTCGAGAGAAGGTGAGCAATAGATGAGAGAAGATGAGTGATAGCGTCCTTGTTCGACTGTGGCGTAATTAGATCGGGATAACATATATCTATTCATACATTTATGTCTTGTGCACATGTAAATCCATTTACCGGCTTCAGTTTTATATGTGCAAAGAAAAAGAAGAAAAAAGGACAAGAGAGAGAAATGAAAAGGAAGTGGTGGGTTGGTCAAAAATAATCCCGATCACTTGACGAGATATGCTAAACCAAGGTGCGAATGACGAGCAAAAACGTGACGTGCCCTTTAAAATAATGCGCCGGATGTAGTAAAACAACACAGTACAGGCATAATTGTTTCACGTCGAAGGTCGCCAGCTCTTTCTTCGACTATGAGTCTTATACTAGCGGCTTGGGTGCTTTGACTGATGGACTACAATGCGAGATCACATAGTATACTAGGAGATGCTTTTGAGTATAAATCTTCATCACTCAGGAAGGCGTCAGCTATTCGCTGATATGAAGAAAAAAAAAAGGACTGGGCTTAAAATGCCTTGTGAAATTTGACAAGTACGGGCTTTGTCCATTTCGGAAATTGTAGCGATGCGTAAGAAAAAGAAAAGAAAGGACAAAACCGAGAAAAAGAGATGACAGGAAGGGAAACAAACAAGTCGAACAAAGCGTGCAAGTGCAAAATTTCTAAGGCTGTCTACCACGCATGGCGAAGTTAAATAAAAGTGAAGCTATACAACATTGATAAATAAATTCCAAATTTTAAGTACATGCATTTGTTTTCTTCGGGATGCATGACTACTGGACGTAGTTCCCCCCAAAATTGTTTTCCGCTGCTAAAAAGGAATTCAAGGCGTGATGAAAAGCGCTGCGCGTCCCAGTAGTTGAATTGACGGCGGATCTCTTAGGAAATAGAGAATTAGATATGCATGACCCGACGTATTCCGTATCGGCTCCAAGATACAATGTAGGAAAAAGTGGGCCTTTAATTAGTGCATAAGCAAAAGAAGCTGATGTTGCCGTTGTGTACTAAATCAAGGTGTCTCAAACTGTATCTGAACAGTGAAACACTAGGCATTCATGTTTAATATGCGCGCGAGACAGGGCAGCTGGCTTAATGACACTTTAACCTTGCATGTTTGAAGTGTCGTACATGGACTGGTATGACAATTAATATTGCTTGCGGGCGAACGTGGTTTTATGTTGACCTTCCGATTTTCTTCACTTCAATAAATTTACTTTCTAATGAAGCATTCAAATTGTCTGCGCTTATTTCGGGAATTCTCTGAGAAAGCTTGTGCTCTCAAAGTTTTAATCATGCGGCATTGCTTTGCTCTCTAACAATAGGGAAACGATTCTGCGGCTTCGAGAGTAGATTAATCAGGGCACAGTTAGAAAGGACAAGAGATCACGCGTAGGCGTTTGACATTTTGCCTTGGAGACCATTGAGATTTCTGTATTTTTTGTGCTATGACATTCAGTTTCATTGAGTGGACACCATGGACTTCGACTAGGCATATTTGGTTAAACAACGAAAGGTACCGCCGCGGATCATGAATATCGCACAAGAGAAAACGCTGATACATGCCTAATGCAAAATAAGCTGATGAGGCATTCATCATTTGAAGGTCAAGTTTCACTTCGTGCAAGCTGTAGTGCAGCATTTTTATTCCCTCAGTAACTGCGCCACTCATGCCTTTAAAATAAATTGTAATAAGCACTGACACATTATTTAGAATGCTAATGGCTCAGGCAATGTTTGTTATTTGGCGGAAACTATGGTTGTTTTTATTATTTAAATGAAAAGTCTACCCAACACTGCGATCACAGGGCAAGATTGCAAGCGACTGCATTAGTATAAGAATTATCCGCATGCAAAAAGTACTGATGTCGGATTTGACAGTGACATTTTGACAGCGAGTGTCCGCGCTCATGCAGTGTGATGTGTCCATGTTTGCTTGTGTTCGCTGACACAACGCTTGTTAATTCACTTAGTAGGCAAATGTTTCCAAGTTTATACGGTCGATAAAACTACTATACTTACTTCGTATAGCTGTCTACTAATTTGCTATGGTAATCGATGATTCGTCTTTCGGGTAAAGCACTGTAAGTTTACCCCTGCGACAATTCTGGCATTTACCCGCCATGGTGGCTAAGTGGCTATGGTGTTACGCTGCTAAGCACAACCTCGCGGGATCAAATCGCAGCCGCGCAGGCCGCATTTCGATGGGGGCAAAATGCAAGAACGCTTGTGCCCCGTGCACTGAGGGCACGTTGAAGGTCCCCTGGTGGTCAAAATTTATCCAGAGTCCACCACTACGGCGTGTCCCACAATCAAACCTGGTTTTGGCACGTAAAAACCCAGAATTCAACAACATTCAACAACGTCTGGCGTTTGCATGATACTGTGAGTGAATATCCGTAACCTTATACATTTGACTTATGAATAATGTAAGATTGCAATATTCGGTATTACTGCTGAATTTCGTCTTGCAACTGGTATTTGCTGGGCGCGTTGAACATAGTTGCGATAGTACAAATAGGAATAGAAAAAAATCCATAATCAAGAAGAAAACAGTGCTAGTGCGATAAACTATTCGTCCCAAACATTAAATTGTCATCTGCATGTAGGTGTTTCTGCAAAGAACAACAGAACGCCCATCAGAGCACCTCGGAAACCGATACTAGGATTGAAACTGAAAGGAGGCTTCCTATCGCGGCTTTCGTGAATACGCCATCACGGCTTTTGAGCATGTGCACACCATTCACACCGAACACCACTGGCCAATATAGTGCTAGTAGATGCGTTCCGCGTACCTTGTGGGAGTGTCTTATCTTCGACTAATTATTTTGTGGTACAATTGCTGCCGCCATAAACTCTGCACATGCGCCATTAATTTACGCTGTTCGCTAGTTCACGTTCCGCTGTCGCCTTCTGGAACTTGGCTCACCTTATCAGTAAATTCCAGTAAGCCGGGGCACTGCAAGCCTCTGCTTTTCTACAATGTCTCTGTCTCCCTGCATCCGCCAAAAACCTTGTAAGAAAGCACTTTTTGCGTTATTAGTGTATAATTTTGTTTGTAGTGAATGGTTATTTATTCACTTCTTTATTTATTTCATTAGTTCCCTTTTTTTTACATTTTCTATTGTGCAATGTTTTGCTTTTAGCTACGACGTGGGGCAAGAGGGCTCTTTAGTTTCCACACTTAACATATGCGGCCAGAGTTAAGAAACAACAACAACCACAAATTTAACTCAGGCCCTTGAAGTATACTAAGGAAATAAATGAAGTGATTTGTAGTAAATAGTACTTGCACATTGTACCGCGTAGTGAAAAACGAACCTCAGGGCTGACTTTAGCGTAAGGTTTCTGAATAGGAGAACAAGCGTGATGATTTTCCCTCGGATACGCGCCAAACAAAGTAAACAAAAACCTTTCGCAATTCGCTTTGGCGTGCCCCCCTTTATTTGTTTTTCCTCTCGCCGTTTTGCTCTTCTCACGTGTATTCACTCTCGATGAAAGTGTTTGAAGCCTGGCGTCAATGGCAGCAATATGGTTTCATCCTTTGCAAAAGAAAAGTTCGAGTGTACTGCTTAGGGATGAAGAGCCAATCTTAAAGCCATGGCGGACTCTGGGCACTGGCATGCCAAAAATGATGAATGATTGTCGCCTTCTTCGAGGAAAAGCCATATGTCTGCTGAAGCATTAGGGGAACAAAGAGAAGGGAGGCTAATCTGGTGCTGGGAGCTAACCTAGCTATGCGTCACGCCAATAATGCACGTAGCTTAACGAGAGATTAAAGAACGAAATGGATTATCACTGTAGTTGGAGTCATTTCCGTCTTTCTTAAGATGTACTAGAAAAAAATCGAAGCTAATAATGAGATTATTAAGAAAGTTGCGCAATCCTGGATAGACTGCTGAGTAGGTGATTGTATACAGTTAGCCACCATACAATTTATATTAAGACATGCCAGAAAAGAAAAGAACAATAATTTTCTACAATATCCAGGAGATTAGATGCCACGGAGTTGCCCGATAAAGTTTATAGCATATAAACAATCTTCTGATTTTCTGTTTGGTATAAGGTTCTGTCTTTATGATATACATATATAGTGTTAGTATTGGAGATATTTGCTCGTAAAGTTAGCGTAATAAAGATGGCGAAACGGCGCTTCGCTAGATGCTCTGTTACAATCTCGACCGGGTGAGGTGGGTCTTAACCACAAGAATCAGGAAACGACGACTAAGCCGGGCATCGTGATGACGAAAAAGAAAGTAGAAGAAATTGTATTCACTTCATTGGCACATGGATGTGACTCTCATCTGAGTCTCGAGCGGTTCTTATTAACACGGGGGCCAGCACGGCCTTAAGTAACACTTGGCGGTCCTGTGGTCATCGCCACCTTCTTCCGTAGCCTGCGGAAGTATGAGTGCCTTCGTCGTCCATCCTTTGTGTCAGCTCGTGGGGAAAAGGGTGACGACATCTTGACCTTCGCTTTGTCTTTCTTTTTCTATCGTTTTGCGTCAGCTCACGAAGAACGGGGTGGCGTTGTCTTGACCTTGTGGCCCGTATTTCCCTTCGCCCATCCTTTTATGTCAGCTCTGGGAAAAGGGGGACGCCGTTTCGGAGAAGAGGGCAATTATGTTATCATGGGGACGCCAGTGTGATTGCTTCTTACTCCTGACGGGTCGATCATAAAAGCTCGAGCTCATCTACCCAAGGCGCCAGTTCTAACACAAATTTAATTGGCGCCGAGTTGAAACCATTTTGTTACCAGCACCACGTATTACCAGCACATTTCAGTGTACGCCGGCAAAATGCAATGAAAACGTGTCCTGTGGCATAATGGCTTTTTGCTGACGGCCAAAGCGACGCACGCATCTTAAACAAAGGAGTTCCGCAAGGTAGTGTATTAAGTCCACTTCTCTTCAATGCAGCAATAGCAGGTTTACCCGCACACCACAACGGCGCCACGTTGCGATGTCTACGAGCGTCGGTTTCCTCACATGACCCCTTCAATGGCACACTGTCGTATAAAGGCTGTAAACAGGGATAAGGTGCCTCAGAAAGGCTGGCCTTTCTTTTTTTTAGCGTTTCGATAGGAGGACGCACCTTATCCATGTTTGTAGCCTTTATACCACAGTGTGTTATTCCATTTGTCAGCCCCTTTCTTGATTTTGGATTTCCGTTAAATGGCAATGTGGCTGGCTAGCTTGCGTTGAGCTATATTTTTTTTTCTTTTCTTTTAGTTAGAATCGGTTTTCGCGGGATAGAATCCCGGCCACGGCGGCCGCATTTCGATGGGGGCGAAATGCGAAAACACCTGTGTGCTTAGATTTAGGTGCACGTTAAAGAACCCCAGGTGGTCAAAATTTCCGGAGTCCTCCACTACGGCGTGCCTCATAATCAGAAGGTGGTTTTGGCACGTAAAACCCCAAATATTATTAAGAATCGGTTTCGTTTTTTATTTTCATTAGCATTAGTTACGATTGCAACGCGCATGCACATTTTAACGCACCTTTTATTCAATATAGGTGCGTGTTAGAATCGTACAAATACGTAATTTAACAAAGTCCACTAAACAACTTCAAACCCGCCGTGGTTGCTCAGTGGCTATGGTGTTGGGCTGCTGAGCACGAGGTCGCGGGATCGAATCCCGGCCATGGCGGCCGCATTTCGATGGGGGCGAAATGCGAAAACACCCATGTGCTTAGATTTAGGTGCACGTTAAAGAACCCCAGGCGGTCAAAATTTCCGGAGTCCTCCACTACGGCGTGCCTCATAATCAGAAAGTGGTTTTGGCACGTAAAACCCCAAATATTATTATTATTATTAAACAACTTCAAAATTAATTTACTCTACGGAACATATTGCAGTTTACGAATTGCAGCCGGTAAGATTGCAAGGCGTATCCATTTGGCATCTATTTCCAGAATGACACCAGTTTCGAGATATGCATCACCAAACTCACCGTAAAAATGCACTGTTTTTCTACTTACTTTTTTTCACAAAGCGTTCTTTCATGCATTGGAGCCCAGAAGTAATTGGAACACCCATGTTTTTCGTCCCACACTGAATGAAATAACCACTAGAAACTGCATGCTGTCGTCCTGGAGATTCATTTCAAGTGGATACGTCTTGAAAACTTGGCGGCAACAATTCGTAGATTGCAATTTGTGCCGTAAATGCATTAATTAGGAAGCTAATCAGTAAATTGTTGGCAATTAACTGTATACGCATTTCGATTTATCGTGCTAGTAATCTTCGTCTCTTCGAATAATCCAGCTGAAAGACAAGAATTACGGTACCTGCCACAGGCGATTAAAAAAAATTAAACACATTCCCCCTGGATCCCCAAATTCCCGCTCCCACACGCCAAACTCGAACGCGCGCAGGCGGCTGCGTTTCGAATGCTACAAACGGACTCGTATCCGTCACGAGGCCTTCTAAGTCACTATAACTCAGAAATCCCGGCAAATTGCCCAGACTGCCCAGAACTTTATTGCTCACTCTCGCACATGCTATGGCAATGTACCGCGTTACCAAAGGGCCCTCTCTCCAGTGAGCCTGAATGGGAAGAAGCCCTCAAAAGCCCGGACCTCAAACTCCAACTCAAGGCCGTCCAGAGGGCCCAAGAACTGGCGGAGCGTCACCACGTTCCCGTCCCGACTTGGGTGTCGCCTACGGTTTCTGCCGGAGGAGTTCCCCGCGTGGGATCTCCAACGGATTGAAACTCCTCAGGACTTCAGTAAAGTTCTTGACTGACTGACTTCCCCCTGGATATTGCGAATGCGAAAGAAAGCGTGCGTTTCAGAGCGTGATTTTTTTTTTTGTTAGGCTCCACTGATAGGAATATGCTCTTTAGCTACAAAGCCAGGAGCTAGAGCCAGTTTTCCTCTGTCAGCTAGCTGTCACGAAAATGCGAAAACTGCTGTTTTTTGGTGAATGATATCGTTTTTTTCTATGTGAAACGCAAATGCTTCCGCTATGGTTGACCACGCACGGTGAGCATCGCCCTTTTCCACTATCGCAAAGTCGCGCGTCATTTGACTTTTGCTGCTGTTCAAGCTCGGCGCATCTGTGCGTTCTTCCACCCAAGCGCAAATATACGCCGCTTGCGTCAAGTGTCCGCACTATACTCTGGTATGGTTATCGTCATTGGTGGTCTGGTTCCGCATTCTGCGTTGCTTTTATTCGCAGCTCTGACTGCACTGCTTTCTTGCACGCCACATTTGGAATTTGCGCCCTACATTCGGTCGCCTGCTTTTACCACAACCTGAACCTCATGCCTGAAAAGCTCTCTCCAAAGACGCACCGAATGTATTACTCACATCCATCTCCACGACCGCGATATATTTAGAGGACAAGCCGTAACGCAATCATCTCCTACGTCTAAGCTAGCGTTATTACCCCTTCTTTGTATAACGCCAAACATGGAAGCGCATTTCGAAGCTTCCGACTGTAGTGTGCCAGCGACGCCGTCCAGTGCAAGCGGTCCCACACTTCTTGTCCTTATTCTTTGCGTTGAGAAGGACACGCTTCAAATCTCTTTGGTTTTTACTCGCAGAAATTTGCTGCGGCGCAATTTCACGGTTCGCAGGAAAGGAAGACGCCTCTTCGGCGCCGCTCCGCCATAAACAGAGAGGTGTACGTCAGAAGACGCACACGCTCGCATACACACACGTACGCATGGTACAAGTAGGGAGCGAAATTTTTAGAGACCAAGACATCAGCAGAATTCCATATTTTTTTTTTGCACAGCCGTATAACATGGAATTGTCTTATTGCACAACACTGGTAAAACAGGCGCCAGTATAGGCTGTAAATTTCGAAACATTTTTGGCCTCCAGGATCTGTTTCGCACGATCGCCCGCCCGGACACACACGCACGCATGCGCGCGCTTGTGTTTGTGTGTCTGTGTGTGTAACAGTAATCAGTCACGGGACCGCGTGTTGGTGGGAGGAGGTATGGGAAGGGGGGGGGGGGGCGGCCTTCTTAAATCCTTCCATAATATCATGCTGGGCATTCCGCAAGGTAAACCTCTCCAGGATTAATTAGAGAGGTATCTCGCTCGCTCTCTGTTTTTACTGAACAATTTTCCTTCTTTAAAAAAAAATGCGGGTCTTTAATCTGCTGTTAGTTGCTCAGCGAAATGTAAGCGCGTGCTCCATTTATACGCTGCTATAACTAAGCGGTGCCCGAATATGTGGTCTGTTGTAATTCCTGAGGAGAGGACCATTTTTTGAAGGGAATAGGGTGGTAATACTGTGATAAATACGTATTTCCTAAAACCGCTTTTTTATGTTCACCAATATAAAGGCGCAAAATTATATGAAATTGCAAGGGGAAGACCCAATGGATCTCCGCAGGATTCAAATGGGGGTCTACCCAAATTTATTAAGATTGAGCAAAATTTTCCCAACGATGTACGGGCGTGCCTGTCCGGTCTGTAGCGACTCACCACCGTCTTTGTACCACATATCATGGGGACGCCAAATTAGACCACCAAATTTAAATGCCTACTTAGTTAGGTATAATCTAACCAACACACTGGAGCAATGGGAGGCACAACTCGCCAGCTCAGATCCGAAGGTGCAGAAGGCTCTTCTTGGTCACGTTCGGCTGGCGGCAGAAGCTAGTGGAGCCCTGGACTTGGGGCACCACCCATCAAGCTCCTAATCCCCTATCCCCATTTCCCCAATTCAATAAAGTTATTGCGGATTTCTCATAACAACTGCGTTTTATATCTGTAGACAACGTCGAGTTGGACCAGGGTAACTGCAGCGATGCAGAATGCTCTCATTCGTACAATATAATGTTATGGAGGAAACGGCGACACACTTGTTCGCAATTTCATATACCATAATAAAGAAAGGGATCGAATTGCTCTTTCTTAGACCAGTTGTCCATTCCGTATGTTGCTGACCGACCTTAATGTGCAAACTGCTCGTTTTCGTTATACGTGTGATCGGCAGATTCTCCACCTCTCCATCTCTCTCTCTCTCTCTCTCTCTCTCTCTCTCTCTCTCTCTCTCTCTATATATATATATATATATATATATATATATATATATATATATATATATATATATATATACTGTTTGTTGGCATTGCAGACACTGACCATTCAGAAACGTGGGACAGTACCGAGGCTATAGTTCGAGAATTTTGTACAAATAAACTGGGCGTTTCAGTGCAGTCTATTGCCAGGGCCCACCGCCTGGGTCGGTTCTCAGCCAAGAAAAATCGGCCAATAATAGCTAAATTCTTCAATGAAAAAGAAATCGAGACTCTGCTCAGCAATGGCAGCAAGCTGAAGGAAACAGGTTTCAGGATAACACGGGACTACTCTGTTGCCGTGCGCGATAAGCGCCGAAACCTTTGGCAGTTCTCGAAATCAATAAAAAAGGAGGGTGATCGTCCCCGCCTTGCTTTCACCAAGCTCATTCTAAATGATGACGCTTACGTCTGGGACACGGATGCCAACTGCGCAGTCCGTTTACAAACATCTGGAACTGTTGCGCCAGAGGTAGAGGGCGGCGCCCACGGAAGTGCTGACAAATGACCCATCATTCTCCTGCCTCAGCTCAAGTAATCAACCCTTCTTTGCCGTCAGTTCATAAGCCTTGCCATAATACCGCATTAACTTTCCTCTATACAAATACCAGAAGTATCCTCTCTAAAGCTGTTCCCATTTCCTCGCTTATCGATTCATGCTCTGCGTCCTTAATCGCGTTCACGGAAACGTGGCTTACGGACAATGTTCCTGACGACAGAATTTTTGTTACCGAGGCGACGTTTAACATATTTCGCTGCGACAGGTAAAATCGGAGAGGCGGCGGTGTTCTGTTGGCAATAAAAAAAGAATTATCATGTGTACCCATCATAATTTCTACGTTTCTTGAATGTGTATGGGTGTTGTTAAACGGTAGCAGTACTGACATACTTATTGGTGTTTTTTATCGCCTCCCTGATATGGGCAGTGCTTTTGTTGAAGAGTTCTATCGCATTTTGAGTGAAGTGTGTAACCGATTTCCACATTGTGTGTTATTAATATTTGGGGATTTTAATTATCCACGCATCAATTGGGCAACTCTATCTGTCACGGAGAGTGAAAGAGAATCGAATGCATTTCTTCAGTCATGTCTAGATTTTTCATTATCCCAACTTATCATGCAACCCACACGGCGCACTGCCACATGCTCCAGTATTCTTGACCTAATCCTTACTAATATCCCTGACATTTGCGCCAACATTAGTCACCTAGATGGGCTCTCCAATCATGACGTCATTACTGGGAACATTGTTTGTCGGCATAACAGTAAGAAGATCATTGAAAAAAAATTAAATGCTATAGCAGAGCTAACTTTGATGGAATGAATGCACAATTATCTCTCTTTGCAGACCAGTTTCTTAATGACTTCTTGTCCCGTACAGTTGAAGAAAACTGGGTCGCGTTCAAAAATATGTTTACTGACGTCGTTAACAAATATATACCGTCCATAACAATTAGGAGTAGGAGCTCTACGCCATGGTTCAACAAGCAACTTCGGGGTCTAAACAAAAAAAAAAGCGATTGTACAGGCAAGCCAGACATCCAGTCTTGCACCATCGTGGCTTAAATACAAACAGTGCGACAAAGAATACCAAGAGTTACTTAAATCCAGTCGTCGTCACTTTTTCGACCACGACCTGTCATCTATGCTGACTAACAATCCTCGTAAATTTTGGCAAGTAATAAATCCAAGCAATCACCCCGATGTTGTGCTTACCGATCCCACAGGCGCCACTGTTCCCGAGTCAAAGTATGCACACATATTAAATGCATTCTCGTCTGTGTTCACCCGCGAGGACGTCACTTCATGCCCAAACATAGGTACACTTTCCGATACCATCATGCCGCAGATAAATATTACCGAGTCCGGTATCATATCACTACTTAATAATCGTAAGGTATCATCTGCATCTGACCACGTTGGGTTTAACAACAAGTTGCTTAAAAGTACATCGCAAAGCATTTCGGGAATCTTGTGCGCTCTTTTTTCACAGTCATTGTCATCCGGCCAGATTCCTAATCACTGGGGTACAGCCAAGGTCATACCAATTTTTAAATCTGGCGATCGCTCATCACCGCCTAACTACCGGCCTGTTTCGTTAACTAGCACCGTTTGCAAACTACTCGAACATATCATACATTCTCAAATCATAAAATACTTAGAAGAACATAACATAATCTTCATATACCAGCAGGCTTTCGCAAGGGATATTCATGCGATGGGCAACTTGCAGGGTTTATAATGACTTGCTTTCATGTATTGACGCTGGCAACCAAGTTGACGCGATATTCTTAGATTTTTCCAAAGCTTTTGACCGCGTTCCTCACCACAGGCTACTACTAAAACTCAAACATTTTAACATTGACGCACAAGTCATTGCATGGATAAAAGATTTCTTGTCATTTCGAACTCAATTCACAAATATTAATCATTGTAACTCCCCTTTTATTCCTGTCACGTCCGGCGTTCCACAAGGGAGCGTGCTTGGCACTTTGCTTTTTCTAATTTATATTAATGACTTGCCTAAGTGCATGTCGCCCAGAGTAAGACTGTTCGCCGATGATTGCGTAATTTACCGTACCATTTCTACTGACACTGACCCTCAAGCATTGCAGTCAGACCTCAACGCAATAAACAGATGGTGTTCAGACTGGCAAATGACTCCAAATCATACTAAAACTAAGTGCATGTCATTTACGCACTTCTCTTCCCGTATTCCAACTTCATACTTTATAGGTAACAATGTTGTCGAACTTACTACCACGTACAAATACTTAGGAATCAACTTGCAATCGGGTCTAACATGGCATCATCACATCAACGTTACTCTTGCATCTGCTAACCGTACTTTCGGAATCATGAAACACACACTAAAGCAAGCGCCTTCACACCTAAAGAAACTCGCGTACACCACGTTAATCAGGCCTAAAATTGAATATGCATGTGCCATCTGGAACCCGAGCCAAGACTACATTATACGTAACATTGAATCCCTGCAAAGCCGTGCTGCTCGCTTCATTTTTCAGATTTTTCTCCATACTCCAGTGTTACATCTTTAGAAATTCGTGCCGAACTGCCTCCGCTATCACTACGACGGAAACACGCCCGCCTATCTCTCTTTCACAAACTTTATCATCATGATCGTTTGCGCGACGACTTCTTTCAGTCACCCCCTGTCATTTTTCCTCGCCGTGATCACCCCTGCAAAGTCAAACGCCCAACTTGCCACTCGGCCCATTACGCACAATCATTCATCCCCAAAACCATAGCTAACTGGAATAACCTACCATCTGATATTGCCACTGAAGTTAACACCGATCAATTTCATCAAATGCTGTGGACTCATTTCAGAATTTGACGTCTCCGTGCGTCTTTGGTGTTAGCTATTTTTTTCAGGGCTAATTTAATACCTTTGAATCTTGTTTGACCTCGTATTGCAGTTTTTCTCTTTTGGTGTTATCCTTGAACCCCCGGTGTTTAAATTTTCACACTTCATTCTTATCTTTATTCGAACTTTAATCCCCTTGCAATATTGGTGTATGAGTATTTTGTGGTGTTCTTACTATGTTTGCTGAATTGTTTATTGTTACTATTTTTTTTCATATTCTTATTAGTGTGTTTCGTGTGCCCCCCCTATGTAATACCCTCTCCAAGAGGGCCCTTAGGGTGTTTGAATAAATAAATAAATAAATGATTTTATATATATATATATATATATATATATATATATATATATATATATATATATCAAAAACAAACATTTAAATTTAATTTCAATGTTTCGACCTGGGCCCGGCCTTCATCAGAAATGCGATTGCAAGCGTCCACAGCTCCAGAGCTCCAATTCATACATTTTCTCTACAGGAGCAAAACAAACATAAAAAAAGAAAATGAAAAGAAGAAAAAAAAGAACGTATGCCGTCATGAATACCAGCACGCGTATATTCAGTCAAGTAAAAAAATGTAATAATGAAAACATACGTAGCCTATTAATAAAAACGCGTAAATTCAGCGGCGTCCACAAGGCGTGACAAATATGAGATGGAAAGACGCAGTCAGGGGAATGCAGGGGAGAGGGGTCACGTGTTAGCATAGAGCACGCGTGAGACTACGATGACGGTCATCACACTGCCACCTGGTTATATGACGCCTATACTTTAACCTCCACTAACCTCCGTGTCCTGCGAACTGCATTCCACTACATTCATTGCACAACTGGTATATATCGGTATTGCGGCCAACCTGTATTTTATAAGTCTGTGCATGCATGAAAAAAATATAATAAAGTATAATTGAAAAAGTATGACAAAGTGAAATAAAAGTGATCAAAATAACAGGAGGGCGAGAAAAAGCTCTAATAAACGATGCGGAAATGTACATATAGCTTCATAAAGAAGCTATATCTCATATACAATATATAACCGTTAGTAAATGCACAAAACATGCAGGGAAAATGGATAAAGTTCATTGGTGCACCAACATATCGGCAACGGTCAGTAACATTATATATATATATATATATATATATATATATATATATATATATATATATATATATATATATATATATATATATATATATATATATATATATATATATATAGCCGAAAAGCACGACGAAGAAAGTAACTCCAGAGGCACGGAATACAGTGAGGCTGCACTGTCAGTCGCGGTTGCACCATCAACAGACCGCACTGTGAAATAACTTTGTAGAGAAAATACCAATTTCACTGCTCCTTTATTTTTCACGCTGCCAGCCGCTGACGATTTTCAAAGAAAGAAGGGTTCATACCATTTGAACTCAGGTGAACTCACTTCGAGTATGATAGCTGGACTATGAACACACGAGCGACAAAACAAAATGTACGTCCTATATTATATCATGCTGGTAGATTACGAGATAATAGCGGTAACGATATTTATGGGCTTTAATTATCATGAGGGGTCTCGCTGCGTGCAAGAGCAGCGCTTATTCATCACTGCTGCGCACAGTTTGATTCCATTGTTTACTTTCCATCCTGTGTTTTTTCAACGTGTACGGACCTTCGTGTCACTTCAACAGCTAAGTCTAAAATGTCTGAAATGCCACAGATGATAAGGAATGCTGCAAATAAATAGGTAGTGCGAATGAACCCCTATATTATGCTTGACAAACAGGTCCCGTAAATAGGACCACAGCATCACATAGATATATTAAGAATTACAGGTGGAGGGAAGTACATGCTATGTCATTTGGAGAGACAGTCAGGCACAGCAACAATAACGCTGCAGTATTTTTGAAGTGGCCACGGGAGGCATGTTGAGCGTTTATTCTGTTTGAAGAAATAAAACCCCCGAAAGCCATATTCCGTTGTGGAAACGAGCACAGGGCTATTATGCCTTTGAGCCCACTTCTATAACATGCTCCCACGGCAGGCTGCGACAAGCTCTTTCTATGAGACATTTCAGTAGTTACGTTGCTTTCCCGTTCGCGGTGCCCTACCAGGCCGCAATAGTATTATGATTTATCCCAGGAGAACTATCAAGCAGAGCGAAGCCACGTTATTTTTGCTTCCACTAGAGACGTGAGTGTCCTTTTTCTTTTTTGATCTCTTTCTACTGGCATTATTAAATGTAATAAGTTATACAGGGTACACCCGCTTCATGCAAAAAATATTGCTTTAAATACGTTCCCCTTCCCCCTCTCCCCCCAACAAAAACAGCGCTTTGCGTTAGACACTTTAGAGCTATACGGAAGCCCAAATAGCACGTTGGTCGTAGTGCTGATTGCATTCATTCTTGCGGTTAATGTTGTATGTACCACAGGGATTAGTGTTTCTTTCTTCGCATTTTCCTTGCTTTATTTACCTCGATTTACCTTTTTACCTTTTTCACCCAAGTGCGAGACTCTGAAGGAAGTTAGAAAGGTATGGGAAAGGGATTCTTATAAAACACATTGTTGGGCTAGTTGGTGCATTGAATATAAAAAAAAACAGCAAAAAAAAACACGCACACAGGAAACATACAAGAGCAGCCTCTTTCCTGTGGTCTTGTATGTTCCAGCCTCTTTCCTGTCTTCTTGTACGTTTCCTGTGTGCATCTTTCTTTTCATTGCTGGCTTTTCTTAATGCAATACAGGAAAGGGCTCCATCGCAATCAATGCGCTTTTTCCTCTGGCGTAGAAGGTTATGTTCATGTTCGGTCACTTGCGGCCCGTTCCATTACTAATAACTTTAAAATAATCGATGAACATTCAGAAGTTGTGATGCGCACTTCGCATGGTTAATGAAGGCCTGCTGTATCTGACGCATATCGAAGTGATATCAGATGAGCTAAAAGTGCTGAAGCATACAACTACAAAACACGTCTCGCATCAAGAGTCGTGGCCTTATAATACCACCCAGCTGGGAATCCAGCAACACAGCAATCGAGCAAACATATTTTATGCGAAGCATATTACGAGGGCTCAACCCAGCTCCTCAGGCGCGGCGGTGACCATGAAATCACGTGACACCGTGACGTCACGACAGAGGAGAAGTGGCTTTGGCTCAACTCTTGCAAGACGGGCTGGGTGGGAATCGAACCAGGGTCTCCGGAGTGTGGGACGGAGACGCTACCACTGAGCCACGAGTACAACGCTTCAAAGCGGTACAAAAGCGCCTCTAGTGAATGCGGTGTTGCCTTAGAAACGCGCTGTTTCTAAGGCGTGCGTCTCTTGCTCAGGCGCACATTTCGTTGCCGCGCCGAACGCTGCTTTGCTCGACGCTCACCGCGTCCAATGCGGGGCGCGTAGTCGCTGCCCTGTAGCCCATTGTCTTACACCCCTTGGCGGGTCGACGGGAACGCTGTCGCGTTCCACTCTTGAAGGCGAAGAAGTAATGCATGAGTTGTTTCTTCGTCTAGCCGAACCAAATATAGCCAAGCAACAGCAGTTCACCAGGCTAAACAGTGGTTCAACAACTAAAATAAAGGCTAGTATGCTTCGCATCCTGGGCTTAACCTTACCTAAGCCACAGCCATTTTTTGTATTCCCAATAGGACTCCGTTTACTAACCAGGAGAATACACTATGCTCCCTTTCATGAAACAGTCAAATTCAAGTCGACGTTTGGGCCTTTATCAATGTCGGAGGCGCTCTCCACTGAGCTTTCGAAGTGACAAGCTTACTTTTTTTGTGCGTCCCATCTGGGGGAAAATCGTTAGTTGCCTTTTCCTGTCGTCTCGTCCAATCTTCGTGTTTCAGGGAGAAAGACGAAGATTAGATCTTTACATTTTTCCCTATCTTCTCTTCCTTTTACTTCCGTTTTTTTTTATCCAGGCAGCAAGGGTTAAGCTTGTGAGCAACAACCAAGCCTGGTTGTACACATTTGATTGTGGCAGAAACTTGTAGTTGGCGTTCGCGGGATGTTCTCACAAGACCTACGGAATCCCCTTGTTAGGCTCCACTGTCCACGCTGGACGCGAGACGTCTGATTTTCTGCGACATGATGCCCATAACGCTATCCCGCTAATAATGCCACTAATTGTTGTGGCCTCCGGTGATTCGGCCTCGGAGGTGTGCTTCCGCTAAACTTGTCGCTCACATTGCCGCCGTAGATGCTTCCACATCTTTTAGCACCTCCTAAGCACACAATAACAGACACCTGTAACTTATCACTACACAAATCAGAAGCCACAGAATACAGCTTTTCCCTCTGCCTACTTTATTTGCTGTGCGTCATCGGCCAGAAGTACTAGCCGACGCACGCTGTTCAGTAACTATCTACGTTCTACTGAGCGCAACGCCATGTTTGCTTCATGATGCGGAGAAGTGGCGAACTACGCCGCAGTCAGGTCGGTCGGCCCACGTGCTCCTCTACCAACTATATTGTTATGGTTCCTATACCATATACCGTCGTATATACGTAAATAAATACCATATACCCGCCTCGTTCATACAGGCCTCAAATGTTGCGTAGCGTCACCATCCCCATACCGGTTTTCGTCAGGGAAGAGGGTTTCTGATTCATTTTATCCTCGAAAACGCGTCGCCGACGACGTAAAGTGGACCTCTACGTTTTGATAACGGAGCCCCATCACTACATAATGAACCAATAAGAAATTAAGAAGCCGTGGCTATATAAGGCCATTGTACAAAGTTGAAGCTGGCGATAGCAGCGGCTGCTGCTTTCTTTACACCTGCTTTCCACATGTGGCACATCGAATACTGATCTGCGCGTATCGGTGGTTTATTTAACAGACTAAACAATACTTAGCAATTATTAATCAGATTGAATGCATAATCTAGGTCATCCTTAAATTTAGGCGAGCATGGGACCGATTAGTCAACACTCTACTAAACCATGCTGCTGTCGACGTCACCACCGCCGTCGCCTATGCGCACACTGCTCCATCACGCCTGCTGTACGTTTTAACACGAACGTGTTAAGCGCCCCATGTCGCAGAAATTCCGGCGTTGGCATCCCGCGTCCGCTGTCAGTGTTCTGCGTCGACCATCAATACAGCAAAAATGATTCCGAACCATGCAAACGCAACCACGCATGCCCGAACGCGCAGACCCTCCGTTATGTGCAAAGAAGTTGCTGAACTAACTGTATCTTTCAAAGTAAAATATGCCAGAATAATTCGGAGGACGCTTAAGCTTCGCCTTTAAGAGGAGAACACGATATAATTCAAAGATACCTGAGTGCTTCTCATGCTTCCCAGCAACTATAGCTGATCTAACCGTAACGTTTACCGGCAAAGGCTGGCGGTGAACGCTATACACGAAGGTGAACTTCGTGGTTCCTTTCTTTGGTGGTGGGCAAGGAACCGAGGGGGCCGCGCCGCTCCTACTAAGACAGATCTCAAACGGCAACTGGAAAATGCGATCGTGTTAAAAGGGGTTTGCGTTGGAGTTTCAGTGTAACAAAATGAAGTTTTATCCTATATTCAAATTACAATCAGACGTTATCACCTCTGTAGGTTGTGTATACGTCGTGCTTTAAGATTTTCCTGACGCATTTCGCTTTGAGAAATTGAATTAGTTCAGTAACTTGTTACGCTACACGGAGGGCCTGCGTGGTTTGGTATGCGTGCTTCGGAATGATTACTCCCGACACGATGGACACGGGGACCCTAACGCTATCGCGTTGAAATAATAAAGTACGACTTACAAACAGCCTACAGACATGATAGCGTCGGACTGTAATTTGAATATACGAGAAAATATAATTCTGTTACGCGGCTACTAAAAAAAAAACGTTTTCCAGCGTGTCTACCAAACGTAAACCGGCCACGGCGTCCGAGATTTGCGCCCCAGCGCGCTCAAATCTTGGACGCAGAGACTGGTTTATGTATGGTAGAAACTCTGTAGAAGTTTTCTTTCTTTTTTTAGTTCGGCCGGCGTGCGCGAATCTCGGGTGATACGGAGCAGCGCGCCCGATTCCTTGCAACACCTTCAGATGGCGCTCGGCTCCGCCGCATCGCGGCCGACGCAACAGATCGCGTTTATACTAGAAAGCTCGCCTCCATGCATAACGTTCGCCGCCAACGTTTCCCTGTAAACATTGTGGTTACATAAGCTGCAGTTGCCGGGAAGCGTGAGAATCCGTCGGGAATCTTTGAATGCTATCGCGTTCCACTCTTAAAAGCGAAGCTTAAGCGTCCTCCAAATTGTCTTTAACGTGACGGGGAGGCGACGAATGTTTGGTTTCGGTCAAGGTGCTATAGTAAAAAATTGTAAGTTATTAGGAAGCCCCCAGAGACTCGAAGTGTGTTTAGCTGCAAAAGCGAGGATGTCAAGTGGACGCACAGGCACGCTCCGCTCAATCGTCTCTGCCAGAGCCAGGCCGGTGTTCTGGCTTCCACTGCTGGCATGAGCCAACGGTGTTGCATGAGCGTTGTGAGTGCGCACGCATTAGTGTTCCTGTCGAGCAGCTGTGCGCATATACAACTTCGGGGTGAATGTCAAGCTAAAATAATAGGTAGTGAGGAGCAGTGGGAGGCTGCCGTGGGCAGCTGCAGGCTCCACATCCAGGATACCATCTTGGTGTGGGTTGAGAGGGCTGTGGAGGACTACTGTGCGTAGCACCCTTCTCCCTTTTATCCCGCTGCCCCTTTCTTTCATAAGGAAAAATAAAGTTTTCACCACCATCACCACTTCCATCAAATTTATGCAGTTCTTTAGGTGGACGCTGACCAACACCGACGATTCTCCTTTGCTCCGGTCTCGGCCACAATTTTTATTTCTTGATGCGAGCGCCATCGAGAGCGGCAGCTGCAAAGCACCTGTGACGCGCCTTTAGCGCAACGGTCAACGTTGCTATTGCTGATCGCCTTCGGTTGGGACTGACAATTTTTTGGCTGCGTTCGGTTTAGTACAAATATCCCCGTACAAAGGGAAGTTTATTGATGTACTAATAACGATAATAGCATAGTTGACCGTAACTTGGGAAACCGTGTACACTAATACTTATGAGCAAAACAATCAATCGTTCTGTCCGTCCGCACGCAGTCACTTAGCATCAGAAGTTTGGATCGCTCAAGAGCAAAAAACGCAAGAAAATAAACAAATGAGATACACACGCACATACAAAACACACAAAAAAAAAGATGGCTGTGGCTTAGGTAAGGTTAAGCCCAGGATGCGAAGCATACTAGCCTTTATTTTAGTTGTTGAACCACTGTTTAGCCTGGTGAACTGCTGTTGCTTGGCTATATTTGGTTCGGCTAGACGAAGAAACAACTCATGCATTACTGCTTCGCCTTCAAGAGTGGAACGGGGGAACGCTGCGTTCGCCGAAGAGTGCGGACGTGCCTCACATGCGCTCCGTGATTTTGGGGTCCTTTGACCCGGTTAATCCCATCGGACTACCGAAATTCTGGTCGGAATCGACGTCGGAAGTGAAGAGGACCACGAGGATACCAATTTCAAGCCGGTGGGTCCTTTTTTCGGATTTTATCGGCATTTGAAGTTCCCACGTGGTCGGCAGGGCGTTACGTACGGGGCTCCGCGGCCTTCCCGGCTTCGGCCCGCGGTGAAGACGCATCGGAGCGATGTCCCGAACGAGCAATCCGAGCTACGACCAACCCGTGACCTTAAGACCGACAAGATTTTCGGCTGAATCCCAGGAAAACATGGAAGAAGACTTCCACGACACCATCGAAGTGGCCCACATGCAGCAAGACCGAGACGGCCTCGCTGCAGCAGGGATCCAAGCCCCGGGAAGCAGCACCTCAACGATCCAACGCTCACAAGTAAGCGGAATCGACAGAGAAAAAGAAGACGACTGGATAGTCGCCATGTCGAAGAAACAACGGAAACGCCAAGACGGCGGCGGCAAGCAGCAAGTCTTGGCGGGAAACGGCCTAGATTGCGCGCCTTTTTCAGGGGCGACGAAGAACGCAGCTGGCGCGCCAGCCGCGGCGGAGAAGAAGGAGAGGGAGGGAGCGCCGAGGCGACGCCTGCCTCCGCTCCCCAGAGACGACTTTAAAATCGTCCTCCGGCCGAGAGGACTCGCAGTCAGAGACTTGCACCAACACCACGTGGCGCGGGCGGTAGTCGCGGCTACCGAGCGGGGATGTAAGGAAGAAGACCTGATCATCCGGCTGCGCATTGGATCGAACATCATAATTGTGAGCACCAGCAACGAAGAAGCGGCCAAGAAGATTATGCGCATCAAGCAGCTGAGCTTCGGAGGCAAGAACTACGCCGTAAACGCACACGTAGCGGCGCCGGACGGCACGCTACGCGGGGTGATCCACGGAGTGGATCCGGAGACTTCGCCCGAGGAACTCAAGGCAAGCCTCAGAGTTCGCACGCAAGGCGTGAAGATCCTAACAGCCAGAATGCTCGGGAGATCCAGCACGGCCATCATCACCTTCGACGGCCCCACCCTCCCGAAGCAAGTTCTCTACCACAGCGGAGAATTTTGGTGCTACCCGTACCGGCCCACGAGGCAGGTATGCTACACCTGCGGCCAACAGGGGCACCGAATGGACGTCTGTCCGAATCCGGAGACTAGGGCCTGCAGACAGTGCGGTCTCCAGAACCCGGCGGCAGACCACCCATGCACACCCAAATGCCTGCTGTGTGGCGGCGACCACGTGGCGGGCACGAGAGACTGCAAACAGCGACTCAAGTCGGCGAGCGAGCTGCGGTGGGGCCCCCTGCAGCAGCAACGCCGTAGCCGGGGCCGCAGCCGGGGAAGAACACCAAGATGGTTCCGTGACGAGAGTCAGGAGTCGGGCCGGAGCAGCCGCGGGGGCAGCCGGAACCGGAGCCAGAGCCGGGGATCCGAAAAGGACGAGTCCTTCCCACCCCTGGGCGGCAACGACAAGCAACAGCAGAAGCAGACGCAAGGGCAGAGACAGCAAAAGAAGAAGAGCGGTGGCGTTAAGGTGAGCTGGGGAGACGGCCCTCCCAAATCACTCTTTGCTCCGCACTCGAACACAAACAACACACAAACCGCACGCGAGAAACAGCTAGCGGAGGAAAATACGACACTTAAACGTGAACTTGAGCAGCTTAGGAAGCAGCTAAGCGAGGTTATCAGAGAACTACGTGAATCGAGGACAGGCTATGCCCCGCCTAGGACTCTGACCCCACCGCCTAGGGCGATGGAGACGGGGCAACAACACCACGAGGGAGGGACCTCCAACGATGACCTTAAAACCTTCATGATGAACATGCAGAGGCAGATGCAAGAGCAGATGCAGCAGTTAAAAAGCGAAATGCAGCAGGGACAACAAAAGTTTGCTCTGTTAGAACAGAATGTCAGGACGCACATCAAGAGCCAAAACACACAGAGAATAACCAATGATGCTAGAGACAGATTACTTAACGAACGCAGGTTCGGCACAGAAACCCCCAACGCAAATAATGGTAACCCATCATGGCAGAACGCCTCCAACAATTAGAGATGTGGCAGTGGAACTGCAGGGGGTACAGGCAAAAACAAGGCCTCCTGCAGCAATTCATCTATGCCAGAGGAACCCCACCAGACGTAATTATGCTACAGGAAACAAACTGCACCCCTACGCTTAGGGGCTACACGTGTCAGGAAAATGGCCGTACGGCAACTCTCATTAGCAAACAAGTAGTAGCCATAGCACATAACGAAATAAAGGACACCCGGATCGAACACGTGATCACGGAGATAATCCCCAAAAAGAAAGCACGATCTAAAAGCACTTATATTATAAACCTATACAGCCCGCCCAGACAGAAAGATGGGGACTTTATTAGGCTCTTTACGGAGGCGAAAAAGTTCGCGGGGAACAACACCCTAGTAATAGCAGGTGATTTCAACGCCAAGAGCCCGAGGTGGGGCTACAATAAAGACGACAAGAAGGGACGTGGCATTTGCGCTGCAGCAGAACAGGCAGAGTGCGAATTGCTAACCGACGAACACCACCCAACTAGACAGGGGAACAGCGTCAGTTCAGACACGTGCCCTGACTTAACCTTCGTAAGGGGCGCCAGACAAGCAGAATGGGAGAACCTGCTCGAGAACCTTGGAAGCGACCACCACATAATAAGGATCAGCACAACCGCAAACAATATCAAGCGGAAAATAGGCAAGGTCCGCCTAACGGACTGGGACGCCTTCAGAGCACACTGCAAGCAGATCAAGGGCGACATTGTATCTGCGGAGGAGTGGAGCCAGCAACTCAGACAGATCCAAGAACTCTATACTAAAGAGGTGGATAGAACCGAACAAACTCCGGAGGTGGACAAGCGGCTCCTCAAGCTATGGGAGGCGAGACGCGGCCTCACCAAGCATTGGAAAAGACAGAAGTTCAATAGGAAGCTAAAGATTAAAATAGCCGAAATAACTAAACAAGCGGAGGAGTATGCAACGCAGCTGGCTAGGCAAGGATGGCAGCAATTCAGCAACGCGCTGAACGGCACCCTCAGCACGGCCAGGACGTGGCAGATCCTCAAGTCCCTCATGGACCCGAGCAAGAACAAATCAGAAAGCGGCAAATCGATTCAGAGGCTGGTGCACCAGTACACGGGCACGGACGAACAGCTACTCGAGGAAGTCCGGGTCAAATGCTACGGCAGAGACCAGGTCGAAAGCTACCAAGAAGAGTACCAGGGCGAAGAGAATCCCACCATGGATCGGCCCATAACGAGAGAGGAAGTCGTCGAGGCGATCAGGTCGGCAACAAAAAACACAGCAGCGGGGGCGGACAGAATCAAGAACTCGCTCATAAGAAACCTCAGCGATGGCGCCATAGATCAGCTCACAGCCTACTTCAACAAGCTCTGGCACGAAGGAAAAGTGCCGGCCGAGTGGAAACACGCGGTAGTGGTAATGATCCCGAAGCCAGGCAAGAAACTCCAGGTCGAGAACCTCAGGCCGATCTCCCTCACGTCGTGCCTGGGCAAGATGTACGAGAAAGTAATCACAAAAAGGATCCAGTCGCACCTAGAGAGGAACCAACTGTACCCAGACAGCATGTACGGGTTCAGAGCCCACCTGTCTACGCAGGACGTACTACTCCAACTCAAGGAGGAAGTACTCGAGAAAATGCCGAGAAGTGGCGAAAACGTTGTCATGGCCCTCGACATAAAGGGAGCCTTCGACAACGTGAGCCACGCCGCCATCATGGAAGGCATCAACAACACCAACTGCGGGAGAAGAACCCACGACTACATCAGGGCCTTCCTGAGCGACAGAACAGCGACCGTGGGACTAGGCGAGCTGAGAAGCGACGTCTTCACCACGCCTTGCAAAGGAACACCCCAAGGCTCCGTGATATCGCCCGTCCTGTTCAATATGGCGATGATCGGGCTAGCAAGACGCCTCAAGGAAATCCCGGGCATCCAACACGCGATGTATGCCGACGACATCACGGTGTGGGTCACCCAAGGATCGTTAGGGGAGAAGCAGGACAGACTACAAGGAGCTGCGACCTGCGTAGAGACCTACGTCAGGGAGAGAGGCCTCAGATGTTCGACGGAGAAGTCGGAAATCATCAGAATCGGAAGAAATCCTACCAAAGCCTCGCTGGAAGTAGTTCTAGAGGGGCAATTGATCCCAGAGCAGAACATGGTACGAATCCTAGGCATGTGGCTGCAGAGCAGCCGAAAATGCAGCCATACCATCAGCCTGCTGAGAAGAGCCGCGGAGCAGGTTGGCAGAATGATCAGTAGAGTCTCTCAGAGAAGGTACGGGATGAAAGAAGAAGATACCCTCAAACTCGTCAACAGCCTAATCGTTAGCAGAGTTATGTACTCCTTGCCCTACCACGCAACAACAAAGGCGGAGCGAGAGCAAGCCGACTGTATTCTCAGGAAGGCATACAAGATTGCTCTACACCTGCCCAGAAACGCATCAAACGAGAAGCTACTCCAACTCGGAATCAGCAATACCTTCGATGAGCTTGCCGAGGCTCAATTGGGGGCACAACTCATCAGACTCAGAGGCTCCTCTACGGGAAGGGCGCTCCTGAGAAGGTTGGGTCGGAACACGTGCGGACTGGTAGACAGATACGCGGACGTACCGGACGACCTTAGAAAGACCTTTAATGTAGGACCCCTGCCTAAAAACATGGATCCTAACCTACACGAGGACAGACGAACAGCAAGGGCCGAGCAGCTAGAAAGGAGGCTAGGCCGGTCAGAGAACACAGTCTATACGGACGCCTCCATGTACGTACATGCAGGGAAGCGCTTAGCCGCTACGGTGGTAGCTAATAGCACAGGAGACATGGCCACATGCGCCTCAGTGGAGGTCGTGGGCATAACGGAGGCCGAGGAAATTGCCGTCGCGCTGGCGGTAGCAGAAGGCTATAGGAAAGGCCGATCCCTAAACATCTTAACAGACTCGAAAGACACGTGTAAAAACTATACGAAGGGCAGAATTAGCGGCATGGCCCTCAGAATAATCAGTGGGGCAGCAGCCTCTGCTGAGCAGACACCCATACAACACATAATCTGGGTCCCAGGCCACGCAGGCGTAGCGGGGAACGAAAGAGCAGACAGCCTAGCTCGAGGGCTTACATACCGAGCAGGCATGTCAGATGTTCTGGAGCTTCAGCTACTAGCATGCGAGGGGGGATACACAGAGACATTACAACTATACAGGGGGACTAGATTCAAGTACCCACCACCACACAAAGCCCTCACGAGGGAGGAAGCAGTCGGCTGGCGTAGGCTACAAACAAACTCCTTCCCCAACTTGTACATCTATAACAAGATGTCACCAACACAATACAGAGCAAACTGCCCCTGGTGCGGCGACACACCCACACTATACCACATCACATGGGAGTGCGAACGAAATAAAGCATTCCACCAACACGAATTCCCGAGTGCGGAGCAATGGGAGAGCCGGCTCACCAGCAGCGAGCTCGCGGCCCAAAGGGCCTTAGTGCGGCACGCTGCTGATGCAGCGCGACTCAGTGGAGCCCTGGACTAGGGGCCCAACCTTGCTGAAGAGAAGCCTCAAGTCGCCGGCGCCAAGAAAGACGACGGAGGCTTCGAATCCGCGAATCTCTTAAACGATCTCATTAAAAGTTTTCTACTACTACTACTAAGAGTGGAACGCGACAGCGTTCCCGTCGACCCGCCAAGGGGTGCAAGACAATGGGCTACAGGGCAGCGACTACGCGCCCCGCATTGGACGCGGTGAGCGTCGAGCAAAGCAGCGTTTGGCGCGGCAACGAAATGTGCGCCTGAGCAAGAGACGCACGCCTTAGAAACAGCTCGTTTCTAAGGCAACGCCGCATTCACTAGAGGCGCTTTTGTACCGCTTTGAAGCATCGTAATCGTGGCTCAGTGGTAGCGTCTCCGTCCCACACTCCGGAGACCCTGGTTCGATTCCCACCAAGCCCGTCTTGCAAGAGTTGAGCCAAAGCCACTTCTCCTCTGTCGTGACGTCACGGTGTCACGTGGTTTCATGGCGACACCGCCGCGCCTGAGGAGCTGGGTTGAGCTCTCGTAATATGCTTCGCATAAAAGTTCTCAAATTTACTCTGTCTACTTATAGCGGACACACGTAAGGCCTCCTTAATTTTCCAACTGTTCATAAGGCGTACACATGCCGATTAAGTGCTTGCGAACGAAATTCTGCCATGTAGAACCTCTCCTATGGTACACTGAACACCACGCACAGTCACTCCCGGCATATACCCCAATTTGGTTTAAGTATATTGACCTTGGTTCAAGTATATTGGTTCAAAGAGGGACAAGTCTTTAATAAAAATCAATGCTCCCGCGAATTCCTTTTCGTGCGTGTGTTGTTTAATTTAGAGATGACGAAATCAGTCAATTATCGGGAGGAAACTGTGTATTCGCTGGACATCATTAGCCGGCGGCGGTGTGTGGGTGATTCATATGAGTAATAATGAAGCACTTCTCTCTTATGTCGTTTGTCTCCCTCGATGTGCCGCTAATAGCTGTAGTTTATTGCGATGGCAACTGTATAGACACTCCAGGCGCATTTCCGCCGTCGTCTTCGGTGTCGGCGTTGCCCTGTGGTTTTGTATAAAGTCGAAGTGCGATAAAATCGTTGCCGAGGTCCGTGTGCTGCATGTGCGAGCGAAAGCTTGCGAGAGTGAGCCGGCGGACGCGGCTCGTACAGCGAACGCGCGTGGCATCACGGCATCACTATAGCATCACTATACGCCGATAATCGACAGTGGCGATTATTGCAATCGCCCGGGACCAACCTATACAAACACACATTAAGGTGAAAGTGTTGAAAGCGCACATTAGGCACTTTGCCCGTGCCAGTTGCCATCATCTGGCAACACTACCGTTAGAAAGGCCGCAGGCATCATTTTGTACTACGATTTCAGATTATTGCACACGCCTTCCATCTCGCTTCACCCTCGCAACTAAGCCATCGATTCCTTTCCTCCATGGCGCTTGGCTCGTCCTGCAGTGCACCTCACCGTACCAGGAATCGGGAAAAAATCTGGGCTGTCATCACCTGCTCGTAAACAGCTATAGCTTTGCTTCTTTTGCACGAGAGGTGCATCGATCACGTACACATTTATACTGATGGATCAGCAACTCTTCTGTGTTCTTCTGAAGAGGTGGTTTTCCTAGCGAAAGCTACCACCATCAATTTCAAGACGTGTCACCCAACGACGCCGACAGCTGCGGAACTTGCATGTCTTCGCGCTGCACTTCGTCTCGTCAGCCAAGAGCAACCTAGAAGATGGTCAATATTCACTGATTCGAAGACAGCACTGCAGTCCTTGCTATCAGTGCTGTGGCGTGGACCACACAAACAACGGGTATTCGAGATTAGAGAACTAATCCATACCTTGACTGAGAAATCAGAAAGGACACCACGTGATATTTCGGCGGATTCCAAGTCACTGCGGCGTCATAGGGACCGCACATGCCGATAACGCTGCTCGGTCGGCTCTTCAAGGCGACTAAGAGGAGCCGATTCCGTTATCAAGGAAAGATAGAAAACTTCAAATGCTCACCCGTGATGCCACGTTCTTCTTGTGGAACGCAGGAAGCTTTCGAAACAACCGGCTGCACAACCTAGACTCCTCTCTACGCCTTTGCATTTCAGCTGGACTCTGTCGTCGCGAAGCTACCCCGCTTTGTCGAATACGGGTAGGGATGGCCTTGACTAAGTCTTTTGCAAGCGGATGGGCCGATGACGCCTCGTGTGATGACTGTGCTAGCGAGGGGACTCTTCAACACCTTCTCTGTGACTGTTCTCGCCACAATTTACAGAGACGATCGCGACCAATCACGATAGTGCGCTTTGACCAAATCCTTTTAACAGAGGAACTTATTTTAGAATGCCCACATCAGAAACCATCCCAGCGGAGGGCGACGATGGCACTGTTTCAGTTTTTAAGGGCAACAGAGTTGTTGGTGCGGCTGCAGCCTGCACTGATGTTTATAGTGCTGCAAGTGCTACTGTGGTGTGCGATGGCGGTATGGGATGACAATGGCCGACTGTGATTGTATGTCTATGCTCCTTTCTTTCTTTATCTCTACTTTGCTTTCACTTTACTTCGCCCTCCCTTCTCTGCCCAGCGTAGGGTAGCGAACCGGATCTTCCGATCTGGTTAATCTCCCTGCCTTTCCCCTTTCTTCTGTCTATCGCTCTCTTCATGTATTTTTCTTAAGGCGTAATGGGCATGCCTTTTAACTGAAAACTTAGAAATATACTTTCCGCCAGTAAAACAACTTAAAAAGGTACTTTGTGTTCCGGCGCAGTAGACTGATAAGGCCCATTGAAGGAAGTTTCTTGGGGCCGCACTCTCGGTGCAGTTATCGCGCGAGTGACGCATTCTTTACGCACGGCTTGCGCGCGGAGGCTTAATTATGCGCGAGTGACTTTGAAAATTCTAAAGGAAGAGAAATGCAGCGCCGAAACTGACTCTCGGTGGAGCTGACCTCAACACTGGTTCACGGGGAAGGGGTGTGGGGAGAAAAAGTATAGAGAGAGAGTGACTGGAAGAAGGCGTCATGTAAGGGCTTAATTAGAGGGCCTCCAGTGGCGTAGAGCGCGTTGGATTGCAAAACCGACAAAGCGAAGTCGACGCACCGTCGACGCTAGGCTCAATCGTCTTGGTGGCGGAACCAGGACAGTGCTCTGCATTCCACTGCCGCCATGGACGCCGTGTGCGCGCGCACTTTGAACGCGCCACAGCGTCCCTTCTGAGTGGCTGTGTGCATGCACTGCTCTGAGTGGAACGGGCGGTGAATGTCACGCTAACGCTCTCGAACGTTTCACCACGGGCACTCACCATGCGCCATCGAGCTGCGACGCCAGCAGCGCAACTGACGACGTTCCTCGTCACGGCAGCGTTGTGAGACGCCTAGTGGAGCCAGGGTGTAGTCAGGAATTCTGCGTATAGGAGGGAAGTCGTTCTGGGCAGCAGGAGTTCTCTTGCGTGCTACGTCGTGCCAACATGGGGCGTTCGCATATGTTTAAAACACCTTACAAGGGGTTCATGCGAACCGCTAACGTACAAACCACATGTAAGCGATCTTTCGACAAGCGAGACGATGGAGATGGCTGTCGCGTCCACTCCTTACCTACAATTCAAACTCCACGCGAGCGACAATTTTGGGCCAAGCCTTCTCGGTTTTGCCCGTATCAGGGCAGCAAATACGAACCCAAACTGGTGTGACACATGATCTAATAATTTAGATTGTCTTGGTTTCCCGTATAAAGCAGCATAACATATTTCTGAAGGTGCTGCAGCGGGTTTCTTTGCACATATTTATATTCGGTTGTTTTCTTGTTACGTGCAACACCCGGTAGTATGCCACTGATATACATGCTGTTCCCACTATTGGCTAGTAGTTCATAGTACTTGCGAGAGACGAGCGAAGAATTCTGGATTCCCAGAACCGAGTGATCGAACGACAAGAACGAGCGATCTGTTGACGCTACTGCCTGTTTCCTCGCGCGAAGCCGTCTCTCGTCGCTGCCTCGCAGAAAATTGCTCACCTTGGGTTCGGGCATAAATCTTTCTATCGTAGTCAGTGCTTCGCGTTTCGGGTGAAACTGTCAAATTCTTTGTTGCACGGTGCCATTGCAGAGCTTTTCTTCACGTCGCCTGCCTGGTTATATTACGCGTTTTTTCATTTACTGTCTTTTTTTTCATTCAGTACTTTGGCTCCCATTGAAACTAAGGTATAGACTTTATATGTTTCTCTGCTGAAACTTTATACAGTGTACACTATTTCGCTATACTTCTTCTGATCTTTGAGTCTGTGTTGTGTTAGTATGCCGTGGTGTGAGAAAAAAACAAAGAGAAAAAAAAGTATTGTTGTCCAAAGCATGCAGCTCGAGTTATTTTCACTGTTGCAGAATCAACCAGGTGAAACCTCGGGTAAAGTAAATTTTTTGGAAAAATTTGAGCGTGGCCTTTTTACGACGGGCTGGTAACAGGAACACACATATTACCGCTGAGGTTGATTACGTACGATACTTCACTGACTTTAACTTGTATCTTTCCAAAATTTTCGTCAATGCACCATATACAATGGTGCGACTTATACAAGGTGTTCAAAATTAAGCTTTATGGTTTACTTAAAATTAGGCAGGGGGAGGCACGCGAAGACCACCTGTGCAAATAGGATATGTGGCCAGGGGGATACTAAGTGAGATGATAATTATCTCGGTCCGCGGTCTGATCAACTTAAAATGAATAATTAGCTTTTTGTCGACTACAGTGTGTGGGCATGGTTGCATTGAAAGGTTAGAGGCAGTCGTGTTTCTACACAGTATCAGTTGGAAGAATTCTTCTAGCGTGCCTGTGCTCCGAGATATCCGACTCCAAATTTTGATCGTCGTTTCCATGATTACGCATGCAAGAGAGTTCGGACCGACCCGCCGTGGTTGCTCAATGGCTATGGTGTTGGGCTGCTGAGCACGAGGTCGCGGGATCGAATCCCAGCCACTGCGGCCGCATTTAGATGGGGGCGAAATGCAAAAACACCCGTGTACTTAGATTTAGGTGCACGTTAAAGAACCCCAGGTGGTCGAAATTTCCGCAGTCTTCCACTACGGCGTGCCTTAGAATCAGAAAGTGGTTTTGGCACCTAAAACCCTATAATTTAATTTCATTTCATTCATTTCATTTCATTTATTGATACTGTGAATCCCATCAGGGATTGTAACAGGAAGGGCTGTATGTGATACATAGGAAGATAGTATAAGGTGTTACTTACTAAATCTTATACAATAAAAAACTTGGGCATATAACATTTTGATTACGTGATTATACAAGAGAATAAATACAACGGAGAGGTTATGACAACAATAATTGCAGTTATAGAAACCAGTTACAGGGTCAGTATTGAGGTAATAACAGTCACGCAACAATCAAGGTTAGAATAATGCCAACAAGAAATGTATTGCATCATTGCCGTAGTTATAGTCAAGCCCAAACACCGTTCAAATAACAAGGCAACAAGGAACTACGTAAATAATGAGACGAATTATTACTGCAATGCGTATAGTTCGGATCGGCGCAAAGCTCTTCCCTCATGTGACGCGGCTGTTGCGTGCAGCGTTTAGTCTGACAACGGGGCGCACACATTGGAAAAGATGATAAATGTATCCCTTAACGGATAACGGAACACTGCCAGAAGTGTGAGTTTCCTTTTTTGGGCGACTTCGTGCTCAAAAAGACAAGAACTAATATTACAATGATGGTTTACGAGCACAATCGTCGGCCATCAAATCTTCTCAAACGAATCAAATGCCGTTCTCATTTCATACACATTTCATCGAACATTCCGATGTATTCGCTGTGGCTCGCACAAATTCTAGAATCTACCACAATATTCGTGAAGTGCGCGTGATCTGATTATGTAAGACTCTTGATATGTTTTAACGAGGTCTAAGGAACTTAAAATACTGTAGGCACGGCCTTGCGCCGGTTGGAAACTTGATGACAGGGATGGTTCGAACACTGGCAAAAAGCAAAATAACGACATGCTCCTCCTGCACCTCTTAAAGGTCACCGTCCCGATGCTCATACCAAGAACACACGAACTGTTAACCTGAAATCTAAAACAGCCCAGAACCAGGCACGAGATAAATGAAGTGCAATCTGGTAGCATTGGCATCAGCGGTAAACTTGGCCCACTTAGGGAATCGGGCGTTGATCGAAAGAGCACAAAACGTTGGTCAACAATGGGAACTAGCGCACTATGACGTTCGGGCGAGCTGGCGTTGGCGGCGGCTGGGGACAGTATGGCAGCATTACGAGGTCCTGGGGCGGCCGCAGAAGGGGAACACTCACTACAGCGGGGGACGACGGCGTAGGTCGTCGCTTTCAGTTGAGGCTGCGGCTGTTCGAAACGTAGTTCGGTATATCTCAGCGACTGCTGGATACCTCTCCCCGAACGATCTCGCCAATCGAAAGCGCCTGAGGCTGCGACGAAGAGAACATCTTGCGCTGTTCTTCGCACAGAACGGCTCTGATGGCCTCCCGTAGCTCCTCAGAGCCTGTATTGCTTCTGCTTTCCAGTTTGCCGTCAGCGTTCGACGGCTCTAATGCTTGGTGCACGTTCCCAGCGTCTTCTCCACTGTGACTTTTTGTAAAGTATGCGACGGCGTGTTGGTGTTGGAGCTCACGTCCGCGCTTACGTGCATCATCTGCACCGCAGGCTGCCTCGATTCGTATTATATCCGGTGTTTGTTCGCACTGTGGCCGGTACCGGCCAGTCGTCCAAGATTGTTGTCGTGGGCCGGCAACGATGACAATGACAGTACGACGACAATGGCCTAATGAGAACATTATTTTTAATATGACCCCCACATTTTGCAAGAGATCCCGACCGCGGTGATCTGATTTTGAGGTGGAAGAATGGCAAAAACGTCTGTGTCCGGTGCCTTAGGAGCGTGTTAAAGATCCTCTGGTGGTCAAGTCTAATACGTCGGTTCTCACTACAGCGTGTCTCATAATGAAATCGTGGTTCTGGCACTCAAGAACCTGGAACCCAGTATTTGGCAAGAGCTATTGGACAAGACAGTAGGCAGCAGCAGCAGTAGGAAATTCGAAAGAATAGGCAAAAAAAGCATCGCTTTAAATTTTGTGCATAAAACCATTGTAGATGATTGTCAATGTCAGCGATAACTTGCTTGTGTGACCTGCTACTTATCCCCATTTCACCCGTGAATCACGAAACCTTATGGGCACATCAGCAGACGCACGAAGGGACGATCTCACTGTGAACCACAATACCAAATGATATCACCATATAGCATGTCTTGTTGTAATCACATCAACCAATTTAAACTCAGTAGTATCCACCTTATCTCTACTACATTGGCTGAAGCTTCAATGACTTCAATTCTTGTTACCCATCTAGAGGTGTCTGTTAAGGGTGGTGTTCTATCAATTTAGTATACAGAATTTAAGGATACATTTCTCCTTTCGCCTTCGTACGTCGATTATAGGGGATTGGCCAAGATACGGAACATACTGGCATCACATGTACAGTGCCTAAGTTGTCCGTTCGGGCACATACACAGTGACCGAATTTGTCTACTAGACCAGAACACAGCCAGCAGGAAGTTGTGTTTTCGGCCACGTACCCACAGTTAGATGTGTGCTCGGAATGACAGCAGCCCGCTCACATCTAGTGCCCCAAGTTGACTCTCCTCCTATTAACGGCCAGAAGCATACTACACGTGAATGGGGGGGTGGAAGGTGGCAGAGCCAATTAAGTCTATGGTTTTAAAAATTAAACACCGAACAATTGTTGAACCGCCCTTCGCTTTCTCCCCATAACAAGTAGCTCCGCTCTGTCATTGCGGATATAATATAACCCATTCAATTTTTTCATTCACCGAAAAACTTAATAGTGTTCTACACTTTCGTTACTTTTAAAACTGCCGCTCACTAAGGTATAGCTTTGCCTATCTTAAGAATCGGGTTCAGGGCAACTGTTCGCTGCGTTATCCAAGTTAGCGAGACCCCCCAAAAATGGTTAATTTGCCTCGAAGCTGACAGAGTGCTGACAATTCTTGCTACCCGTACTCCGTGGTTGGATATCTGAGCCGTGACTGCAATGTCCGTGGCTAGCTAGTGCAAAGGACCATGAAGCTGACAGAGCACAAGGAAGCGCGCTCCAGCGAAGAAGTAATGCGAAACCATCAATGCCATACCCGGAATGCCTGTTATGGAGAGTGGAAGTGCAACGACTTGATGAGATGCGGTGACGAGAATGGAAGGAATGCTGCGTATATCAGCTCACTATGGAAATACTATATCCGGTCTCTCCGTGTTATACGTGATCCTCATTTCGCAACAATACAGAAATGTCAAACAGCGTATCGTGCGGTTACGGGAAAGGCCTAGTCGTTTAATTCTCAGAGAAAAGCAACGAACCCAATGTCTGTTGATCAACATGCTTCTGGGTTTCTGAATATAGAGGTCGGTTACGAGCAGCGTGTTGATGAGGAGATGTTATGTTGATGACGGAAGTAAGATGAAGTCGACACGAATGCTGGAATGAAGAAAGAGGAAGCCTGTAGGATCTCGTGTAATCTCTGCTTGCATAATGTTTTATTCGGGGCGCCTCACTCACTGCTCACTGCTTCACTTCACTTTTATTCGGGGCGCCTCACTTCTCACTGCTTTATGTAACGCATTACGTCAAGATAGCGGCTTAAACGAGGTGTAGTGCTCCGTTCTTGCCGAACGGAACACTCGGGACATAGAAAGATGGGAAAAATGGGTTGGTTAGCCGGGAAAGGTCTATCTGGTTTTCTGTACTATATTGGGGTATGGGTAAGGGCAGATAGAAAGATAAAGAAGGAAAACCGATAAAAATTTAGAGATACTTGGCTTGTGAGAAAACCTATCTAACCCCGCATGCTGGCGAGAGCACCAGGAAGAATGAAAATAATCGCAAATAAAATTGCAAGCAGCATTCTTTTGGTGGACACTCCCAGTTTTGGCAGCTAGAGCAGACACAGCCTTTTCTGCCAGTTTTGAAAGACCTATGCCTGGAATTTCTTCTGAGTACGTACCTGAGGCCGGTGGATCCATTGCGTGTTATCCTGAAAGACCGTTAATCACTTTCCACTCTAAGGCGTAGAAATCTGAACACGGCACTGAAACTCTATAAGCTCTCGCTGTAGCTCCCCGTGATCAAGGTAGATTACCAAGGGGCGCATTTGGTTCTGACTCGTTCGCACGTTTGTGAAAGCGAAGAAGCGCTTCAATAGTTTCGACAAGTGAACTTCCGGTAGAAAACGAAAGCCTAAAGCATCAGAAGTATGCACGTGTTAAATTTTGGCATCTTAAAGTGTTTTGCAATAGCGCTGAGGCGTAGGCAAAAATGACATAAATAGAGCAAGCGTGTAGAACGAGGGATATGTGTCTTTATATCATTGTTGTTTCCGCACTATTGTGTCTAACAATGTTAAACCTCTGGATGCGTTAATGCGCTTGCATGCAGCAATTAGTGTAGCAATTGTTTCAAGGTGCGAGCTACCGCAAATAAAGAGGAGCGTATGCTGACTGAATCCATGTCAGTTCAAATCATTGACACATCGAGACGCCTGCGGAAAATAATACCTGAGCTATGCCTTAATTGCCTTTATACCCCCAGATCAGGTAACTAGTCTCAAGAAAACCACTGAAATAACGCCCGAACTTTGTTGCCGAGGTCAAATGAAGAGTAGTAAAAGAGTGAAATATTACCGTGAAGACGGTAAATCGACCACAAACGGCAACCCGTTTGCTTGATGCCGGGAGTCTTGAAACTGGCGCACGTTGGACGATGACGTTGTATTTTTGGAACGTAAGTCTACGAAAGATCTACTTCAGCACCGATCCTCAGGGAAAAGCTCAAGCCGAAAGCATGGAGACCTCTAATTTCTCACACTGGAAAGAGCGTTTCGAGCAAACGATTGGTTGATGGAATGGCACGTAAAGTTCGGAAAGATGTTTTGGAAGGTGGAAGGAATTTACCACTCACGGCCTGTCTTGGCACGCCAGCCTACTTGAGAATTCCTTAGTGATTAGCGCCAGCAAGTTGTAAACGAAGTAAAATAGAAGATATTGTCATCCTGATTATCATATCCTACTGTTGGTGGCAATCACCATAGATAGCTCCTTGAAACAATACATGTTATTACACCATCCTTCTTTTTATTGTGCTTTCAATTTGTTTGCTTCTCATTATCATGGGCTACTGAGGAATTTCGCTCATAACCATGAGTGAAACCCATGAGAGGATAGCTTCAAATCTATTTTCTGCAGTTAAATATTCAGACCGGATATTTGCTTTCAGTCTTTGTTTACAACGCATACGAGACAACATAACTCTTTGGCTTTCAGTCTATTGTCTCGTTTGCCTTGCAATATGGGAACTTCATCTTTATCAGTCTTTTTAAAACCAATCTTTAATTGTTGCATTATTATTGCTTGATTGTTTACATAAGCTTCTCACCAAATAGACTATTTATATAGCCCTGAATGTTGATCAACAGTGATTCCAACAGTAGTCCCAGTGATTGTACCTCTGTTCTGCTTTAATAAATAAATCACAAAATTAGATATGTACAAATGATGTCGGCGCACACGTACGTCTAAAAAGTTCATACCTCTTAATTTAATAGCCCATGCTATCGAACAGCTTCTTTGATTTTTCGATATTTTTTATAGTCGTGCTACCCTGATTCTTAGGTCACGGGTATGGGCCACGAGTCATGAGCCCATTCCTTGACCAATCGACTAGAATATTTCCTATGGGCCACCATGACACAGAGTGTCTTACATGTATTTGCATATACGTGCCGCGCATCCATCTGCATAGGCCTCTCCTAACATTCTTTCCTGGTCGTATCATACATCGCCTTAGTCCTTACGCCAGCGCTGCGTGGACGTCTGACAGTCTGGATCCGCCTGATTTTGTGTTCGAGAAGTATGGACTCATTATGTGCCGTTAAATGTTCCACTGTTCCAATTATCATTACTGAATGTTCATATGAATATACAACACCCTCACGGTATGTGGCTGATATTATACCACGAATGTTGCAGCTGATAGGGCGCCGGCTTTTTTTTTAACCCGATATAAACGTGCTGCATGTAGAACATCTTAGAACTTGCGATCTGAACTTGGGTTTACTTAGAGCGCATCACCATCCCCTATGTGTATATGCATATTACAATCCTTAACCTCTTTTGCACTCACTGAATGCAGAAGCGCGCAAGCAATAGAAATTCACTCCGTCTTTATTTCAAGCTAAACGCGCAGTTATCATATTGGGTGTATGAGACCACATATAAAAGTACAGATACGCAAACGCATTGTAATCAAAATCCGCAGATACAAACATGGTGGTAGTTTGTACATTAGCTTACTCGAGATAGAGAAAATTGAAACCGCAAGAGGGTACTGTTATGACTACGACTTCGCGGTGTCATTGCTTTCAAGGAAATAAATATATTTTCCTTAGTTACAAAAATGTCTTGCGCTCAATTTGTTTGTAAGAGCAAATTCCAGCCACTCATAATGCTGGACATATTTGTTAAGCCGGCCGTCTATAGCAAAAAGCATATACGAAGAAAAAGATTTGTGTATTCGACCGCTGAAGGCCTAAACTATTCGTATTTTCTTTTCTCTCCTTATCTGTTCTTCCTTTTTCCCCCTCCCCAAGTGCGGTGTGGCCAACCAGGCACGTCCTTATTTAACATCCCTACCTTTGCCTCTTCGTTTCCCTTTCTCTTTGTCCAAGATATGGAGCAAAGCGCGATAGCAAATCCTCATCATTGCCATTCTTAACTTTTAGGATGTTCTCTTAGTGGTGGGTTCACATGACAATAAAAAAATGTCACATACCCTGAGATAAATGCGACCGACCTTTCTATTACCATAAAATCGGAAAATAAAGCAATCACTCAGAAAGCCAGACATGTCAATAGACAGTGACTGCATAAAGAAGCGGAAGTGTGGCAGCCAAGCACACGATGATGGAATAGAAAAATATGACGGTCCACACGAAAAAGAAAAGAAAATAACTACGAAAGACAGTAGGTGCTCCGAGTTTGTTGGTCCAAGACCGCAACCAATCAAGGCGAAGTGCTCTCTTCTCGTCGCGAAATCATGTCAATAGAAAAAAAAAGAAGTATTTCGCAACGGCTAACGGCTTCTTGTTCAACGCGTACAAAGAAGGATTCCTAATGTGCCCGCAAAGCTTTTGTTTCTGCAGATGACAATTTCTTTACTTCTGTCTGCCATGCAACCTACTTGTGTTCCTGTTGAGTCCTTACTCCGCGCTAACAAGAACTAAATTGGAAGACCAGTAATCAATGTTCCATCCACACTGTCATGCACTTCCTTTAGGGCTAACGATCACGGGCGCACAAAGGAGAAAATCTGCCAACAAGAACCTTGGTAACTTTCGTGAGCAAATCGATAATTGGGTCGCCTGCACTATTATGCCTTCCAGACGTGCCATCTCCCATATTTGGCCCTGTCACGTCTGTTTTTTCTTCCAACGAAGTACTTGAACCTCGGCTGGTGCCACTGTATTTCCTTAATATATATATATATTTATTGATTTTTATGCTTTTTCCGCTGCTTCGTATCTGTCACTGGGGTTCGTCTGCGGTTAAGTTGTACGTGTACAACAACACTAGACTTCTCTGGAAAAATACGCAAATGAAAATATGAAATATGAAGTGAAATGCCTGAGGTGTCGGGCAAGAGTTCTGGTAGTAATATTAGACTATGACCTCATGTGCTTGAGTGTATCTGTATGCCTGTGCTTTTAAGGGGAGGCACAGCAGAAGTTTGGTAATGGAATAGAGAGAGAGAGAGAGAGAGAGAGAGAGAGAGAGAGAGGGAGAGAGCGCAGAGTAAAGGAGGCCGAGCGAGATAATAATATTCCATGAGGTATGAATCAGGCATTGAGTTCTATAGTCTTAACATAAGTATGAATCCCGAAATACTTTGCCATGGTTTTGTGTTAGACTTCACTTTTACTACAAAAACGTAAAGTGTGCATATTTACCACATTTATGGCTCCGGAGAACGAAAGTGTAAATGGTAATTTAGGTCGTAATCATGTCGCTCACGTACGTAAAGACTACTTACAGCACATGACAAAGAAAGAAGGGTGATTATTGAAAAGTGGAGAGTACATTCGCCTACATTCCACGCTGCAGAGAATGGGATGGAGAGAAAGAAAGACCCTAGGAGAAGATAGGCGGAAGAAAATTAAAAAGAAAACAAGAAAAAAATTTAAGTCCTTGTTATATTATTTGCAGAGTAAGTGTCCTATGTGATGAAGGGAGGTTCTCTTGTAATGTTGACAGAGGCAAACGAAGCCGTTGCGAAACCAATTATCGCGCTATGAGGTAGCAAGATATGTGTTTGCTTTGAGTGCCTTCGATGCACTAGCGAAAAAAAAAAGAAGTTGTACCGCTCTTTGTTTCTGGCTTTTTTTCTGCGGGCTGCATCTTTTAGAGTGGGTATTAGCACGCGCAATAAAATATAAACGTGGGCTGGTAGTACTTGCAGGAAATTTCATTCACTACGCCGGTTTCAGAAGTCTGTGGAGTAGATTAATTGGCTACTACAGGTCGTACAGCGCGCTTTGTGGCAAATTATCCGGCTGCTTCAAGGAAACACAGTGCCAACCATTTTACATGTGAGTGTACAAAGCAAGACATGACTCTCCTTTCTCCAAGCAGGCTAAAATAATTTTAGTTGTGAGAATACAACTGCTATGTCACGAATACGGGGCAAGCAAAAATGACGAGAACGTGCCACACCGAGTGTGATCTTTTTCTTTGCGCTGTAAAATAAAAAAGATAAGGCTTTAACGATGCGCTCAAGGCTGGCGACTAAGACACTGATCAATGGACCGTGGAAGCAAGGTACTGAGTGTGCCATTTAGCTGCTTATGTAGATTTATTTATTTATTTATTTATTTATTTAGATGATACATTCAGCTGCCTATTGGCAGCCTAAGTAGGAGTGGTACATTTGATAAGAGAGATATTGGAAATCATTCCTGAAACATTCACATCACGTTAAACACTGCGAAATGGTGACGATTGAGCCGAACCTGCATAATTAGGGAAGCATTAAGAGAAAAAAAATTGAAGGTCTACCTCGTACTACAAAAAAAAAAAGAAGAAAAAAAACGGGCCGGGAAGAAACTATACCAATTAAATTTGTGAACTTGTGAACACATAAGTTGTGGAGAGTGGTACGGACTACACCCCCACGTTGTTTTTTCAACTTGCCTTTAGGTGGGCTATAGTGCTTTAGCTTGGCTATAGCTGCGCTTCCCATCCCTTGGAACTCATTGGGTAACTCCGAAATGGCGTCACTTACAGATATTGCGAAACTAATTTTCAAGCATACACCACGATGTGTATGCGTTTTTCTCGAATTTTTCTGGTGATAAGAATTTATCACTTCATTGCTCCTCAAGATACCTTAGCAGTCGTTTACTTATGCTTACTCTTCGTTAATGAAAAATATAAGGCTTCTAAAGCAGCAAATATTATACTTTGCGCTTCGACTACGAATACTCAGCGCTGTGAAACAATATTATTTTAATTCTCTTTAAGATGCACTGTTCCCTTTAGTTGTTAGTGCTTATGATATCGGACTATAGTGTTGCACTCTACAGAGTTCGAGAGAGTGGACGTTCATCATCCATCACAGAGTACAGCCGACGTACTTACGACACAGAGAGTGGTCATTTCTGTGGCCTCTACTCGTACAGTGTCTTATGCCTTAACAAGAATTTCGTCTTCCCTGATTCTTGTGCCTTTCTGCAGACGTATATAGATATACATAACCTGCACGCCTTGTCGTACCCGTTCGAGAAATGATCCTGCGTACGGGATTGTTTTGCCCGACAGCCAGGCACCTCTTCAAGTGGAGACAATGGAGTCGGTTGCCGTGCTCTTTCGTAGTCCGTTTTGCTCTAGTATACAGTTTTCCCCTTTTATTCTTTTCTCTCCGTATTTCTTGTATTGTTCGCTGCGCACAAAGCTCTGTCATCATGTTTTCGCTCTTACTTCCCTCTTGGCGCTGTCTGGTACTTTAGCAAATGCGTGCCGGAATGGTGGTGTACTGCGGAGCCAAAGTTCCGACGGCGTCCAGCATTCGCTCGCGTCTTCGACCGCAGCGTGAACATTGCGCTACCCATCAAGGTTCCATTTAAGTCACCGCATGAAATGTCGTCCAAATATTTCTCATTACTGAGACCCGTGTGACCTTGCGTCTTGATATCGCCGCAGATGTAAGGACGACGCGGTCAGGCTTACGTTAATTAAAATTTGTTAGTTGGCGAGTTTGTTGAAAACTAATGGACGCATTTTAGCACGACGAGAAAACAAAACACTGAAAAATAAAATGGAATAGAAAGGGACAGAGCACATTCTTAAATTCTTCGGCGGTTTATTTGTAGAGCGAAGTTGAAACATTAGACCAGATTCGCATGCGCGTTTGGTCACGTGAAATAAAACGAAGAGAAATAAGCAAAATAATTTACAGCTACGTGTCAAACAGTTGGAACTCGTTGCTTAAGATGAAATAGAAGTATCACTGATGCAGTTCGCACTGCTTTTATTTAAATATGATTAGCCAGCAACAACTTTCTTGCTAAGGTGTCTTTACTTTCGGCCAGTATCTTCGTTTCACGAAGCAGTCGCTCACAGTTGATCGCAATGCAATGCGTAGGTGAGTGCACATTACCTTCCTTCTTTAACGATAGTTCATACTCCCGTGCTCGCTCACTGACACATTGCTACTGTAATAAATACCATGAAAGAAAGAGAAAAAAAGACGCAGAGTCCAGTTTGATCAACTTAACAGGTATTTACACACGAGAGCGGCATTTCATCCACTACTCCAGTCGAGCATTTCGTGAAACGTGAACTGCTCAATTTCATCGAAGGAACTAGCCGTACTTGAGTAAATAGCTTGTGGCTGTGACGTCAGGTCACTGTCGGTACTCGTAATGAAGTAACCGTCAATTCTATAAATGATGTCACAGAAACCTATGTGCCCAAATTATTCAAAGTATCGTTCCAATGTTGCAAGGTCCATCCAATAAGAACGGAGCGATTTGCTCTCTCTCGTACGAAGCAGCATTACCGTATGCTGTAATATAACTCTAATAAAGAGTGAGCAGCACATGCCGTTGCCCTCGGCATGCATTGCTCTTGCAGATAGGCTTTATGTACATAACGTAAGTTTTTTTTTTGAAGCCAAGACACACGCCCTGCAAGTTGTCAGTAAGTGTAACGCAAAGCTATATATATATATATATATATATATATATATATATATATATATATATATATATATATATATATACATGTGTGTGTGTGTGTGTGTGTGTGTGTGCTTGTTTGTGTGTGTGTGTTGCCTGTAGTAGGAATGAGCCGGAGCTCATGAGAAAAGCTATATGCTGAATCTCTGTACAGAACTGGTGCATCGGCCACGCCGTCTTCAAACAACCATATCAGGGCTTGAGCCCGAGTGCGTCTGCGGTCCTGGTGCCGGGAGGGATGCATGTGTGTAATGTGTGAAATTTGTTGATGGAGTTGGTGGATTGTACGAGTAACCTTGCCATTAGATTCGATGTGTATGCCGAAGTTGCGCAAATGGTCCGCCTTTTGGAATGGGAAAGTAGAGAAGCCTGACGATTATATCAGGTGAAGGCGCTTTTTTTTAGCGTTTCCAGTGCACGAGAAGCAGTTCAGACTTATCGGTCACACATGCGACGCCCCCTGTCGTGATGTAAGCTTGAACAGCCACAGTAACAGCTTCGAGCTCTTATTGACTTTCCCCGTCTGGGCCTTAATATATCCAGTGTCACGTCGTTGGCATGTAGGGCGTATTGTACGTAAGGTATTTTGTGGAGATGTGGTGGGAACTTGAGCATGGCCACATTGAAGAGAGTTGGGGAGGGGATCCTCTGTGAAAGAATGCAGTATTCACAGTTGCCCCAGCTTACGTCTGACTTCTTGTAAAACAAACCAGGACACAAAAGAATGAAGTACAGGATCTGTTGCTTTTATATCCAATAAGACAACCCAATTCCCTGTTTTGAAGCTGAAGCAACATTTGAACCTCCTTAAGAACGATTTCTTCTGTGGCAATACATTTTTGATGCCACATTTGGTGCAGTTGCACCATGCAAGGAAATACGGTGGCACCGTTCAGTTAACTCTACTGATGCTCTAGAAGGATTGGCCAGCACCCTTTCACAGGAGTTCTCCCTCATAAATGCACAGGTATATACTATTGTCTCTTTTGCTGTCATTCCGATGACTCGGTGATCCTGTTCAGAGAAACAAAAAATATAAGCAGATCTAACTCACATGTTAGAATATCTGTAAAGCTTATGGAAACGATTTGTAAATAGGAATCGTGGCAGTAGCCGCGACTCAATTGACATCCGTGCATCTGTAACTTCAACGCGTATTAAACGTCGAAAGCACAGCGCATACGAAGTTACCGGCACTACGCGCACTCTGCAAACATCGCAGATCCCTGTGAAGATGAGGCCCGCGCGAGCGCATCCTTCAGCCATGTCGCACACCGCATTCAACACACACGAGCACCATCAACGCGTCCCTACGGCGTCCGCCAAAGGCGTCTACTATGGCGTCCGCGATTCGCGTGGCCAACGCCTCCTCTATTAACGCGACAGCGTTAAGGAGCTCGTGTCGCAGAAAAGCCGATGTCGGTGTCGGCGTCGATGGCGTTGGCCGTGAGCGATAAATCCCAGCAGGCACTTCATGAATAAAAAACAACTTGCAAGATGGGCTGGGTGGGAATCGAACCAGGGTCTCCGCAGTGTGAGACAGAGACGCTACCACTGAGCCACGAGTTTTGTTTTCAGTGCCAGTGCAATCACTCGCTCCCCAAAGGGAGCCGTTGGTGAGCATCCGGGCCGCGTTCCTCGCTCGCGCACGCGAGATTGAACCGCGTTAGCCGGCTCACCCTCACACGCTTCCACTCATATGGAGCCTCACGGCGATGGCGACGGCAGAAATGCGCCTGGAATGTCCATATAATTGCTATCCCAATAAAGTTCTGTACAACTGTTCTCCTTGTGTGCAACGTTTTGTAGCATAGCCGTTACGCGTCTACCGAGCAGTACAGCAAAACACAAAGAAGTCTGCCACGTGACCCTGCAGCGACTCCAGGTTACGCTGTCTCCAGGCTCGACCCATTTTGCTATGATGCTTCATGATCGGCTCACTTCACTATTGCGCTATCTCCAGCATTGGCTTCCTTTACTTGGCGAGAAAGCGAACGAACCGACGTGTCCAACAGCGGGAAAGACGGCATTAAAAGTTCTCTTTTATAAAGGGACTATGCCGCTGAAGACATAAGTTTGATGCATTGAGGATACTTAAGTACCGTTTGTTGTTTTTCTACAACAAACAACGCTGCGATTGAGCTTCGCTTGAGCAAAACATCTAATATCGAGAGAAGTGCTCATCGCACGTTTATCATGTTCTGTTCAGTGCCAAAATTTTTTTCTTGGAAATAACGTTTGTTTAATTAGTATTAGTCTGTTCTTGCTGCTGATTGCCCCAGTAGCCTCCTTATAACCATATAGCTTGATGCACTAAGTGCCGATCTTAGGATCAGTAAAGAATTGCGCTAAAGGACGTCTAAGTATCCCTCCATTTCCTTAACAACCTAATAAGGATTTTCGGAATATTGGCAGGCTTATTAACCCACCACATTAAAGAAATCTGCAGCTTTTATTACATTCCACCAAGTTCTTAAAGGGAGGAAGATTTAGAGCTTCTTTGTCGCAATTGTTGACTCCCCTCAGGACTGGCAGGGCTGTGGCATACAATTGTCAGAGTCGTAGTTGCATGAGTTTTTTTGGTTATTTCTCTTAGTGCACATCTGTCTCCTCTGCGACAACCAGGCAAAGTAAGACTTTTCCGATTTTACCTTTACCTAAGGACAATAAATTAAAGATATGTGTTGACAATGAAACAAATGTAACCACGTGACAGTATTTATTTGACTGCACCTGTATTGACACGCGTTTTAAATATTGCCTTTTCTCAGGGAACGTTTGAGACAACACCCTAAATCGGAAACTAATTACCACACAATGCTTGTCAAACACTGTATCTGTCTGGGGTTTATTTGGTACGTATAAATATCGTGCAAACAGCGTCCTATTAGCCAAGTGAGCTTCCCGTGTAACTTCACAGAAATTTCTCGCAGGAATGTTTAAGGAATCAATTGTGACTGAGCTTCTTTTTTCGTGAGACATGAAAAAAACCCAAAAACTTATTCCATGCAACCACGCGACAGTGACCCGTGTCCAGCGCAACATCGAGAAAGTCACGGACTTTCCTTATGGCAGTTGCCAGCCCACTCTGAAGCATATTCATCTTCCGATACAGATCAAGCACCACGCTCGAATTTTATGGCCTATCCGTAAACCAGGCGGCGAAACACCTGTTCAGCAGCACCAACAACCAAGGCGTTTTGAATATTTAGTAATCAGTCGTCTGACTGTGATTTTACGATATTGGCTGTAAAGCGCTGCGAATGTATGCGTGCTAATAACACCTAAAGGTGTATTGCGTCTGTGAAGCAAAAGAATAAGGAAATGAATAAAAACAAGCGCGTGAAAATACTAGTCAGAAGCAGCGGTGGTATGCAGATGGAACCCTGCATTCAATAGCACATCATGCTGGTGCTCTCTCGGGAGGCCTTTCAACAGTTTCTGGGCATGCTTATCCTCCTTGGAATCGATGCCGTATTTTATAGCTGGTCGTTGGACTGTCCTAATCAAGTCGATCTTTAGCGACTTCTTGCCTGTTGACAATGACCGATGCTACCATTAGTAGACAGCATGAATATATTTGTTTACCTCGAAGGCTAATGTGGAAACGTACCTTTGCAAGTTTAGGAGCACTTGGAGCAAAAAATGAAATATGCAGCCGCAACGCACACGCTGGACTCCACGTGAAGTGAAGCTTCAGTAAAGCGAATAATTAAATTTTATATAAGTAACGGTGATGCCTAAAGTTGTTATAATTTCATTTTATGTGACACGTAATTTCCCTGCAATGTTTATGTTTTTCCACCACAAAGGTTACAAGTGTATTATCGTGCTCTTTTATGTTTATGCACTACACCTCTCATGAGCTGTGCCGAAATGGAGACACCAAATCAGGTGGTTAAACAGTGTGAGACGCCTACTCAGTAATAGCACGAGGACCTTGTTGACGCGTGACGCTTGTCGAGAGAATAATGGTGATGGCGAGTGTATGGAGAAAAAATGTACGACACATATCTTGCTACAATAAAGTATTCTGTACCCCTTTCCTCACAGTGGCCCATATCCATTCTGGAGATTTGGTCACGACAGCGCACATGGATAGTGACACATACAAAAGGCTAAATCTAAGAAAGTCAAGTAAATAAAATAATCTGTGGAACATAATGCGCTATTCCACTAAGATGTTGGTGTGGTTGAGAGATATCTATTACGCCCCATTGTCGGTTCAGGTTTGATTTAGGAATATATATTTTATTACGCGAAGCAGAGGTGCGTTATTGGAAACGTGCTTTGTCGGTCGGCATGCAGAGGTTATGCAATCCTGTGTGCTAGTTCTAGCATTCGGCGCACATAAAACGTCCCTGATGTGCACACTTATCAGCCGACATAGCGACCGACCCAGCAGCATATAGCAGCTACTGCGGCATCAAACCTGGGAGCTAAGCAAAGAAAGCTTAGCGTTAAAAGACTATTATGGTGGGGGACAACCTAAGAATTACTATGTTATATGTAGTAAACGAGAATAAAGGGGGGTGACCGAGGAGCCTGATTTTTATTAGTCATATCATGAGAAGCCAACAAACACTGACACCAAGGACAACATAGGGGAAATTACTTGGGCTTAATAAATGAAATAAATAAACGATAAATTAATAGAAAATTAAAGTGGATGAAAAAACCACTTGCCAAGGTGGGAACCGAACCCTCAACCTTCGCATATGTAGATCATACAAGTGGAACGCAATTTGCATAGATCACAAGAAAGTTTATTTACCCGTTGGCAAGAACACAGTACATAACGTAACGGTTCGCTTATTAGCCTGAATTCAGGTGATTTCGCTCATTTAAAACAGCTGTTTTTTTCCGCACAGATGGACCTTTGTGTCACTATTTTGAGGGCGAAACCTTTACGGCTAGGGCAGATTTTAGGCGTTGTCTTATTATGGTTATTCAGCCATTGCTAACATTCTAGATGGAAAATATCAGCTTTTATTTTCCAAGGTATCAATCGTCACTTACAGCGCGTACATAGACGAGGGACAAAAAGGACGACGAAGACAAGCGTCGTCCTTTTTGTCCCTGGTCCATGTACGCGCTGTAAGTGACGATTGATACCATGGAATACCAACTAGCCCGTACCCAAACTTTGCTTCAGCTTATTTTACAAACAGCCAAGCACTTACATTGTCATAGCAAGGTCATTAAGCTGTGAGCTGACTCCTGTAGGCTCGCTTTTGCTTCAGAGGTGAATAGCACGTGCACTACGTCTTTGTGGGAGGTGCGTGTTCGTAACATTCAAGTCGCCGCTGACTATAGCAAAATGAATTTTGGTAGAGGGAAGAAAAAAAATATTCATCAGCCCTTCGACTCTGTGAAGAAGGTGGACCAGGGAAGCTGTTATGCGTTCTTCTAAAATGAAGAAATTGTATATATGTATGACTATGTATATGCAATTAAAGCATCAAGACAAAGACATAGCCGGCGCTCACGTTCCCAGTTTTGTTCGCGTGCCCGCTCGTCACGGGCACGCTGCGGATGCTCGTAAGGCATAGCTACGACGGGCCTTGGCGACGTCCCGGCGCCGGCGCTGACATTCCCGGTTCTGCTCACGTCGCCGTTCTTGACGGGCACGTGGCGGGTCTTCGTACGCCGGCCCACACGACTGGCTACACTCATCGGCGGACCCACGATCGGCCTTAGCGGCTTCCCGCCGCCGGCGCGCCCATTCTCGCGGTCGCTCCTGTAGTCGTTCTAGAAGGACACGCTGCCCCTCTTCCGCGCGCACGATACACGTCCGCCCCATCGAACCACTCAAGAACAACTGCCCATAAGGGCGTTAGACGGCATATACGTCGCTCTATAGACGAACACAAATTGGACGATACATACGTGTGCGTTTATTACGGCCTCTACACGGACAGGGCTGCTATAGCGGCGCGCCCCTAGTGATGCGGCGGCGAACGAACACCGCGCCGAGAACAAAGTGCCAGCAATAACTCGACTGGACACTTGCGACGAGCGCTCTAGGTTGAACAATGAGCCATCCATCATAGGTTTTAACGCTTATCCTAATGAATGAACAAGACTAGACTTTTCTTTACGCTAGCTACGGATACTAAATTTTTTCCTTGTCGACGCGACGGTGTACACGCATGGACGCAGAGAACGTACCGGGGTAGCCATATACAGCTTCGCTGTGAAAACTTGGGAGACGCTTATCTTCGCCTTTAAGAGTGGAACGTGATAGCGTTCAAAGATTCTTGACTGCTTCTCATGCTTCCCGGCAACTGCAGCTCGTGTAACCGCAATGTTTACCGGGAATCGCCGCCGGCGAATGCTATCCACGATAGGGAGCTTTCTGGTAGAAACACGGCCTCTTGCGTGGGCCGATTCCGGAGCTTGAGGTAGTGCAGAACCACGCCCAAAAATTACATCATTTTCAGGTTTCTGTTACTGTTTCGCCTTCTGATATGTAAATCTGAGAATATTTAACATAAAGGGCATGCGCTGCCGGTGTTTTGTTTCGTGACATTGGTTTGTGGGTTGTCCTTCTCAAGATTACGAGGAATGACATTGTCAAGAATATAAAACGCCGTATGAGCAACTTTAATGATTAAATGGTTTTGCAATATAACCTGCATATACTGCATGTCATAAAGCAAGACGTGGCATATATGCGTACCTAAATATATATGGCATTTTTTGCTTACAGGCAACTCCTGAGACCGACACCAACACCGCATTTTCTCCGACGCGGGGCACTTAACGCTGTCGCGTTAAAATGTGATAATGCCGACACTAAACAGCTGTAGTGAGAAGGAACACAACCTGCTTTTTATGTGCACCAAAGATGCGGCGCGTCGCCAAAAGAGGAGAGAAGGATGACATTGCAAATGTATTAAACAATCTGGTCTGTGCCACTACGCTAGCCAGTTCGATTTAGCTATAGTTCGGAAAGAAATGCCATGAAGCCCGTGCGCTATTGAGGCAATAGTTTTGGTCATTTTCGGTTACGGTTTCGGTTCGGTTATGGACATCGTTTTGAGCACATTTATCACGTCGGGGAAAAGAAGCAGCCGGTTCCACACATATGCAAAACTTCCCCTTAAATATAGCAAACGAGAAAGTATATACATAATGAAAGCTGTACGCAACTACAAAGATGTATATGCACAAAGAGGAAAAGGCCTGTCTACGTTACTCAAATGCAGGCATGTTGCACAGAGCCCAAATATATTGCGTCTCAACTCCTTGTCAAGATTACGTAACATGCTTCCTTTTGTATTTTCTTTACTACGTGCCCCCCTCTTCACTTGTCGAAATAAATCTCCAACATAGGCATCTCTCTACAAATCACGCTCCTTCGTCAGCTTTTTTGTGCGCCAACCTTGCCAATAAAGCGCTTGGTGTTGCTTGTCGAGAACCCAGAATCTTCACATTCTTCATAATTCATCGTGCTTGCGCCTTCAGAAAGGTCGCGCTGCCTTCGCTCCACGTGTGGCTGTGTTTCTGCGAAAGGGCGCGAGAGGAGTCATGGTGTTCGGGGATCCCGGGCTTGAGATTCCTGCAGATTCACGTTTTTGCTACTCTGCTGCGACCCGTAAGCCGAGCTGTGAGGGCAAGGGCCGGAAGCCTTTTCATCTCCGTCGTGACCTTGCTGCTTGATCTTCTGAAAAGACAGCTTCCTTATGCCGTATGATATTCTGCTTTCTTATTTTACAGCCTGATATTTTTTAATTACCACATGTGGTTAGGATGATAACAATTATTAATAAAAAATGGCTGTGGCTTAGCTAAGGTTAAGCCCAGGATGCGAAGCATACTAGCCTTTATTTTAAAGCGACAGCGTTAAGGAGCTCGTGTCGCAGAAAAGCCGGTGTCGTCGGCGTCAGCTCAGGCGTGCGGCGCTTGCTCAGGCGCACATTTCGTTGTCGCGCCGAACGCTGCGTTGCTCGACGCTCACCGCGTCCGATGCGGGGGGCGACGCCGCGAGCGACGGCGCGAGTTGGAGCCCCGTTTCTCCTCTGTCGTGACGTCACGGTGTCACGTGGTATTGAAGGCGACACCGCCGCGCCTGAGGAGCTGGGTTGAGCTCTAGTAATATGCTTCGCATAAAAGTATTTCAGCAACACATCAAAAAGACAAATTTCGGCAGGTACACTTAAGAATGCTGAAGTATGGGAATGGTAAGCATTCAATCTCTTTGGTGAATTTTTTTTTAATGTGTTTTTTTACCGCGCAAGAGCCTGCGTTCCAACAGCAACTCAAGATGCGCCAACGGTCTCAACATGCTCGCTTGCCCGCGAGGAGTGAATAACTCGAGAGCCCGCTCAGCGCCATTTAATTGGGCATAAATGCTTTTTATTTTACGCACATCAGTTTATGCACTCATGACGTGGCTCCACCTCCTCTTCATTGGCTGTTCCGTCACGTGTGCAATGATTCACGCACTAGGCCCACCTTTTGTCAACGAGAACCGTGGAGCCACCGTGACGTCGGAGAAGCGTGCTCAACTCGCACTCCGGAAGCTCCGGTTTGGTTCCCACCCATATCGAAATTTAATAAATTTTCTTTTGAGTGCCATTAATTGACTTTGTTTACAGGAACCTCCTTGAGAAATTTGACATCACTCCGAGTATTTTGTGACCTCCTTTTACTCTATGTGCCGCTGACCATTTTTTTAGTACCATCTTTCGGTGACACCGATTACGCCGAGGGATTATCTTGTAATGGGGCATATAATGCTGCCGCATTAAAGCTTGTCAGGAATGTGGACGGGACGTTCTTTCCCCCAAAAAGGCTACCGCGTTCAAACATATTATTTGTTGTAAAGACACCACCGTTTCCAGGTGAACGCTGAGATGTAACTGAAAGCGCTCGGCGTATGAAAGACTATGTAGCTCCCCTTCAAACGCTGGCTTTGGCATTCGTGGGTTGTTTCTTTCTTTTTCTTTAATATCATTTATAACACTGCGTGTTTTCTTTCTGTGGTCCTTCCAATATTTTTTGTGAGAACTAGGAAGAAATAGCTTAGAAAACATGAAAAACTTCCACCTATGAACAGCAGGTAATTGCTAAGAGAACTCTACACTCTAAAAACAGTTGCACCCTTTGGGGTGTATATTTTCAACACAACAATAATCATCATCTGTCTTGTCCGCATTTCCTTTCTTTAACGCGGCGAGCCCGGTACTTTCCAGTAACGAATGGCATGCGCGTTATCAGCATTACATGCGCGTTATCAGCATTACATTACATTACATTCCCGACCGGAGAGTAACGAGCGCAGCGTTTTCAAGAAAGGAAATGCGGGCAAGACAGATGACGATTATTGTTGTGTGGCAAATATACACTCCAAAGGGTGTAAACTTTTCTTAGAGTGTATATGCAGGGTCCACGCGCGGAGGATTAGAATGCCTCCACAGACGCGGAGTGCGTTTGGCCACAAAAGCCATGAAGAGAAGTAAGTGCACCGTCATCGAGCCGCTCAGTTGGCTCGGTGGTCGAGTTAGAGAGAGAGAGATAGAGAGAGAGAGAGTAAGGTTATGAGGGAAAGGCACGGAGGCTAACCAGGCTGAGAATACGTTAGCCAATTCGATTTACCTAGTTTGGAAAGAAATGCCATAACCCCCGTGCGCTATTGTTGCAACAAGTCTGGTCAATTTCGATCATTAACAGTTTAAAAGGAATCATGAAAACGTTGTGCAGAAACCGTGAGCGAATGGCTGGATGCTTCTGGAATGCTTTCGCTTTATTAAAGGAACGATGAGCTTCAAGACGTATATTTGTTGCAATTTTGACATTTAGGCCGCATTTGTTGTTTCGTTGTGTATTTCTGTAGAGAGCAGATCCGCTAGCCTGAATTGGTGCCCGAGTTCTCTCCCTTAGCCGTCACACGGGGAGTGGGTGTAAGAAGTAGAGGAGGGCTGTTCTGCCTAAGCGCTACACCACAGCGTCTAAACCCTCAGGCAACCTTAGGCTCTCGCGTGATGGCACGTGCAGGCAGGCCCGGCTGTGCCCTTGCGCGCACTACCCTGTCAGCCTTAACAGACGATGTTACGAAGAGGCATGTCTACTTCAGTTATGCCTTCTCATTGTTGCCCATTACCTATTTTCACAACCTCCGCCACAGGTATCTGTAGTGAAACTTGACATAATATTTACTTTGCAAATGCTATGGCCAGAACTCATAAGTATGTGGGCAATACTTTCGCATCGAATTTTCTTTCTTTTTCTTTTTTTAAATGTAATACACTTACTGTTGGCGTTCGTCGTTGAACGCCAACAGCACGCGCTCGTTGCATTAGCCCCTTTGCACGGCGGTGAAAGTACGTCATCCAATCGATAACCGGCTCGCTACTAAAACCACCTGCCACAAAAAAAAGAAAGAAAAAGAAAAGAAAAAAGAAACGGCCGTGAGATCCAAAGAAAGCTATGCAGTATAAAAATCGCAAAGGTCGTATCAATTTGCGCAGGACTGATCATTCTTTTACACCGGGAAAAGAACACTTGTACTGATTTCGATGTATGCGATAAAAATAAAAATGAAATTCTAATCCTGATTTATTAACGTCATCATATTATACACGAGAGAGAAACATCGCGTCTTATTAGCGCGCCAATTCTTGTGCCTTATCTCTTTTGAAACAACTTCAGGTTAAGAAACCATCTGGTCCAGAAACATAAAGGAACGGCTAAGAACAACTCTATTTTAATGGGTCAAGCATTCACTAGACACTCTATCTCCAATAAATTAGAGGAGTAGATTGAATTACTGGGGGAGAAAATGGGGATCAAAGCTTCTCGTCTTGCCACCAGCTTGACGGACGGATAGTAGCCACTGCCAACTTTTGATGCGCTATCTATAGCTCAATACGAAGCGAAGCCTACCAAGGCGTCTAACGAGGAGCGGCCAGGAGTGAGCGCGCACTGTCAAGCATGCGTGGGGTCTTACCTTAAATTTCGCGTGGTTCTAGGCTACGTTGAGGGTTCAAAACTAGTAGAAATTAGCGAGGTACAACGGCTACGACACCGATAAGCAGGGTGGACAAAGTTTAATTCCTACGTCGGTGGCCGCTCTGTCGGCTTCTTCCTGAAGTTCGTAGTTATTCTCGAAATTGGAAAGCGGATTTTATCTTACTACAGTATGTTTGTTAAACAGCATCAATCAATATACACAGTAACAGTAGAAAGAAGCGCACGGATCCAAACACCCTTCTTGATTGATATCAGCTATTGGTCAATAGCATCAGTGTATGGGAATCTGCGATAAATTACGAATGAAAGCGTCCAGAAAAGAACGATGATCAGATTTCTTGGGGGGAGGGGGGGTATTTTGTAAGGGTACACCTAGTGGACTGTTCATTTTGGCCGCTACTGACTGGATGCAGCTGTACGAGAGGAGGAGACAAGAGGCAGTAGCCAATCAGCAGCGGCCGAAATGGACAGTCCAAACAGGTGGACTCTTACAGAATGCCCCCCTCCCCCCCGCCCCCCTCCCTTTTGAAGAGAGAGCCTTTCGAAAAAGGTGACTTCGCGCTTCGCTTGCGAACTCTACGCAGCGCGCACGATTGTAAAATTTGACTGGGATGTCCACAGCAGCGTGTGCTATCCGCAGGCTGTTTTTTTTTCCCACCAAGCCCGAAAGGTGTTTCAGGACCCCTTTGAAGGTCAGAAAGTGGGTTACTGGATAGACTGACTGATGAAATTAATGAGCGTTCCCTCGTAAATGGCGCGGTAGCTCGTGCCATTGAGCTCCCTATTTCTACATTTATGGCATCTTTATTTTCGCTGCTTACTACCCATGGTTCATGGTAACAAACTGCCCAACCGTGAAGCGCTCTATTGGCCCTAAAAGCGCGACTGTTTTCAATTCGCGTTTTTCTTAAATTTATGCCCTGTCAATAATCCAGCGCCTCTGACTCTTCTCCACCTGAGATTTATTCCTTCACTTTTCTCAATAGCCTCCAAAAACCCGAGGCCCATAGACATAAATTAACGCCAACGGCGAACGTGAACTCTTAACCGCCGCCGAAACGCCGCCATCCGCGAATATCTAATTACGCAGGCCATAAATCGGGAGCACTGCTATTGAAAGGAAAGTCTATACATGTTCTAGGCGCACTTGGAGCGGCACTCCGTTAGGCGTCGCAATGTTAGGTAAAAATTTGGTTGTCACAAATGGTAAAAATAATGGTTGTCACATTTGCTGATTTGGTTGTCGAATGGGTGAATGCTAAGGTACTGGTCACTCTTCACGCATCGCTTGAATTTTCTTTAATTCTGGAGTCTCAGCAGCGTAAGGGAACGCAGACAATCAAAATATTGTGTGAGTTAAAAAAATAAAGAAAGAAAGATCAGGCGTGGATTCTGAAGTAAAGGCCGTCGTCTTGTGTATTGTGTTCGGGGTTGCTAAAAAGAACTGGGAAATGATTACCTTTATATCTTCGACGCTAATTATGGTATTTCTTCAGTCGAATATGGCTTAGAAAAATTTCAGCTTTCCAGAGTTTTGTAATCACATATGTCTACGCAAAAAAATTACTGACGAGCAGAAAATATTGTTTGACCGCTGTAAATGTTTGAAAGCAACAGCCACGTTTCTCCTTGTCTACAGCTAATTTTGCAGTTCTCTCAGGTTAAAAAAAAACGAGGAAAATTTCAGGTTCTCTTTCTTTCTTTCTTTCCGTTCATTTGTTCTTACGAACGCTGCAATGCGTAAGCATAATAACATTAAAACGCATTAATAAAAATTGCAAAAGGAAATTCTAAAGAAATTTGGCGAATAGCTCATTCTGTCAAAAAGTCAACAAAACAGTGCGATATACACCCAGGTGCTGACGCATTAGACACTACTCACGCAGATCATGTCGAATTACTACTTCGTTAATACAGGCGCCCCTACAGCCTGCAATCAAAGTGTCCATGAAAGTTTGTTTAATTTTTATCTGTTTTTCAATTTAACATATTTGTTTTCTCAGGAATGACAACAGCCGAAATCGTACATACTTATGCCATCAAATAAGGTCATATGTCACTATAGTCCAGCTGCATAAAGTTACTCAAAAACAACATCAATATCTTGGCTCTAGTGCTTGCAAATTTCAATGAATCTCTTATATCAGGTACAGATTCTGGCCGGCTCAAAATGGGAAGAGTGGTAGCAATATACAAAGCAGATAACCCAAATGACTTGGCGAGCATCGTCCAATAACCATTTTATCAAGTATTAATACGCTCTTCGAAAAGTAAAGCACGTAACAAACTAATTTGAAAGATACCGGATACTTTCTAACGCACAACACGGTTTTCTAACCGGTTACGCTGTCACAACTACCGTAAGTTCCTTGACAGAAGTTATAAACCAAGCATTTAAAAAAACTACTTCGTACTCGGCGTATTCTTATAAATTAGAAAAGCATTTGACTCGGTTGATCACAGTATACTATTATGACAATTAGCGCATTGTGGCATTAGAGGACATGTATTTGGCTTTTTTCACAGCTATTTAACAAATCGTAAGCGGTGGATAGAGGCAAAGGATATTCGCTAAAGAAAGTGAGAACAGGCATTCCCCAAGGACAGGTACTGGATCCAATACTCTTCTCTCTCTTCCTTAAACTTTATCCTAGATCATTCAGATTTTCTCATTTTATTACATGTTTCTCATGTTACAAGTTATATATTTATGATGTCGGAGTCTGTGCAGGGACTACTTAACTCCGGATAAGCTTCCGTGCAAATCGTTACTTTGGCAGTGCTTAGGATACCCTAAGCACTGCTCATTTCGGTAGCGCAAACATTGCTAAAAAAGTTAAAGCATTGCCAAAGTGCTTGTGGAACCGCTACTGACGCACAGTAATCCGCCAATCCGATGATACGCCTCTAATTATTCCACGGCAGTCACTACAGGAAGCAGAATACATCGCTCAACGAGAGCTGCAGACTGCTTTAATATGGTTTGAAACTAAAAAACTTGTTTTCAACTATAATACCATGAAGTATGTAATATTACTTCTAACCGAAAAACTACTCCTACTAAGTGAAACTTCAGCCTTAGAGGCACACATATCCAAGATGTTAGTAGTCATAAATATCTAAGAATAAGGAATAAGCCTTGATTCATCACTACACTGGGCTCCACATATTGAACAAGTAACTAAAGAATATTTTTTGGTTATTGTACCTTATTTATCATCAGCCTATTTTATGTCCACTGCAGGTCAAAGGCCTCTCCCTGCAATCTGCAATTACCTCTTTCCTGCCCGGACTGATTCCAACTTGCACCTGCCAATTTCCTAATTTCATCGCCCCGCCTGATCTTGTGTAATTCTCAACTACGCTTCCATTCTCTTGGGATCCATTCTGTAACCCTAATGGTCCATCGGTTATCTAATCTACGTATCACATGGCCTGCCCAGCTCCATTTTTTTCTCTCTTAATGCCAATTAGAATATCAACTATCCCCGTTTCCTCTTTGATACACAATGTTCTCTTCCCGTCTCTTATCGTTACGCCTACCATGCTTCGTTCCATCGTTTTGGCCCATATGTTAGCACGGGTAGAACGCATTGATGGTAGACCTTTCTTTTCAGTGAGAGTGGTACGCTTCCAGTCAGGTTCTGACAATGTCTGTCATATGCACTCCAACCCATTTTTATTCTTCTTTAAATTTCCTTCCCATGATTTGGGTCCTCTGTGAGCAATTGACCTTGATAACCGTACTCCTTCACAGACTCCGGAGGCTGACTGGCGATCCTGAACTCTTGTTCTCTTTCCAGGCTATTCACCATTATCTTTGTCTTCTGCATACTAATATTCAACCCCACTCTTATACTCTCTCTGTTAAGGTCCTCGATCATTTGTTGTAACTCATCCCCAGTGTTGCTGAACAGGGCAATGTCATCAGCGAACCGAAGGCTGCTGAGATATCCGATGTTCATTCTCACTCCTAAGCCTTCTCAGTTTGATAGCTTCAATACTTCTTCCACGCATGCAGCGAATAGCATAGAAAAGGTTGTGTCTCCTTGCCTAGCCCCTTTCTTTATAGGTATCTTACTTTTCTTGCGGAGAATCAAGGCAGCTGTGGAATCTTTGTAGACATTTTTCAAAATATTTACCTAAGCCTCCTGTACTGCTTGATTACGTAATGTCTCTATGACTGCTGGTATTTTTACAGAATCAAATCTCTTTTCGAAATTTATGAAAGCCATACAGAGAGGCTGATTGTACTTTGCAGATTTCTCGATTACGAGATTGATGACATGGATATGATACATAGCAGAGTATCCCTTCCTGAAGCCAGCCTGTTCTCTTGGTTGACTGAAGTCAAGTCTTACCCTTATTTTATTGGAAGTTATGTTGGTGAATAGCTCGTTACAATCCTGAAAGCAAGCTAGTAGGGCTATAAAATTTCAATTCTTTAACGTTTCTCTTCTTATGGATTAGTGTAATGTTGGCATTCTTCCAGATCTCTGGTACAGTTGAAGTCTTGAGGCATTGCGTACAAATGGCCGCAAACTTTTCAAGCATGGTATCTCCTCCATCTTTTATTAACTCGACTACTATTCCATCTTCGCCTGCCGGTTTTCCCAGGGTCATGTCTTGCAAGCCCTTCTTACTTCGTCGATAGTTATAGAAGGGGCCTCCGTATCCTCTTTCTTACGACTTCGAGTGAAGATAGCGTAGCTGCTCTGAGTACTTTACAGATAGGTATAGAATTCTTCCGCTGCTTTTACCGTGTTGTCAAAATCGCTGACGATATTACCCTGCTTATCTTTCAGTGCATACATCTTGGCTTGTCCTATGCCAAGTTTTCTTCTTACTTACTTCATGCTGCGTTTATTCTTTACAGCTCCCTTCTTTCTCTATATAATTTCCAATATCCCTTACTTTCTCCTTCTTGATCAGCTTTGACAGTTCCGCGAATTCTATCTGATCTCTTCAGTCAGGCACATTTATCATTTATCTTTTCTTTATTAGGTCCTTTGTTACTTGGGAAAGCTTACCTACTGGAAGCGTTGGTACCTTATCGCCCACTTCAACTGCTGCTTCTGAAACCAGCCTAGTTATGGTTTCATTCATTATCTTGATGTCGTCTTATCTTTCCATGCTAAAGCTGCATATTTGTTTGCAAGCCCCAGCATGAATTGGTCTGCTTTTACCCTTACTGCGTCTATGTTGGCGAGCTTTTTCCTGACTAATTTTATTGTTTTTCTCTTCAGATAGAGGATGACCACTGCACTTGACCCTACCCAACACTTCTACGTCCTGCACTATACTGGGATCGGCAGAAGGTATGAAATCTATTTCATTTCTTGTTTGTTTCACCATTACGACTTTTCCAGGTCTACTTTCTGTTCCTACGCTTCCTAAAGAAGGTGTGCATTATTCGCGAATTATTCCTTTCCGCGAATTCTACCAATATATCGCCTCTAGTGTTCACGAGCCTACTTTTCCCCCACCTTTGCATTGAAGTCGCCCATGACTACGTGCATATATAGTGCACTTTTCTCATCGCTAATTCAACATCCTCATAAAACTTTTCTATTTCTTCATCATCGTCCCTCGAGGTAGAAGCGCAAGCTTGTAATACCTTTATTATATACCTACTATTTACTTTTATTACGATTACTGCTGCCCTCTCGTTAATGGTGTAGAATTCGTCAATGTTGCCTGCTATGTCCTTATAGATTGGGAATCCTACCCCGTATTACTTCTTATTTGGGAGTCCTCAACAGCAGACGACGTGGCCGTTAGTCACCATTGTATTATTTTCACCAGTTTTTCTAACCTTATTAAGGCCAGTGATGTTCCAAACAATGGCTGATAGTTCCTCAAAGAGTCCTGTTAAGCTAGCTTCGCTCGAGAGCGTTCTGTATTGTACGTTGTCAGGGTCAGTTTACAGTGGCGGCCTGTCCGTGTCCTTATTAAAGGCACGCAAACATTTCCATCCTCAAACATTACGTCTCACTTATTTCAGTATTTCTCATTGGCATTTAACATGTATAGAATCTAAGGGTTTCACCTAGGCCTCGTACATAGATCCTTTAATCAAAATTCAGAAACACATGGTGAGAACAACTGCATAAGCTTCCTAGGGCGCGACCCTTGCACAGATTTTTGCATCATTAAATATAATGCGACTTACCCTAGCTCAGGACTATAGCACAGCTATATTAATCCGCAGGCTATGAACCAAGAACAAGCCAGATCTCACATCAATATTTCTCACACCTACAACGGCTACTAGACAGGTGGAGCACAACAAATTCAACTTGCAGAAAGCTCATAATGCCTACGGTCAACGTTCCCTATGATTTGTCGGTGTAAAAATATGTAGTGAAATAGCCAGCTTCATTACAAAACTTTCAATCAAGGTTCCACCATTAAAACATCACTTTAAATCGTGTATATAAGATTACCCCTTTTTGCTTTTGCTTTGGATTGCAATTTATGCTAATGTATATAGTATGGACTCAAAACTATACACATGGGCTAGAGATCCAGATGATACTATCAACCATATTGTGTTACATGATGTCCGAATAAAGATTTCTTCATCTTCTTTTCTAGAAATCCATGCCAGTGCTGCTTTCTATAAAAGAAAGCCGCAGTGACCTGCGACTAGTGGGTAATGGTGGCTTTTAATACACATTCACTATCGTTCCAAATAAATTCCATTAAGTAGAGCATATTTGCACGACTGTTCCACTTAACTATAGGTGAAACCTAAGCAAGACGAAATGCCATTGAGAGTCAGCTCTTCCTTCAGTAAAGCTTCTTGCCTCTGCCGCAGTAGAACACTCTTGATTTCGTTCCATGTAAGTCGCCCCAAAGATGTGGAAGATCCCAATTTCGTTTCACATAGATTCCAATAATTTAGCACAACACTTTCGCAGTATATTCCGCTTATAATACCTAGTGGATGTTATGCGGAACCAGATTAAGAGTGTAGATTTCTCAGGTTTCTTTGGAGCATGTGTAAAAGAGCTACAAGAACAGATGACTCGTTGCAAGCAACACGAAGGGATGTTAAATGCGCTCTATGGACCTTGAACTGGCATTGTGATCATGAAGACAATATTTGAGAAGTTTTCTAAAGGGTCAGTATACTAATAACCTTAGTAACAACAACCCACAGAATACTGGAGACCTCTTTAGGCTGTTCCAAACAACGAACGCATGGGTTTATCCGCATAGGAATCTGCGCTTAGCTAGCACACCACGTATGTACAAATACAATATGAACTGAGCGTTTGATGCCGCAGAGCGAGCTGTGGAATTAAATAAATAAACAAAAAAGAATTGCCACCTAAAATTCGAGTCAGCGGCTCACATACTGTAATAAAATAATATTTGTTCTGCAAACATTGCGAGACTAGCCGGTCGCCACCCTTTCTCCAACTTCTTGTCTGATGCCACAGTCTGCATGTTTCACAACCAAGCGCTTTTTGAGCAGCGACTGTCTAATTCACACTGTCCAGAAAACTCCCCCCCCCCCCCCCCACTTCGTCTCACCAGTCTGACCACCCGTTTAGCCTGCTCTGAAAAGCATCAGACTTTGACAATGTTTATCGTTTCAGAATCATGCAGACGTCGTAACCAATACATTCTGCATGAATGAGGTGTCATTAAACTGCTTCAGCCCTTCCTGGATGTAAAATGCGCAGGTGCCGCAAGAAAGCATGCGTGCATGGCTGCGGTTTGAAAATGGGTGCTTTTTGTTCACTTGCCTCAGACGGGGTTGAACGTCTAGCCATGTTTTCACGCGCTGAAGACCAAGCATGGCCTCCGATTCTTGGACGTGCATTTGGCTTCAACGCTGTCGCCCTCATGCTGAATCGCGCCAGTCATTATGAAGCTATTTTTCTCTCTCATCAATGGGCAAACAACAGAGGTGGTGGCTGTTTTTTGACTACACTTCTCCTGCGTTCGGTTGTGTTTTGTTATACATGGGTTAGCCATGGAGATACTGAAGTAATGAGCACATTGGCTGCTTGATTTGCTTATATTTTGCAACAAAAAAGGCATATTAATTGGCATATTTTGTACTTATAAATATCCGGCAAGTTATAGTACCAAGTGGTATAATCAAGAATTACGGCAATGTGATCTCGCGCCCAAAGTTAAGCTAGAACAGAGCAATTTTAAGCGCCGAACGTTTTATGTTGTGATGTGCAAGAAAAAAATGGCTGTGGCTTAGCTAAGGTTAAGCCCAGGATGCGAAGCATACTAGCCTTTATTTTAGTTGTTGAACCACTGTTTAGCCTGGTGAACTGCTGTTCCTTGGCTATATTTGGTTCGGCTAGACGAAGAAACAACTCATGCGTTACCCTGCTTCGCCTTCAAGAGTGGAACGCGACAGCGTTCCCGTCGACCCGCCAGCGACTACGCGCCCCGCATTGGACGCGGTGAGCGTCGAGCAACGCAGCGTTCGGCGCGGCAACGAAATGTGCGCCTGAGCAAGCGTCGCACGCCTGAGCCTTAGAAACAGCTCGTTTCTAAGGCAACACCGCATTCACTAGAGGCGCTTTTGTACCGCTTTGAAGCATCGTACTCGTGGCTCAGTGGTAGCGTCTCCGTCCCACACTCCGGAGACCCTGGTTCGATTCCCACCCAGCCCGTCTTGCAAGAGTTGAGCCAAAGCCACTTCTCCTCTGTCGTGACGTCACGGTGTCACGTGATTTCATGGTCACCGCCGCGCCTGAGGAGCTGGGTTGCGCCCTCGTAATATGCTTCGCATAAAACACGTTTCATTGGACCATGGTAGATCGTATCCTTTTTTCTTTTTATTGAGATGAAATTTTAGGAGAGGTTGGCGCCTTTATGGTGGCACCGGCTACTCCTTGTCACTTGGCAAAGGAAAACAAGTTTGCGTAAAAAGGGAGAATAGCGACACGAAAGATGGCACTCAGTAGAACACTCAGTAGAACACTGGATGAATAAAAAAATATACAGTCCAACAGTATATGAGTCGCAAAGTTCTGTGCATAAGTCCAGTCCACGTACGCATATATAAAGTCAGATATTTAGAACAGTCAGAACACTCAACACATGTAATGCACTGCAAGTACAGAACAATTATACATATTGCATAAAAGTTGCGATCGCCTCATAAACCAATTATGAATCACGAACAACGTGTATGTTACTAATTTAGCGCATTCGGATCATCTGATGCCTAATATTTTCCCAAAATGTTGGTCTCCTCTAAAAACTTTTTCAGAGCAAGAAGCGCTCTTTTTTGAAGGCCCGCAGTTGGCCATGGGCCAAGTATTTTTTTTAGAGTATCCTTAATATTTTTTTGCAACGTATGATGAAACATGAGAGACACCCACTAGAGACACACATTTTATGTTTGGTCAAAACACTTTTACGAGCATCCTACGAGGGCACGTTAAAGCACTCCACTGAGTTCAATTTTTATAGGTCAGCTATACTCGCTTTGTAGACCCTCACCACAACCGGGCACCCAGAAATGGTAACAAACAGATTCTTCAACTTTCTACCATCACTTTCGAAGAGGAGATGTGTCCGTAAACGCAAGCGCACAGGCGTTCGAAAGCGCAAGATGGAACGCATGGCAATAAATACACGGTAAATGGACAATATATATATATATATATATATATATATATATATACATATATATATATATATATATATATATATATATATATATATATATATATATATATATATATATATATATATATATATATGTATCTATATATATAAGTTTTCAGTATTACGATTCATTATTGCCATTAACGTTACTAACGCGCGAGACTACGTAAGAAGCAAAAAGAAAAAAAGGAAGATAAAAAGGAAAGCTAAGAACGAAACAGCACCAGCTCGCTCTGACCTCATCGATTTTGATGGCGTCTGCTTGAGGCTAATATGTTTTTTGATCGGTAAGTACTAACTATGTTACATTCTAAACAGCCTAAGCCTGCACATCGGAAGTTTCAAGTATGCGAAAGTGAAAATATACAAAGTGAGAATATATTTTGAAATCCGTGACATCACACTGGCGTACCAGCGCGGGAGTTTCTGAACAAAAACAAAGTAAAAGTAAAATTTCGACCATCGTCTTTCCTTCGAAGAATCACCAGATTACCGCGAAATTAAGAAAAACATAGACTTCACATATAGTTTAAACAGTGTAAACTGATGGAGCGTTTGTCCTTAATGTCTCTTTAATTACTGGCCTTGCCTGCAATCTGTCAAGGTTGCTCTGAGGCGAAGGATGAAGCCGTGGCAGAAAAATGTTAAGGCTCCGGGTTATCGTTATCTGCACGGGGGGTCATCAAGAGTCTCAAAGTTGGCCGTGCGCGCGACTCTGATTTGGTGCAGGCAGATAGGCTGTCCGCTAGAATGGATTGCACTTTCGCGAGTCGATTTGCCACGAAGATGGCGGTGATGTAATTAACAATTTTTTTTACCTATTTACGCCACTAATTTAGGGACAATTTTTAGTAAATGGTGCGGAGACGAACGGACGAGTACCCAATTTTTAGGCAACAAATGAGCGTGCAGTCCTTGTTTTAAGAGACCTAATTTTGATTCAAAATACGTATTTTTTGTTTGTTTCGGTAGTTGAATCTTGAGTAGCGTCGTTGCAACAGCAATTTTGTCAAATGGGATCAAATACGAACATTATATAAAAAATGGCTGTGGCTTAGGTAAGGTTAAGCCCAGGATGCGAAGCATACTAGCCTTTATTTTAGTTGTTGAACCACTGTTTAGCCTGGTGAACTGCTGTTGCTTGGCTATATTTGGTTCGGCTAGACGAAGAAACAACTCATGCATTACTTCTTCGCCTTCAAGAGTGGAACGCGACAGCGTTCCCGTCGACCCGCCAAGGGGTGTAAGACAATGGGCTACAGGGCAGCGACTACGCGCCCCGCATTGGACGCGGTGAGCGTCGAGCAAAGCAGCGTTCGGCGCGGCAACGAAATGTGCGCCTGAGCAAGAGACGCACGCCTTAGAAACAGCGCGTTTCTAAGGCAACACCGCATTCACTAGAGGCGCTTTTGTACCGCTTTGAAGCGTTGTACTCGTGGCTCAGTGGTAGCGTCTCCGTCCCACACTCCGGAGACCCTGGTTCGATTCCCACCCAGCCCGTCTTGCAAGAGTTGAGCCAAAGCCACTTCTCCTCTGTCGTGACGTCACGGTGTCACGTGATTTCATGGTCACCGCCGCGCCTGAGGGGCTGGGTTGAGCCCTCGTAATATGCTTCGCATAAAAGACATCGTATATCAAGTGCAACGCGTCTGTTTTGTTTGGTGTGAATCAAAAATCTGAAAAAGACGAATAACTGCGACGTGGTGAACAAAACATATTAATGTCCTTCAGAACATGCAGCGTTGCGTAGGATGGGTTGATTGTAAGTTAAGAGTGTGTGGGAAGGTTTTCAGAAATGATGGCACTCCTGAAGAAAACTCGGAGTGCATGAACGAGAGCACAAGATATGGGATCTTCTTGCTGCTTGAAGGGGTGTCGACGAACACACGCACACTCAGATAGGAACATTACAGTAGAAGTCTCATCGAACGGATGCAGGTACGTACTATTTCACGGATTAAATTTTGGTGTTGATTCATGTTATTGTTTAGGACGTGGTGCTGTTTAGACTCTTTGGCTTTGGAGTTTAAGGTCAACTTTCAATAACTTTTTACGCAAAGCTAAACAACTAGACCTGCTGGAGCTGAGCGTTGAACCTACGCCCTTGTGCCGACCAGTATAACATCCTAACCACCAAGCCATCGCTATGAGTGTGCAAGATGAAGGAGGACAAGCTAAACAAATGCAAGGGTTTGTAGGTGCAACTCTGTGCCATCGGGAGTCACCGTGGGTACCGTGCGTTTAGAAAGAAATATTAATGTAATCTGAAAGAGCTTTAAGTACGATTTTGTCAAGAATATTTCAGTGCAACCAACGGCTAGCAGGTTCGTGTCATTCTAGAAGGTGCTCTAGATCTCCTATGCAAAACGAAGGAAAGGTGCGCCGTCTTTAGCCTGAGCATTATTTTCGACGATGCGCTGTACATCCCGTACCAGAGTGAGGGAAAAAAAAGCTGTTTATAGGTAGCTTGTGAAAAGGCACTTACTCTGAGCTGCGGGCCTTCAGCGTGTCAGCGGGGCGTTAAAACAGCGTTTCGTGGGCAGCGCCACCAGCCTCGCAACAGGTTCTCTACACTTGCACTTGAGTCGCATGACTATGTACCCAGTTTCTTCCGTTGAATTGAATGGGACAGTGAGATGCGGCCTGCGTGTCTGCAATGTTGACTTGGCAAAGACTCGATGCGTCTGCTAACTATAAGCCGGCATTGTTGCAAGATAGTGAAAGTGTTAGAATGTGCGCACACTTTCTGCTAACACACCGAATCACTTCTCTTGATACGCTACGAGTGATTGACGTAGCGTGCCAAGACGCCGATCTTTCTCCCATGCTTCGGACCTCCCGGTTTCGGCAAGAATAAATATACTTCTACTGAGGGACAAAGCGTCGCTAATAAACTGTACAAACGAAGACAGCGCACCGGTGCTTTGTCTTCCTTATGCAGTTCAGTGCTTCTTGAGTCTTTAATGGCTAACACAACATAGACGTGGCAACCGGAATGCATGCTTGTGCCAGCGTACGCATGAGTACCAATGATGGCGTATGTACTACACATGTGGGCTACAAATGTTATGATATTCATGTCAACATCACAGCGTAGGAAACATGCACAATACTATGGCAGTTGCAGTGCCCTCTCTCTTGGCACGACATAACTAGCTGTGTCGCACAAAACGTTCACGTGGGAGTAAATAAGGCACACAAAAATTTGGAAACAAATATATACTTTGTAAAGATTTATTGTTTAATTATGTGAACTTTAGAACTAATGTCACAGTTTTTTTGTTGCTGTTGCGTCACTTACGGCTATCGTTCTGAGCACGGTGATTATGTCAGGGAAAAAAAGTAGCCGGTGCCACATATATGCAGCAACTTCCCCTTAAACATAGTTAACGAGGAAGTATATACATAACGAAAGCTGTACGCAACTATATATATAAATATATATACGCAAATAGAAGTAACCGCCTGTCTACGTGATTCATACGTTAGTAGGAATGTTGCAGAAAGCCGTGTTGTATGACATCTCAATTCCTTGTCAAGATTACGTAACACGCTTCCTTTTGCCTTTTCTTTACTACATGCCCCCTCTTCACTTGTCGCAATAAATCTCTCGCATAGGCATCTCTCCACAAACCACGCTCTTTCGAGATCTTTTTGTGCGTCAACCTAGCCAATACAGCGCTTGGTGTTGCTTGTCGAGAAGCCAGAATCTTCACGTTCATCATCATTCATCGCCTTTTGGGGCTTTTCGTATTTCTTCGAAGATAAGGCTTGTCGTATGCACCAGAAAGGTCTCGCTGCCTTCGCCCCATATGTGGCTGTGTTTATGCGAAAGGAGGTGACGTGCAGTCTCGGTGTTCGGGGAACCCATGCTTGAGAGTACTGCAGATTCACGTTTTTGCTACTCTGCTGCGACACTTAAACCCAGCTGTCAGGTCAAGGGCCGGGAAACCTTTTCGTCTTTGTCGGGACCTTGCTGCTTGGTCTGCATGCTGAAAAGAGAGCT